>NC_140584.1:514819344-515419344 GCF_964204655.1 Triturus cristatus | reverse complement strand
GAGCCTGGGAGCGCTCTGAGGATCCTTTGTAGCGCTGCGAGCGCTGGCTCACCTTGTAGCGCTGTGAAGCGCTTTGATTCGGCTTGCGGGTGCCCACCCCGCTTATTTGCGTATCGCTGCGGCGGGTGCCTACCCCGCCGAGGATTGCATTTACGGAGGGAGCCCACCCCTCTTATCGCAGAAACGATCACCGCTGCAGCCCGGAGTTCCCGGTCGCGTCATCCACCTGCCGCGCTGTGATTGGTTCAGCGGGAGGGGGTGTGACGCACGTATTCCCCGGCCCCGAGAGACGTCGCGCTGAGGAAGGGAGCAGGCGGGAGCCCACCCCGGGCTCCGGCGACCAGGAAGCGCGGCCAACAGAAGCGGAGTCCCCCGAGGACGGCCCGGTGAGTGGGGAAGGGCTTGGGGACTCTGCCCGAGTATCGTGGGTGCCGGTCCCAGACCGGCTCCTTTTGTAAGAAGCCCCCGCCTCCGGCGCGGGCCCGGGGTTGCTGAGAGCCGCTCCGCTCTCCAACAGAGGGGAGCCTGAGTGTCTAGAGCGCTAGACGCTCCAACGTGGGGGACATTGTCGTTCTGAGCGCGTGGCGCTCCAACAGGTCCACAGTGTGCCTCGAGCCCCGTGTGGCTCTAACGTGGTGGCAGTATTTGACCGAGTCCGGTGAGACTCCCACGAGTGACCCCGAACACGGGGGCAGTGTTTCCGAGCCCAGCGAGGCTCCAACGTTGCAGTACAGTATCAGTGCAGAGCCGGTTGAGGCTCTAGAGGGCAGTTCGTTGTTTTAGAGCCCAGGGAGGCTCCACGGGGACGACAAGAGTTGTTTCCCAGGCACAGTGGTGCCCACGTTTACTTTCTCCAGCTGCCCAGCACTTAGTGGGCAGCTGCATCGTTTAGGTTGGGGCCCTCGGAGCTTTGGACTGCGCCTCCTGCGCAGCCTTGCCCCTGACTTGTTGAACGCAGGGCGTCCTAGCCCCTTCCAGGCCAGTTGGCCCCGGGACTGCCACAGGTGGTGGCATAGGAGTTCTGCGCAATTGTGTTCCTACCTGCACCTCTGAATGTGTGTTGATGCATCATGTGCCATTGCTTTTACACCTCTGAATGTTTTATGCATCATGTGTGTTCCTTCCGTGCACCTCTGAATGTGTTTTGATGCGTCATGTGCCATTGCTCTACACCTCTGAATGTTTTAGGCATCATGTGTAACGTTCTATTACCCCTACAGGCGTTGTGATACGTAGGTGGTTGTTGCTTTCTCCTAGTACAGGTGGTACTAGCGAGGTTCTAGTTCCCTGCGTGACAGTCTCCTAAAGTAGTTAGGGTTACGTAGGTGGTACTTCCCCGATACCAGTAAGTACTGGTTGTGTGCTATACCTATTATTTTTGTGCTACAGTGATTTTATATATTTTGTGTGCTAAATATCTAAAAAGTGCTAATTCCTGACAGTGGTCCAGGTGGCCCTGTCTTGTACATAATCCCTTGTAAATTCTGCCCGTGCCTGTTGGCACATTGTAAAGTGTGTATTTTTATCTAATGTGTTGCGTATAATACAAAGGTTATTTTTATAGAATACCTTGTGTGGAGTTTCCTTTGTGGTGGGCCTTGGGTGTTGTTGCTGGGTGCGCGCGCAAACGCTTTACACATTGCCTCAGAGATAAGCCTGACTGCTCGTGCCAAGCTACCAAGGGGGTGAGCAGGGGTTATCTTTGGCGTGTAACTTCCTTGCCCTGACTAGAGTGGTGGTTTCTGCCTGACTTTGGCGCAAGCCTTAGCCAACCCGAAACCGCCAGGTCTAACATTGGTGATCAGCGGTGGGATTTGGACTTGCGTTTGCGCTGTACCGCAGCAGCGACTGGCTACACCACAAAACTCTGCATTAGATAAATCACATTTTAGGGATTATTGTTTTGAAGTTCCTTTATTTCTTCTTCTGAAGGTATCATTGTGTAATTGTGTCCAGTACATTTGTCCCCCGCCCTGCGCCCAGAGTTTGGTACCTGTGTCACGTGGTGGTCAGGTTGAGGGATCAGGGGTGGTAGAAACTGCCTTACCAGTCCGAGGGGAGGGTTGTGTGTGGATGGTGTGTGTGGCATTAGACAGTGAGTGTGAGTTCTCCAGGATAGAGAGCTCACTGAAACCTTTTGTGAATTGTGTACTCCTGTGTAGCTCCAACCCCCAGGTTCCTTGTGTTGAACTCTTCTCAGGAACGTCCGCCAAAATGGAGCCTGCTTTTAACTTCTGTAGTCTGTTTAGGTACAGTAGGTTGGAGCTGGTAGGGTTCTGTGAGGAGAGGGACATAGAGGTGGGTGAGTCAGATACCCAGTCCAAACTGAGGGACAACCTGATCCTTTGGCAAAAGGAGGAGTGGGAGCGGGAGCGCAGCGAGGAAGATAGGGCCCGGGCCGCACGCCGAGAGGGTGGTGGGTCTGAGGGGAGCCCTGAGGAATCTGAAGAGGAGGAAGGTTACCTGACAGGGACGCCAGTAGAGAGTGAAGACCCCATAGATAGGGAGTCCCTTGCTGGGTCCAGTGTCAGGAGCAGCACCCCATCCCTTTCCCTGTCCCCAGAGGAGTGGGTAGATAGGAGGGAAGAGAGGGAGCATCAGCTGGCCATGGAGAAGCTCAGGTTGGAGCATGCCCGGGGGATGGCGCAGCTGACTATGGCAGAGAAAAAGCTGGAGACCGAGAGGGTCTTAGCGCAGGAGAGGATGGCGGAGGCTGAGAGGGCCTTCGCCAGGGAGAGATTAGCTCTAGAGGGTAAGTTGTCCCCAGAGCGCAGTGGTAGTTTTCTGGGCTCCCCAGGGAGGGTTGAGTCCAGTGGTGGCAGCAATAGAGAGACCAGTGCAGAGAGTCCCATTCCCAGTTCCCCCAGTATGGTACCTAGTTCCCGGGAGGAGGAATGTAGGTTGAAGTTCAGGGGCAGGAAGAAGCTGCCTCACCAGTCTTGGGAGAAGTTTGTGGAGGAATGCGAGGATGCACTGTTTGATTGGGTATGGGGTAGCACGAAGGAGGATTTTGAAAAACTGTATGATCTGCTCGTCAGAGAGCAGCTATCCAGTAGTTTTTATCCCGAGTTGCGCCAACACCTGTTAGCATGGGGGCACACTGATCCGTGGGAGCTGGCAGCGGAAGCAGACCGATGGGAACAGGCCCCCAGTTATGATGAGGAATGGGATAGTTCTTCCCACACTAGTGACTCCAGTTGTGGTTCAGGTACCTTCCAGCCCAGCGTGGTGGAAGAGGCTCCGTGTAGCCCAGCTAGGTCCCAGAGTAGCGAGGAGGGTGTAGGGGCTTACGGCCTGGCTCAGTGGAGCGGGAGTAAGTGGGTGACCGAGGGTCCCCGGACGTACGAAACCCTGCCTCAGGACTTGGGTGGTTTCAGGAGGGAACACCAAGTTGGGGACCTAGGCTGTCCTGTTAGCCCATTTGAGGAGGATCACCTAGTGAGTAGAGGACCGGGAGCGCCTGTAAACAGGGCTCCTGTGGTTCTAGTGTCAGGCAGTACCGCTCCAGTAGGGAGGGTACAGAAGTCCAGCGAGAGGAGTGGCATGGGGCTGTGTTCCCCGGTGGAGGAGCCAGTGGGTCAGGGACCAGCCGGGAGGGCTGAGTCCCCTAGAAGTGACCATGGCGACTACACGTCTGGCCTGGGGGATCTTCGCGCACTGTCAGGTGGACAGGGGACGGGAGATCTGCGCCAGGCAGACGGTCATGCAACATATGAGGCATATGTTACTCTCGGGGGGATGGTGTGCAAATCCCCAGAAGTCCTGGAGTGCCAGGCAATTATTCCACCGAAGGTTTTAGACCGGAGGTTGGAAGGCCAGGTTCAGGAGCAGCCTGACCTGAAGGGTCTGACTACTGTAACCAGTGTCCTGACCGGTTCTTCTTCCAGAGGTACCGCCCCAGTTGGTAGGGAGCAGGACTCTGGAAGGGGGTGCAGAGGGTGGGAGAGCCCACCTCTGACCCCGGTGCAACCTGAGGGGTTAAACCCTAGGTTGGTAGACCAGTTCTCAGGGAGGGGTCCTGAGCTGGTTGGTGAGGTATGTTACGAGGGTGCCTCTCAGAGGAGGAGAGGGCGGAACCCTAGGAGAAGAGGTAGGGGGAGGAGAGCCTCACCCGCGACTTCTGGTCAGCCTGAGGGTACGGGCCCTAGGCTGGAGGATCAGTGGCAGTTTAGAACTGCCCTGATGAGGGGTAGAGTGGAGAATGGCTGCTATGTGCCAGGGGTTACTACCCCCCACTCTGTGGTTAGGCAAGGACCAGTGGCACCTGGGTGGCCTAGGGCCTGGTCTTGGCCGCGGACAGCTTGGGAGTACCAGTGGGGTAGCCCAGTTGGTCCGGAGAGTGGTTTGAGAAGAAACCCCAGGGGTTCACCGTGGCGTAGAACAGGAGGGTGTCCCGGCAGTGGCGGGCCCGCGTCCGTGTTCTATCGCCCCAAGCAGGGAAGTCCATCACGGTGGTGATTGGTCTACCCTGCGTTTTGGCTGGAAGGGGGTTGTGTTGGACTTGGCCCTTCTGGCCGGTTCACCCCGAAACTTTTTGCTTAATATTGTGACTTGGTTTAGTGATTTTATTGACTTCAACGCACTTTACCGCTGTGTCCCAGGGTAAAGTGCGTGCGTGTTGTGAGGGTGGCCTGCCCTCCCATAGGAATGCATGGGGGAATGTATGTGTCCCGGCAGTTCCTGATGCGTGGGGTGTGCAGGCCCGTGTTTGGTATGTGCGGACTCGTGGGAGTGAATGCTGCGCGTTGATGTGTGCAGCGTGCATGTACCTGGTGTGGAAGTGCCACTTCTAGAAGTGGGCACTTCAGTGTGCAGTCTGAAATGTGTGGCTTGTCTGGCGATTGGCTGGTGAGGTCAGGTGCCGGACTAGGGAATTCCCCAGAGTCAGGAGGAGTCACCCAGTGGTGAATGGGGAGTTAGCATGTTGATGGCTGGGGAGGAGTGTACCTGGGTCCTGAATAGGACAGGGCTTCCCCCACACAATGCTGGCGCCGGCCCCTGTGGTGCGTCTAATGACCCTAGCCTGCCAGTGAATAGGGAGAGGGGCTGAGCAAAACAAAGTGCTCAGGAACCTGTTGGAACTGGTTCGCCCCTTCCCTGCACCTTAGACAAAGGATTTGACTGTATAAAAATGGGGCTGTGTCCCCACAGAAGTTGTTCTCTTGCAGGATCCACTTGAGGGGGGGCCTGCTGCTGCTGGGCGCCAGGAGAGACCGCCACTGGGGACTGCCTCCCTGCTGGAGGGCCCTGTGAGCTGGCTCTGGGCCCAGCCTTTGCCCCCTGCTCCCTGAAGGACCCTTTTTGTTGCTGAACATTGCTTGTAGCGCCTGGGAGCGCTTTCTGGACTTCCTAGCGCTGGGCGCGCTGTTTTCCTGGACGGGCTGTCTCTCAGAGCCTGGGAGCGCTCTGAGGATCCTTTGTAGCGCTGCGAGCGCTGGCTCACCTTGTAGCGCTGTGAAGCGCTTTGATTCGGCTTGCGGGTGCCCACCCCGCTTATTTGCGTATCGCTGCGGCGGGTGCCTACCCCGCCGAGGATTGCATTTACGGAGGGAGCCCACCCCTCTTATCGCGGAAACGATCACCGCTGCAGCCCGGAGTTCCCGGTCGCGTCATCCCCCTGCCGCGCTGTGATTGGTTCAGCGGGAGGGGGTGTGACGCACGTATTCCCCGGCCCCGAGAGACGTCGCGCTGAGGAAGGGAGCAGGCGGGAGCCCACCCCGGGCTCCGGCGACCAGGAAGCGCGGCCAACAGAAGCGGAGTCCCCCGAGGACGGCCCGGTGAGTGGGGAAGGGCTTGGGGACTCTGCCCGAGTATCGTGGGTGCCGGTCCCAGACCGGCTCCTTTTGTAAGAAGCCCCCGCCTCCGGCGCGGGCCCGGGGTTGCTGAGAGCCGCTCCGCTCTCCAACAGAGGGGAGCCTGAGTGTCTAGAGCGCTAGACGCTCCAACGTGGGGGACATTGTCATTCTGAGCGCGTGGCGCTCCAACAGGTCCACAGTGTGCCTCGAGCCCCGTGTGGCTCTAACGTGGTGGCAGTATTTGACCGAGTCCGGTGAGACTCCCACGAGTGACCCCGAACACGGGGGCAGTGTTTCCGAGCCCAGCGAGGCTCCAACGTTGCAGTACAGTATCAGTGCAGAGCCGGTTGAGGCTCTAGAGGGCAGTTCGTTGTTTTAGAGCCCAGGGAGGCTCCACGGGGACGACAAGAGTTGTTTCCCAGGCACAGTGGTGCCCACGTTTGCTTTCTCCAGCTGCCCAGCACTTAGTGGGCAGCTGCATCGTTTAGGTTGGGGCCCTCGGAGCTTTGGACTGCGCCTCCTGCGCAGCCTTGCCCCTGACTTGTTCAACGCAGGGCGTCCTAGCCCCTTCCAGGCCAGTTGGCCCCGGGACTGCCACAGGTGGTGGCATAGGAGTTCTGCGCAATTGTGTTCCTACCTGCACCTCTGAATGTGTGTTGATGCATCATGTGCCATTGCTTTTACACCTCTGAATGTTTTATGCATCATGTGTGTTCCTTCCGTGCACCTCTGAATGTGTTTTGATGCGTCATGTGCCATTGCTCTACACCTCTGAATGTTTTAGGCATCATGTGTAACGTTCTATTACCCCTACAGGCGTTGTGATACGTAGGTGGTTGTTGCTTTCTCCTAGTACAGGTGGTACTAGCGAGGTTCTAGTTCCCTGCGTGACAGTCTCCTAAAGTAGTTAGGGTTACGTAGGTGGTACTTCCCCGATACCAGTAAGTACTGGTTGTGTGCTATACCTATTATTTTTGTGCTACAGTGATTTTATATATTTTGTGTGCTAAATATCTAAAAAGTGCTAATTCCTGACAGTGGTCCAGGTGGTCCTGTCTTGTACATAATCCCTTGTAAATTCTGCCCGTGCCTGTTGGCACATTGTAAAGTGTGTATTTTTATCTAATGTGTTGCGTATAATACAAAGGTTATTTTTATAGAATACCTTGTGTGGAGTTTCCTTTGTGGTGGGCCTTGGGTGTTGTTGCTGGGTGCGCGCGCAAACGGTTTACACATTGCCTCAGAGATAAGCCTGACTGCTCGTGCCAAGCTACCAAGGGGGTGAGCAGGGGTTATCTTTGGCGTGTAACTTCCTTGCCCTGACTAGAGTGGTGGTTTCTGCCTGACTTTGGCGCAAGCCTTAGCCAACCCGAAACCGCCAGGTCTAACAGTGCCACTTTCGCCACCTAATACATTTTGGCGTATTGACGTCCGTGCCCTCCATCGAGGAGTCTGCACAACGTCACAGCACTTAAAATGGTATTTGTAGCTTAGCAAGTCACTTTTTAGAAAACAGCGGCTTATGTTCAGCAGCAAAACACCTATAAAAAGTAACTCAAGCCCTAATGAATGGTGCCTTTGAACTTTTTAATTAAAATAACGTCGCACACCCTCAGTCCCAGCAGCCACCCCCAGGCCAGCGGGCTGTGTTTCACTCAGGTCTGGGTTTCACCCTCTCCTATTATCCGGTTACCTCTTCTGCACCAACAAAGACAGAAAGGATCTTGTAAAATGATTTATAATTGCTTTCACTTTGGCACAGGTACAGCAATAGCTTGCAGCCAACTTCTATGCTCTCATGTGAACACTCATTACATTGAGGGAACCTGGGCTTTTGCCTAATGACTGCTGTAATGATTCATGTGGTGCTGGTGATATCCGCTGCTGATGAAAAATGGCCTAGCAGCAGACTTAAGAAGCATTTCTTAGGAGTATGGCAAAAATCATCACGTTTTAACCCACACCCTTTTCCAAATCCCACCAGGGAGCTGGATGTTCATGCGTGAAATGTCGAGGCATCCGAAGAAACATTAGAAATAGCGCTGAGTGCGGCTACTGTGCTTGAAAAGATGAAGATGTCTTAAAATTGCAGCCAGGGGGGCTACGTCAAAATATTATGCCGACCTACACAACATGCCACCCCATAATGAAAACTAGGACGATGTGGTGCGACGCTGCTTCCTGACACAGAGGAAAACGTCTAGCGCCCTGAGGCAAGCAGCAGGCCTCTTCTAGAAAGATGGAGTCAGCTGTCACCCTCTTGCTTTCCGAAGCAAGATAGAATGTGTCCCTTAGAGCGCATAACAACGCCTAGGTGCCCTAGGGAGCTGAAATACTGGAGTGCAGAGCACAACCCTATGCTTCCTTGGGACCTAGAACCTTAGAGGAATGAAGAACTCATGTTATTGATCCTACTCCACCAAATAGCTGTGGAAGTAGGAAAGAGGGCAGTGTCCCCTCTCTTTTGTTTCTTGCAGTTTTATATAGAGTGAAATCGACCCTGGAGGTATCAGAGCGCTTTACATGAGCACCAGTTGCATTACAGATAGGCACATTAATTTTCAGGCACGGGGAGATTAAGGGGCATATCAACAAGGGCTTTATCTCTGCTTTTTTGGCTTTAAAAGCCAAAAAAGCAGAGATAAAACTAGCACCCTATCAACAACAGGGTGCTAACATGCACATTTGCATGTTAGCACCCTTTTACTCTACGCTTCCCCTTGCATCTCTAATGAGATGCAAAGGGGGCGTTCCAGAGTAAAATAATAGGAGAAATGTCGCTAAGCGACATTTCTCCTATTATCAAGAATATCGCTAGCCCTGTTAGAGACAAAAAAGCAGCGCTAACCGCGGTTAACGCTGCTTTTTTACGTCTGGTATTTTTCTGACTTAGCCATGATATCCTATGGAAGGAGGATATCATGGCTAAGTTTGTCTGTCCCTATCAACAAGCTAACGTGAGATTATCGCTGGGTTTCCAGCGATAATCTCACGTTAGCCACTTAGCGCGAGGATTTTTATCGCTATTGAGATAAGCGTTGCTAATAGCACGCTATCTCAGCGATAAAAATCAACGCTAGCCGGCGATAATTATCCTAGCGCTAAGTGTGCTTAGCGATAATTATCGCCGGTTGTTGTTGATATGCCCCTAAGTGATTTGCCCAGAATCACAAGATGTGTGAGCCTCATACCAGACTCGAACCTGTGGTTCCCCAGCTTCAAAGTCGGCCGCTTTATCCCTTACACCACTCCCTCTCCTTTTCCCACATTATCCAACATTCTAAAAGTCCTGTCACTGAATATCACATTGTGGCCGTGATAACGTAACACACCCTACAGCCACTGCGAACTTCACTTGTGTCAAGAGGTCGGAAGGTCTCTATTCACCACAGATCATAAGAAATTTCAAATTGCGGGTCAGAGATCTAATCCTGCAAACCCAGGGCACTCTTACAACAAACCAGCAATGTCATTATTTGTCCTCAATAGAGTCTAAAAAATTAGTATTATATATACTTAGAGGCCCGGTATAAGTGAGCTAGTAATTGGAATTATCTTCCCCTTCACCCCCTTAATTACTGATACTGAGGAGGGCATGAGTAGTTCCGAATGGAGTTCCTTCCCTTACAAAAGAATGATGCATACCGTTCAGGATTCGCTGTTCCCTCTCCGATTCCCACATGCTTCCCTCTAATTCCGCCTGGATTTTTATGCAGACACTTTACATGCACTCAGCGGCGAAAAGTCCTGGTGAAAAAGTACGGCCCACCTTCCTGCACCACCTGTGATCCCCGATAGGGCAGACAGACTCCGGTGCCAGATCCATCAAGAACAAGGTGCCACGCTTCCCACAAAGCAAATATAGAAACAGAAGAGTTATTATTTGAAAAGGGACCTCCCATTTCCTTAAGCTGTCTGCAAACCACAACACCTGCCTGATGATTGCAACTTTAATGAATCCTAAAACAGCACCACTAGACCATCGGTAATGATTCTGGCTTGGGATGGAAACATTGGTTAGAGAACAGGGAACAGCACAGCGGGCTTCAGCTCATATCCTCCGAGCAGATGTTTGTGAGAAGAGCAGTCATTTAGTGCTTTACATGTGGCTCCAGATCTCTGAACTATTATTGATAATTTGTTTTTTCTGAATGGTTCAGGGCCACTCAATGGGCTTTCACTCAGGCTCCACCTCATATAAACTGCTAACCTAGCTATTCCCACTTTATTTCTCTTGTCTGGTCATCTTTTCTCCTCTCTTGTTCTCTTCGTATCCACCTCTCTCCTTTTATTGCCTATGCATCTGTCTACCTACCTCTCTGTACCTCCGTCTGTCTCTCTTGTGCTCCCTCTCTGTCTTGCCGTACCTCACTGCTTCTATCTTTCGTTCTCTTTCACCCTCTCTCATATTCCTTCTCTCTGGCATCTTCCCTCATCCAGGATCGCCACAATAAATAGATTTCTTAAGCAAACTTGTGCATTCGATGGTGACAGCTGCTGCCATGTTCCCCCACCCCCTCCTCCTCCTTTTTCACCCTTATTCCACTGTCTCTGCAGCTACCTTTCTTTGTGTTTTTATCTTTTTTTCATCCCTAGATCTATTGTGGAGCTTGCTATTTTTCTTGCTTGTCTTTCTCCGGTCCCTAGCTCAGGGTTAAGAAGGCGAGGGTGAGCCAACATACTAAATGAATGATTCATGGGAAAACCCAAACTCTCACAATAGCGCTCACTGTTTTCTTAATCTGCAAAGGAAAACTCCACATGCAAACCACTGTAGGCCTCTTTCCTCGTCTCCCTCTTTCTCTCTCATTGTCTTTTTCTTCCTCCTTTCTCTTCTTCCCGTTTTTCTCAGTATTCTTCTGTCTCATTCTATTTTTCTCCCTTGTCTGTTACTCACTCCTTTTTTCCCACCATCCATCTATCTATCTATCTATCTATCTATCTATCTATCTATCTATCTATCTATCTATCTATCTATCTATCTATCTATCTATCTATCTATCTATCTATCTATCTATCTATCTATCTATCTATCTATCTATCTATCTATCTATCTATCTATCTATCTATCTATCTATCTATCTATCTATCTATCTATCACTCTATCCATCTATCTATCACATATTCCACTCTTGTGTTCAAACATGATCCATTGCGAAACAAGCCCAAAGGCAAATGACATTTTCATACCAAAGGCAAATGTTGTTCGTTTTCTGGTCTCTGTGTTTTTTTATTTGGGAAATACCGGCCCTGACCGTCCACCAGTGTCTAAGAACTTCCAAGTTAAAAGTGAGACACCTTCCTTGGCTGTACTTTTCACTCAACCTAACTCATGCAGCACAAAGCCATGTGCAGCATAATAATAATGCGTGTAACTGAGGCAGACTGTCGTCTCTCACTCTGAATGAACAATAACTTTTAAAACCCTTTTACATTGGGCTAAACTTTCCATGTTGGCAAACATTAACGAGTGCTGTCTAATTATTTACCCCTCCGTTCTGTCCTCGGTGCTTTGACGGACTCCTCTCTCTAAAGTTAACTTGCCAATAATGGGCAGGTTATTCCCAGATGACTTAGCTGACACTCAGGGTGGCGCTGGACTCCATCCATCATTAGCACAATGTGGGAAACCCTTGTGTTGTGCTGTGCTGCCTCACTGGGTGCTCTTGTTATTCAAAGGCTTCCTTCCACTGGGCCACCCTCTATACAAGCTTCCGGAAGTGCACTTCCATCATTCTCTGGGGGTTAATGTGTGCTCCTCGGCCGGATTACTTTTTAATACAGTCAAGCACTTTCGTCACCAATTCGTTGCAAGAAGACAACCTGCTCTCGTCTTCATTGAACAGTAAAAAAAGAACTTACCAGTAAAGTCAGAAGTTGACAGAAAATCTGGAAGCTCAAAAGACGCTAAAGCCATTTTGAGTGTTTTTTGTTTTGCATTCACTTAGAATAAGACAGTGTTGTGTAAGGTTGCCAATGACATAAAAGCGCCCTTAGGTATGCCAAGTCAATTACAAGCTGAAACAAGAGACTACTCAATAGAAATAACAACAGGATGCAAAGAAGCACACAGATCAGGATCACCTACGGTCTGTATTCTGGAAAAACAGAACATGAAAAATCAGAAAAGAAAGCGCACTGATCCGATCTGGCAGGCTTTTGTCAAAATAAAAGTAGAGGTGGAGTTTAAACAAGTTTGTGAGAGGGTTTTAATGGTGCTTTAGAAGGGTGAAGTGTTAAAAACATGAAGTACAACAAAGCTGGTACAAGACAGGAAACCCATAATGAATTAAGCTCTTTGATTACCAGCTGCACACTAGCACAAGGCACAAGTCCAATGGGCGGATCCCCAAAGGGGAGACTTATGCAGCAATGAAAAAAAGTATTTAAGCTCAAAAGGTGGCAAGATGCTGAAGTGGCGGAAGGCGAGGTGAGTATTAAAAGTAAGCGGGTGTGGCACTGAAAATCTGATTAAAAGGTAAAGGTGTGGAGTGAAGCAGACCACAAATAAGAGGCTTATAATATGAGTGCTGGACAGGAACATGTCTTTTAGATTCAGCAATCAAAGACCACAAGTTTTAATGCTTTTTTTTGCTTTTTTTTGTTTTTAATGTTTTGTTTATCCAGTAGTCTGGCCTTGGTGTCGCAAACGCTATATATCGGTCATTGCGCATTCTTCCATGCTTTCCCTTAGCACCTTTGCGGCCTGCTTCCCATACCTGTCATTGCACGTGGACCTGTCCAGGGATGGGTCTATGCACGTGTTGAAATCTCCTCCCCAAATAATTGCCGTCGGCGTTAGTGTACGCCGTTTAGCCCATATTTGTGCAATGAAAGAAGGATCGTCCGTATTTGGTGACAATAGTTAGACCTGTTCCTCCGAAATTTCCCTGTATTATGACATACCATCCCTGATCATCCTTCATTGAGTTGATTCGTGTAAATGGTGTTCCGCGCTTACCAAGGAGCAATACTTCACTAGCATATGTGGAGTATGAGGATGCCATGCGGTAGGATGCCCATCTCGTACCTATTGTGCCATCTGTGGCGTCGGTGAGGTGTGTCTCCTGTATACAGGCTACATCTACTTTATGCCGGTCTAAGATTGCAAGAACTTTCTGAACTTTCTGTGGGTTCTTTAGGCCTCTCACATTCCATGCCAGGAGCATCAGGGTTCTCGTGTTTCGAGATCTATTATCCATTCTGTGTTGGGTAGTTGTATTGGACTCGTCGTTGTTGTGTGGGTGTATCTCTCATGATGTGCATGGTACTTGCCTTCCCGTCACCTACCTTACTTTCTGGATTTTCCCCCTTCTCTCCCCCTCCCACTTCGCCATCCCAATTACAGTGAAGACAATCCCATAAACACAATGCCATTCCCACCTCCCATCCACCCAATCTCTCAAAAAAACATTAACTCGTTGTGGTGCACACAGGTTGGCGGGAGCTGCCAGCCGAATACCCCGGCGACATTGTCACACTGGGGGTCGCTTGTCTAAACATAAAACATAGCGTACACATCTAAACCTGCCAATGTCAGGAGAGCAATGTGGCCAACAGGCCGCAGCGCAGGTCCCAATATTGCCTGGGCACATGGATTATGCATAGGTCAATCTCGCACAGCCAGTGCTGTTTCATCCTTACAACCATAAAGTCACAGTTACCACTTATCTGTGTTCATGTGTAGCTTTGTCGGTGTATTCACTGGTTTCCATCTCAGCACTTACGAACAGTTCAGGGGAGACAGTCTTATTAATCAATGTCTGAAGTGCCGGCCTGCTCTTCTGGGCCTCGTCCTGGCGATTTCCTTCGTGTGTTCTGGGAACACTTCTGTAGCAGGTATTTGAGCACCTCCTTTGGTTCGTAATAAACTGTAGTCTTTCCTCCATCAGTTACTCGCAGTTTGGCCGGGTAGATCATCACATATGGGATATTTTGCTTGTGTAGCTTCTTTTTCACTGTCAGGAATTTCTTTCTCGCCTCCTGGACGTGCGTTGTGAAGTCAGGGTAGATAGAGATGTCCATCCCTTTGTGTTTCAAGCTACCCAATTCTCGGGCCTTACGGAGTGCTGCATCGCAGTCTCTATAGTTCAATAGTTTGGCAATGATCGGTCGCAGTCTTGCGCCTGGTGGCGGTGGTGGAGCAAGAGATCTGTGCGCCCTCTCTATGAAGAAGACGTTGGAAAAGGTTTCCTTGCTCAAAAGTGTTATCAGCAAGTCTTCGATATAGCGTTCCATGGGTCCCATGTTCGTTGTCTCCGTTATGCCCATAAAGTACAAATTATTTGGGCAACAGCGCGCTTCCAAATCTTCAGACTTCGCCATTAGTGCTGTCAGGGTTTTGTCCATGTTCACTTGCTTGGTTTCCATTTGTTGTTGTGCACCTTCAGGATCTGAAACACGGCGTTCCGCCATGTCGTTTCATTCTGTGTGTCTGTTGAAGCCCTCTGACATGCGGTCTACTCGGTAGGTGAGAGAGTCTATTTTGCCATCAATATTTGATAGGGTGGCTTGGATCGTTGAGAACATGGAATGTACGTCTCCAGGGGTTTCTGCGCCTGCAGCTGTCATGGCCGTCTGCTTAGTATGCTGGTCTTCCAAGCTATTCTCAGCCATCTTTTTGGACTGCTCGAAATGTAGCTTGGATTGAGTTCTGTCTGTTTTTCCCATTTCTCAGCGCTGAGAGTTAATGGGGTCTTCCTCCCAGCTCTACCGCAGGTAAGGTGTAGTCTACGTGGTTTTGAGGTAGATATGGGCGGATCTGACAGATATTTAGCACTGTGGGCAGCCAAGCTCTCCGCAGTCTTCAATTTCAAGTAATCGCCCAGTGGATTCACAGTGGTGATCTGCAGGTTTCTCTATGTAATGCGGGCTGAGCATGTGAGTGGGAGAAGGTCCTCCTCTGCTCCACGACTGCAGGGTACTCTGGTCTTCACAGTAACGGCGCTATGGAGCGGTTGGCCCAGCGGAGGGGGCAAGGCAAGTACCGCTAGGTATGTGTAGCATTGTTGTGTCTACCTAAACCCCACAGCCGGAGACAGTTTGTGTCGTGGCCGCAGCAGTCCCAGATTACTCCCACTACAGCTAGCTCTTCGGAGCCCTGTCTCTACGGGCCGTTTCACACGAATGGTGATCCGTTCCTCGCTCTTTATGTGTGGCGCAGTCCATGCATGGCGTGAATATGGCCTAGTTTTCTGGTGGCGGTTATCGTGGCAAGGGGCCCTCCCCCAGCGGCAAGTGTTTTCTGCCTTCTCGCTGCGGTGTTTCGCCAAGCAGGCCAGGACCACCGCAGTAGCGTTTACCTTCGTCTCCGGCTGTTTTCCAGTGCGCGCGGTGTAGAGTGTCGTTCACCCTCCCATGCAATTATGAGCTTACTGTTGTTTTTTGGGGGAGCCCTGTGGTACCAATATATTCTGACCTCAGGCTTGTTATGTGGTGTCTGCTGCCTAGCGACGTGACGCAGGTCGGCCGCCAGGCCTTTCACCACTGCTGCAGTCCGTGCACGGCGCCTCCCTCACCGTCTCGCTCCAGGGTCTTTGAACCCGGGCAATCTCCACCTTCGAACCCCAGCTGGATTCGTTCATCGCAGGCCACCCGCAGGGGACGGCAGCGGCGCCAGAGACTTTACCAACCCTCAGGCGGTGGGTCCGACGCACTCAGGATAAAGTCACCTTTGCGGCCCCGCGTTCGTTGTTTCCCAGCAGGTCACGGCGCGGGCCGACTGGCTCACGCCCGTGTGCGTTCTTTGGGCTTCAGCATGGCGGCACAATTGTAGGCATACTTTCTTTATTTCTGGGTTACTCTGGGCGACAAGAGCAGGTTCCCTGGGATGCCGCAAGCTTCCAGTGCCTTAATTTCAGCGGTTTAGTTCATTTGCAGGTTAGTGGCGCAGGATAGAAGCAAGATTGTTGAAGCGACCGAAGGAGCTCGCTCAGAAAGTGGCCATCTTCAGGCGTGGCTAGCTCCACCCCCCGTTTTAATGAAGTTGCTATTAAATGTGAGGGGCTTGCTACCATTGCCTATGATTACCTTGAACCTACAATGAGAGCGCACAACAGGTCAGAGCAAATAAAAAGAGAAAGAAGCCAGAAAAAGAAGGGAGATGGAGGGGTGAAGGGTAAAGTAACCCTGGTTTATTGAAATAATCATGGGATCCAAGGAAATTGTTGTTTGAATACACCAAGATTTTAAGCTGAACTGAGAAAAAGAGAAAATAACGTCAGAATCTAAAAAAGTCTTTACCGCAGAGTGCCATCAGTGAGTATATGGAATGAGAAATTCAAAAAACAAATGGGAGCACCAATGGCTGTTGCATAAAGAAGAAAGTTGCCAATCGAACATGTGGGTAAATGCAAGGCAGGTAGGCATCGTTCTGATGTCAATAACATGAGTATGGATAACTTAGGTTATAACACTTAATTGGTCATTTAGAGATTGGCTGTTTTGCTACCAAACAGTAGCAGGGGTTGGAGTATTCAAGTCGACTAAATCTGGAGTTTATCATTCGGCGTTTGCCATATTCCCCCCCCCCCCCCCCCCGAAAAAGTTCCCGCCTCCATCACAGGAGCCGTTAGAATGTAAAAAGCAGTGACAGCAGATTTGCTAGGCCTTAGAAGCATGGCAGCAGTGTCAGCATTTGACCATATTTGCCTTTCCCGGGCATGCCCTTCTGGTTTGTTGCCTGCCGGCTGAGTGAGGCGGTGGTTTTTTTCCTCTCTCACACTGGAGCAGGACAGTGAGTTCTTTGGCAGCACAGCTCTTCAGTTGAGTGTGAGAGGATGACAACTGAGGTCTTGGGTGGGTTTGCAGGCACACCCTGTACGGTGCCACTATGGCTGACATTTGTATTTGCTAACCTGTATTTAAGATCACACATTCAATAGCTTCCTATTCATAATTGATGTTTATGGATGGCCTTTCTTCAAAGTCACAAGCTTCGTACATGAGTTGATTTTTTCGTGATTATGAGTTTGGCGTTGCGACGCCAGGTCCGCCACGCCACCGCACCGATAAACCCGTGGTTGGGCTGCCCCATCCGGATTATGAGTATTTCTCATGTCTGGCGAGCATTATTTTGACATTCCCACGGCGGTGTCTCAGACAATGGGCTCTGCAATGGGAATGCCAAAAACAGTTCCTGCACGGCATGGACTATAAAGTCCATGCCGTGCAGGAACTGGGGTGCTGCACACAGGGGGGCACATGTTATGCCCCTTGTGCATGCACCCCATTGCCCAGAGTCAACAGGGGGACCCGTAGTGCCCCTCTTGTTTCCTCTACTCCACGGTTTTCATGGAGGAGGAACCACTATGAAAACTGTGGCAGAGAGGAAACGTGTGATATGCTTGGTGGGACTGCGGCAGTCCTTTCAAGCATATTGCTGCCTCTGCACCGCTGTTCCACCGCCAGGAAATGGCTGCTCCATGGCAGCTGTGGTGGGGCAATGGCGGTCTGACAACCCTAATTGTAATAGGGTGGTCAGAAGATCACCACTGCTGCGCCCCCGTGAGTCTGGCGGTCCATGGACTGCCAGAGTTATAATAGAGCCCATAGTGGCATTGCCGGTACCTGATGCAAGTCACACCTAGGCACAGAGTCCTCACTGTGTCCAGCATTCAATATGTAGCTTCCCACTGGACATTTTAAGCGGGGCCGCTGAAAAAGCACTGGCAGAGTACGATTGTTACATTGGATCAACACATTTACTTTTCCTCATATAAGCAAGCTGATGTGTTGACAATAGCGTTTTGTTCTTTCCTTAGTGCGAACTGGGATGAACAGGAGGCTCAAGCGAGTCCCGCTCTTCTCTGCATCCCAGTCTCTATGTCCGTGCCTCTCATCTCCCGTACCTGTGTTTTCCTCTTACAGTTATCTTTGTGTCCTGGCCTTATCAAAACACGTCTCCCGCTACTGTCAAATGAACGTACTTATTTTGTGCTCTAGCCTTACTTTTAACTTCAAACGGTATTACTTTCTTCTCTATTGAAATCTAAACTATACGTTTAACATTTGCAGCTTTAAACGTCTGACCTTGTTTCACTTTTTTCTGCAATACGTGCGCCTTTCCAATTTTGAAATAATCTAATAGCTATTTCTTTCCACAGGTAGAACATGAAACACCATTTATGATCCCTTGGCCCTTCTGAAACTGGCAGGCTCTGTCTTGGTGTTTGTGTCTCCCAGCCCCATGTCTGTCTCTTGCGGGTCCCGTGTCTGCTTCTCAGTCAGTAAATCAGTGTCCCACTGTTGCAGTGCCCTTGACTTCCAGAAGTCATACTTGTGTCCAAGTCCCTGCACCCTCACCTTCATGTGCTTCAGTCTGCTTCCCAGCTACAACACGTCTCCCTCTTCCAGTGTCCCCTGCTCCAGTGAGATGTTGCCCTTTAAAACTTTTTGACATCCCCCACGACCACAAAGAATGCAACACCAAATGAGGAAGTAATTCCTCAAAACAAATTTGTACGTTAAATGGAGAATATTTCAATGAAGCAAATAATATGTCTATATTGTTCATCAAACGCCAAATCATCAAAACACATGAGGGCAGGAGGAAGGCTGACCAGAGGGAGAGGCAAGAACTATTGACAGATAAGAAACAACAAACACACGAGATAGAACCCGGGCCGGGTAGGCAAAGCCGGACCCGATAGGGGCCCGGGCAAAACGCCGTCCGGGGGCGGCGCCCCTCCCCCGGCCAACCCCCTCAGGGATTTGAATAAGGGCTAGGCCGACGGGGGCCAGGATTGGCCCCGAAGGCGTGAGCGAGCCCCCCCCCCAATCAGGGGTCGCGCTCAAGGGCCAGGGGGGGGAATAAAAGGGGGGTCACCGGGCTGGTGATCACAAATCCCCCCCCCCCCCCGGCCAAGGGCGAACAGAGCATGAACAAAAATGCGCTAGAGCTTTATCAATGAACTGTAACCAGAGCTATGACAAGCGCAAAATCGCAAGGAAACCTTGGAGAATATTAATGACAGATCCGATGTTAAATGTATTGATATCAGAGCCATGTATCACATATGTAAAATGTAAAAACTTGAAGAAAATACCCAATAGTCTACTTTTGCAATTTAAGAATAAACCCAAATCGCTACAATGTAAGAAGATTTTATAGACGTGATGATTGTGATATGTCTGACCTTGGGCGTCATACAAGTGACATGATTACGGATGTAAGATATTCAATATAAAAACGTACATTAACTGCAGGGCAACATATGCGATCTGTATCCTCTATTGCCTTTGTAAACTCCTTTATGTCGGCAGTACATCCAGCAACTTAGAGTAATAATAACTCACATAGGAGCTATCAGACGGTGTGATGAAAGGTATTCTGTATCCCATCTGAATAATGTAATCATAGTGGTTCCACTGCTCTTAAATTTGCAGCAATTTGTACTCAAAATCCACTTCTACGAGGTGGTAACTGAGGATGATGAATAAAAAAATCGGAACCAATGATTATTGCCATGCTTGCCACTTTTAAGCCTTTGGGTCTTAACACAGATGAGGGTCTAAACTACTTTCTTCAGAATGATTGAATGCCAGCAAGACCCTCTATTCAAATGAAATGGTTTCTTCCTTATTGATACATTGTTCACCATCCAGAGTCCTATGTTTATTTCTATCTCATTTGGAGCAGAATAATAAAATTGGTTGCTTGTCACTGACTATATTGGATATGCTTCAGTTATCAATTTTACCTTATTAATGTTCCGAATTATAGTAAAAACATAGCTATGATTCTTTTCATAATGGAGGAGCGTTAAATGGAGTGAACTTATATTGGGTAATTTTAATTCATGATATTGACACTGTTCTAAAATATCTTGGATTGAAGTGACCTATTTGAGGGATGGCCAATTAGATCGATATTTGTGGATCTGCATTTAATGTATACATTTTCATATTTTATTGACTTTTCATGTATGATCAGTACGGTCTTTTACAGTATGTAACAGGTATTTTGGTATTTGAAGCAACTAATTTATTGTATTATCCTTTTGCATTTAGCATCTGAACTGTGATGAAATTAACTCAATTAGTTTTCCACAGTTCATTTAGCTTGAGTAAATACCTGTATCTTGCAATCAACCATTTAAACGAGTCAGTAGAGCATTACATAACTATGGCAAAGTCGACGACAATCGGCGAAATGTTGATAAAACCTGCTTGTCACCACCGCCACTAAACACTTTTTCACTCTGCGCATTATGAAACTGATTATATTAAGTATATTTGCGCCTTTGCATTTTCATCTATCGGCTTGGTAATGTAGTGAGCCACCCGACCACTGCATTACAATGTTGCACCTGCAACTCCCTGGGCCGGGCTCGGACCAGGGAGTATAAAAAAACGGCGATGTCAGCGCACGTGGCTGATGGCGCGGACTAAGAACCAGCGTATATGTGTCCCTTATTGCTGCCGCAGCAGAGTTAAGCCTTCCCTACCGCTACCCCACTTAGCAGTCGGCTGAAACTCCCCCCCCCAGCCGCACACCCAGGGAGTTTACCTCCGCCTGACCCCATCACACTGGCGACAAGGGAGGTGTGAGATCCACACGCGCACACCCGCGCCCGCCTACCGAAACGCAGATCTGCATTGGTGGCAGGCGTGAGGCGTGAAGTGCGACCCGCCGCTGCACGGCGTTTGAAGTCCGGAGGCCTGCGGGGGATGAGAAGCGCAGTAAGGCGTACGTGTGCATGTGTTGGTGGCAGCGGCAGTGACACAAGCCGCGAGGGAAGCCTACGTCAGTGTGCCCCTGCAGAGGTGCGTGTGTGGCCCGCCGAGTGGCGTGCATGCGTGGTAGGCAGAAGACGCGGGAGGAGCACTCGGTAAGCGCGTGAAGCACCAGCCTGCACTAAAGACCCAGCAAGGAGCCAGGAGAAGGCACGGTGCCTCAGCGGAGGAGACAGGACAAGGACCGGGAGTCAGGGGGAAGTTCTCCATACCCAACTGCTGCATTTTAGTCCCCTGGATCACATTGAAGGGGCAGATAGGAGAGGCCCTGCTGAGAGAAGCACAGAGGGGAGCCTCTCTTCGACTGGAGGCACCAGGTGGTGTGGGGGCACGACCTCGCAAGCTAGGCTACGAAGCAGAGGCGACACTGAGGCGACCACGACCACGCCACAGGCAGCATCAGTGCCCCAGGATGAGGGTGCTGCTGGAGGCAGGCCAGGTCAGATGGTGGTGAAGGCCGTCCCTGATTTTAGCCAGCTAACGGACCCGGCTACAGCGGCGCCGCGGTGGCATAAATGGATTGACCAACTGGAGAACTACTTTGTAGCAACTAGAGAAACGGACAATGCCGTGAAGCGCTCCACCATGCTCCTGATGGGGGGAGATGAACTCTACGATCTTTTCCAAGATCTACCGGACATGGGAGACCGCAACGACTATGAGAAGGCCGTAAGAACCCTAAACTGGCATTTTGATCCGCAGGTCTATCCAGACTTTGAACACTTCAAGCTTCGCCAGGCCAAACAGAAGGAGGATGAGTCAATTGATATGTTTTTCACATGTCTGAGGAAGCTGGCGAGCACCTGCGTAGGAATTGACCGGCAGTTTGAGACGAGGGCACAGCTCACAGTGGGGTGCAAATCTCTAGAGTTTCGGAAGCTGATATTACGACAGCCGGGTATATCGTTGGATGACATCTTGGTCCTGGGAAGGTCGCACGGGCTGGCGGATGTCAGGGCTGGAGAGATGGAGGTGGCATTGGCTAAAAGATCCACGAACACCCAACCCCTATATCCGGCTCCCATCAAGGAGGAAAGGGTGGACGCTATCAGGAAAACTTACACTAGAGGAGCGGGCCCCAACACAGGCACCAAGGAGCGACAGAACAAGCAAGGGTGCAGGAATTGTGGGTTAGCAAATCATTCCCAGAGAGGATGTCCAGGGCAGGGGCGACAGTGTCTCAAGTGCAACAAACACGGACATTTTGCAAAGATGTGCCAAGCGGCAGCGAGAGCTGGTGCGAGTCGGCCCAAAGGCCCGAGGTTCCAGAGGAGCACCAAGACTGTCCAGGAGGTGGAGGAGCTGGATAGCCGGTGTCAAAAGCTAACGGTAGCTGAAGACGAGGAAGATGACATTGTCTTTGTTGTATCAAACATTCGAGGAGCCAACACCACAAGAAGACCGCCTCCGCTATGTCAGATATGGATAGGAAATAATTGCATTCAAATGCTCATTGACATGGGAGCATCGGTAAACATCCTGGACGCAGCACAATACAGTGAGCTATGACCCAAACCTCCATTGATGTCAACTACAGCCAAAATACTCACGTATGGAGGACGCACATCAATTCCCCTCCAAGGGGTAATTGACGTCGAGGTCAAACATCGGGACAGAGCAACACTCACGAGGTTCTATGTCACCTGTGACAGGCGGGGTCGCTGCTGAGTTGCCATACCGCTGAGGATCTGGGGCTAGTAATGTTCGCAAGGCACATACATCAGTCACAGGCACAAGCGGTGCTGGCGGAGTTTCCCAAACTCTTCCGGGGATTGGGGTGTCTGAAGGGAGTAGAGGTTCAACTTCACATCGATGACACCATCAAGCCAATTGCTCTCCGACACCGCAGGGTGCCTTTTCATCTTCGTCCACTGGTGGAGGCCGAACTGGAGCGTCTGGAGAAGGAGGGAGTGATCGAAAAAGTATCGGGACCGACGCCTTGGGTATCCCCGTTGGTGGCACCAAAACCTAAATAGCCGGGAGTAATCAGACTATGTGTGGACATGAGGCTACCCAACAAGGCGATAAGCCGAGAGAGGCACATCACTCCAACGATAGATGAGATCGTGGCAGACATCAACGGAGCGCAATGGTTCTCCAAAGTGGACCTGGACTCAGGTTACCATCAGCTGGTGTTAGCGGAGAAGAGTCTATACATAACAACCTTCTCAACACATGTAGGGCTACGCCGGTTCAAATGCCTGAGCTTTGGGGTATCATCAGCGGCCGAGGTATTCCAGGATGCGGTGAGAGAAACGTTTCAGGATTGGTGGGCGTGATTAATGTCAGCGACGACATTCTCATCTTCTCCAAATCACTAGAGGAGCACCATGTCCGCCTAAGAGTTACCCTAAAGAGATTAGTCGAATAGGGCCTGACACTCCACAGAGCAAAGTGTGACTTTTATGCCAATGAGGTTGAGTTCTTCAGATACCGGTTCTCCGCGAAAGGCCTACAGGTAGACCCAGCGAAGGTGGAAGCCATCAGAGCGGCGGCCATCCCCCAAACACAATTGGAGGTCAGAAGCTTTCTGAGGATGGCTAACTATTGTGGCCAGTTTATTCTACTCCTACCAACGCTGTTTGAACCACTCCGGAGACTGACGAAGAAAGATGTGCCGTGGCAATGGACCGACGAAGACGCACGAGCATTCAACTGCATCAAAAATGCACTGCTAAAAGGAGCCACTGTGGCATATTTCCAACCTGGGACAGCAACAGAGCTAATAGTGGATGCCAGCCCAGTGGGGCTGGGAGCGGTACTACTCCAGAAGAACATACATGGTGACTGGGTGCCAATCACTTATGCCAGTAGAGCGCTCACGGCTGTGGAGACGAGGTATGCTCAGATCGAGTGCGAGGCGCTGGTAATATGATGGGCATGCCAACATTTTGACATTTACTTGTGTGGGCATACGTTTACGGTGGTAATGGACCACAAGCCGTTGGGTCCGCTGTTCGCAGGCACGGCCTGCAATAGCCCCCCCGGTTAGAACGATGGGCTGTTCAGATCCAACATTACAGGTTTGAAGTGGAGTATCGCCCCGGTGCAAACAATCCGGCAGACTACCTGTCAAGGCACCCCATAGCTCTGCACGCCGGAAACAAGGGAGAGGTGGACGAAGGAACAGAATCGTTCGTGCGCCAGATTGTCGAGGAGGCGTGCCCACAGGCGTTATCACTGGAGGAGATCCAAGAGGCTACCAGACAAGATGGATGTTTACAGGCCGTGGAGCGGATGCTCCATGACCATCAACGGAATTGGTTCTTGCAAGGGGCCGGCCATTTAACAGAAGAGGAACGAGAATACCGGGAGAGCATATGGAGATGCCGTGAAGAGCTAAGTGAAGCCGGCAATGGAATAATTCTCAGGGGCACCCGACTGGTGATACCAGCAAAGCTCAGGAAAAGGTCAGTTGATCTGGCCCACCAGGGCCACCAGGGGGTAGAGAAAACCAAGGCCCGGCTGCGATCCAAAGTGTGGTTCCCAGGCGTGGACCGCCTGGTAGAAGAAAAGGTGCGTGTGGGCCATGCCTGTTTGATAACAGGAGCCGATCCGCCCGTGACTCCCATCATCACGGAAGGGCCCAGACAAGTGCCGTGGGCTCAGGTGAGCCTGGATTTTGAAAGCTTCCCCGATGGAAGGCACACCGTAGTAATGGTCGACAGTCATTCCAAGTTTCCAGTAGTAGAGGTGGTAATGTCCACAGCGTTTGATTGCATTCAGCCAGTGCTGGAGAAGGTGTTTGCACTCCTGATGATGCCCGAAGAAATATGCACAGACAATGATCCGCCATTTCAGGGACAAGATTTCAAAGAGAATTTGAATCAGCCCAGCATCAAGCATCTCCGAGTAACATCTCAGTGGCCTCAGGCCAACGGGGATGTGGAAAGATTTATGAGGACCCTGAACAAGGCATTAAGGATTGGAGTGGATCAGGCAGAAAATCTGGAGAATTGCCTGCACCGGTTCCTAAGAGCGTATCGCAATACCCCCCACTGCACTACCAGGTGTGCTCCCAGTGACTTACGCATGAAGCGAGCAGTGCGGGACAGCATTCCCACGAGCGACAAATGGGCACCAGCTGTACTAGATACCGAGTGCACCCAATGCCGGCGACAACGCAACAACAACCCAGCCAGTCAGAAAAGGGGAGCCCGCCAGTCAGCGATACAAGAAGGGGACTATGTGGTAGTGAAAGACCAGCATCCCGGATCAAAATTTTGCACGCCATACGAACGGGAGCTGTGGAAGGTGGTACAGGTAAAAGGATCTATGATCACTGCACAAAGGGGTGCACAGCAAATAGCACGCAACGCATCCTGGTTAAAAAAAGCACGAGATCCAGAGGAGAGAGTGACGAAGTTCGAGCTCGTGGAGGGGAATAATGGGGAAGGTTCCCAGCCGGAAGGAAGCACTGGGGCTGAAAACATAACGGGGAGGAAAGAGAGGAGAGCCTGGGTGAACAGGCGGCGGATACTACCGTGTCCGCGAATCTGAGGGAAGAAGCATCCGAGAACTCCAGAGGCAGTCAACACTATGGACTGAGAAGCAACCCTAAACCCAGCACTCGACTGCGAGATTTCCTTTGCTGATGAAGAAGGGAAAAGTGAGCAGTCGAGAGATGAACAGACCCGGCCATGAACTGTTACAAACGTTATTGTTATGTTACTGTAGTTGGTATCCTCACATGTTTCGTGGGATAGATGGGATGTAGCGAGCCACCTGGCTACTGCATTACAATGTTGCACCCGCAACTCCCTGGGCCAGGCTCGGACCAGGGAGTAGGAAAAAACGGCTACGTCAGCGCACGTGGCCGACGGCGCGGACTAAGAACCAGTGTACATGTGTCCCTTTTTGCTGCCGCAGCAGAGTTAGGCCTTCCCTACCGCTACCCCACTTAGCAGTCGGGTGAAACTCTCCCCCAGCCGCACACCCAGGGAATTCACCCCCGCCTGACCCCATTACAATTAGGACCGGGATGAAGGTGAGGTGTTTTTGGTGTGTGGTTGATATTCTTGGATGAACCTTAGTTTGGCCTTCTTGAAAACGGCAGGCTTTATGTTTGTGCCTTTCAGTACATGTCTGCACCTTGCAGTTCCCCTATCTGTGTCTCCATGTCACCAAGGCAGCGCCCCCTTCTCACAGTCTCTAAGACTTCCAGTACCCATGTCTGTGTTTCTACATCTGTTTATCCTTCTGCCTGCTTCCCAGTTACTGGCGCTTCTGTGATGGTGTCCCCATTTCCGAATGACCCTTTGTCGTTTTAAACTTCTGTAAACATCCAACGTTCACCTCAACTTATAACCTTCTAGCATTCTTACTTTTCTAACTTTTCAGTTATTAACTTTAGAAAGTGAGTTTTCCTTTTCTTCCATTAATTTTCTATTTAACTAATAGCACTTTTTTAGGTCTCGCCTTGCTATCGCGTAAGCGATCGCAAAGCGAGACTATTGTAAATGGGTTTTTAAAAGTGCTCCCAAAAAGCGGATTGCATGGCTAGCACGCGCACAATCACGCGCATCGTGCCGCCATGCAATCCGTTTGGCATCGCACTTCAAAGGGTCCGCTCCCCCGCCTGGAATGCGCTCCCCCGCCCCCAAGCGCGTGCGCCACGCTCCGCCGGGCTTGTCTTGTTTACCATCTCCTGTTCTACTTTCTCTTTCGTCTTTCTTGTATATTCTGGCTCATGAGTTTTTTTTCTGATGCCTGTTTACGTTTCTCCATCTCCAGGGGCGCTGGGGGTGCTGCCGCCCTCCAAGACGACCGTTCAGAAGACTGAAGTGCCGTAAAGAGGTCTTCACAGTTTGTTCCCAACTTGTTGTAAGGTGATGCGTTATTAGATTACGCTGTGTGCCAAGAGACACAGCTACCTACTGACCGTCTACTGTAGGCTTCCATAAGAAGCGAAGCAGCTCTTTTCAGAATTGCATTTGTAGGTGACAGTGGAACTAATCGCCTACTCTTATTTAACTGCACTTTCTGCAAAGCCAAGCTTGTTACAATATTGTAGTGACTTCTCACCCACTTGGGTCGAACTACACCATCATAATGCACAGTATATATTGCTTATATTACAAGTGCTTCAGTTTGCTCATTATTCCTTTCCTTTCCCTCGTCTATCAGCACGGCTTCACAGACGCCTTGCTTTAAGTTCTGGAAACATTACTACAAGGGCAGCCCTTACTTTCGCTTTTGTTGCTGCCTGTTTGTTTGTGGCTCCCTCGCCGCCCTCCCCCCACTCTCCAAGCTCACACACAGCTGTGGGATTCTCAGGGCTAAAAGACCTTGCACTGCGACCCCCCCCCCTCGACCCCCACGCACTACCCCCGCTGCCTTCCTCTCAACTCCAGCTGCGGCATGTAAAGGTCGTTAACCTTTTCCCCCTTGTTTCATTGGTCCTGTAGTTTTATTTCTCTATTATAGGTCTGACCGAAGAAACAGAGCTCAGATAAAGAAGCAGGGTCTTTTAATTGAGGAGCCCACTGCTACCCTCTGCCAACAAACACGAGCCGGCAACATCTAAGCCACAATGTGCTGCATCTGGGTTCTGATCTTTTGCAGGCGCTACATTGGAAGTCTCGTCTGATGGAAATCCGCTCATTCTCTTGCTCAAACGATTAAAAACGCCTTTAAGGAACAACACTTCCAAAAGCAAAGTTCTCTACTCATCTTACCTCAACCCTAACCTACAACTGTATTTCTATGTATACGTCTGTATTATTATAATGTATTTACTATCATGTAAAGCGCTCTAATACCTGCGGGTCAAGTTTGCGCTATATAAAAGTCCCCCACCTCAAAAAACAAGCATTTGCAATGCAATAGGTCTTGCATTTACCCGAGTTTGACCTATTGGCATTGTAAATGATAAATAAAAGGCATTGTAATTTACAATGCCAATAGCTCAAACTTGCGTAAGTGCGAGACCTATTGCATTGCAAATGCTTGTTATTTTTTTGGATGAAATTGGGAACAATGATCCAGATACTCAGGTAAATACTTTGCGTGGTGAGAGGTCGTCTTTTGTGCCTCCAAGTTAAAGTGTCTGGGTTGGTTCCCAAAGAAAGATGTAAATCAATAACTCAATGAGATTTACAGCCGAGTGTAGATTTACTGCTTTCGGGGTTTGATTACAAATCACCGTAACCCACGAGAGATGTGTCAGGTGCAGGTTTCTATCAGGATTCCAAGGAAATCATTTGTGAGTTTTCCAATCCCGCTCCCATTCCTGCTGTTCATAGTTCTACATGATGGAGAACTCTGCACAGGGCAATAAGATCTCCAGTGAAAAGGAACGTTTCTTTAACACTTTTATTTCTCTGGGAAAATAAATTCCCCGTGGAGAAAATTGCTACCCTACACCCATCCATAACTTGCTTTTTTTTATTCCCTTCCCACCATCAAAATGCGTTTACACCAGCATTATGCTAGAATAAATATCAAACCTTATCCTGTCTGGAACGAGGACGGTCAGGAGTTTCTCAATGCCCACAAATGTAGTTGTTTATGGGCGTTCCTAAATTTCCAAGCCTAACCACCACGCCAGGAACACCTCAGAGCATCCCTATTCCCACCCCTTGAGTGGGATTTACAGGTGTGGAGAACACAGCGGAGATCTCTGCATCAACAAATGGGCTTACACCTGCTAGGAGTCCCTTTGTCAATTCCTTGAAAACATAAAGAAGGCACATTTGGTTGTAAACATAATTTACCATTGTAAATAGACCCCTCTGTGTCTAACCGTCCATCAGGCTGTCTTTGAATCTCTAGGTCCGTGTCACGAAATGCCTATGTCTGTCTCTTCTTTCCTATATCTGTGTCTACCTATGTCTTGGTATATACCGGCCACATTAGATCTCCCTGCCTTGGAGCAGCTGCATCAAGTTAGATTTTTTTTTTAATTGTTTATTCCGTCAGTTAACATCCTAACTTAGCAGTTCTCACCTTTCAACTTAAACCTGTATTTTTAACTTACTCATTTTTTTATTTTAACTTTGATTACGGAATTTAAAATTCATTTTTTACTTGTATTCATTTTGAGCCGAACTAACAGTAGTACTTTGTTCTAAGGAACTGAAGCAATGAGTTACAGCCTTAGCACTCTCCTCTCAATAGGGAGAGTCCTCGGTCTGCAACTCCCTCTCCCAGTGTCTGGGTCTCACCTCACCTTCTCTGAGAAGAAGGTTAACAGTCCCTGGTTCCACATCTTCCAATCCACTTTCGTCCTGCTCCAATATTTCACTCTTTCTGAAATGTTCACATCATATTTAGAAGACATTGAGGAGTGAAGCAGGACACGAGCCCACAGAAGGGGTTCAGTGCCACTGAGAGCAAAGCGGATAGACTTAATAACTGCAGTAAAAACACGAACAGTGAAAAATAGATTGTGATACCAGTTTTTTTCATGTAAGATGTCCTAGTCAGCAATATAAGAAAGTAAGCTTTTGGTGTCAAAGGAGGATGTATTGCACATAGCAAATGCCTCACCGACTGCAAAATTAGCTGACACTTGAAATTGAATTCTAATCTATATGCACTACTCTTACAATCAGAATGCAATGGTGAAAGGAAATTTGAATGCTGTTTGGAGAGAAAGAATAGAGACAATGTGGTGTAGATACCTAGGTAGCCATGCACAAATCAGCGCTGTCACTGCTTCCTGCTTCCACACCCTGAGAATGCTGAGGAAGATTTTCAGACGGCTCCCAGCAGCACTAGAAAAACAGTCACTCACGCCCCAGTCACCAAAAAGCTCGACTATGGGAACACCCTCTACACCAGTATCACCAAGCAACCCACCAGAATATTACAAACCATCCAGAACTCAGCAGCTAGACTCATGCTCAACCTCCCACTCAGAACTCACATCACAACACACCTTAGAGAGCTCCACTAGCTCCAAATACACAAATGTGCTCATTTCAAATTCCTCATACACACATTCAAGGCACTACATAACTTGGATTTCACCTACCTGAAAAGTCGCATCTCCTTCCACCAACCTCCAAGACACCTCCACACCAAGAATTCCTACTTGCACACATCCCAAGCATACACATAACCTGATGAAGAGGGAGGGCATTCTCTTAGATTCCGCCTAAAGCCTGGAAGGACCTCCCACTCCATATTAGGGCCTCCTTCTTCTTCTTGAGCTCTGTAAGAAGTTGAAAACCTGGCTTTTCAATTAACTAACCTACCATAGGCAGGGCTAGGCACACACACCTGCTCAGTGCCAGGATACCCTTATGGGTGATAGTGCGCTTCACAAATACATATACAATGCCATAAGCCATGGCACATGCTTACCATCATTCACTGAGGATCAACCATTGGTTACTCAAGGATTTCTATAAACAAAAGAACCACCACCTAATGAGTAAGGTATATAGGTTGATTTTTAGAAAGTTATGAGTCCACTTACTCATGCCTGTGTTGAATATTTTTCTAAACTTTCTACTGTGCTCAAATACAGACGATACTGCTTGGCCAACAGCATATAAACCAACATTTAGAGCTGTTTAGAAAGCTGACAATCCATGTAGCTTTTTCCTTCTCAAAGAGTCCTTGATGAGCAGGAGGACAGAAGTATGTAAGAAGCAAAGCTATGACATAAACTGATTAAATGTGGCTTATGTCAAATTAAGGGAGCAATCATTTGAGGGAAATGGTTGATATGAAGAAGGACGTGGTTGCTGACCAATTTAATCCTTCAGAACTCAAGTAACCACAACTGGCAAGCTTCCCAGGATTTTGTGTTTTTTATAGTTAACAAATGATTTTCTGCGTAGTTAGCATATAACATGGAAATCTCTTCCAAAAAATTAGTTGAGTTATTGGCCATAACATTTCAGCAGATAAAATCAAATTGGAAGACTACTGCAAATGTATCACCTAGGGCATGAGGGAAGGAATCTGTCATAATCATAGCTGAGGATGAGACCCTATCAGCCGCTAATCTTTAGGTCTAAAATATGAGAGAGGAAATAAATATGCCACAAACAATATTTGTGCTGCACCACTTTTCCCACTTAAGTTATTATATGTATATTTTAATATTGTAATATCTTGTTTGCAGGCTATATGCTGAGGATGCAGACTTCACTTTCCTTTAGTATTTCAAGAAGTGCAACCATCAAATTTTGCAACATCGCACACTTACCCAAACAATTTGTTCAATCACAGAGAAAGTTTTAAAAACATGTAGCTAATTATTTTACACTGGTAAACTTCAATGCTGAGATAGTGTTTCAGCATTAAGTAGGCAAAATCTGACCTAGATCAGTGTGCCTGCTCTCCCCCCACGGAGCTCCACCAGTAAGTGCTTCTCCGTGAACATTGAGCACTCCTTTTTGCCGAGGTTCATGCCCATCCTCCATCCGCAGGCGCCTGCCTGCGCTTCATCCCTGGTGGTCCAGCGGGAGAGCACGCTGCTCTTTTGCTGATCCTCCTTTCTTGGCTTTTTCACTTTCCTCTTTTCTCTCTTTTGCTTGCTTTACTCCCTTTTCTCTCTCTGCTCCCTCTTTTCTTTTCTTTTACTCTTCACTCTACTTTTGCGCTCCCTACTGCTGCTGCCCCCGCGGTCCCTCCCTCCTCCAGCTTGTCCTTCCCTATCCTGCCTCCCAGCTGAGTGCCCTCCCCCGACCCCTACTTAATGGCGGCCGCTGGGCAGCCAAAGGTGAGTCAAAGGCAAGACCGTCTGCACCCATCCGTGACCAGACTGTGACCAGCGCCAGGGACCTTGGTCCTCCGACCCGCCTTCACTATGACTCCGTAGGGAAACAATTATTTACAATTGAGATAGATCAATTAAACATAACACACAGCATTCGATGATCTAGCAAGCAATTAATCTTAAACAATGAATAATAATTCAAAAAAACGTAATAATTTATTTTTTTGTATTTCATATGAATTTCAAATCATTCATCAACTCCTTTGGGTATGTACAAGAAATGAAAAAGGCTGTATATACAATAATATTTGCAAGAAAGCGACGCAGTGACAAAGTGAATAAGGTGACTCGGTGTGATAGTGAAAATGTGAATATTTACAATATATGTACGTGATTGTCAATAAAATACACAGAAAGTTTTTTTACACAAAAAGTCCTCAGCTGAATTATGGATAGATAGTAACCCTTGTAAGGCACGAGTCCTAATTTTTCTGTATATACAAGGAATTCCAATTAGTACGGGACTGTGGAACCGTCAACGTTTCGACCCTATATCAACCAGTTGTTCTATACAGTCATATCGGGTCTTCTTCAGGACACAGGGGGTGTATAACAGCCTACATAAAATAAATATATATAGATCAATATCTCTGCTGTGTTAAAGGTATAAAAACAGGGAAGATAAAAATTTCCCCATCAACTCACCTAATTGTAGGTGATAGGACAAATGTCCAACAGTATGACGTGGTTGCCGCTCAATTTCAGTCAGAAGAGACTACCTGGTGACATGTGTGCACATTAGTAAGCACATATTGGATGCAAACCTTAATTATACAACATTAGGAACGTGTAAAAATAATTTACCAGTGTTGTAGAAGATCTAGATTCGTCTTCGTCTAGTTATTTAATCTTTTTCTTCTTTTTCCATTCAGATTAACGAGCCCGGTGTGAATCGCTACAGACATAAACGCAGATAAGAATACTCAGAATGATAACCGTATAACCCAAATTAGGTACCATTAGAAATTAGTGGCCCACGTGATGGCTCACCTGACTTCAGGGTAGATACTTTGTACTGCAGGAGGCACGGTCATCAGGATACAATTTCGACTAGAAAAAACCATAAATCAACCCTCATTAAATACCACTAAACTCGTGTAGTCTGTAGATATTTCAAAGAATCCCAAACTATTAGGTCATAGTATGCCCTGATTCCCTTCATTAGCACTAACCAATGCGATCCTATTGAAGAGAGATTCCTATGCTGGCGATGAATCAACACAATCGGTGCATACGAGCACCAGGCAGTGTATAATCGACCCTAAAAACATTTCTACAGGTTCTAGCTACTATATGCCACATAAACTAATCCGCCGTCATTTTAACGATAACTACTTCGCGCTCCACAAGCGTCACACAAGACTCCTTGGAGATTTCTCCTACCTGATGTTTTCAGTATATTTTCCTAATCTCGGGGAGTCCGTCTGAAGCACGCCACCAGCCCGAGTGCAGAGCGTGCAGCAGCTAAATAGTAGCTGCTCATGGATATAGAAACAGGACTAATGTGGGTTTTTAGCGAATGATCTCTCTAAAAAACCATTATTCCGGTTTATCAAATCAGGAAATGCCAAATTTGTTACGATGTTTGTATGCATGGGAATTAAGTCGGGCATGACGTATTTCGGCGGGTGATACAATTGCTCCACCTTGCAATTCTAATAACAACAAAGTCGGGCGAAGACATGACGTGTTTAAGCGAATGATACAAATGCTCGAACTTGCCAATCTTAACAGACAATAACTTACGAGCATTTCATTACAATGTAAGTAAGTTCATCACAGTAAAAGCCAAAATAACATCTTATTTTAAATGCTTGAACACAATAAATCGATCGAACAAACAATACAATTACAGAATTTTTTAGAATTTTTTGGGAAAAGCTTGCATTGCTATGTGATCAAAGGCAGTTGTTCTAGATAGTGCGAAAAGTAGTAGACATAGATTTCCCCTCAGACAATTCGTATGGACCAGTTTGAGCATAGTGTATATACATATAATAGTTTATATAGCATTAGATGTCATTAAGATGGTTGCTATGTACAGTGTGTTTCATGTAGAATACATGTGTTATAAAAAAAGATGTCATTATATATGCATTTTTCACAACTTTTCGTCGCACCTTAGTGACAGGACAACAGATAGTAGTCATGGCATGCAGCTATGGAGTATTGTCAATGATCTAACATGCTTATCGCAGACAGCATGTCATTAAGATGGTTTAGACCTTACTGTGTACAGTGTGTTTCATATAGAATAACCGTAATATAAAGATGGTGTCATTACATGTGCATTTTAACAAATGTTCATCGAATCTTGGGAACAAGACAGAAAATTATTGACACCATCTTTATATTACGGTTATTCTATATGAAACACACTGTACACAGCAAGGTCTAAACCATCTTAATGACATGCTGTCTGCGATAAGCATGTTAGATCATTGACAATACTCCATAGCTGCATGCCATGACTACTATCTGTTGTCCTGTCACTAAGGTGCGACGAAAAGTTGTGAAAAATGCATATATAATGACATCTTTTTTTATATCACATGTATTCTACATGAAACACACTGTACATAGCAACCATCTTAATGACATCTAATGCTATATAAACTATTATATGTATATACACTATGCTCAAACTGGTCCATACGAATTGTCTGAGGGGAAATCTATGTCTACTACTTTTCGCACTATCTAGAACAACTGCCTTTGATCACATAGCAATGCAAGCTTTTCCCAAAAAATTCTAAAAAATTCTGTAATTGTATTGTTTGTTCGATCGATTTATTGTGTTCAAGCATTTAAAATAAGATGTTATTTTGGCTTTTACTGTGATGAACTTACTTACATTGTAATGAAATGCTCGTAAGTTATTGTCTGTTAAGATTGGCAAGTTCGAGCATTTGTATCATTCGCTTAAACACGTCATGTCTTCGCCCGACTTTGTTGTTATTAGAATTGCAAGGTGGAGCAATTGTATCACCCGCCGAAATACGTCATGCCCGACTTAATTCCCATGCATACAAACATCGTAACAAATTTGGCATTTCCTGATTTGATAAACCGGAATAATGGTTTTTTAGAGAGATCATTCGCTAAAAACCCACATTAGTCCTGTTTCTATATCCATGAGCAGCTACTATTTAGCTGCTGCACGCTCTGCACTCGGGCTGGTGGCGTGCTTCAGACGGACTCCCCGAGATTAGGAAAATATACTGAAAACATCAGGTAGGAGAAATCTCCAAGGAGTCTTGTGTGACGCTTGTGGAGCGCGAAGTAGTTATCGTTAAAATGACGGCGGATTAGTTTATGTGGCATATAGTAGCTAGAACCTGTAGAAATGTTTTTAGGGTCGATTATACACTGCCTGGTGCTCGTATGCACCGATTGTGTTGATTCATCGCCAGCATAGGAATCTCTCTTCAATAGGATCGCATTGGTTAGTGCTAATGAAGGGAATCAGGGCATACTATGACCTAATAGTTTGGGATTCTTTGAAATATCTACAGACTACACGAGTTTAGTGGTATTTAATGAGGGTTGATTTATGGTTTTTTCTAGTCGAAATTGTATCCTGATGACCGTGCCTCCTGCAGTACAAAGTATCTACCCTGAAGTCAGGTGAGCCATCACGTGGGCCACTAATTTCTAATGGTACCTAATTTGGGTTATACGGTTATCATTCTGAGTATTCTTATCTGCGTTTATGTCTGTAGCGATTCACACCGGGCTCGTTAATCTGAATGGAAAAAGAAGAAAAAGATTAAATAACTAGACGAAGACGAATCTAGATCTTCTACAACACTGGTAAATTATTTTTACACGTCCCTAATGTTGTATAATTAAGGTTTGCATCCAATATGTGCTTACTAATGTGCACACATGTCACCAGGTAGTCTCTTCTGACTGAAATTGAGCGGCAACCACGTCATACTGTTGGACATTTGTCCTATCACCTACAATTAGGTGAGTTGATGGGGAAACTTTTATCTTCCCTGTTTTTATACCTTTAACACAGCAGAGATATTGATCTATATATATTTATTTTATGTAGGCTGTTATACACCCCCTGTGTCCTGAAGAAGACCCGATATGACTGTATAGAACAACTGGTTGATATAGGGTCGAAACGTTGACGGTTCCACAGTCCCGTACTAATTGGAATTCCTTGTATATACAGAAAAATTAGGACTCGTGCCTTACAAGGGTTACTATCTATCCATAATTCAGCTGAGGACTTTTTGTGTAAAAAAACTTTCTGTGTATTTTATTGACAATCACGTACATATATTGTAAATATTCACATTTTCACTATCACACCGAGTCACCTTATTCACTTTGTCACTGCGTCGCTTTCTTGCAAATATTATTGTATATACAGCCTTTTTCATTTCTTGTACATACCCAAAGGAGTTGATGAATGATTTGAAATTCATATGAAATACAAAAAAATAAATTATTACGTGTTTTTGAATTATTATTCATTGTTTAAGATTAATTGCTTGCTAGATCATCGAATGCTGTGTGTTATGTTTAATTGATCTATCTCAATTGTAAATAATTGTTTTCCCTACGGAACCATTGTTCATATATATTGATGAGGCCCAGGTTCCTTGGGTTATAGGGTTACCCCTGTGTGCTTAACTCTTCACTATGACTCCAGCACCCTCCATGCTCTCAAGACTGGACGCAGCAACAACTGACAGTTTTCGACGCCGAGCAACACCCAAGGCCCGATTTCTTTTAGACACCGCCGCTGCACCGTCACCCACAGCCGGACCCCAGCTGCAGCCCCTAGCCTATCAGACACCACAATCCAGAAGCCACTCAACTGCATCCTCCTCAACGTGTGCTCCCTACACAAGCACACTGTAGAAATCTGGGACCTCCTCAACACCCACGCGCCTGACGTCGCCTTCCTCACAGTACCCAGGACCAATGCCGACTCAGGGCCCGACATCGCCTCCGCCATTCCTGATGGATACAAGATCCTGTGAAAAAACTGCCCCACCCACACAAGAGAAGGCATCACCATTGTCCACAAAAGCTCCCTCTACATGACAACCACCAGCCCGGACGACACTACGACCTTCATGGAGTATCTCCACTTCCAGATCCAGACCAACCACAAAACATCTCTCCACAGAACCCTCATTTGTAGGCCACCTGGCCCCCACACTCCTTTCACCGACACCATCAACTGCCTCATTGCACCCCACACCCTTGCCTCAACAGACTACATCCTACCTGGAGAGATAAACTTCCACCTGGACAACCAAGACGAGTGCAACACCACCACCCTCCTAGAGAACCTCACCACCATAGGACTTGTCACCAGGCACACGGTGGGGCACACACTCGACCCCGTCTTCACTGAAATAAACATTGTTTCCTACAGCCACACAACGGAACTTCTTTGGACTGACCACCACTGCATCCACTTCTCCTTAAGAAAACCCACTGTACACAAGCACGCAAACCACCTCCCCCACAGAAGCTGGAACAAAGTCACCCAAGAACAGCTCACATCCGTCCTTACCAGCACTCAACCTCCAACAACGCCAGATGCTAACACAGCAGCATGCAACCGCCAGCGCTGGATCATAAACTGCGCCGACACACTCGCCCCCTCAAGAAAGCTACCTGGACGACACAGCGAGAAAGCAAGCTGGTTCACCCCAGAACTCCAAAAATCCAAGCGCTCCTGCACACGACTCCAAATGATATGGAGGAACAGCAAAACCCCAGAAACATGCAACGCCTACAGAACAGCCCAGATCTCATTTCCTTCACTTTTTTAGGTCGAGCATTCGAGACCTCTTGTATGCACTTTAGTATATACTTATATTTGTATGTACTTTGTGGGCTCTGGAGATCAGCCCTAGGACTTGACTGCTTCTGCATAGGGACTTTTTTTTCTGTTCAACTGCCTCTGTTTTGATAGAAACGACCTGCAGAGGTCAGTAAAAAATCATAATTGCTTTCGGCTGAGGGACTTTTAATTTTTCTGGCAACTGCCTCTATTTAACTTTCTTGATAGAAAACGACCAGTAGATGTCAGTAAAATACCAGAATTACTTTAGCATTCTCTAGATTCTAGTCCATAGAAACTGTCTTCCACAAGCACCCGTAGACAATAATATTTTTTTCAAATCTTTTATTTTCAGTGATATGACCTCCGACTGCCCTAATTTTATATTAAAAACAGAGGTTTGGACTATACCATTTCCCGCTGAAAGGCATTATTTCTCTCCATGTGTTCCCATCCCTGGCATGTCACGCAGTTTGGTGCTTACTTTCCCTCCATGTTAAAGAACATTAGATGTTTCAGCACCCAGGCTAATGTGCTGCATAGCTAAATACACATAAGGTCCCAAAGGCGAGACCGATTACATTGCAAATGCTTGTTTGAATAAAGTGTTCAATAGACACAGGACATATTTAGTTATTGCCTTCAAATACAGCAGCAAGTCATTTGTATAAACAGATATTAAATATTAAATGGGCAGTCACACCTATCTACAGTCTAAATTCTAACATATACCTGCTATGTATGGTTGCTAGGGGTGCTATAGAAAGCGCAAACAGCAGAGGGGATGGGAGACACCTGTCAGACTAGTAGTGATGCGCGGTCTAGAGCCCAACCCAGCCACCCCTGTGGTGACATAATTCCGCAGGTTCTGGCCTTCGTGCACTAAGACACTGTGAGTGGGTGGTGTTCCTTGTGGGAAAGCTCATGAAGCAGCTGCTGCAGCACGCTGGTGGTCTCGCTGCTCCTATAGTGCTTTTAAGGGACTTTGTGTTGGCTCTGGGCTGTGTGATTCCTTATTTTCCTGGTCATGTCAGCTGTGATGATGCTTTTTTATTTCCCCCCTGTGCAGAGTAGTCACTTTGGCGCACATGTCCCAGCACCCATGGCGGCAGCCATCTTGGGTGTGGCAGGTCTCCATAAAACTGGTCACACCCTGGAGACCGTGCTCACTATTCTTCAGCCTCCTGTTCATGACAATGCGGTCCCTCCTGTCTTCATGTTTAGGCCCCTGCGGTGTCGGACAGGGTGTTTCTTGAAGTCTTCTGGATGCGCTTCTTTGCGGGGGTGTTCCTTGGATTCCTCTTTGTCCTGCTGGCTCCCGCAACCAGATTTCAGCACACGCATGTTTGAGGAGCTCTTTTTAGGCATGCACTAGTACAGAGCAGACCATGCTCTAGTGTTAAGATTGATATTAGCGCAGCAGTTAAGAGCGGAGAGCACTGGTTTGCGTGCTTGTCCTTAGAAAGAGATTGTGTTATCGATATTATGAGAAGTTGTCATTATTCAGAATAAGCTTCACAATACTAAAGGAGAAATATTCTCTGACTGAAAACTGTGCTTAGGAAAAGCTCTAAGCAGGCAGACGATTAAACAAGTGATTTGTTTTGATAAGAGAGAGTGATTATTGATGAAGGTACACAGACGTCTCCACGCATCCTAAATTGAAGAGTGTTGATTGACTGGATAAGTGAGTGTGATGAGAGTTGGATGTGAGCATTATCATATCGACTAACACACAGCTATTGAAGTAATTCCTAACATGGATGCCAGTACAAATTGGTGCAGCACAAGAGAAGCTGAAGAAGAAACCATAAGATTATGTGTACCACCTATATTTGTGACATTCTGTGAATCATGTAAACTGTTATATTTGTTTTGTGCTAATCGTTTTGCCTATCAGATCTCCTTCCCAGTTATTCCCTTCCCCCACCCTCCCCACCACTTGGCCACTCAAATCCTTAGCGTTATCACAGCCTTCTCAGTTGTAGGTGCCTGGAGGGGGGTTTTGCACAGCATCATGCAGATCTCAAGGAAGTTGTTACTGTCTGACAGACTAGTGAGCCCACAGATGATCTTTCTCCTGGTGTGCACGAGGGCTGCAATGGCCACCTTGGTGACTTCATGGAGGTAATAACCCAAATGCAGAGGGCTTTAGTCGAATTCAAGAAGGCCACATCATCACTCGCGGTTAAGGTGGCCCAGTTACAGTAAAAGTGGGAGGGATTCCTAATCAACCGGGCACCATCCCAGCCTAACATTCTAGCCTGTCTCTGCCCACTAACATAGCAGCAAATGTGCCCACACAGAGCAAAGATTTTCAGGAGACCCTGCTAAGATGCAAATTTTCCTCACACAAGTTGAATTACACTTCACAAGCTGACCAAGCGCCTACCCTGACCCAAAATCCAGAATTACGTTCCTGATTTCCTATTTATCTGTTGATGCCGCTGTAGTGTAGTTCCTATATCCCTGATAGGCTATGCGCATTGGAATAATATTCACTATAGCTTTGACATAGGACTGAGGTCAGTATGTCTCTATCGAGTACATTAACCTTAATTACTTGTGTGTGCCAGCTAACTCAGAGGTCACTAGAAATTTCTCGAATATACAAGAAGGGATTCGTTTCTGACAACCGCATGAACATGACAACTTTGTTTCCCTTAGAGTCGGAACAATCACAGAACCGTGGAAACAATAGATAACAGTTTCACTCAGTCAATCGTGCATGCTTTGTTTCAACAGAGTTGCACAGAAATAGAGAGACGGACGTTTCAATAAAAAAGTGGTTTATTGAACGGTCTTATTTCTCATTCAAGAGATATGAACTGCTACAATCGTAAGACAGGATGCGAAGTACAATACGTACAGAGTTAGCAGTAAGATAAAATAATACTGCAATAGCATGGTTTGTAGCTATGACATATATTCATAAAATACATACATAAATAACACAGGCTAAAATGTGAATACTCATCTGATGCTTCTAAATAGTTCTACCCCAGTGTACCTAACCTAAGTGTAGTACGAGGTAAGAAGTAGGTGCTGTTTCCTAAAGTATAGCTAGCTATAGTTTTAGTTTTGCCAAACGTTTCTCTAAGTTCTAGACCGCTCCATACCTTAGAATGTGTGAGGTTGGAATCTCGATATCTAACACCCTGCAAGGGGAGTCAGAAACACTGGAGCTGGATTCTCTGTGAGGAGGATGACAGCGTCTGGTCAGTGCATCAGGCGGGAACTCGATCTCCTTCCGAATTTGCTGTGGCGAACCGCAAGTAGGCAGTCGAACTGGACCGTACCAGAATCGTGGTTTGCCAGGGCAAGTGCAGGTATATTTATACCTTGAAGGTGTTTAGGAATGCCTGTATTGACGTAAAAGTCGGGCATCGGAACGTCATGAATGAACCCCTAAGGAATAGATGTTCATGCATAATAAATGAGTTCTTGGAGAAATCAATATCCAAGCAAGGGAAATTCCTAAAGGTTTAAGAGCCTGGTTTTCCAAGAACTCGTTGTGACGTGGATTGACGGATGTAGGAGACCATGCCTGTATTTGGTTAGCATGGACAATGCCTAAATAAGGGCGGGATTTTCTATGCCTAAATAAGGGCAATATGAATTGTACCTATATAAGGGCATGAATCGGGAAACCTATATACGAAATCTAAATCAACACACAACACCCACTCCAGTTTCGTATGGACGACATTACTAAATCCCAAACATACTAAATATATCAAAAAGAGAGTATCGCTAAAACATATCTAAAAACATATGTCCTAAAAATGCATTACAAAACCATTGCTATGCTTAAGGTGCTGTACATATTAAAAGCAATATTTCATTCTAAGCATATGTGTGCATTGCAAATGCTAAAAAGAATGAACCAGAAATATATACACATGATGAAATGGCTCGTTAATACAGAAGAAAAAAGCCGAAACCATTTCATATCAGGTTAACACAGATCAATTGTTAATGTGACAAGGTGGCATAATGTCCCTGAAAGATTTTCAAAGAATTCTGTTCTCTTTGAATAGTTCTACTATAAGCAGATTACTGTTCCAAAAAATGAAAAAAAAAGACAAATTTGGAGAAAAAAAATTAATCATAGGAAAAAGTTCCAAAGTTAGTCTCTTGACTGAAAAGAATGAATGCCAAATTCAGAGTCTCATCGGAACACTGTGAACCTGAATCAAAAGTCAATGTGTGGGCCTGGAGAAAACATTAAATCTTCTAATCCTGTAGACAAAAAGTCGTCTACCGTTGTAGGTGAAAGTTGGAATACCTCGTTTAGAAGATTAACTGCACATAGATGTGAACTATCGCCTTCAGCATTGGTTGCATCAGCAATGCTCGATTCGGATGTTACCTGCGTGCCTAATGTTTCCTCTCGTACCTCAGCAGTAGCAATTTGCGTCTGTGAGATCTCAGTGAATGCCGTCATCAGGATTGGTAGCTGCTGGGGACAACACAGATCATGGGCCGTTACCGGGTCCAGCAGAGTATCGCTATCCGTAGGCATCACTGATGGGAGTGTTAGACAGATGTCTAGCATGCATTCTTCACAGCAGAGCAGGCAGCGTAGAACAGGTAAGATGCAATCTTGCCAGATTGGTCTGAATGACAGAAACCATGTGGTGTTTAATTCTCGTAGACGAGGTAAACCCAAAATTTGGACGATGCGCTCATGACACTTCATCTCCAATAGAGCTCTCTCTATGGTGCCTGGAGTGATCCTGGTGATTTGGCTTGCCATATCGTAGCGGTAGGAGCAAAAAATGGATCCCTGCAATGAGTGCTAAAAGGAGCAGCAGTCCGCCAAACACAGAGTGCACGAAGTTTGGAAATATGCCGAGGACTGCTTGAAAAGGTGCTAACTGTCCTGCACATACGTTCTTAAATATATGTATAATACCGCTCGTATCAGATTTGTTTAAGATACGACCTAACATTGCTGAGAAATGTACAGGGCAGTTTGTATACAAAAGGGTATGTATCTCGGCAGAAGTCCTTGCGACTTGGAGATCATAGGTTTCTCTGGCCGAGGTCAGTGGCACTGTTTTCTGTAAAAGAATGGCTTTCATTCTGCTTAGAGTATCAATTCGTATAGAAGAGATGTTCAGTGAAGGCCATAAAGGCGACTCCCTGACTGTGTCTATTTATGGAAACAAGACTTGCATACAGCAAGTGACCCTGGATGTAACCGTAACTAGATATGGAATACCTGGCAACATCCTACAGCAGTTGTGATCATTCAACATAATGTAACTCCCATTAGAAAGTTGGCCAAAAATTGGATTAATCACTGCAGCCGGTGAACCTTGCAGGTGACAGGATAAGTTTGTAGTGGAACCATCACAGGCCCCGTGTAAGTTAATACCCTGACAAAGGAGAGAACCGCTTAGTGCGTGTTCACAGTTTTCACCACTAAGAAACACTTCACTTTCCCCACTCCAACATCTATGTGTGTAAGCTAAATCCCAGGATGTCTTGATGTATCCTTTACCCAACCTTTCATATTTGCCTACTGGTATATGTTTTAGGCAATACTGAAAATGGAAAGTTGTAACAGGCAGAGTAATTTTACCATGTATGATCCACTCAGTAGGTGGTTTTTCTGCCACCGTGAATGGTAATTTTTCCAGTTTTTCAATGCTCAGCATAGTGTAGTCTGCTCCCCTTTGTGCCAGTCTGATCTGTTTATCAGTGAGATTGAATTCTGAAAATAGTGACGTAGTGTTGATTAAACGCCAAGGCACACAGTCTGCATGCAAGTTTTGTAGCGTCCAGCCCAATAGCATGATAGAACGTAGCTGAGACTGGCCATGTTGCAACATGACCAAGTCTTGTTCCGTGATGTCTATGACAGAAGACACAATGCTGTCCAATGAATATATTCTGGACGACAGAGTCGTTAACCCATTGTCTACTACAGAGAGAGTTTTCTCTAAATTAATACGATCAATTTCTCGTATTCGTTCTGCAGTATCCTCTTGGGTAACCTTCAATGCTTCATTATAAGCAGCGTAGATACCGGCATATATGAAACATTTTTGACGCGGTTTTCTTGGTCCTAGCAAGAATTCCCTAAGGTCTGCGCCTTCTTGAAGTAAAGTTAAATGTTGTTTTACATCCTTCAGTGTAGCTTTCTGTAGCCAATCAAGCCAGAGTTTCCCTACACTGTATGTTGTTACTACCCGTGGATGCTGTCTTTGAACATAGCGTGGGTCTGGCCTATTGATAGTGAAACCCTGTGTTTTGTTCAGGAATCGATCTTGACAGTTGTTTGTGTCTGTGGGCCAGAGCAACCATTTCTTCCAATCTGGATCTGATCTGTTGTGATGCAAAATATTATGTACATTGACCTCCCCCCGTGTACTGCTATTACTTGCAGGTATAGGTATGGTCGGTGTGTTCATGTCTTTGATCTTGGCTAACCCAAGGCAAGACGTTTGTTGGACAGTGTCATTCAAAAACATAATTTGCTCAGGGATGATACAGGCTCTAAACAAAGCTTCTACCCCCTGCACTTGCCAATCTTTTGTCCCCCACTCAGATTTTGTCTCAGTGTTGTCTTTCCAAAAGTCGAAACCCTGTCTAGACAGTTGGACAATAAAGGCTGCAGAATAAATCTGTTTCGTATTGGGTTAACATATTTTTCGTTCCTGTCTTTTTCACATTTTTAAAGTAAAACGTTTCTGGATTAGACAAATTGTAGTCTGAAAAATGTGGAAATTTCATTGCAAAAGTTTTTGAACTACCCTTTGGAGGTGTAGGACAATGTTCCTATTGGTTATACATAAATACATTTCTAGGTGATGCAGTTTTATGCAAGAAATGATGACCATAGTGGTTATAACAATACATTTGTTCATTGTCTGATGAACCATCTAAATATTCATGATTTGTGAATACTGTAGACATCTCTAGATCAGACATCATGTTATTAACAGTCTCGAAGTCCCAATCATCAGAAAAGGTACTAGAGGTAATAAAGTCACTTAAGGAAATTTTAAATAAGTGTGGAATCTTCAAATATTCAGATGGGCCAAAAATGTCCTATTCAGTTCTGTCCCAAACAATACCATCTGGTATAGGAACGGCTGTGATGCTCACTGCTGACAAGTCTCTTGCTTCACGATGGGATGATTTGTGTGGCTTGAGAAGTAAGTTCACTCATTTACTTGCGGTGCCCATTTGAATATATCTTCCATTTATCAGCATACCCAGAGTTATTACCAGAGCTATCCAGAGTAGAAAGAAGAATATTCCCAAAACAATCCATAGTTCAATCCATGGTGAAACCAGATAAGTCTTTTTCAGGAGATGAAAAAAGTCTGTTGCTTGTTCTTTGAAAGTTCTTTGTGCTGGCGTTGTTTCAGGTTCGCTGGGAACCTCAGAAAACGTATCAAAGTTCATGAAATAGCCAGAGGCAGTTCTGCCAATGGTTGGAATTGCATCAGGATTTGTTGAATTCACTGGAACCAGTTGATCACTTGTTACTTCGTTGTAGACATGTGTATCAGGACAAACGGTTATTTGGGTTTCAAGAGGGATGAGTTCCATAGCTTTGTTGCTTAGTCCTTCATTTCTCACTGCAGAATCTTCAAAGGTGATGAGTCTTTCAGTTTTAACCTCTTGGATTGTAGCTAGAGGAGTGCGTCTGCTACATTGGTGGAGTCCACTTGGCCTACTGCTTAGTATCGGCCACATAGTGTGGTTTGATCAGGTGGATGGACACAAATCTTTTCTCCTTTTTACCTGCAAGGGGCGGCAAAAGTACTGTTCTTGATCCATGGATTGCTAGGACTGGTACTGGTTGTCTGTAAGAAGGCCTAAATTCCTTCTTGTCCGCGATCTTTTCTCTGACTAGATCACCAAGCTTTGGGATCCAGACAGGCCTTGCTGGGACGGCCGATTTTTCCCCAGTGATGGTTGGCTTCAGGAGCACTTTGCTTTATTTCCTTCTTAGTTTATTAAAGTCCTGTAAAACAGCCAAACGATCTTTGATATCAAATTTCTTATTTTCCATCACTGTGCCTTGCATATCAAGGTACGGTACCAACATTCTAGTTCCAAATAGAACTTCATATGGAGTGACACCCCCTAGAGAACTTCTTGGCAAGTTGTTATGTGCGCGCTGGACCCCATAAAGGTGTTTGACCCACCCATCACCCGAACCTATCACCCTAGCTGTTATAGACTGCTTTATGTCACAGTTTTTTCTCTCCACAACAGAATTTCCCTCGGAATGGAATGGAGAAGAATATCGCAATGCTACGCCCAAACTGGCCATGGCTTCTTTGTAAGCTCAAGAACTAAACGCAGGACCCTGGTCAGAATGTAGTGTGCCAGTTGCGTATGTGCCGATAAAGACTCGCAAATCTTTTATAACAGTTCGAGCATCAGTCGAGCGCTGAGGCCACATCCAAAGGAACCTTGATTTAGTGTTTGTGGGACTGCATTTGTCCAAGAGGATGCATGCATGTAGATAGTCTAATGCTGTCTAATAATGGTGTCTGAACTGGGCTGGCTATGTTGTAGTCAGGTATCTGGTGGCGTTCTGTACTGTGATCTCTATTGCAGTCTATGCAGTTATTGATGAAGATATGAATCAGTGTATTCATTCCTGGCCACCAGTACATCTCTTTTAGTTCTAAAATTGTTTTAGAGATCCCCTGATGTGTCAGACCCTCTCCCAGATGTGCTTCGTAAATCAAAGCTGCTCTTCGTTCCATGTTTGGTATTACCCTATCTCCCACTACAGGGATTCGAGCAAACGGAACGCTGTTCGCATCAATTATATATGAGTATTGAGTGGAATTTTTTTAGGTAACGCTGCACCACTGCCTTTGCTTGAAGTATTGACAGCCACCATTATTTCACTGTCTATTTTCATTTTTGAACGAGTAATTGCAGTTACGGAAGCCGTTTGCACAGCCCCTTTCGCTGCTTCATCTGCCAATTAATTCCCTTCAACGTGATCGCCATCATGTTGATGACTCAGCGTGTGTATAAGTGAGTGTTTTGTAGTCCGTTTCGCAACTGAACTACTTTTATGCTTGATTGTACCACCTTTTGCATCTTTGAAACCATTTTGAAGCCAATTCTGTAAATATTCATTTTAAGATTGAACACAGTAAAAACAATCGCACACTATGAGTGTGGGGAATTCGCGATCCGTCTTTTCAAGTGCCATTTGGAATGCTTGTAGTTGAGCTCACTGAGCTGTACAATCTCCTAGAGATTGCGTTTTTGTGACCATTGGTCTGAATTTGCCATCGTGCATACAACCTTTAACGATCGCGCATGCTGCATTGTAAGCTTGTTTGCTCCACGTAGTGGGTTGTGCAGAGCCCTCAGTATAAATTATAAGTTCGTACTGATCAAGAGGGAGAATTTCAGTAGGCAGAGGACATTCGTATTCGTATTGAAGGAATGCTTGTGTTTTCAAATAAGGATCAAAAACATATTCAACATCAGTTGCAGCAAGAGAATTAACCCATTGTATCCATCTTGGATGTAAAGCTTTTGCATTCGGAATGCTATCTTTAGCAACTGCCTCTAAGGCTAGTACAGGAGTCACGACCATAATGCGTTTCCCCTGTGCTAGGGCTCTTTCTTTTGCTACAGCGGTTTGAACTGCTGTCAAAATCTTTTCTGTAGAAGTGAATTTCATTTCTGCTTGTGTATACAGGTGTGATTTGTATGCAATTGGTACTTTTTTACCTTCGTTAAAATTTAAGTGGGTGAATCCGCATTGACCCGGAATGATTCGGATCACTAAGTTGCGTACATTTACGCGTGTTTGCAAGTGTCTGTTTGAAGTGCACGCAGAATTTCTGTGTGTTCTTGTGTCCAAGTTGTGGCTTTGAAATCAGGTTTGATTAATTTGTAGAGAGGTTTAGTCCTCTCTGCATAGTTTAGAATGTATGTTCTTCCAAAATTCAGGAAACCTAGAATCGACTGTCCATTTCCTGGCATAAGTATATTTTAAATGTATTGGAACATGGTTAGAGAAGGCTGTCATAATGATGTCTTCACCATGTGGGCACTCCCTGACAAGTTCTGGTGGCCAGTCTTGTTATGTTAGAAGTATATCATAACCCTTTGAAAGTTGCTCCCAAATGAGTGCTTTCACATTTCTTGGTATGTCTCCCTCCATCTGGAGTGTTATTTCATATAACCTCTGCGGAGAACTAACACTGGTATCTGCAGTTTCAACTTGAATGCCCTCATTCAAGTCCACTGTCTCCAGAAGCCCCTTCAGGTTCTGGTGAGCTACTGTAACTTCTGCTGCGCTGGCCAACATTGTCTGAGCCCATTCTCCGTTCTTGAGTTGTGTTCTCAGAATCCTCGGCATGTCTGATCTTCAGACCTGCTACCTTCTTTTTGGAGAATTGAGGTTTTGGTTTGTTTTTCTGAACGTGTTGATCGTCTTTGGACTTCACGCGTTCTTCTTTGTTCTCTGACCGCCCTCTTCTTTCGGATGTCTGTTGATATCTGAAAGATACGAGAGGAATGTGTATCAGTATGTTGATACCTGTCAGGTTTCCTCAAATTATACCTATTCTTGAGGTTATACCTCCTTTCAGAGGGCTCCTTTTGAGGAGACCTACCTCGGGATTGAGAATCTTTTTCTTTTGAATGTTGTTTTTATTTTCCCACTTCTTTTAGAAGAGGTAGGATTGTTTTTAGTAAAGGCCTTTTCAGGACTTTCAGACAGTTGTGGTTTAACTGTTTTCCCTCCCAATCTGTCTCTGCCTAATTCTTCATAAGATTTTTCAATTATTCTAGTTAGTTCTTGTGGTTGTTCTGTTACATCAAATTCCCTTAATTTCTGGCGGATTGCCACTGATGCTGCTTCTCCTTTAATATTAGATAATATTATTGTTGTGACCTGGTCAAAAATTTTCAGCAACTTCATACCTAAATTCAGAGCAGGCTCTGCCCCGTATTCGTTTTGAATCTGTTTCAGGACATCAGGTATTACCGCCATAGACGGAACACCATGTGTTTTTGTGTAGATTGTAGCAAAGACTGTGCCCCAAGTGGTGCAGCCTTCCAGATGTGGTGTGATCCACATTGGTAAACAGATTGTTAGAATTCTGTGTTTCTCATAAGGGCTAGTATTAGGAAATACTGCTTCGATTTGACTAATTTTTTGAGCTATCCAGAATGGAATTTGTTCACGTTTTGTGGGCATTTTACCCATGACTGAGTGTAAAGTCTGTGGAGTGATTTTTAGTTTATTCCCCTGATGAGGGGCTGGATTTTGAATGGTTAATGGTGGTTGGACTGTGAAAGTCCTCATGACATATTGAACTAATTGTCTGTAGATTTTGATTAGCTCCTTGAGCTGAGCTAGTTTTTCTACATCTGACATTTCTTCAATATCAGAATGAGGTGTGTAGTCGGCTAAAATAGGCCATGTTGCTGCTGGTCTACCTAGTGGACCGAGCCTGGTAATGTGATTGTAATGTTTTAGGGCGCCTTTAAACCAGAGATCATGCTCCTGGTATTGGAGTGGAATTTCAATCTCCTCAAAAGGAATATATTCCTCAGGTGGTTCATCTTCTTTGTAGAAGTGAAACATTTTAGTTACTGGATTTGATTCTGGGAATACTATCCATGAATAGAATACTTCTGTCCGGTGAGATTCATGTGCCTCTATCACAAAAACTGCCCTACCAGCTCTTGGTGTTAGGCCATGTTTTATAAGTTTTAGAGTGATGGCTCTCCTTAAATTTGGATGGATGTTTATAACACCCTCATCGGTTTCATTTAAACCTGTAGTATTAAAAGCTGCTACGACTTGGTCAGCCGGGGCCTCTGTATTAGACATTTTTGTTTAATGAAAAATGTAGAACAAGTTTCAAGAAAACAAATATAAGGTGCACAATATTTTGGAACACTGTATCCTTCAACGTTGAACAAACCAAACAGCTAATACGTAGGATTTTTGTCCTACTCAGCTATGGCGGATATTATCCCTACCCACTCCAGACGTCTTATGGAGTATTATGAGTAGGGGTCTCTGAGAAAAGCACGACTAAGTTACTTCAGTATCTAGCGTTAAATTAGTGTCTTACCAAACAGTTGGGCGCCATGTCCTTTCACTCCTGAGGCTTGAGCCGGGAGTAGGGAAAAATCTACACGCTAGATTTTGGGAGCGATTCTCGCACTGAGGTGACTGTGATTTTGCTGCTATTGATTGACTCTTTTAACGCGCTACTTGCCAATTTTGTACAACTGTTTTTAGCCTGTACGTAATTTTAGATTTAGCTGCGAATTGCTGCTTCTCCCACTTACCTGACGCCGTCCCGGACCAAGCAGGCGTTGCCTGTGGAGCGGGGTCCTCCGGGCAGCGGCGGCCATCTTGAAGGGACGGACTGGTTGGCAGTCTAGTTGAGTGGTAGCCGCCTACTTTAGGGGCGCTGGCGCGACCGCGCAGCGTCCATTCACTCCTGAGGCTTGAGCCGGGAGTAGGGAAAAATCTACACACTAGATTTTGGGAGCGATTCTCGCACTGAGGTGACTGTGATTTTGCTGCTATTGATTGACTCTTTTAACGCGCTACTTGCCAATTTTGCACAACTGTTTTTAGCCTGTACGTAATTTTAGATTTAGCTGCGAATTGCTGCTTCTCCCACTTACCTGACGTTGTCCCGGACCCGAGCAGGCATTGCCTGTGGAGCGGGGTCCTCCGGGCAGCGGCGGCCATCTTGAAGGGACGGACTAGTTGGCAGTCTAGTTGAGCGGTAGCCGCCTACTTTAGGGACGCTGGCGCGACCGCACAGCGGACGCGCCGCTGGCGCGCCAAAGGGGCGCCAAGGGCAAGCCCGTCTGCGCCCGTCCGCACCCAGGTCGCGCTCAGCGCCCCAAACCCTGGCCAATTGCTTTTAGGTCAGCATAGACAATACTATTACTCTAGAGAAGCTGCCAATTGGGAGCGCCTGAGGGCTGAGGCTAGTAATATTCTGCCCCCAGGTTCCTGCCCCAATTGTGGAACGCCGCTTCCGACAGTATGTTTTGAACCCATCAAAGCCTTGAAGGAGGCTGTACTCTTTGCTAGAGGTTCCACGGAGAATTTTGGCTGCATTCTTATAAATGCCAGATCGTTGGTGAAACATAGCACGGAATGTGCTAATTTACTGATTGACCTAGGCATTAAAATCGCCTTCATTACAGAAACCTGGACGGACGAGGCGTCCGGGCCAGACCTAGTTAAAGCCACCCCCCCTGGTTTTCAGTGTGAGGTGCTTAACAGACCAGACAAGAGGGGAGGCGGTCTGGCCATCCTCTATCATAGTTCGATCCAGGGAACTTGTAAAGCGCTTACCCTGCCTGCTTGCGAGGCACTTGCGTTTAACCTGAGGTTAACTAAACATTTTTCATTTAAGGGCATCCTTATATATAGACCTCCCTGCGCTAAATCCTCTTTCTTTCCTGCACTAGGAACCCTCTTAGAGGACGCCTGCTGGGGAATTCCCATACTATACTAGGTGATTTCAATTTTTATCTGGAGCGGGCTGACGACCCGGAAACGGCACGCCTACTAGATCTTATGGAAGCCGCAGAGCTCTCCCAGCAAGTAACGGGTCCCTCGCATTTGGCGGGACATACCCTCGATGGGGTTTTTTCAAACATTCCTGAGTTATCTTTCTCGGGCCTTCTGCCGCTGGCTTGGTCGGACCATGCTGGAGTTCTGTTCAATCTTACAGTTAAACCCCACATATCCAATGGGAGGTACCAATGGGAACAGAAGAAAGTTAGAGCATGGAATAGGGTGGAAGCAGAGACCCTATCTATGGTACTAACAGCTTCTCTCACACCCATTGCCAGCGATATGGAGGAGGCTGCCTCTTCCTACACAAAATGGCTTACGCAGGCTTGCATAGACCTTGCACCTCCCAAATTGGCCGTACTTAAAAGAATGGTTCCCTCAGCCCCCTGGTATTCGAAGGAACTAAAATTGCAAAAATGCATATGCAAGAGACATGAACGGAATTGGTGGAAGGGCTATTCGGATAAGGAAAAGGCGATATATCTGGCAAGCATGGTTACATATAAACATATGTTACGTGCTGCAAAACAGAATTTTTATGCCGCTCAGATAGAGGCGGCTAAAAACTCTGCAAAAGAGCTCTCTCTCGCAATTACCAACCTGTCCTCAGTCAAACCAGCCCCCGTCCAGTCAAGCACAGAGCTTTGTGAAAAAATTGCGCTATTTTTTCAAACCAAAGTTGATAACATCTTCACTAGCCTTGGTGATTCAATTAGGATTGGTCGCGAGATCGAGCTGGAGGTTGATGATTTGGCTATGCCGGCGGATACCTTGGAGGCTTTCAGGCCACTAACCTTGCAGGACACATTGGAATTACTTGCTAAAGCAAACTCCGGGTCTCCATTGGATCCTTGCCCTATGAAAATTATTAAATTGGCCCCTGTCTCCATAGCCTCCTATCTTACTCCTATTTTTAATGGAATGTTCGAAGGAGGGCAATTCCTAAGAATCTGGAAGGAGGCCTCCATTCTTCCACTACTAAAAAAACGTAGTCTGGACCCTTCGGATCCAAACAACTTCCGGCCCATTTCCCGTCTGCCTCTTCCAGCTAAACTAGTTGAAAAGGCAATGAATCAACAACTTACTGCCTTTATGAAGAATACCCTTCTGCTTGACGCTTCCCAATACGGATTCCGGGAAGGACATAGTACCGAATCCGCTCTGATCAATGCCACGGAAAAAATTAGGTCGGCAGTGGATCAGGGAGGCAGAGCGGCCTTGATCCTTCTGGACCTATCGGCCGCGTTCGATACAGTGCATCACGGCTTGTTGAGGGATCGTCTAAGGAAAGGAGGGATTCGGCGAAAAGCATGGGATTTGCTAAACTCTTTTCTCTCGCACCTCTGCCAAACAGTGTCCTTGGGAAATTTTTCCTCTCAACCCTTCTCCTTACCATGCGGGGTTCCGCAGGGGTCTTCATTAAGCCCCACCTTATTCAACATTTATGTTACCTCCCTTGCTCCCATTATCAGACGGTACGGGTTTAGTGTCACTTCGTATGCGGATGACACGCAAATCGTAGTGTCTTTACTCCCTGGTCGAGAAAAGGGGCTGGATCTTAATTTTCAGTCCTGTATGTCGGAAGTGGGGCACTGGATGGCTAGTAACTGTCTTAGGTTGAACTCAAATAAGACCGAGGTCATGTTGTTTGGGAATAACCCCAATTTCTTGACGCCCTTATGGTGGCCGCAGGAACTAGGGGCCCTTCCCATCCCGGTTGATAAGGTAAAAAATCTCGGGATGGTGGTGGATGCCAAACTCTCTATGGCCATACAGGTTAAAGCGGTAGCCTCTAAAATAGGATACATCCTGAGAATTTTGAAAAAAATCCTGATCCTGCTCCCCCATGAATGCCGAAAAACAGTGGTAACGGCCCTCGTAACATCTAGATTGGATTACTGCAACAGTTTGTACCTTAACATTCAGGAAAATCTGTTGCACAGATTGCAGTTATTACAGAATGCTGCTGCTAGACTTTTAACCGGCATCCCTAAATTTGCTCCCATTTCAAAGGCCATCCGAGATCTGCACTGGCTTCCAGTTAAAAGCAGAGTCCAGTTTAAAGCATTGTGCCTGGTTTTTAAGGCTTTACATGAGGAAGGCTCTGACTTTTTAATAAAACAATTTAAATGGTATGCCCCTCCGCGGCGGCTTCGATCATCTGACGCTAATCTGACTACTGTCCCCGTTATAAAAAAGGCCCGCTGGGGTGGACGTAGCTTTTCCTTTGGTGCAGCCAAGTTATGGAATGGGCTGCCTCTCCATCTGAGACGTATGGATAGCCTACTGTGTTTTAGAAAAGCGCTGAAGACCTGGCTGTTTGGTAATTAGTTTTGCCTGTCAGGATTAGGGAGTAGTGGACAGCGCCAGGACACCTATTTGGTAATCGCGCGCTTTACAAGTCGCTATAACATAACATAACATAACATGTAGTGTAGTTCCTATATGCCTGATAGCCTCTGCGCTTTGGAATAATATACACTATAGTTTTGACATAGGACTGAGGTCAGTATGTCTCTATTGAGTACATTAAACTTAATTACTTGTGTGTGCCAGCTAACTCAGAGGTCAATAGCAACTTCTTAAATATACAAGAAGGGATTAGTTTCTAACAACCGCATAAACATGACAACTTTGTTTCCCTTAGAGTCGGAACAATCTCAGAACCATGGAAACAATAGATAACAGTTTCACTCAGTCAATCGTGCATGCTTCGTTTCTATAGAGTTGCACAGAAATAGAGAGACGGACGTTTCAATAAAAAAGTGGTTTATTGAACGGTCCTATTTCTCATTCAAGAGATATGAACTGCTACAATCGTAAGACAGAATGCGAAGTACAATACGTACAGAGTTAGCAGTAAGATAAAATAATACTGCAATAGCATGGTTTGTAGCTATGACATATATTCATAAAATACATACATAAATAACACAGGCTAAAATGTGAATACTCATCTGATGCTTCTAAATAGTTCTACCCCAGTGTACCTAACCTAAGTGTAGTACGAGGTAAGAAGTAGGTGCTGTTTCCTAAAGTATAGCTAGCTATAGTTTTAGTTTTGCCAAACGTTTCTCTAAGTTCTAGTCCGCTCCATACCTTAGAATGTGTGAGGTTGGAATCTCGATATCTAACACCCTGCAAGGGGAGTCAGAAACACTGGAGCTGGATTCTCTGTGAGGAGGATGACAGCGTCTGGTCAGTGCATCAGGCGGGAACTCGATCTCCTTCCGAATTTGCTGTGGCGAACCGCAAGTAGGCAGTCGAACTGGACCGTACCAGAATCGTGGTTTGCCAGGGCAAGTGCAGGTATATTTATACCTTGAAGGTGTTTAGGAATGCCTGTATTGACGTAAAAGTCGGGCATCGGAACGTCATGAATGAACCCCTAAGGAATAGATGTTCATGCATAATAAATGAGTTCTTGGGGAAATCAATGTCTAAGCAAGGGAAATTCCTAAAGGCTTAAGAGTCTGGTTTTCCAAGAACTCGTTGTGACGTGGATTGACAGATGTAGGAGACCATGCCTGTATTTGGTTAGCATGGACAATGCCTGACAATGGCTGGATTTTCTATGCCTAAATAAGGGCAATATGAATTGTACCTATATAAGGGCATAAATCGGGAAACCTATATACGGAATCTAAATCTACACACAATACCGCTACTTGGGCAGTCCCTTGAGTTCAGCAAGATAGCACACTTGTGTAAAACTGGTGATGATTTGTGGAAGAATTTGAGAAGGTGTTTGACAGGTGTACAGTCACTTTGTCAGTGGACATGGAATTATTGAAATTAAAGCAAGGATACAAAGTCCTGGTCAACTATCCATCTAATTTCAACCATCTAATAGCGAGAACCTCATGGCCAGAAGAAAAAAGGTCTGCCTTTGTTTATCAGGGATTAAAGGATGATTTAAAGGACGTTCTTGCACAGACAGATACTCAACCCACCTCTTGTTTGGATTTGAATAATTTAACACTGTGGTTTGATCACAGACCAGCACAGAGGAAGGGAGATAGAAGGAGACCTGAAAGATCAAGTTGGCACCCAGAAAGATCCAAATCCCAGGCACCTTCCTGTGAGGCACCAGTAGAACCTTTGGAAATTAGAACGATCCACCAACCTTTAACAAAGGACAAAAAAGGAACACATCGCCATGATGGCCAATGCTTGTAATGCGGTCGTAAAGCTCATTTTGTTAAGGAATGCCCTGTGAAGCCAAAAGGAAAGACTCCAAGAACAGTCTTGCAACTCTCAATGCAGTGACGGAAAACCAAAAACCCAAGTTGTAAGGAAGGGGACCGATTGGGTGCTCTTGCAATCCCTTCGAGGAAGTCTTGTGCCACTAACCACAGGGCACATTTTTGTCTAACAGTACGATTCACCTTGAAAAAACAGAGGCATTTGTTCCAAGTCCCTGTGGATTCAGGAGCTACTATGAACTTTTTGGACTCGAAAAAGGCAACCGATTAGACATCCCTTGTGTAAAAAAAGGAGCCCCAAGCAGCTGATGGCAGTATGTTATCTGGAGGTCCTGCAACCACAGAAATAAGCAAGATTCACATTGCTTGTGATGACCTGAGTAAGAGAAAACATGAAGAACAAATTTAATTCAATATCATTCAGGCTCCTTAGTGTGGTTTTATTCTAGGGATGCCTTGGTTGGTCCTACATAAGCAGCTCATTGACTGGCAAGCACAAACACTTTAATTTCTTTCCCCTCACTGCTTGTCGCGTTGTGTACTTCAGAACACCGGAGAGGAGAGGAGGTGGCAGGGCCTCCTCTACAGGTGGGTATGGCACCAGAAAAATAAATTGACTTGCCCCCTCAGTATTAACCCCGGGCGTAGCACTACGCTTCGCCCACGTAGTGTACGTAGCGCTGCCTGCTTCGCACTTTCCGAAGTAGGCGAAGCAGGGCAGCGCTACGCACACGCCGAGGGCGAAGCGTAGCTGCTTGCCACCCGCCACCCACCTCCCGCCCGCCCTTCTTTTAAATAATATAAGCATTGAAAAATAAATTAAAATAAGTCGACTTACCCGTAAGCGCGGCGTCTCCGGGGCTCCTTCTTTCTGTTTCTAATTTCTTCTGGCAAATGCGCATGCGCGGACACCCGCGCATGCGCATTTCTCGCAAGAAATGCGCATGCGCGGGCGTCCGCGCATGCGCATTTGCCAGAAGAAATTAGAAACAGAAAGAGGGAGCCCCGGAGACGCCGCGCTTACGGGTAAGTCGACTTATTTTAATTTATTTTTCAATGCTTATATTATTTAAAAGAAGGGCGGGCGGGAGGTGGGTGGCACGTAGTGGGGCTACGCGAAGCGCGTAGTGTGCGTAGATTTGGGCACACTACGTGCTGCTTCACGTAGCCCCACTACGCCCACTACGCCCACCCTTACTCAGTATCATCACTTTGTTGACCTGTTCAGCGTTAAAGAAGTCAATACCTTGCCACCACACAGGCTGTATGACTACCAAGTTGACGTAATGCCAGGCACAAGTGTACCCAATTGCTGTATTAATACACTATTGGTAAAAGATAATCAACACCTTTGACACTATCTGGACTAATATTTAGCCAATGGCTTTATCTGCCCTTCACAGTCTCCAGCTGCCTCTCCACTCTTTTTCATCCCAAAAGCTTATGGTGACCTGAGGCCATGCATTGATTATAGGGCGTTGAATACAATTCGAATCAAGAATAAGTCTCTTATTCCGTTTTTTTAGACCAGGTTAAGTCTGCCGTTGTTCACACAAAGTTGGACTTACGAGGGGCGTATCACTTGGTCCATATGAGGAAAGGGGACAAGTGGAAGACAGTCTTTAAAACACGTTATGGCCTTTTCGAGTACCTGGTAATGCCATTTGTTTTTGCAATGCTCCAGCTGTGTTCTAGTTCTTTCTGAACAATGTTTTACGAGAATATTCAGATCTGTTAGTCATCGTTTATATTGATGACATTCTCATCTGCTCCGAGGCTGCAACTATCCATGAAGAACACGTGCCGAAAGTGTTGAGAGCATTAAGAAAACACCAACTGTATTGCAAATTGAGTAAATACGAATTCCATGTGATGCAAGTAGAATTCCTAGGTGTGATTCTAGCACCTTCAGGCAGGCAGGCGGCAGAAAGGAAAGTACAAGCAGTGGCAGAGTGGTCAACACCTAAATCTGTTCATGATATACAGTGCTTCCTTGGCTTTGCAAATGTTTACTACTGTTTTATCCATCACTTCTCGCAAACTGTGGCTCCCATTACCATATTGGTATGAAAAAGGTCCGTTTTGAATGGTCCTCAGAGGCAGAAAAGACCTTCCATAAACTCAAAGAAACATTTACCTCAACTACAATACTGGCACATCCAAACTCGGAACTACCTTTTATAGTGGAACCCGATGCTTCTGATGTAACAATCAGGCCAGTCTCTCTCAACAACATAGTGAAACAGGGCAATTGCACCCAGTGACTTACATGTCACGAAAACTCAATGAAGCCGAACAAAATGACATCATTACATCATCACAGAGAAGGTATTGTTGGCCTTTTGTGATGCATTTAACCAAACACACAGTGACTGTATATACAGATCACAGGAATTCATGAGTTTAACATGAGTACCAACCCCTAGACAATTAAGATGGATGTTGTTTTTTGTGGATTTTGACTAATTTGTATTTACAGACCTGGAATAGAAAATCAAAAGGCAGATGCGTGGTCCAGGCAAGATTCATTGGTCACACATACAGGAGGGATGGCACCGTTTTTTATAGCTCCCTCTGAGGTTCTTTTTCTCATTGCTGCAGAAGAGTTATTTTTTATAACATCTTGGATCATTTTCACATAGCTGATTGGCCAGAATAGTTAAACAAAACACAGAAAGGTCCTGTTTCATGGATTACAATATATTAATCACAATTATTTTCACCTACTAATGAACTACAGCAAACAGCCTTTCATTGGCCCATTATACATCAATCCTGTTACGGACATCCCGACACCCAAAAGACTATGGAATTAATGTAAAGATGCTTTTGGTGGCCTACTCTGAAACAGGATGTAACGATCACGATCCATGAATGTGAAGTCTGTTCAGGATGCAAAACCACAGTAAGCCAAAAGGATTGTTACTGCCATTTCCACTCCAACTACTTCATGGAACACAACACTATGGATTTATATCACTGAACCTCTTAGTGTACATCAATATACAATTGTTTTGGTGGTGGTGGATAGTTTCACTAAATATGCACATTTCATAGCCTGTAAGAACCTGCCAACATTCAGTCAATTGGCCTTACTTCTTCTACATGTTGTTCATCTGCATGCCTTGCCGAAAAATTTTCTCTGACCATGGGTCTCAGTTTTCTGCACAATTTTAGCTCACCTGGTGTAAGGCTTTACACATTTCTTCCACACTCTCGACCAGTCACCATCCCCAAACGGATAGCCAAACTGAAAGACTGAACCACACTTTGAAGCAATACCTGCGGTGTTATGCTGCTGATGCCGCTGATTCTTGGGTGGATCTTCTTTGCTTGGCAGAGTTAGTGTACAACACCTCATACCATTCTTCAACGGGTTGTATGGTTCTCATTCCAATATTCTGCCTGTGGTACTGCCGGCCTCTATGCATACTACAGCAGCAGTCAAAGATACACTTACTCAAGTGCATCAAGTGCAAGCACAACTATGTGACCACCTTGAAACTACAAAAAACAAATACAAGATCCAGTATGATAAGCAATTAACACAAAATAGGTACGGTGGCTGATAATTTAAGGAAACGTGTAGTGTAATTTGCACTACAGGTAGATCCAGACTATGCGTCTTTAGATGGACCTGTGAGCCATAAGCTGAACCTGTATGATAAGAATCATAGACCAGAACCAGTGTATCATTCTGAAGACAAAGTGTAGCTTTCCACTAAACACTTTAAAAAAAACCAGTGTTTTTCACCCTAAGCTCATCGGCCCATATGAAGTACTGCGACAGGTGAATTTGGTCACGTACAAGTTAAAGTACCATAGCTCACTGCGCATTCACCCAGTGTTTCATACATCCCTCCTTAAACCAGCTTCGGCTCATTGTCCGGAACACCCAATTCCCGTGTTGGTTCAGGGAAAATGGGAATATGAAGTGCGTCTTGGACTAACATTTTAGGAGGTCTTCTCTATGGCATTTGGTGCGACGCTTCCACCTCCAGAATACTCAGAATCTGGGCCCCAGACCATGCTTGGGAGGGGGAGCACTTTCAGACTTGTGAAGCTGCACAGTCCTACCCACCCTAGACCAACCTTGTGGTGACATCAACCCACAGGTTCTTGCCTCCATGCTCTAAGACACTGTGAGTGCTTGGTGTTCCTTATGGGAAGCTCATGAAGCAGCTGCTGCAGCACCTAAAGGTCTATTTAGGGGCTTTGTGTTCGTTCTGCACATTTTAAGTCTTTATTTGCTTGGTCATGTGAGTTGTGATGTTGCCTTTTGATTTCTTTTTGTTTCCCACAGGACATAGTAGTCACTTTGGACCACATGTCCCAGCAAGCCTTAGTGTTGGCCATTGTGGATGCCCTCAAGACCATGCTCACAATTCTTCAGTCTCCTATTCATTACAGTGCAGTCACTCAGGTCTTCCTGTTCAGGACCCGGTGGTGTTGGAGAGGTCGTTTCTAGAAGTCTTCTGGATGCGCTTCCTTGTGGGGGTGTTCCCTGGATTCCTCTTTGTCCCACAGGCTACCCCAATCGGATTTAAGCACACACAGGTTTGAGGAGGCCTTTTGGGCATGCACTTGTACAGAGCAGGCAGTGCTCTGGCAGTTAAGATTGGTTAGCCCAACATGCTCATTTCCATTTTGGTAGCAGTTCAGGGCAGAGCGTGCTCGTATCCACATTTTCAGAGTGGTGTGCACTTGTCCTTAGAAAGAGATTGTGTCATCAGTATTATCAGCTGTAGTCATTAGTCAAAGTAAGCCTCGGGCCCAGGGCTTTTAGTCACGATACAAAAGGACAACGATTCCCTGAGTCAAAACTGTGCTTAGGAACAGCTCTACGCAGGCAGACGATTAAGCATGTGATTAGTTTTGATAAGAAAGAGTGATTATTGTTGAAGGTACACTGACATCACCACGCATCCTGTATTGAAGGGTGTGGATTGACTATATGAGTGTGTGTGATGAGAGGTGGATTATCATTACAACTAACACATTGCTATTGAAGTAATTCCTGACAAGGATGTCAGTACAAATTGGTGCAGCACAATAGAAGCTGAAGAAAGCACCATAAGTCTATGTGTACCACCTATATTTGTGACATTCCATAAAGCAAGTAAACAGTGATATTTGTTTTTTGCTTATCGTTTTGCCTTTCAGATCTCCTTCCCCGCTGTTCCCTTCCCACACCCTTCCCCCAACTGGCTGCTCCAATACACAGCACTATCACAGCATACTGAGTTGTAGGTGCCTGGAGGTGGACCTTGCAGAACATCGTGCAGATCCCGAGGAAGTTGTTAGTCCCTGATAACACCCTTGTCTTGTGACTCTTCCCTGGATCCTCTGTCAGAAATATCCCTGACAGTCGAATTCTCATCCCATCTTGGGTCACTTGTATAGCGGATTCCAGTAAGCAGTTATAATTTACTCCTTTCCTGAAACCCTGCTGTGGATATCCCATGAACCAAATATGCCAGTTACAATTCTAGTGCTAGTCAGTGAAGCCTTCTCCTACTGACAGAGCTTTCTCATCCCACAACATAAGTGTGCTGATGCTGTCATATAAGAGCTCTGCTTCTCAGATAGTAATCAAAATATTGGTTTTGTAGATTATTGTTGAAAACATGCATTTCTTTTAGGGATTTTACAGATTGGATCAAACTTCATAATATAGTTAGAGTTAAGGCAATTTTATGGCCACAACCAAAGTCAAGGCTGTGAAGATGCTTCCTGGGTGTGATCCTCGAGATCACACCTTACTGACAAACACTGTCTAAGAAAATAATAGTAAGGGGGGAATCGGCCTGTGAGCAACCATTCCCAAATCTAGATGGGGAGTCAACCTGATTTGAGAATAAGATGTCTTAACGCTTCAACCAAGTAATTAAGGTGCACACCCACACAATTTGCATGAAAAGCACATAAAAGTCTCCCGTACTGTAACATTTAACAATCTTATAGTAAAGTCTGCATGGCCCAGTGGCAGATTAATTGCCATTTGGCAAAGGTGAAACATGCCCCCTATCCTTACAATAAATGAATCTACCCTCCCTTTTGGCTTACACAGGGTAGAGCAGTGTACAAGATCCATGGCCGCGAAAATGAGGCCGTAGTCTAAAGGACGTCCTCAGACATGAAAAAGCCTGTGGCAAGCCTTGAAATAAAAAAATATAAAAATCATTAATGAATGAATGCATCAATTAATGAATGAGTAAATAAGCAATAGGTACATTTCGATGGAAGTCCAAGTGATTTGTTTGTGATAGGAAAGCTGTTAGAAGCGACACGTTACTTCCTAATCTTACTTTTGGTTCATACTCGTCTTTTTAGGTCTCGGCTAGCATTGCAACGCATGCGCTGCACGCTTTGCAAGGCATGCTGTATTAGGGTATTTTTTAGAAGTGGTGTGGAAGCCCTGCCCATACTTTTCATTGGCTGGCGTCATCGTCCATGGTAAATGCTGGCTTCCCATTGAGAATGAGGCTTCCCAGTCCCTCCATGTTACCGCCCTGTCTCCTCTTGGGACCGCCCATTAGGACTGGATCTTTTACTTGTGGCATTACACTGTCTCCTTCAATTAGTCTGTAAGTACTTTTTGTTTTTTATTTGGCTTTGGCAAAGGCAGCTGTGTGTTTATTTTTGTATTGCTCTTTCACTTTAACTGCTGTTGTTAAAGTAAAAGTGTGATGCAAAAATAAACACCCAGCTGCATTCGTACATTGGTGACAGCTTCTTCTATTTAAATCGCCCTTGCTTCGGGATCCGAAAATTAAGAAGCATGACCGGCTCGACTGATGGGAAGTCACCATGGAGCTGTGCTCCAGTCTCACTGTCTCCGTTCCCGTAGTTTCAATTTGTGACACTCTCGGAACCCGCTGATGTGCTTGACAAACCCCATTTTCCAGTGGACTGGAAAAGCTGTTATCCTTCCCCGAAACCGTGGTGGGTTCTCCCTTTTTAGGGCTCGTGCCCTGCGTTGCACTGCACAGCAGTGCTCGCGCAGGCGAGAGTCCTTTTGTCCGGGGTTCTGATATGGACCCTGGAATTGTACACGCTCGTGCGTGTGTTTTTACTTTTGTGGCCTGCTATTGGCCTTTGCCTGCGTGTTCATTTTTAAAATAGCGCACAATAGGCCAAAGGCAGGCACATTGCTCCGCCCATGGCCTATTGGTGTCTATTACGCGCATTCCTGCTATATGGTTTCAATTATCGTGCCCAGACACAGGCGCGATAATTGAAACCATATGGCGCGCGCGCGCACCACTTGCGGCTTTGTTTTATAATTGCTTCTGTCTACCAATTGCACTTCTTTCCATTCCCTGTTCATGCCCCCTACCACTTTTTCTGTGCCTGTTTTTCTTTACCCCCCCACCCTGTGCACCCCTCTTGTCTTTCCCTTGTACCCCTTCCATTTTACCTCTCGCCTGTAATATATTTAATTTATTTACCTCCTTTTTATTTATTTCTTGAAACCCCTCCCTTTTAATCTGACAAGTATCGGCGTATCTCCTTTTCGTCTCTCGCCTGTGTCTCCATCTCCTTCCTAGTATATTCTTTTCCTCCACCTCTTCTTTCTCTCCCTGTGCATACTCACCCACTCCCCTCCTCTGCGCTGGTCACAGGTTCGTTGCTCCTGTATACTTGCCATAGGTGTGCTCCCCTCCCACACTCTCTCTCTCCCTCTAGTTGGGAGGTAATCCCCTCCAGCACATGAAGGAATCTCTGTCGCAGAGACAGCATCCCTACCTCCGTTACTGTGGCAACCCCCGGGAGTGCGGTGCCTGCGCCTCCTCTCGCCGAGGGTGAGTGTTGCGGAGCCCTCATGGAGCTGCTGCCCCAGCCTGGGGCCCATCAGGGGGACACCCCTCCCTCCCCCCGGAGCCATTCTCCTACGGACAGCACTTCTCCGGGCAGCCCATCCCTCCTGGCCGAAAACCCAGGGACCCCCTTGACCCCGCCGCGAAGTCCTTCCCCCCAGGAAGAAGAAGGCAACCTTCCGGACGGGTAAGAGACAGGGACAGGTTCAGAGCGGGATGATGGGCTGAGAGGTGTGAAGAGCTCGCGACAATTAATAGCGCCTTCAGAAGGTGCGGAGCCCGCGCGATCTGCGACCGCTGAATACCTCTTACCCTCTCCTGCCTCCCTGTCATTAACATTCTTTATTATAATTTTGCAGCACTGCCTGCCATCTTTCCTGCTCTGCTTCCTTTACTTACCTTTTTTCGCCCTCTCTCTCTTTGTTTATCTCCTGTGCATTACACCTCCTATGTATTTTCTCGCACTTAACTCATCTTCCACCCTCCACTCTTTCTCAGCTGTCCTCCTTATTTCTCTCCATATTCCTTTCTCTTCTGTTTCAGTTGTTCTCATCCTCTATCATGCTGGTTTTATCTCTCTCCTCTTTCTTCAATTCCCCACCCCTTCATTTATTCACCTTCCTTCCCCTTCTATTTCTCCTTTTCATTCTCCCCCCCTCAGTTTCTCACCCATCCTCTTTTTATTTATCTCATTTGCCCAATATTTTTCTTTCTCATTTTTTCCTCTTTCTCTCTTTCTCTCTCCCTTCATCCCCCCACATTATTTCTCACATGTTCTCTTTACTTCCCACGCTTACGTTTATCCTCGCCTCTACCTCTCCTCACATCTTTTTTCTCCCCCACAGCTATCTCTTTATTTCTATTGCTCTGGGTTATTTGTATCCCGCACACATACCTTTCTGCCTGTGCCCATCCTTTGCGCTCGTTCCCCTGACTTTTCTTGTTGGCTCCCACTCACTTTTTGTCACGCGGTGCCTTTTACTAACTGCCAACCCTTTTTATGCATTGCTCACCGCTTGCTCCGATCTCTCGCTCTCTTACTCCCCATCCCATTCATGCGGCTTCTCTCCCCTCCCCTACCCTCCCCTTCCTCTCTCGCTTGGCCTGTCAACCTCTCTCTCTTGCTTTCGTTCTCCCATTCTGTTCCCCATGGTGGTGCCCGCCTCTAGCGCTTCCCAATGTGTTTAGAACAATTCTGTCTACAGGGAAGCGTGGCACCAAACTGACAGTCTCTTGTCTCCTCTCTGGCCTCAGTCGGTGGTTTTTCTGCTGGTTTATGTACCTGTGAGTTTAGGAACTCTGCACATGGACTGCACCTGCCTACTGCTTACGTTTTATCGCCCCAGAGTGCTATCAGTAGTAATATCAGTAGAATCAAGTCAGTCAGTCGGCCAGCCCCACATGCCCCGTTGCCTCCCATGCACCAGTCCTAACTAGGAGCTGCCCCAGAATGCTGTGCAGGGACCTGCGTAGTGTACTGTGGAGCGCGTGCTGCTCTCAGTGGCTCTTATGATTGGCCAGGATCACCACTGCGCGCGGTACAGCAACAGCAGTTCTAATGTTGTCTATTCTCTGACTGAACACACCTTAGAGCAGCGGTTCTTAACCCGGCTCCGCAGCATCCACACAGGTAGACTGAAACTCTGTAGAAATGTAAATACAATTATCCGATTCATATTGTGTATGTATACATAAACAAGCATTTGCAATGCAATAGGTCTCACATTTGCGAGATTTTGAGCTATTGCACTTTGAAAATGACACTGCCTTTTGTTTATGTTTAAAAAACCTGTAATGATAAAAGATATTGTCATTTACAATACCAATAGGTCAAAGTTTTGAAAATGCCAGACCTATTGCATTGTAAATGCTTATTTTTTGTTATTTGCAGCACGGTCCTCTTTCACTTTGGGGACCGCGCTTGTTTATTTAATTGATTTGCCGCGCAGGCCGCTTTCACTTTTGGAGCGCAGTCTGCTGACTTTAGCGACCGTGCTTGGTTTATTTACTTGTTTGATTAGGAACATTAATATTTTGTTATTTGTGGCAGCACGGCACGCTTTATAGCGAGCACGCGCTTTAATTTCTTCTTTTTTGGCTGCGCGGCTATAGCGGTAGCATGCCTATCTTGCCTTTCTTTTAATTGGAGTACAAAGTAATGGCGGCCGCAGGCCTTTAGTTGCCCTTCTCCGTTTCAGTAACAGACGAGACAGACCTACCACCAATGCTTCCTCCTCAGCCCAGTGGATGGCAGAGATGGCGGCTGCAGCGTGCTATTCTCCGCCTGTAGGGCGCTAAAAGGTAAAAAAGAAAAGCTTAGAAGTCTCAGGGAACTGAGGGGTTGCTAGTAGGCTTTCTAATTTTCTATTTTAGTAGGGACTTCTTAGTTTAGGTCATGGGTCCCAATGTTTGATCTTCATTACTTAGCTGTTCATACCTTCTCCTCTGCTCACCGGCTGCCCCCTCTTCCTCTGCTCACCCTCTTTCCCCCTGCTCCCTCGTCTGCTTCCTTCACATTGTGATGTGCTTCCTGGAGTCACTCTTGCAATGCCTACGAAAATATTATAGCTTCCAAGGTATACAATGGGCTAGCTTCCTAGGTTGCCTTTCGCCGCTTCCACTCCACCCCCTTGGTGTGTATGCCTTTCTCACCTTTGCAAAACAATCGGCGCGTGTGCGTCTCTTTCTATGTACATATTTATTACCTTCACTATGTGAGCGCATATATTATTACCTTCAGTCAGTGTGTATTTTTGGTTTATGTGAGTGCACCTCTGTGTGTTTGTCTGTGCACGCATCTGTGTGTGGCATGTGATGCCTGACTGCGCTTGCATTTGTGCAGTGGTGTGTATCTTGTTCGTGTGTGTTTGTATGAACTGTTAATCGTATTCTGTGTGCATGGAATGATACGTGAGAGTCCTTCTACAAGGGTGGGAACTCCCACCAGAGAACTGCATCGATAAAATTGAAATGCACCAATTAGTTTATGTGTGCATGCATGCCTGCATGCATGTGTGTCTGAGTGTGCATATATGTGTAGTTATTTAGGAGTGCCTGTGTGTGCGCTTGTATATGTGCATGCATGTGAGTGTGTAAGCGTATGTTCTATTGGTAATGCTGTATATGTATGTGCATGCTTGCTTATGTGCATGTCTATGTGCGCGTGTGTGTCTGTGCTTGTATGTGCTTGTGCCTGCATGTGCATGTGTGTGTGTGTATATATGCTTGTGTGGTTGCACCTATCTGTGTATGCGGCTGCAGGTAGGTGTGTTTCCAAATGTGTGCATGTCTGTGTGTGCGCTTGTGTCTGTGTATGTGTGTCTCTTTGTATGTGTGTGCAAACATAGATGTGCTTTTAAATAAAGTTGGAGTAAGTGTGCAAACATAGTCTAGATTTTAGCTTTCAGTGATGAGATTTCTTTACATAGGAATGTTGCATGTGATATTTAATACAGCAATGCTTACATCTGTGCTCCCCCCTGTGCTCACAAGGGTAAGTGTGCTGGAGAAGGAATATGCATGTAGATCGGATTTATGTAGATTTCTACGCATAGGCCTGTAGATTTTGCAGCTCCTCTAAAATGTGGAAATGTATGAAACTCGTAGGAGGAAACATTTCTTGAATGTCTCTGAAATGAGCTGGGTGGAACGCAGATCGAACATTCAAACTTTCAACTGCAAATGTTAAATGGAAACAGAGCGTATAGTGCAAATGGGCCTACATTGCATATGTAGGTAACATTACCTTGCTACCCTGTTTAGGTCCCCATTTCAAAATCATTCTGACGGCGGGCTTTGCACGGACAGCTTTATTGATCCAGCATGAAGCAAAATAATAGTTGGTATTTTGAGATTTGTTTATTAAAAAGTGCAGGCCTGCTCGTGCAGTTGTTTATGAACATCAGTCAGACGTACCATCACATAAATCTGACCGGCCCTTAACGGCCTCACAGCTACTGCTCTCGTCCATTTACTGCAGAAATGGAAACCAAAGTCAGCCCTGGTAGGGTAAAAATATCCAGACCAGTCTCACTTTGCAGACGCTGCAGCAAAAAACGGGGCTGGGCGTCGGGGTTGGTCATGGCAGCCCAAGCAGCCCTGAAAGTACCCTGCACCTTACCAGACAAAAGCCACAGTTACTTAATGGTCTGTCCGGCTCTGGTCCATTTTTAGGTCAAGCTGTATTCAAGTAGGGACTTTAGGCTCCGCCCACTCTCCGCCTATATTCTTCATTGGCTTATGTCATTGTCCACTGTAAACTCTAGCTGTTCATTGGTCAAAAGGCTTAGTAGTCCCTCCTTAGTACAGCCTTGTCTCATTTTGTAACCTCCCATTGGGACACCCCCTGTTACATGTGTTGTTACTCGGTAGGCTTTATAATTACGGCCTCCGAGCACTATTTTCTCCAATAGCTTCGTCCTGCCTGCTGTTACAGGCAGGACACGCTCACGCCTAATGTTTTTTTTAAATGTTTTATAGCACGGGCGCTGAATGCATTTGCAATGCAATAGGTCTCACATTTGCAAGAGTTTAAGCTATTGGCATTGTAAATGCCAAAGCCTTGTATTTATCAGTTTCAAAAACAACACATAAATAAAAGGCATTGTCATTTACAATGTCAATAGCTCAAACTCTCGTATATGCGAGACCTATTGCCTTGCAAATGCTTGTTTCTTCCCTGTACCAGGGCCCGAGAGATTGGAGCGGTTCCAAAGTCACGTGCTAACAAAAATAAGATTGACAGTGTTCCAAACGAAGTGGGTGCTTGGAGCAAAACAATCGGTAAGGTATTGCTTCCCTCTAGCGGTGTAGTTTGAAAACGTTGTCTGTGCTTTTAATCTCAACCATATAGCTTCTATTATTTATTTTATCTTGGTCTCGTCTAGCCAAGGATCACCGTAACGTTATACTGACTTTCTGTTTCAGCAGGAACATCTGAAATGGACAGAACAGTACGGTCTGTAGAGTACAAGCGTGACCAAGTTATTGAAATAAGAATGTGATAGGAGAGGAGATCTGTATCCAGCTGGGCTTTATCTTCACCTCAGAACAACCCATTTTTGTAAATCATGAACACATCACACATAGTTCCATCGTGAAGGCAATAAAGATAAAGCGGTTCGACCAAAACCACATAATGAAGGAAACAATTTAGTAAGAAATATGCATGCACAAATCTTCCACAGTCATAAATAATTTGTTCCTTCAATTTTATGCAGAGGGGATTGATTGTAAAGTGTAAGTAGTGCAAAATTAATGATAGTCGGGTGGGTAAGAAAATGATGCATTTGACAGCCACAACAGTCTGCCTTGGTCCTGTGCCCCGTGGAACCATTGCTCTTTTTTTGTTGAAAGCAAAGTTAGGTGGAAAATGTAATCCAACTGGTTTTGTGATTTCCCTTGAACCGTGAATATGCTAGAACATACATTTCTCCATGGTAAACTAAACTTTAAAATAAGGCATAAGCACTGCTGCTGGGTGCTATAACTTTCACCATTATTTAAAAAAAAAAAAGAAGGGTTGAGCCCACCCATCAACTATGGAAACTTTCCACAAACAAAATACTGTAGGTGCACAACTGGGGAAAGTGCCTAGTCAGGTCGCACTCTTGAAGGACACACACACACACGAATAATCACTTAGAAAATACTTTAATAGCCCACACTCCAAGAACTAGTAAGTAGACAGATGAAAAGTGAAGCCAGATTAGATTTTGGCGTGCAGGTTACTCCGTTACAACGGTAATGGATATCCATCGCTGAAATATAAATCTCATTATATCCTTGGCGGGCGGGATCTCTGTCATCCTTGTGATGGAGTAACCCGTCTGCCAATCTCTGACTCAGGCCCAAAATCACTAAAGTTGAGTATTCAAAGCAATGTGTTTTTCTCATTAACTCACAAGTACAGCGAGGTGCTAGTTAAGCCAACCAAATCTTGGTGAATGATGTACATGTACTTACCAGGACACGTTCAGATCAGCATTAGAAATTGGCCAGGATTTGGTGCCAGATACTGGAGGGCTTGAATTTAATTTGACTGAACTGGCTGGAATCGTAGATTCTGGACCCTGGTATCCCCACACCAAATTCTGGTGATTTTGAGTCTTTTTCCTGGAAAAGTGAATACCCCCTTAGTCCAGAGATACTGAGTCCTTTACAGGGCAGTTTTTCCTGATACCTGTAAAAAATACAGTAGACATTTTCCGTCTGTTTGGAGCAGGTGGAAAGAGTCAATGGGGACAACAGGGCGTGAGGGTAGGGAGAGCTGGGGAGTCTGGGCAGGCTTCTGTCTGCCCAGAAGCAACATTTTGTGCCTCCCCTGTGCTGTTTCCAGGGTAGGGTGAGGGGGAGCTGTACTGCTGCCCACAGACTCTGCAGCTGCAAAGTCAGGTCAGTGTCTTCAGGCCCAGAATTTTTGGGTCCAGAGCTTGTGGACCCAATAATTCCAGGCCAAGAGATACTTATCATTTTGAGTTACAGTTTCACCTGGAGTTCTCTGTCTGGTTGATTTGCCCTCAGCTCACAATAAGAGCCTTAGGGCCTGATTTCGATGTAGTTGGATGGCCCATGGGTCCGCCATGGGGCAGAGTGAATTACTCCATACCCATGGTAGAGAGGCCACTCACCTAATTTATAAATGACTGCCAAGTAGGTGGTCATTTATAAAAGTATTGGCAGGAACCGCTGTCACAGCGGTTTCCATCAATGTATTATACTGTTGCCTAAGGGGTGCATTGGAACTGGGCCGTTCAAAGTTGCGATAGCCGAGATCATCAGGGTTTCTCATTTTCTTCACAGGTGGAGCTCAACTGATGCCAGCAAAGGATCCAGGACCTTGGGTGGCACCTGCTGAGGAGCAGGAACTCATTTAAGCAGATGCGAGCAGGGCTCAGACAGGACCATTGCAGGGCTAGGCAGGTCCAGTGCAGCAGGTCAGCTGGGAAGTTCCAGGGAGGCCTCTGGAGCTTGTTGTGTCCCTGTAGCTCAGAACAACATCCATATTGACACCTATAGGCTGATGCCCATCCTCAAATAAAAAAAGGCAATTTTGAACACTGCTTAGGACATGTGCTTTCAAGCTCTGCCTGACATTTCCTCTGTCAGTACCTCTCTATGGGTTTTTGAAACTGGGTAATGCAGCATTATTCAAACTCCTGTGAACTCATATCATATTGATGTTAAGTGTATATAGGCAGCGGACTCAGAGAGGATTTCAGTAAGTACCTATGTCTATCATGTGGATTGCTCTTTCATGTCTCGACTGCCCACTGCCATTCTTGTCCATATCCTTATTCGTTGCAATGATCTCCTATAATGGGTCACTTAACCCTTTCTGTGCCCTTAGACCGGTAGTACCTGGAGGCAAATTGCCAAGCTCACTTTTGTTGTGAGCCCAAGGTGAAAGAGCTGCTCCAGTCTGAACTCTGTAACCACAGTGCATCCAAGAGTCAGTTCTCACCTCATGCAAGGTACACTCTCCATTTGTAATAATCTATATCAGCTTATCACGTCTTCTATATTTTGCAATTACACATCCTGTACGCACATATGCTCATCCTGAGAATTACTGTGCACTGACATGTTAGGGGGTGATTAGGATGGCGGGCGGATCGCCACCGCCGTCCAGGCAGTGGCGATCTGCCCGCCATCACAACCTGATTTACCTCCTGCCATATTCTAATGGTGGGGTATAGCGGCGGATGCAGAGTGCGCCCGCCGCTTTTCTGCCGGTCGGCAATCGTTCCGATTGCCAGCCGGGCGGACTTCGGCCACAATATGGTGGCGGTGCCGAGCAGTCACCGCCATCCATATTAGTATGTGTGGCTTTTAAGGCCTTTCCATGGTGGGGATGCCGCCATGGAAAGGCTGGCGGGGAATTGCTTTGGAGGCCTGCTGCGGGTCCGGGGGGCGGGGGGGTGAGGGGCTGCACTTGAGGGGTATCTATGGTACCCCCCTACATTTCCATGCACAAGGTGGCAGGCACCCGCCGCAATGTAAAAATGTGGAATGCGACCGCCAGGGTGGCGGTCGCATCCTAATTAGCAGTGCGGGACCGCCACACGTCTGGCGGCCGGTTCCAGCACCATTAGGGTGGCGGGCTGACTAAAGTCTGCCCGCCATCCTAATAACCCCTTAGTTCTGTCCCTGATCATAGAACTAGCTTGAGCACATCTAACGTGTTTCAATATTTTGTGCAGAGTTGAAAATACACGATAGGCCAAAATATCAGTGCCTGGCCGCCCATCTGATATTTCTCGTAATGGGATTTATCTAAAACGAGATTGGGTAAAGAGTTGTCTCATTATTTTGGACCATCTTCAATGGTTACAATTGCAGACTAAAATTCAGTTTCAAGTTTGCTGCTTTATTATATTGTGCAACTCATGCCATTTCCTTTTCCAAGTACACCTATGCTGTTTGTCCTGGACATACTGTAGAATTACTTCCCATAATTTCTGGGTGTACCCATCTCCTCAAATCCACTTATCCTAGTACAGAAACGTTACATCACGCTTATATCAGTCAATTGAATAGGGAATATTTGCAATCTGTTTCAGCAATTGTTTTTTACAAATATGTTTTAATTTTTCACATATGTTTATATTGCCTTATCATTCTTTAAACAATAATTTTCGAAAACATATTTTTAACATGTGAATATATTTTGTTATGAGTTTTACAATTATATGTTTTTTGCATAAATTAATAAATTCTATACATTAAAAAGTTTAACTTTTTAAGTACTTTTGCAACATATTTTCACTTTTTAAATTAGTACAATTTTAGAAATATAAAATATAATCTCATACATTTTCCAACTTTTTTTAGTTACTTCAAAAATTAATTATAAAGAATATGTTATTATTTCCTATTGTTCTAGCCATTTTATATACCTATTTCTTTCTTTTTTAGTCCTTCCACTTAATTTTGAGATGTTGGAGATTCCCTGTGGTCGTGCTTCCCCACTCATGCTTTGAAAATCAGTTAAGAGTAATTCTAAGTAGCATTTTTGATGTTTATTAATTGGAAATTAATGGTCAGGGTTAGTTTAGTTAGTATATCTGAGGTTTTTGTGGTTGAGTAGTAGTTAAATGTTTAGACCTTAATGTAGTGTGCGCAGTCCCATGTAATGTTTCTTTGAAATGTCTTATAGGTATATGTTTTTAAAGCTGTTATTATTTAGTTATTGATTGTTGGAGCCGGCCTCGTGGCGTGGTCCTGTTCCCCCTCGCTAAGCCGCACGAGGTCCCATGCACCTCGGGGCTCCTCCATTTTGGATTGTACGTGACTCTACGTAACCACCTACGTGACCCCGCTCCACCCGGCCTCGGTCCCAGCGAGGCCCGACATCGGGGCGCCAACCCCTGGCCAGGGGGATACCACGTGAACACCTCCCCACTCCCGGCGGAGGGCAGTATCGATGGGACCCCCAACCGTCCTTCCACACCTAGGTGCGATCGCCCCACAGCTCTCTTGGGCCTGGCGCCTCTCCTGCTGGGCGTCTGGCCGCTCCCGACCCGGCCTCTCCGCCCCCCCCCGGGCGCAAGGGTCCGGACATCAAAGGGCTCCAGACCTATATCTGGGGCGACCCGGCAACAAGACGGCAGTTGTATCCCGGAGTCAAGAGCCCTGCTGATCGGATCGCGGCTGACCCTACGGAGAAAGACTCATCCTGAAACCACACCCTGAGCCCTGCTGACGACGTCGCGGCTCCATCGTGCCTAAAAGACCTTCACGAACCTTTGGGGCCCTGCTGACGCTGTCGCGGCCCGACCTTGTTGAACTTTCCATCAGAGCCCAGCTGACCTCGTCGCGGCTCGACCGAAGCGGACCTACCACCGGAGCCCTGCTGACTGTGTCGCGGCTCGACCCAAGCGGAACTACCACCCGAGCCCTGCAGACACCGTCGCGGCTCCCCACGTCCGAGCTGCTTTGAGACCAGCACGCAAGGTCTGGCGCAGAGCCTCCCCGTACCAGGCTGGTACTAAGACTGTCCCGCTACCCTACCCCCACAAAGACATTGAGACTCTTCTGGATCACTCGATCCCCCTGTAAATATATTGAATGTGCTACCATTGATAAAGTACCAAGATAAGCAACTGATACGGAGTCCTGTGTAGTGGTGTTACTGGGCCTAGTACGATCACAGGAGAAGGACCTCTCCTAGGAGGCTTCTCGGCGGCGCTCGGCTATAACTTTGCGGTAGGAAGGTGCCCCGGAGTAGTCCCCCCGACTCCCCGGTGGTCCTCCCTCCAACATTTGGTGGCCAGCGACGGGATCCGAGCCAGACGCAATCGTACAGGCAAGTAACGCACCCACTACCTAACCAGACGGAAAGAAGGGAACCATGAACGGCCAAGAAGCAACCGTGGCTGCAACCTTCCGGCCGGAAAGGCTGGAAGAATACACCCACAAAGAACTGAAACAATTCTGCAAGGACAAAGGGATCCCAACCACAGGATTGGGCACCAAGGAAGAAATGCAGAAAGCCCTGAAAGACTGGGCAGAATCCGAGACCACTCCACCCCGAGCCGAAGACACCTCGGCCCGGGACGGAAACCTGCCACCGACCATAACCCCGACAGATGGGGCCGAAGCATCCCGGAAGCCGGCCTATCCCACGAAGAAATGCAAGAACGGGAGAGGGTCCGGACACACGAAATGGACCTCGCACGACTCCGGCTGGACGGTGAACTCCTGCTGGCGGAGAAGAAACTAGCCTTGGAGCAACTACGGCTGCATGAGGAAATCGAAGAAAAGAAACGGCATCGAGAACTAGAAGAGAAACGGCTAACCCTCGAGCACGAGAGGGGCCTCAAGGAACTCGAACTGAAATCCAAAACGGGGGAGACCAGCACCCCCGGGGCCCGGGACGCTCTGCCACTGACCGAGCCAAAGGTTCATATCCCCAAGGATGTCGTCAAGGAATACTACAAAAACGACGACATCCAGCAGTGGTTCCGAGCCTACAAGGTAGCCATGACCTCCCATCGGGTACCCCGGAAGGATTGGGGTGCCGGCCTATGGGGGAGGTTCCTCAGCGAGGGCCGGGATACCCTGCTGCAACTCCCCGACGCGGTGATGACATCATACGACCACATGAGAGAAGCCCTACTCACACGCTACGGACTATCAGCCGAGATGTACCGGCAGCGCTTCCGGGACTGCAAGAAGCTCCCTGGTACCACATGGGTCGAATACGTGGACTTCTTCAGCCAGGCCTTTGAAGGGTGGATAAAAGTGAGCAAGGTCACCTCACACAATGAACTGTTCGACCTCATTGTCTGGGAGCACCTCGCCAACAACTGCTTTGTGGAACTAAGGCAACACCTCCTGGACAGTAAGCTGACCGAGCCCCGGAAGCTCGCCGCCGAAGCCGACCGATGGGTCAACACCCGGGTCCCCCGGAACCCCGTGGGGGACTACCAACGGAGTACCACGGGACCTCCTCGCCAGCGGGGTGGAGGAGGGGGGTCCCACCGCAGTCGAGAATTCCCGGCCGGGCCGCCCAGAAGCCCGCCACGAGGCCAAGCCGCCAACCACACGTCCCCGACCCTGGTCCGAAGGGGGACCCCCATCGCCAGGCCTGGACCCCGGCCAACAGTGACCTGCTTCGGCTGCCAACAGACAGGCCACTATGCGAGCGACCCGGCCTGCCCCGTGAACCGATGGAACGGGACCGCTGGGCCCCCTCCCCGACAAATAGCCGCCGCAGCCCTGGGGGAAGGAGAGGAAGAGGAGGAAAACCGCGAGGACGGGTCCCCCGAGTGGGAACCAGCTGCCATGTCACTCGTATGCCTGGGCTCCCGAGAAATGGTGCCCCGAGCTGCCATCCCAAGCAACACCCAGAAGTACCAGCAGTGGGTCACCATCAATGGACAACGGGCCGAAGCCCTCCGGGACACTGGGGCCAGTGTGACCGCTGTCCGCTGCCACCTGGTGACCCCCGAACAAATCCTGCCGCATGTCTTATGCCCTGTCCGGACCGCGGACAACACCGAAAGCATGTGCCGGATGGCCAGGATCCCCTTCGAGTGGGGAGGAGTGTCAGGCACTCTAAAAGTAACTGTCCGCGACGACGCCCCAGTGGACTGCCTCCTGGGGAACGACCTAGAGAGCTCCCCCTGGGCCCAGGTGGAGCGCCGAGAGCATCTGGGGATGCTAGGGCTGCCCGAGTGGGCCTGCGCCCCCACCCGGTCCATGACCGTCCAACCAGCCGCTGCCGCGGCCCCCGACGAGCCTACGGGTCAAGAACTGCCACCCCCCTCTGGCACAGAGGAACCTGACGATGAGGCCGGGCCATCCAAACTCTCCCCCGACGAGGCCGCCTCCCTCAGCGAGATCCCCGAGCTGGCCCAGTGGCGCCACGACGGGGGCCCCACCCGCGAACAATTCCAGCAAGAGCAGAAGGCCTGCCCGTCCCTCGAGGGGGCCCGACAGCAAGCGGCCGCCCAGGCCTCGGGGGACCCCACGGGAACCCACTGGATCTATTGGGACAATGACTTATTGTATAGCGAGCAGAAAGTCGCCGAACTGGGAGCCGGCCGGGTGTTGGTGGTTCCCCTCCGATTCCGAGAGTTCCTCCTGAACCTGGCGCATGACGTGCCCCTCGCCGGACACCTTGGGCGAGACAAAACTTACAGCCGCCTAGTGACCCATTTCTATTGGCCCCGAATGCGGAGAGACATGGACCACCACTGCCGGTCCTGCCAGACCTGCCAGGCTAGCGGAAAGACTGGGGGTCGAGTCAAGGCCCCCCTCCAACCGTTTCCAGCCGTCCACACCCCGTTCGAACGAGTAGGGATCGACATCGTGGGGCCCCTCGACCCCCGAACTGCCCTGGGACACCGCTTCATCCTGGTACTGGTCGACCACGCCACCCTATACCCCGAGGCCATCCCACTCCGCACTGTGACAGCTCCAGTGGTGGGCCGGGCCCTGATGGGCATCTTCTCCAGGGTGGGGTTCCCCCGAGAAGTGGTGAGCGACAGGGGTACAAACTTTATTTCGAAGTACATGAGATCCCTCTGGCAACAATGTGGGGTCACCTACAAATTCACCACCCCTTACCACCCCCAGGAGAACGGACTGGTCGAGCGGTTCAACAGAACCCTGAAGGGGATGATCAAGGGCCTGGAAGAGCCCCTGAGGAGGAGATGGGACGTCCTGCTGCCCTGCCTCCTGTTCGCCTATCGAGAGGTACCACAGAAATCCCTGGGCTTCAGCCCCTTCGAACTGTTGTATGGGCACCCCGTCCGAGGGCCCCTCAGCCTGGTCAAGGAGGGCTGGGAGGCGAACGTCCAAGATGCCCCCCCCGACGTCTACCGGTACGTCCTGACCCTGCGGAACCAGACTCGGAAGTTCTGGGCCCTGGCAGAAGCCAACCTCGAAGCCAGCCAAGAAGACATGAAACGCTGGTATGACGAAAATGCCTCGACCATCGAGTTCGAGCCAGGCCAGCAAGTCTGGGTCATGTCGCCCGTGGACCCCTGCGCCCTGCAGGACAAGTGGACCGGGCCCTTCAAGGTGGTTCAGAGGAAGAGCCTACCTGGTCGACATGGAGTCCCCGAGGAACCCCCTCCGGGTCCTACACGCCAACCGGCTCAAGCCCCACTTTGCCCGAACTGAACTAAGCCTGCTGCTGGCTACCGACGATGGGGGCGAAAGCAACTCCGAGCCCCTACCAGACCTCCTGGGGTCCTCGGGCCAAGACGGCTCCTTGGAGGGCGTCACCTCTCCGCCACCCTGACCCCAGAACAGCGCCATGACTGCCGGAAGCTGCTGCAACCCTTCGCTGCCCTCTTCTCTCTTACGCCTGGGGTGACCCCCTGGTGCGTCCACGACGTGGACACCGGGGACAGCCCCCCTGTGCGACACCGCGCCTACAGAGTACCCGACCGAGTCCGAGCCTGCATACAGACCGAGGTCTCCAAGATGCTCGCCCTCGGAGTCATCAAGCCATCCGACAGCCCGTGGGCCAGCCCTGTGGTCTTGGTGCGGAAGGCCGCCGCCCCCGGCACCCCCCCGGAACTCAGATTTTGTGTAGACTACCGGGGCCTGAATGCAGTCACCAAGACCGATGCCCACCCCCTGCCACGGGCAGACGAGCTGATCGATCGCTAAGGGGCCGCCCGCTACCTAAGCACCTTTGATCTCACCGCTGGGTACTGGCAGATCAAGCTCACCCCCGGCGCCCAGGAACGATCCGCTTTTTCCACCCCCGATGGGCACTACCACTTTCGGGTGATGCCCTTCGGTATGAAGAATGCCCCAGCGACCTTCCAGAGGCTGGTGAACAAGGTCCTGGCCGGGCTAGAAGCTTTCAGCGCGGCCTACCTCGACGACATTGCCGTCTTCAGCAACCACTGGGCCGCGCACCTAGGACACCTCGGAGAAGTCCTGGCCGCTCTCCAAAGGGCCGGGCTCACGATTAAGGCCAGCAAGTGCCAGATTGGTCAAGGATCTGTGACCTATCTGGGCCACCAGGTGGGGAGTGGCCAGGTGGCACCCCTCCAGTTAAAAGTCGATGCCATCCAGGCGTGGGAGCCCCCCGCAACCCAAACCGCTGTCCGGGCCTTCTTAGGCCTCACAGGCTACTACCGGCGATTTATTAAGGATTATGGCAGTATTGTGGGGCCCCTCACGGAGCTCACTTCCAAGAAATAGCCCAAGGCGGTGCACTGGACGCCCCGCTGTCAGACCGCTTTTGAAGCCCTCAAGGCGGCCATGTGTGCTGCCCCTGTGCTACAGGCCCCTGACTACAGTAAGGAATTTGTGGTTCAGACCGATGCCTCGGAGTACGGGGTCGGGGCGGTCCTCTCCCAGATGGACACCGAGGGCCTCGACCGACCTGTGGCCTTCATCAGCCGCCGACTGCTGCCACGAGAACAGAGGTGGAGCACCATCGAGCGGGAAGCCTTCGCTGTGGTATGGGCTCTCAAGAAGCTCCGGCCCTACCTTTTCGGCACCCACTTCAGAGTCCAAACTGACCACCGGCCCTTGCGGTGGCTAATGCAAATGCGGGGCGAGAACCCCAAGTTGTTGCGATGGTTCATCTCGCTGCAAGGGATGGACTTCACCGTGGAGCACCGGCCCGGCAACGACCACACCAATGCCGACGGCCTGTCCAGATTCTTCCGCCTCGGCGAGGAGAACCCCCAAGGAGATGGGTGACTCTCCCTGCCTTCAGCTGGGGGGGACGCGTGTTGGAGCCGGCCTCGTGGCGTGGTCCTGTTCCCCCTCGCTAAGCCGCACGAGGACCCATGCACCTCGGGGCTCCTCCATTTTGGATTGTACGTGACTCTACGTAACCCCCTACGTGACCCCGCTCCACCCGGCCTCGGTCCCAGGGAGGCCCGACATCGGGGCGCCAACCCCTGGCCAGGGGGATACCACGTGAACACCTCCCCACTCCCGGCAGAGGGCAGTATCGATGGGACCCCCAACCGTCCTTCCACACCTAGGTGCGATCGCCCCACAGCTCTCTTGGGCCTGGCGCCTCTCCTGCTGGGCGTCTGGCCGCTCCCGACCCGGCCTCTCTGCCCCCCCCGGGCGCAAGGGTCTGGACATCAAAGGGCTCCAGACCTATCTCTGGGGCGACCCGGCAACAAGACGGCAGTTGTATCCCGGAGTCAAGAGCCCTGCTGACCGGATCTCGGCTGACCCTACGGAGAAAGACTCATCCTGAAACCACACCCTGAACCCTGCTGACGACGTCGCGGCTCCATCGTGCTTAAAAGACCTTCATGAACCTTTGGGGCCCTGCTGACGCTGTCGCGGCCCGATCTTGTTGAACTTTCCATCAGAGCCCAGCTGACCTCGTCGCGGCTCGACCGAAGCGGACCTACCACCGGAGCCCTGCTGACTGTGTCGCGGCTCGACCCAAGCGGAACTACCACCCGAGCCCTGCAGACACCGTCGCGGCTCCCCACGTCCGAGCTGCTTTGAGACCAGCACGCAAGGTCTGGCGCAGAGCCTCCCCGTACCAGGCTAGTACTAAGACTGTACCGCTACCCTACCCCCACAAAGACATTGAGACTCTTCTGGATCACTCGATCCCCCTGTAAATATATTGAATGTGCTACCATTGATAAAGTACCAAGATAAGCAACTGATACGGAGTCCTGTGTAGTGGTGTTACTGGGCCTAGTACGATCACAGGAGAAGGACCTCTCCTAGGAGGCTTCTCGGCGGCGCTCGGCTATAACTTTGCGGTAGGAAGGTGCCCCGGAGTAGTCCCCCCGACTCCCCGGTGGTCCTTCCTCCAACATTGATGTTTATGGGGGTACCTGAGTTATCCTGTCATTTTCCATATGTTTGGAAGCATTTTTTTGAATGGAAATCATTTTGGTAATATATTAACCCATATTTTATTTAATTTTCTTTATTTTTGTTTTCCTTCTGGAGCATCTATTGATATTTTATTTTTGGGTTTTTAGATGGGTCCTGTGGATTATTATTTTTTGCATTGGATATTTATTTTTATTGTTTGTATGTTTGCATTGTTTTGGTAATTCATTTTTGTATCTATTTGTGTGGATTGTTTTTGTGGATTATTTCAGGTTCATGGACTTCAGCTACAAAAACCTTAAGTTCTTTTTTATAATATTTTTTGTGATTGGGAAATGTATATGTATTTTAAGATTGTAGTACTATATTATATTGTTTTATTATGTCTTATGCATTTAATTTGTTATTTACGCTCATTCATCAGGTGTTCTGATTTAAAACAAAATGTCTGTGGTGATTTATCAATATATATTTAGGTAATGTTTACTTTTCATTCGGAGTGGAATTTGTGTAAAGTTAAGTACATACATTTGACTACTTACTAAATATTATTTTAATAATATATATAAATAGGTTTGTTATCAATAAAAATATCTTTTTTGTTCAGAGTTATATTTTATATTTAGTTAGTGAATTTGACATTTTTAGAGAAATCATGTGGAGAGGAAGTCTAGACATGGTGAGCCTTACTTGTTAGTACATCGTTTCAAACTTTGCATTTTATTCTCTTTTGCATTTCTTTTGCTTCTTTTGATATTATAGGTTTTGCGTTAGGTTATAGAATGTTCTATCATGATTTGTTGGCAGCATCGCTCCTTTTTTAGTATTTGCAAGAATTCATAGAGTGTAGGGTGGCTTTGTACAATGTCTCTTGGAAGGAATTGTGGCAGTTTTCCATGGCATTTTTTTACTGTGCCTTGTTGCTGTCATATTCCCATTCTACCATCACATGTGATATTTGGGTTGGCTTCTGTGACCAAAATGGTGCAGTTTGCCAACCCATGTATCTTCAAAATAGTCTTTTGTAGTAGGATAATTCAATTAATACTTTGTTGTGTTTTGCTATTTCAGTTACTGAGACATTTGATAGGGCAATTAATGTTTTACCTTCATGGGTGAATTCTCTATTTGTTGATTATTCAACACTGTAATACTGACTTTTCAGGTGTCTCCATATAAATTGGTTAAAATGATAAGAGCATCCCTGTATAGCTGTATGGGGGTATATTTTTTTATAAGGTAGAATTTCTTGCTAGCCCAAAGTCAATGATTCTTGTAATATTTTTATAATTGTTTATTTTTTTGAAACAGTAACTGTTAGTTTGGGATTTTATTTTGGTCAGTAGATAAAGGTTGGCTGACTTTTTTGGTAAAAGTAATGTCAAGATCCACAGCACTGATTCACCAGGAGCAGAAGAAATGTTCCCAGCCCCCACCACAACTATCAGAGACAGAAGATTTTTGAACATCTATCTCCAGTACCAGTGTGGGGTAAAGGAGAATGTGATAAAGAGAGACTCCTCGATAGATCTCGTCAACTTCTCAATTAGACTTCTGCTATTCTGCAGACAACTGGAGTTGAGCCTAAAAAAACAGGTAAAAACAATTACTAGAGACATACACATTTGCTTCTCTTCAAGATGTATATCTATTATCTCTAATCACCTATTTATACTCTTTTATCTGTTAACTATTGAGGCTTAGCTCCTCTCGAAGTTTGAGGAGTTAGTATTTGTTCTTTGCTACTTGTAATTTAAGAACTAAGGGGCTCATTATAATGGCGGGCGGACTAAAGTCTGTCCGCCATCATCCTGGGAAGCGGGCCCGCCCACCCATATGGCACCAGTCCCGCACATGCGATTATAATGAGACCGCCAATGTGGCGGTCGCATTGTGCATGTTTACCATTGCGGTGGGTGCCGCTGGCTACAGCATCCGCTGCAATGGCAAAAATGCATGATGCGCATTTCCATGCACTACGTGGCAGGCACCACACGGTGCCTGCCACCTGGTGCAGGGAACTATGGTGTCCCCGAAGTGCACAATTCCCATGCCCCCGCACAAGGGGGCCCACAATGGGCCCTCAAAGTACATCTCCCCCAGCCTTTGGCGGTTGAACCGCATTCGAGAAGCCGGCTTGATGCAGTTTTAGCCCTGGCACCTTGACGTGGGTCTCGCTTCCATTTTTTGCTGTTCCCTCATGTGTTTTTGCTGGTGTTAGATGCTTTGGGCACTGTGCCACTGCTATCCAGTTCCACAGTGCAAGTGCTCCCTCTTGTAAATTGATGTATGGATTAGTGATTCCATGATTGGCTGGTTTGGTTTACCCGTCAGACCCTAGTACAGTGCACCAGGAGTGCCCAGGGCTGGTAATCCAAATGCTGATGGTGGGCTTGCAGCACTGGTTGTGCCAACCACAGAAGCAGCCTGTAAAAGTGTGTCTAAGGCTTGCCATTGCAGAGCCTGTGTGCAGTCTGGTACTGTCATGCTGACTGGGCAAGTGCACCCACTAGCCAGTCCCTAAACCTTCCCATTTCTTCATATCAGACACCCCTATGGTAGGCCCAAGGGCAGGGTGCATTGTAAGTATAAGGTAGCACAAGCCTTGCTGTGTATGGCATGTCCTAATAGTGAATTACAGCCATTTTCATTTTTCACTATTGCAAGGCTACCTGTTCCCCATAGGCCAGAATGGGCAGTTTGATTATTAAATCTTATACTCCTAACTGACTCAGGGAACATGGTAGAAATTTGAGTTTAGTATGCCTGAACTCAGAATGATAAAATGCATCTTTTAGTGAAGTTGGTTTTAACATTCTCTGTTTGAAAATACCACTTTTAGAAAGCAGGTATTTTCTTGTCCAACCATCCAAACCTGCCTCTGCTAGGTTGTGTATTCCTTGTCTGGAGTTTGAGTGACAAGGGCTGGGGAATTCCAGGAGACAGGGCGAGTCAGCACAGGGCTGAATAGAGAGATCTGCATCTAGATGGGTGGGAGGAGTTGCACCTGGGACCTGAAAAGGCTGTTTCTTCCCTCCACTATGCTGGCTCCACCTTCTGTGGTGCGTCTGATGTCTCTGCCCTGCACTCTGAAAGGAAAGAAGGAGTCTTGTCAACAAAGTGCTCCAGGACTGATCAGAACTGGTTTGGACTAGGCAAAGGCCTCTCTACCTTCAGAGAACAAAGAGAAACTGGGTATACATATTGGGACCCAAACCCAAGAACTTTAGATCACTTTGGGAAACAAGAAGAAACCTTTGCTGAGGAGCGGAACCAGAGAGACTGAGGAGAGACTATCCCTAAGCTTGAGGGATTGGCCTGCAGTGGTTGCCTGACTGCCAAAGAAAGGAGAAAGGACTTTGTGTGCACTTTATTCATCTTGTCAAGGATCTCCAATGGCTTGGAAAAGAGATTGCCTCCTGCTGAAGTCTCAGGGACAACAGACTTCACCCACCAGCTCCCCAAGAGTTCTTTGGAAGTGCCTGCTGTTTTGTGAGGCTTTCTGAGGGACTGGGTGTCGCAAGGAGCTGGAAGCGCGACTCACGAACAAGAAGCGTGTCGCCGAACTGCCGCTGCCGCTTCACAACACGAAGCCCCTCGCATCGCCGGAGAAGAGGATCGACGACGCAGCAGATGCCACCGCATCACTGGGAAGCGTGTCGCAGAAGAATCGTTGAGTCATTGCAGGTCCATCGAAGCGCCTCGCATCGCCAGGGGAGAGGATCGACGTCGCCGCAGATGCCACCGCATCACTGGGAAGCGTGTTGCAGGGCCTGTCGCGGCTCATCGCCGGAGAAAAGGATTAATGTTACAGCAGATGCCGCAGCATCACCGGGATGAGTGTCACAGGGCCTGCCGCGGCTCGCATCGTTGTGGAAGCAACTCGCATCGCCAGGGTAGAGGATCGACGTCACAGCATATCTCGCTGCATCACTGGTCAGCGTGTCGCAGGGCCTGTCGCAGCTCGCATCGTGCGGAAGCATCTCGCATTGCCGGAGAAGAGGATCGACGTCACATCACATGCCGCCGCATCACAGGGAAGAGTGTTGCATGAAGTAGAAAGCACCATCTTTGTTTCTTTGCACCAGATCTTCAACGCATCACCGTCCTTGCAATACTTTTGTTGTCTTGCGTTACGCATCTTAAGGTACATTGAACTCTGAGTGTCGCATTTACCATCATAAGAGAACAAAGCTAATTCTACCATTTTAAATTACAGTATTGTGGATTTTTGTCGTTTGTGGTCTTGTGATAAGTCTATATAAAGAATACTTATTTTTGATATAAAAGTTGTGTGGTGTCCATCTGTAGTGTTGTCACTTGATTACTGTATGTGTTCACAAATGCTTTTCACACTGCCTCTGAGATAAGCCTGTCTGCTCGTGCCAAGCTACCAAGGGGTTGAGCAGGGGTTATTTTAGGAGTTTACCCCCTTACCCTGACTAGACGCAAGGGTCCCTATTTGTCAAAGGTACCTACCTCTGCCAATTAGAGACCCCCAAATCTAACATTCAGCACCTTAATGTGGCAGACGGTGCCTGCTAGGTGCTGCCACCATTCTAGGTAGGCTGGCCGGGTCCGACAAGCAATCATAACGATTGCCTGTGTCAGACCCAGTGTGGAAGGGCTTTCTATCCGTCGGCACACCGCCCGCCATCCTAATCTAGTGGGCGGAGAATGTCCGCACGATGGCGGTGAACCTGCCACGGACAGGCTGCCGGTGGCGGGGTCACCACCATCATAATAACCACCTATGTCTTCATATATCCTGTTCTTCACTTATAGTTCTAGCTGTCAGGTTGTTAATACGCATTTCCAATTTTTTTCTTATTATTTGTCAGTAAGGAATAATGCTTGGTATGCTTTTGTCTGTTCCTTAATGTATTTTCTGTATTCCTGGTTATTCTTTCAAAGTGTTTTTATTTTCCTCAATAAGTCTCTGTTGTTAAATTTTGCTCAATGTAACCATCAGATATAGTATTTTCCAAAATGCTTATATCTCTATTTTCAGTGCTTGTCAAGATACACTAGTTCTTGCTGTCAGGTTTTTAATACGTACTTCCAATTTTGTTCTTATGATTTGTCAGTAAGGAGTAATCCTTAGTATAGCTTCTATTGTATTCCTTTTATTCCTGGTTATTAATAAGTCTCTGTTGGTAAATTTTGCTCAATGGAACCATCAGATATATTCATTTCCAAAATGCTTACAACTCTATTTTTAGTGCTTGCCAAGATACACAGTTCAAAAGATTGCTATTACCATAAACGCTTCTCTGATAGTGTTCAGTTTGTGTCAGAGACACTACTCACGACTCGCCGTTTACTTGGAGACTCTGGAACACTACTCTCTCTCCATGAAGACTTCTCAAATGATAGCGCTAACAACTCAGGTCTTATTCTCTTGAAATTCACTTTTAAACCAAAGGGCTGGGAAGACACTGTTCTCCTCAAAACAACCGCTTTGGAGAAACGCCACCGCTCTCCTCCAAAAATTCAGTTGAAGTGCGCCGTGCTCTGCACGCGCGCGCACATTGACTTGAATTGTTTCGAACAACAAGAGCGTCCTGTAGTCACTCCAACCATCTCAGCGGCCATCTTGAAATTCTTGCGATGTCTCCTCTGAACTTGTTCAAGTAATGAACTGATCCACAGCTTATTGCAGAGATATCCTCTTTTCAACCAAGGATAATACCGAACCTGAAGGTGTTTGACTTTTCATGCTTGTCCAAAGGACTCTGTTACACTGCAACTCATTGGGGTCTTGACAAGGAAGTACACTGGGGCATATTTACAAGGAGGCGATAATAAATTATCACCGCTTTAGCGTCCGTTTTCGGCCGAAAAACTGCGATAATTTTATCGCCTAATTAGCAAGGTCACGCTAACGAGTGAAACCTTGCTTTAGCGTGGGGATTCCTAACACCCAGCTTTGCATCTCTAATGAGATGCAAAGTGGGCGTTCCTGACCTGACATGATAGGAGAAATGTCGCTAAGCGACATTTCTCCTATCATCAAGCCCCACGCTATGAAGCATAGCGGCAGGAAAAGTAGCGATAACTCCTGTTATCGCTACTTTTCATACGCCTGCTTCAGGACTGACTTAGCCATGATATCCTATGGAAGGTGGATATCATGGCTAAGTTTGTGAGTCCCTATCAACAAGCTAACGTGAGATTATCGCTGGGTTTCCAGCGATAATCTCACGTTCGGCAGTTAGCATGAGGATTTTTATCGCTTTTGAGATAAGCGTTGCTATTAGCATGCTATCTCAGCGATAAAAATCCATGCTAGCCGGCGATAATTATCCTAGCGCTAAGTGCGCTTAGCGATAATTATCGCCGGTTGTTGTTGATATGCCCCAAAAACTTTTGAGTTGTAACCACTAATGGCCCTAAGATGGGCCAGATTGCACCAAATGGACTAAAACGCCATTATGGTGGTGGAGAGGGACCAGTGTGAACAAATGCCTTGGACAGCTTGCATATTGAAAATCTTTTTCATGTATGCCATGCCTTTGTTGACATGTTTTCACATTAACCCCTTGAGTGCCCCGCCCTTTCCACGCCCTGTGCCGGGCGTTTCATTAGCGGGCGGGGCTCATGACGAGATAGTCTCGTCATGGGCACAGCGCAACCGCGGCCCATGACGAGACCATCTCGTCATGGGCACTCAAGAGGTTAAATCAAGAAAATAGCTTAATGATGAAGGCTATTGGTGCTCATTTTTCAGCCATTGTTTCTCTTGTCATTCTTCTACTTCTTTGTCCTTATTGTGTACTCTCTGAGCATTGCCATATTTCGATACTTCTTTTCCTGTCTTTATTTTCATGTGTCTTTTTCTGTTCCTGGTGTTCTTTGAAAAGACAAATGCTGATTTCTTTAAGAATCTGATGCTCTTGCATACACTGAGACAGTGCAGTGAAGTGGTTTAGATTAAGAGCCTGATTACGAGTTTTGGTGGTGCAAGCAGCACGCCTGCGCCATGCTTCCGCACCACCAAACCTCCCCTTCGCCCGCCCACCAGATTACAAGTATTTTTGTGGTCTGATGGGCGGGCAACGTGGTGGTCCTGCAGCAGTGCGGTTTAAAGACGCAGAGTGAGCCTTAAACTGCACTGCCGTGGGACCGGCAGTGCATGTTCCAGCACAGGAAGGAATGCACCATGTTGTGCATTTTTTCCCGTGCATGAACTGGCGGTGCAAAAATACAGGAGGGCACAACATGCGCCCCCTGCATGCATCCCTGTGCATAGGGGCAGGAGGGGGCCCTGTAGGACCCCTTTTCTTTCCTCCTCACCAGCAGTTTCATTGAGGACGAACCTCCATGAGACAGCTGGTGGTGAGGAAGGTCGTAATATGCTTGGCTGTGCCTTAGGGCAGCACCAAGCATATTGTGGTCCTCATACCCCCGTAGAACCACCAGGGATCTCTGATCCCTGGTGGTGGCAGCAGTGCAATGGCGGTCCGACTGCCCTAGTCGTAATAGGGCGGTCAGACCGATGGTGCTGTGGTGGCCGGACCACCAGCTCAGCCACCGTGAGTCTGGCAGTCAGTGGATTATAAGACTCATAATCAGGCCCTAAGTTCTGGCGACCATTGCTGTCCAGGCCACAGGGTTGCAGCAACGCAACACTGTTTTTCAGGGGGTGAGAGGTCAATTCACCCAGTTGAAGCAAAAAGGCATGGCCTTTTATGTCCAGCAAATATGTAACTACCTTGGGCCTGGTTCACAAAAGGCCTCCGCACTCGTGGCAGAGGCCCCACAGTCGAGGCAGGACCTTCTTACTGCACGTTCTCATTGCAGATGTCTTGCCATGACTGCCACCACAACTACCATGAATGCAGAGTCCTTTGTGAATCAGGCCCTTTGTCTTTATGTCAAAAGCATCTCCAGAGCAGGTGCTTCCCTAAGGCAAGATAAGAGTGCAATCTTAGTGCACTAACTCTTGCTGTTGGTAAATTACTGCAAAGGGACCGTTCTGACCTAAATGCTAAAACTCCTCCACTGTTCCTGTCTGTGAGGAAGGATGTTTATTATATGGTGTGGTTGTGCGACCTCACCATGTGATAAACTCACAAAACCATCTTGGGTCCAGTCAGGCTTGTTTGCAAAACCTTAGCTCAACCCTGGGCAGCTCTGACTTTGAGCAGACAGATTTGACAAAGGAATAGGTGCATTTAGAAGTACCAAAAACAGTTGAACATGAAAGACAACATAATGAAAATTCAACACTTATTAATAAAAATAGGTCTTATTTTAAAACAAATGTACAGACCAAAATGATCAAAACCAATCAGAGGGTTTCAGAGATGTAGATTAATAAGCAACTAATAAGTAACTGCTATTCATTCAAATGCCACACAAGCATTGGCAACTGCAGCAGTTAACAGTTACTTTTACTCGGCCTGCTTTATGAGACCAACTCCAGCAGGGAGCAGCAGCCAATGAGGCTAAGAAGGACAATTACCTTGCAGTCAAAGCAGTCTCTAGTCCAGTTCCAGGTTTGATGGGCGAACCACCATTGACCTCAATGGAGTCGTCCTGATACAAGGGATAAAGGATGCTGAAGATGCTGAATAATGTTAAGAATGCTGATCCGGTGGAAGGGGTCTTCCAGGGGCAACCCCTCAATCCACAACTATGGTGGGGTGACTTTGGCCACAGAGTCCGATATCCCTCGAAGTCCGGTTGAAGTCCAGCCGATAAATAGTTGCCGCTGGTCTACTGGTCTCCGGTTACAACACAACCAGTGGCACACTTTAACTGAGGCTAGTGCTCCTCTTGGGCACACTGCACTGTGATGACTCTCCTTTCTCCAGCAGACTCAGATGAAACTTTTGAGTGTTCAGACTTGGTTTCCCAGGCTGAATTTTGGAAGTCCATGGCAGTCAAACGATTGCGGCTACCAACTGGCCAAGACAGACTTCTTCAGCTTTTGTGGCCCTGAAGCTGGAACGGAAAGTCAGCCAACTGATTCTTGAAATCACTAGTTCTGTCAAGAGGTCGGGGACAACATTTCCTTGAGCAGTGCACCACAGGCACAGTACGCTCTTTAGTGGTGGTTTCTCTGTTTGGTTGGTGGGGTGTTGCCCCACTTACAATTATTGCGCATTTCAAGAGCATGCTGCCTTAAATTATTCATACAATTTCAACTTCCAATGTTGAAATTGTATTAGTAATTTAAAGCAGCGCGCTAGCCTCGCTCGGCAGCGTCGCGTCACGTGACAACCAGGCAAGAGGCGCGCACCCATATAAGCATTGCATACAGTACATTTTCAATCTAATAAGAGCGATTGCGCAGTCGCACTGTGCGCCGCAGGTTGGCAGTGCGCATGTTAGGTTTGGCCGTCTGCCTTTCCCCGGCCAGGAACCCAACATGCACACTGTGGCTTCTGATCAGCAAGCACTAGGTGACTGGGGATTGCCAAAAACCGCAGACCCCAATAGCTACTAAATGAGTTTGCCTGCTCACCCCAATCCTGGTGCTGCTCTCTGCAAGAGAGCAGCGTCTGGATTGGCTGCTTCACAGTAGCATGTAGTGCATGGTTGCCAGTCTAATCTCTCACTAGCATAGGCATGACTTGGCAGTGGCACTGCGGGGTGGGAGGGCCTGCCCAGCGGCAAACGTAGCAATGCACAATCACTGTAATGGCTTATTGTTAAGCCATGCAGTGATTGGTCATTCTGCTGTAGCTGGGCAAATCGGGCCGGTCACCCTTCCTCTTCCTCAGTCTCTGCATGGGAGCACGTGTAGTCAACTGGACTCGAGATCGAGAAGAGATAGTGAGTGAGTACTGTCCTCCTGAGTCGTCTCGCATTCTCGCTGCATCAATGATCTCAGACATAAGATTACTCTACTCTGACAAGAGAACAGTGAGCAGGTTTGTGTTTTGCAAGTCTACTTTGTGCCCATTCACTCCACATCATTTTTACAATAATAACTTGCTTTATATAGAGCCTTATAAATTGTTTCAGTCTGCATCTGGGATCGGATAGTAAGCTAATTGCACACGTGACTCTTAGCGCCAACTCTTCGTTATGTTAGTGGGTATTTACAGTTGACTGACTAATACTATTAAATATTGGTAGTTTTGTAGCACAGAACTTAAAGCAACAACATTTGTTCGAGTGGGTTTTGGCCAAGCATCTCCAGTACTGTGCATCCATACCTTATGCACAAAAAACAAGTAGTAGTTTCTTAGGTGCTGCCTGTCTACTTGTCATGCTGTGCCGGGTGCGGAACCTTGATTCCGGATTTCCACTCAGAGGCACGCGTGAACTTTGGACTTGGGCAGTAGATGTAAGTTTGTGCGCTCTCTGTCCAAGCCGATGGCTGCTGGGGCAAGTGAGCGTAAAGAACTCTGAAGCAGTGCATTAAAGGTGATGTGTGTTGGCAGGGCTTTAAGTGGGATGAAAAAACTGGAGGGTCTCTCAAAGGGGCGTGGACAATGTTCTTAGGGATGTGGCTTAAAACAGGGAAGCTAAAAATCTGTGCTTAGCATATTGTGCCCCCCAACTCGTATTTTACTGTTTCTGTCATTGCAAACAAGTAATAGTGGGGCATATTATCAAGCACGGCGTTAAAATTATCGCCGCTTTAGCAGCAGAAAGCTGACGCTAAAGCAGCGATAATGGGCTTGATAATATGCCGTAGAGAATTCCCATAGAAGCCCATGTTGACACCAGAACATGGGCTTCTATGGGAATTCTCAAGGGCATATTATCAAGCTCATTATCGCCGTTTTAGCGCCAGTTTTCTGCCGCTAAAGCGGCGATCATTTTAAAGACGTTTCTTGATATTATGCCCCATGATACCTACACCAAGTCAGGGCAATGCTATATATGATAAATAAGCCGCAGCAACTGTGGCTTGTTGTATATCATATTGAAAAAGCTTCCACTTAAAGCCCGGGTGACACCACGACAATGTTGCTGCTCCTGAGTTTCAAAAAGAGAAGAGAAATAAATCCAAAGAGAAAATGACTCTCTTTAATGGATTTCCGTTCCCCTACAATGCTCACCTGGCATGACAAGAAGTGAGCAGTGTGAGCAGCGCACATCGTTGTACCTGTTGTCATCGCAGTCTGGAAAAAAACGGACCGACCGCCTGTGCCAGGGCACAAAACAGAACCCGATAGAGACCCGTTTCGAGGCCCCTTTTAAAAAACTGCCGGTGCTCAGCACCTGTGAGACCCAGCCAACTTAAAGCCCTGTGTGTTGGCTTTCCACCCACTAAAGTACACTGCCTCTGACCTTCAAGCCTTGGACTCCGGAGGCACGGAGTTCATGCCTCCGGAGTCCAGGACTCGAAGGTCAGAGTCGTTGGCTCAGTCCCTTCCTCCACCACAGCCTGGAAAGACTGCGACAAAGAAGGCTTTAGTGACTCTTGTGAGAACTGCAGGCCTTGTGAAGCAACCCTGGTACCAAGTAAGACGTCAGAGCCTGGGAATCCTTAGAGGAAGCAGGGAGAATTCTAGTCTTTGAAGAGGAGCACAGACATGTGCCTCGCGCCTAGAAATTAGAGGCAGTATTGCCCAGAGACAATTTTCCTTCCTCATCCCTTGCCCTTCTTTTCTTCTTTCTTTCTTGACCTCAGTCCCTTCCTTACCTTTTAATCTTTGCCCTCCCTTGATTTCTTTCCTTTCTCACTTAATTCCACTCTCTTCCTACCCGTTTTGTCCTTTGACCTTCCTTCCTTCCTTGCCGTCTTTTCTTTTTTTCTTTACCATCTCCATTGCTTCGTGTTCTTCCTCCCTTGTCTAACTTCTCACTTCCTCCTGCCTACCCTGTACCCATGCTCCCCTACCTTAATTCCCTCCTCCATTCATTATTTTGCATCCTTCGCTCATTTTCATACCCCCTCCCCCCTTCTTCTTTAGGCCTCCTGCCCTTTCTTCCTTCTTTAATCATGCCCTTCACGTCTTTCTTCTTTCCTTCCCTCACTTTCTTCCTTCTTTTAATCACGTCCTTCACATCTTCCTTCTTTCCTTCCCTCACTTTCTTCCTTGTCCTTCCTCGCTCGCAGCATCTGTAACCAGTGCATGGTCCTCCGGGCCAGCTATCGCGAGCCTTCATTGAATCTCTTGTTTGACCCCTTGAGCATTCATTATCCTTCGTGTATAAAGAGTTCACTGTTGAAGACCTTGCACTATTCCGGCCTGTACGGCGATAGATTTTACTCTGCTTCTCTTTTGATTTGGAAACTGGTCTTGTTTTTCATAATCTCATGATGATGATTTGTGTTTGTAACTGTCAAATCTGTTTGGAGCCGAGACTGGCTGATGGCCAGAAATGATTTCGAGTTTGTGAACTTTGGTTCGGGTTCCCAAAAGGCTCTCTCTGACCAGTGAGCCAGTGAGGAGACGCCCACGAGTCTCTCTGATTCACGCCAGCTGTTTACAACAGATTCACAACAGCCGGCTTCGGAGCAGATCTGAAGCTGCCAGGGGCACCACAACGCCTCAGCGCAAACCAGTGACTTCCTTCTACACTCAAGCACTAGAAGCAGCTGCGGGCATCTCCAGGTTTGCTACAGGCAAAACAAAGTGAAATGGTTGGTGCCCATTTGGGATGCTCCTGGGGAAAATCTTTGTGAATTGGGCACTTGGAGAAGTTTACAATTGGAGATATTTGACAAAAGTTCATTGCATTCTATCCATCCAGCACGCAAAGCTATACACAAACCAATTAATTTTCATGAACCAGACAGTTTCCAGCTTTATTTTTAACTAGCATCCTAATAATAAAGTCGTACAGCAATTCCAACCACGAAATCCACAATACCCCTAGTTTCCCTTACTTCAAAAAGCACAGGGGGCCCAATTGACAAAATGCATTTTTAGTTATTTGTTAAATAAAATACATCTGTGAGGTACTCAGCAATGCATTGTATCTCGAAGTCTGTTATGAAGCTCTGTGGGTATACTAAATAAGCAGCTACCTATGTTATATGACATCTCTTTATTAACCCCTTCGCTGCTAGGCCTTTTCCCCTCCTGTGCTAAGCCCTTTTTGGGCTATTTGAGGTAGTGCGCGCTTAGGCCCCTGTAACTTCTTGACCACATTAGGTATCCACGCCAAATTTGCGTCCTTTTCTTCCAACATCTTGGGGATTCTAAAGGTACCCAGGGTTTGTGGATTCTCCTAGAGGGTTCCCAGAAATTAGTCAAAATACAGCAATTTTTTTTTTTTTTGTGAAAAATGTGAAAAACGGGCTGCAAATGAAAGCTTCTGGGTTTTTCTCTGCAAATGGTATCAAAAAAGGGTTTGTGGGGCTGAAATCACAATTTCTCCAGCTTTTAGGGAATGACAGACTTTTGTTAGAAAACCAACATTTTTTACACAGTTTTGGCATTTTTCTGGGACATACCCTATTTTTGCTATTTTTTGTGCTTTCAACCTCCTTCCAGTTAACGGTAGAAAAGGGTAACAAAACAATAATGGATCCTGGAAAGCTATACATTTTTGAAAAGTAGACAAAATTCTAAATTCAGCAAGGGGTCATTTGCGTAGATCCATCAAGGTTTCTTTATAGAAATTTACAGGCAAATATAGGAAAAATTAAAAATTTGTTGAAAAAAGCAGCCTCTTGAGTCAACGTTTTTACCTGTAACTTCTTCGAATTATGACATCTCTTTGAAAGCAATGTACTGTTACATCCGGTAGACCTTCCTGGTTGTGGGGACATATAGGACTTGTAGGTTCACCAAGAGCCCAACGAACCCAGAGTAGAAAAATGAGCAGCATTTTGTAATGTTTTTTTTTTTTGGTCCGGGTATATAGCAATTATTGTGGGAAAATGTATACTTGGAAAAATCGGTATGAAAGTCACCTATGTATTTCTGAAATGGGAACAAATTACAGAGTTCAGAAACAGTGCATATTTGCACATTTTCGAAATTGGGAATACTCATATTTGCATGACAATTATTGGTCATTTTTCAAAATGACTTTTTTTTTACACAATGTCTTTCATTTGGAAGGGAGAAAAGCATCAAAAATCAATAGGTAATAACAGTTGCTTTACAAATTTGAACTACCCTAAGTCTCCCGAGAAAAATGGTACCTCACTTGTGTGGGTAGGCATAGTGCCCACGACAGGAAGTGGCTCAAAACCTAAGGTGAACACACCACATTTTCACACTGAAAATTTACACTTTTTTTGCAAAGAGTCTAGCTGTAGTTTTCGAACCCTAGCCCTGCCGGCACCTAGGGAAACCTAGCAAACCTATACATTTTTGAAAACTAGACACCCAGGGGAATCCAGGATGGGGTGACTTGACTGCCTCCCACCATGGTCTGTTACCCAGAATCCCTTGCAAACGTAAAAAATTGACAAAAAAAACACATTTTCCCCACATTTCTGTGATGGAAAGTTCTGGAATCTGCGTGGATCCACAAATTTCCACCCACCCCGCGTTCCCCAAAGTCCTACGAGAAAAATGGTACCTCACTTGTGCGGGTCGGCCTAGTGCCCGCGACAGGAAACGGCGCAAAACACAACGTGGTTTTGGAGTGAAAAATGACCCTTTTTTTGGCAAAGTGACTAGCTGTAGATTTTGTACCCTAGCCCTGCCGGCACCTAGGGAAACCTAGCAAACCTATACATTTCTGAAAGCTAGACACCCAGGGGAATCCAGAATGGGGTGACTTGACTGCCTCCCACCATGGTCTGTTACCCAGAATCCCTTGCAAACGTAAAAAATTGACAAAAAAAACACATTTTCCCCACATTTCTGTGATGGAAAGTTCTGGAATCTGCGTGGATCCACAAATTTCCACCCACCCCGCGTTCCCCAAAGTCCTACGAGAAAAATGGTACCTCACTTGTGCGGGTCGGCCTAGTGCCCGCGACAGGAAACGGCGCAAAACGCAACGTGGTTTTGGAGTGAAAAATGACCCTTTTTTTGGCAAAGTGACTAGCTGTAGATTTTGTACCCTAGCCCTGCCGGCACCTAGGGAAACCTAGCAAACCTATACATTTTTGAAAACTAGACACCCAGGGGAATCCAGGATGGGGTGACTTGACTGCCTCCCACCATGGTCTGTTACCCAGAATCCCTTGCAAACGTAAAACATTGACAAAAAAAACACATTTTCCCCACATTTCTGTGATGGAAAGTTCTGGAACCTGCGTGGATCCACAAATTTCCACCCACCCCGCGATCCCCAAAGTCCTACGAGAAAAATGGTACCTCACTTGTGCGGGTCGGCCTAGTGCCCGCGACAGGAAACAGCGCAAAACGCAACGTGGTTTTGGAGTGAAAAATGACCCTTTTTTTTGGCAAAGTGACTAGCTGTAGATTTTGTACCCTAGCCCTGCCGGCACCTAGGGAAACCTAGCAAACCTATACATTTTTGAAAACTAGACACCCAGGGAATCCAGGATGGGGTGACTTGACTGCCTCCCACCATGGTCTGTTACCCAGAATCCCTTGCAAACGTAAAAAATTGACAAAACAAACACATTTTCCCCACATTTCTGTGATGGAAAGTTCTGGAATCTGCGTGGATCCACAAATTTCCACCCACCCGGCGTTCCCCAAAGTCCTACGAGAAAAATGGTACCTCACTTGTGCGGGTCGGCATAGTGCCCGCGACAGGAAACGGCGCAAAACGCAACGTGGTTTTGGAGTGAAAAATGACCCTTTTTTTGGCAAAGTGACTAGCTGTAGATTTTTTACCCTAGCCCTGCCGGCACCTAGGGAAACCTAGCAAACCTATACATTTTTGAAAACTAGACACCCAGGGGAATCCAGGATGGGGTGACTTGACTGCCTCCCACCATGGTCTGTTACCCAGAATCCCTTGCAAACGTAAAAAATTGACAAAAAAAACACATTTTCCCCACATTTCTGTGATGGAAAGTTCTGGAATCTGCGTGGATCCACAAATTTCCACCCACCCCGCGTTCCCCAAAGTCCTACGAGAAAAATAGTACCTCACTTGTGCGGGTCGGCCTAGTGCCCGCGACAGGAAACGGCGCAAAACGCAACGTGGTTTTGGAGTGAAAAATGACCCTTTTTTTGGCAAAGTGACTAGCTGTAGATTTTGTACCCTAGCCCTGCCGGCACCTAGGGAAACCTAGCAAACCTATACATTTCTGAAAACTAGACACCCAGGGGAATCCAGGATGGGGTGACTTGACTGCCTCCCACCATGGTCTGTTACCCAGAATCCCTAGCAAACGTAAAAAATTGACAAAAAAAACACATTTTCCCCACATTTCTGTGATGGAAAGTTCTGGAATCTGCGTGGATCCACAAATTTCCACCCACCCCGCGTTCCCCAAAGTCCTACGAGAAAAATGGTACCTCACTTGTGCGGGTCGGCCTAGTGCCCGCGACAGGAAACGGCGCAAAACGCAACGTGGTTTTGGAGTGAAAAATGACCCTTTTTTTGGCAAAGTGACTAGCTGTAGATTTTGTACCCTAGCCCTGCCGGCACCTAGGGAAACCTAGCAAACCTATACATTTTTGAAAACTAGACACCCAGGGGAATCCAGGATGGGGTGACTTGACTGCCTCCCACCATGGTCTGTTACCCAGAATCCCTTGCAAACGTAAAAAATTGACAAAAAAAACACATTTTCCCCACATTTCTGTGATGGAAAGTTCTGGAATCTGCGTGGATCCACAAATTTCCACCCACCCCGCGTTCCCCAAAGTCCTACGAGAAAAATGGTACCTCACTTGTGCGGGTCGGCCTAGTGCCCGCGACAGGAAACGGCGCAAAACGCAACGTGGTTTTGGAGTGAAAAATGACCCTTTTTTTGGCAAAGTGACTAGCTGTAGATTTTGTACCCTAGCCCTGCCGGCACCTAGGGAAACCTAGCAAACCTATACATTTCTGAAAACTAGACACCCAGGGGAATCCAGGATGGGGTGACTTGACTGCCTCCCACCATGGTCTGTTACCCAGAATCCCTTGCAAACGTAAAAAATTGACAAAAAAAAACACATTTTCCCCACATTTCTGTGATGGAAAGTTCTGGAATCTGCGTGGATCCACAAATTTCCACCCACCCCGCGTTCCCCAAAGTCCTACGAGAAAAATGGTACCTCACTTGTGCGGGTCGGCCTAGTGCCCGCGACAGGAAATGGCGCAAAACGCAACGTGGTTTTGGAGTGAAAAATGACCCTTTTTTTGGCAAAGTGACTAGCTGTAGATTTTGTACCCTAGCCCTGCCGGCACCTAGGGAAACCTAGCAAACCTATACATTTTTGAAAACTAGACACCCAGGGGAATCCAGGATGGGGTGACTTGACTGCCTCCCACCATGGTCTGTTACCCAGAATCCCTTGCAAACGTAAAAAATTGACAAAAAAACCACATTTTCCCCACATTTCTGTGATGGAAAGTTCTGGAATCTGCGTGGATCCACAAATTTCCACCCACCCCGCGTTCCCCAAAGTCCTACGAGAAAAATGGTACCTCACTTGTGCGGGTCGGCCTAGTGCCCGCGACAGGAAACGGCGCAAAACGTAACGTGGTTTTGGAGTGAAAAATGACCCTTTTTTTGGCAAAGTGACTAGCTGTAGATTTTGTACCCTAGCCCTGCCGGCACCTAGGGAAACCTAGCAAACCTATACATTTCTGAAAACTAGACACCCAGGGGAATCCAGGATGGGGTGACTTGACTGCCTCCCACCATGGTCTGTTACCCAGAATCCCTTGCAAACGTAAAAAATTGACAAAAAAAACACATTTTCCCCACATTTCTGTGATGGAAAGTTCTGGAATCTGCGTGGATCCACAAATTTCCACCCACCCCGCGTTCCCCAAAGTCCTACGAGAAAAATGGTACCTCACTTGTGCGGGTCGGCCTGGTGTCCGCGACAGGAAACGGCGCAAAACGCAACGTGGTTTTGGAGTGAAAAATGACCCTTTTTTTGGCAAAGTGACTAGCTGTAGATTTTGTACCCTAGCCCTGCCGGCACCTAGGGAAACCTAGCAAACCTATACATTTTTGAAAACTAGACACCCAGGGGAATCCAGGATGGGGTGACTTGACTGCCTCCCACCATGGTCTGTTACCCAGAATCCCTTGCAAACATAAAAAATTGACAAAAAAAAACACATTTTCCCCACATTTCTGTGATGGAAAGTTCTGGAACCTGCGTGGATCCACAAATTTCCACCCACTCTGCGTTCCCCAAAGTCCTACGAGAAAAATGGTACCTCACTTGTGCGGGTCGGCCTGGTGCCCGCAACAGGAAACGGCGCAAAACGCAACGTGGTTTTGGAGTGAAAAATGACCCTTTTTTTGGCAAAGTGACTAGCTGTAGATTTTGTACCCTAGCCCTGCCGGCACCTAGGGAAACCTAGCAAACCTATACATTTCTGAAAACTAGACACCCAGGGGAATCCAGGATGGGGTGACTTGACTGCCTCCCACCAGGGTCTGTTACCCAGAATCCCTTGCAAACGTAAAAAATTGACAAAAAAAACACATTTTCCCCACATTTCTGTGATGGAAAGTTCTGGAATCTGCGTGGATCCACAAATTTCCACCCACCCCGCGTTCCCCAAAGTCCTACGAGAAAAATGGTACCTCACTTGTGCGGGTCGGCCTAGTGCCTGCGACAGGAAACGGCGCAAAACGCAACGTGGTTTTGGAGTGAAAAATGACCCTTTTTTTGGCAAAGTGACTAGCTGTAGATTTTGTACCCTAGCCCTGCCGGCAACTAGGGAAACCTAGCAAACCTATACATTTTTGAAAACTAGACACCCAGGGGAATCCAGGATGGGGTGACTTGACTGCCTCCCACCATGGTCTGTTACCCAGAATCCCTTGCAAACGTAAAAAATTGACAAAAAAAACACATTTTCCCCACATTTCTGTGATGGAAAGTTCTGGAACCTGCGTGGATCCACAAATTTCCACCCACCCCGCGTTCCCCAAAGTCCTACGAGAAAAATGGTACCTCACTTGTGCGGGTCGGCCTAGTGCCCGCACAGGAAATGGCGCAAAACGCAAAGTGGTTTTGGAGTGAAAAATGACCCTTTTTTTGGCAAAGTGACTAGCTGTAGATTTTGTACCCTAGCCCTGCCGGCACCTAGGGAAACCTAGCAAACCTATACATTTCTGAAAACTAGACACCCGGCGGCTTCCAGGGAGGTATGGCTTGCGTGGATCCCCCAACGTTTCCTTACCCAGAATCCCCTGCAAACCTCAATTTTTGCCCAAAAAATCACTTTTTTCACACATTTTGGGGTGGGAAAGTAGTGGCATCACCGGGCTCACACAAATTTACCACCACCCAGCGTTCCCCCAGGTCTCCCGGTAAAAATGGTGCCTCACTTGTGTGGGAGGCCCAAGTACCCGCGGCAGGCAAGGGCCCCAAACGTAGTGAGGCGACATCAAGATGGCCTATCGCCAAACCACCTGGTTTTGCAAGGGGGGTCACTTTGGTTTTTGGCCCGGTGCGCGGCGGCCATCTAGGGAAACCTACCAAACCCAGGCATTTTTGAAAACTAGACACCCGGCGGCTTCCAGGGAGGTATGGCTTGCGTGGATCCCCCAACGTTTCCTTACCCAGAATCCCCTGCAAACCTCAAATTTTGCTCAAAAAATCACTTTTTTCACACATTTTGGGGTGGGAAAGTAGTGGCTTCACCGGGCTCACACAAATTTACCACCACCCAGCGTTCCCCCAGGTCTCCCGGTAAAAATGGTGCCTCACTTGTGTGGGAGGCCCAAGTACCCGCGGCAGGCAAGGGCCCCAAACGTAGTGAGGCGACATCAAGATGGCCTATCGCCAAACCACCTGGTTTTGCAAGGGGGGTCACTTTGGTTTTTGGCCCGGTGCGCGGCGGCCATCTAGGGAAACCTACCAAACCCAGGCATGTTTGAAAACTAGACACCCGGCGGCTTCCAGGGAGGTATGGCTTGCGTGGATCCCCCAATGTTTCCTTACCCAGAATCCCCTCCAAACCTCAAATTTTGCTCAAAAAATCACTTTTTTCACACATTTTGGGGTGGGAAAGTAGTGGCATCACCGGGCTCACACAAATTTACCACCACCCAGCGTTCCCCCAGGTCTCCCGGTAAAAATGGTGCCTCACTTGTGTGGGAGGCCCAAGTACCCGCGGCAGGCAAGGGCCCCAAACGTAGTGAGGCGACATCAAGATGGCCTATCGCCAAACCACCTGGTTTTGCAAGGGGGGTCACTTTGGTTTTTGGCCCGGTGCGCGGCGGCCATCTAGGGAAACCTACCAAACCCAGGCATTTTTGAAAACTAGACACCCGGCGGCTTCCAGGGAGGTATGGCTTGCGTGGATCCCCCAACGTTTCCTTACCCAGAATCCCCTGCAAACCTCAAATTTTGCTCAAAAAATCACTTTTTTCACACATTGTGGGGTGGGAAAGTAGTGGCATCACCGGGCTCACACAAATTTACCACCACCCAGCGTTCCTCCAGGTCTCCCGGTAAAAATGGTGCCTCACTTGTGTGGGAGGCCCAAGTACCCGCGGCAGGCAAGGGCCCCAAACGTAGTGAGGCGACATCAAGATGGCCTATCGCCAAACCACCTGGTTTTGCAAGGGGGGTCACTTTGGTTTTTGGCCCGGTGCGCGGCGGCCATCTAGGGAAACCTACCAAACCCAGGCATTTTTGAAAACTAGACACCCGGCGGCTTCCAGGGAGGTATGGCTTGCGTGGATCCCCCAACGTTTCCTTACCCAGAATCCCCTGCAAACCTCAAATTTTGCTCAAAAAATCACTTTTTTCACACATTTTGGGGTGGGAAAGTAGTGGCATCACCGGGCTCACACAAATTTACCACCACCCAGCGTTCCCCCAGGTCTCCCGGTAAAAATGGTGCCTCACTTGTGTGGGAGGCCCAAGTACCCGCGGCAGGCAAGGGCCCCAAACGTAGTGAGGCGACATCAAGATGGCCTATCGCCAAACCACCTGGTTTTGCAAGGGGGGTCACTTTGGTTTTTGGCCCGGTGCGCGGCGGCCATCTAGGGAAACCTACCAAACCCAGGCATTTTTGAAAACTAGACACCCGGCGGCTTCCAGGGAGGTATGGCTTGCGTGGATCCCCCAACGTTTCCTTACCCAGAATCCCCTGCAAACCTCAAATTTTGCTCAAAAAATCCCTTTTTTCACACATTTTGGGGTGGGAAAGTAGTGGCATCACCGGGCTCACACAAATTTACCACCACCCAGCGTTCCCCCAGGTCTCCCGGTAAAAATGGTGCCTCACTTGTGTGGGAGGCCCAAGTACCCGCAGCAGGCAAGGGCCCCAAACGTAGTGAGGCGACATCAAGATGGCCTATCGCCAAACCACCTGGTTTTGCAAGGGGGGTCACTTTGGTTTTTGGCCCGGTGCGCGGCGGCCATCTAGGGAAACCTACCAAACCCAGGCATTTTTGAAAACTAGACACCCGGCGGCTTCCAGGGAGGTATGGCTTGCGTGGATCCCCCAACGTTTCCTTACCCAGAATCCCCTGCAAACCTCAAATTTTGCTCAAAAAATCACTTTTTTCACACATTTTGGGGTGGGAAAGTAGTGGCATCACTGGGCTCACACAAATTTACCACCACCCAGCGTTCCCCCAGGTCTCCCGGTAAAAATGGTGCCTCACTTGTGTGGGAGGCCCAAGTACCCGCGGCAGGCAAGGGCCCCAAACGTAGTGAGGCGACATCAAGATGGCCTATCGCCAAACCACCTGGTTTTGCAAGGGGGGTCACTTTGGTTTTTGGCCCGGTGCGCGGCGGCCATCTAGGGAAACCTACCAAACCCAGGCATTTTTGAAAACTAGACACCCGGCGGCTTCCAGGGAGGTATGGCTTGCGTGGATCCCACAACGTTTCCTTACCCAGAATCCCCTGCAAACCTCAATTTTTGCTCAAAAAATCACTTTTTTCACACATTTTGGGGTGGGAAAGTAGTGGCATCACCGGGCTCACACAAATTTACCACCACCCAGCGTTCCCCCAGGTCTCCCGGTAAAAATGGTGCCTCACTTGTGTGGGAGGCCCAAGTACCCGCGGCAGGCAAGGGCCCCAAACGTAGTGAGGCGACATTTGGGAAAGGCAATGTTGATGTTGCCTCACTACGTTTGTTGTCCTTGCCTGCCGCGGGTACTTGGGCCTCCCACACAAGTGAGGCACCATTTTTACCGGGAGACCTGGGGGAACTCTGGGTGGTGGTAAATTTGTGTGAGCCCGGTGATGCCACTACTTTCCCACCCCAAAATGTGTGAAAAAAGTGATTTTTTGAGCAAAAATTGAGGTTTGCCGGGGATTCTGGGTAAGTAAACGTTGGGGGATCCACGCAAGCCATACCTCCCTGGAAGCCGCCGGGTGTCTAGTTTTCAAAAATGCCTGGGTTTGGTAGGTTTCCCTAGATGGCCGCCGCGCACCGGGCCAAAAACCAAAGTGACCCCCCTTGCAAAACCAGGTGGTTTGGCGATAGGCCATCTTGATGTCGCCTCACTACGTTTGGGGCCCTTGCCTGCCGCGGGTACTTGGGCCTCCCACACAAGTGAGGCACCATTTTTACCGGGAGACCTGGGGGAACGCTGGGTGGTGGTAAATTTGTGTGAGCCCAGTGATGCCACTACTTTCCCACCCCAAAATGTGTGAAAAAAGTGATTTTTTGAGCAAAATTTGAGGTTTGCAGGGGATTCTGGGTAAGGAAACGTTGGGGGATCCACGCAAGCCATACCTCCCTGGAAGCCGCCGGGTGTCTAGTTTTCAAAAATGCCTGGGTTTGGTAGGTGTCCCTAGATGGCCGCCGCGCACCGGGCCAAAAACCAAAGTGACCCCCCTTGCAAAACCAGGTGGTTTGGCGATAGGCCATCTTGATGTCGCCTCACTACGTTTGGGGCCCTTGCCTGCCGCGGGTACTTGGGCCTCCCACACAAGTGAGGCACCATTTTTACCGGGAGACCTGGGGAAACGCTGGGTGGTGGTAAATTTGTGTGAGCCCAGTGATGCCACTACTTTCCCACCCCAAAATGTGTGAAAAAAGTGATTTTTTGAGCAAAATTTGAGGTTTGCAGGGGATTCTGGGTAAGGAAACGTTGGGGGATCCATGCAAGCCATACCTCCCTGGAAGCCGCCGGGTGTCTAGTTTTCAAAAATGCCTGGGTTTGGTAGGTTTCCCTAGATGGCCGCCGCGCACCGGGCCAAAAACCAAAGTGACCCCCCTTGCAAAACCAGGTGGTTTGGCGATAGGCCATCTTGATGTCGCCTCACTACGTTTGGGGCCCTTGCCTGCCGCGGGTACTTGGGCCTCCCACACAAGTGAGGCACCATTTTTACCGGGAGACCTGGGGGAACGCTGGGTGGTGGTAAATTTGTGTGAGCCCGGTGATGCCACTACTTTCCCACCCCAAAATGTGTGAAAAAAGTGATTTTTTGAGCAAAAATTGAGGTTTGCAGGGGATTCTGGGTAAGGAAACGTTGGGGGATCCACGCAAGCCATACCTCCCTGGAAGCCGCCGGGTGTCTAGTTTTCAAAAATGCCTGGGTTTGGTAGGTTTCCCTAGATGGCCGCCGCGCACCGGGCCAAAAACCAAAGTGACCCCCCTTGCAAAACCAGGTGGTTTGGCGATAGGCCATCTTGATGTCGCCTCACTACGTTTGGGGCCCTTGCCTGCCGCGGGTACTTGGGCCTCCCACACAAGTGAGGCACCATTGTTACCGGGAGACCTGGGGGAACGCTGGGTGGTGGTAAATTTGTGTGAGCCCGGTGATGCCACTACTTTCCCACCCCAAAATGTGTGAAAAAAGTGATTTTTTGAGCAAAATTTGAGGTTTGCAGGGGATTCTGGGTAAGGAAACGTTGGGGGATCCACGCAAGCCATACCTCCCTGGAAGCCGCCGGGTGTCTAGTTTTCAAAAATGCCTGGGTTTGGTAGGTTTCCCTAGATGGCCGCTGCGCACCAGGCCAAAATCCAAAGTGACCCCCCTTGCAAAACCAGGTGGTTTGGCGATAGGCCATCTTGATGTCGCCTCACTACGTTTGGGGCCCTTGCCTGCCGCGGGTACTTGGGCCTCCCACACAAGTGAGCCACCATTTTTACCGGGAGACCTGGGGGAACGCTGGGTGGTGGTAAATTTGTGTGAGCCCGGTGATGCCACTACTTTCCCACCCCAAAATGTGTGAAAAAAGTGATTTTTTGAGCAAAATTTGAGGTTTGCAGGGGATTCTGGGTAAGGAAACGTTGGGGGATCCACGCAAGCCATACATCCCTGGAAGCCGCCGGGTGTCTAGTTTTCAAAAATGCCTGGGTTTGGTAGGTTTCCCTAGATGGCCGCCGCGCACCGGGCCAAAAACCAAAGTGACCCCCCTTGCAAAACCAGGTGGTTTGGCGATAGGCCATCTTGATGTCGCCTCACTACGTTTGGGGCCCTTGCCTGCCGCGGGTACTTGGGCCTCCCACACAAGTGAGGCACCATTTTTACCGGGAGACCTGGGGGAACGCTGGGTGGTGGTAAATTTGTGTGAGCCCAGTGATGCCACTACTTTCCCACCCCAAAATGTGTGAAAAAAGTGATTTTTTGGGCAAAAATTGAGGTTTGCAGGGGATTCTGGGTAAGGAAACGTTGGGGGATCCACGCAAGCCATACCTCCCTGGAAGCCGCCGGGTGTCTAGTTTTCAAAAATGCCTGGGTTTGGTAGGTTTCCCTAGATGGCCGCCGCGCACCGGGCCAAAAACCAAAGTGACCCCCCTTGCAAAACCAGGTGGTTTGGCGATAGGCCATCTTGATGTCGCCTCACTACGTTTGGGGCCCTTTCCTGCCGCGGGTACTTGGGCCTCCCACACAAGTGAGGCACCATTTTTACCGGGAGACCTGGGGGAACGCTGGGTGGTGGTAAATTTGTGTGAGCCCGGTGATGCCACTACTTTCCCACCCCAAAATGTGTGAAAAAAGTGATTTTTTGAGCAAAATTTGAGGTTTGCAGGGGATTCTGGGTAAGGAAACGTTGGGGGATCCACGCAAGCCATACCTCCCTGGAAGCCGCCGGGTGTCTAGTTTTCAAAAATGCCTGGGTTTGGTAGGTTTCCCTAGATGGCCGCCGCGCACCGGGCCAAAAACCAAAGTGACCCCCCTTGCAAAACCAGGTGGTTTGGCGATAGGCCATCTTGATGTCGCCTCACTACGTTTGGGGCCCTTGCCTGCCGCGGGTACTTGGGCCTCCCACACAAGTGAGGCACCATTTTTACCGGGAGACCTGGGGGAACGCTGGGTGGTGGTAAATTTGTGTGAGCCCGGTGATGCCACTACTTTCCCACCCCAAAATGTGTGAAAAAAGTGATTTTTTGGGCAAAAATTGAGGTTTGCAGGGGATTCTGGGTAAGGAAACGTTGGAGGATCCACGCAAGCCATACCTCCCTGGAAGCCGCCGGGTGTCTAGTTTTCAGAAATGCGTGGGTTGGAAAGGTTTCCCTAGATGGCCGCCGAGCCCTGGGCAAAAAACCAAAGTAACCCCCCTTGCAAAACCAGATTACCTATTGTTACTACAGCGTGAGAATTTAGGAATAATACTGCAAAGAAAATGTGGCAGACAATTTGAGGTTTACAGGACAATGGGGATAAAAAATATTTTTCAAATCACTAGAGAGACATCACCATGAACTCCCAAGGGTTTTCGACAATATCTACAGTTGGTGGGTTAATCTTACATGGAAAGTGTACCTTGGCAGAGAAACAAAAAACAAAGATTCCTGCACAACCATCTATTCCTCAAACACACACACATACTGGTTGGATTTGGCACGAGGGCAAGTCATGGTTCAGTGTATTAAATTTTATTAACAAGAGATTTCACAAAAATGAAATGCACTGTCAATAATTAAATTCACAAAAAACCAAACCAATGACTTGCAGCTCGTGAGCTGTAAAGCCACGTCAAGGCACCAACCGCTTTACAGGCCATTCACACACCTTTCATACGCGATACAAACAAGACCATTCGCACCACCAGGTACAAAAGCAACACAGTACAAAAATCACCAAAAAGGGACAAGGTACACCCTGCTTCAGAAAGACAAATATTACTGCACAGTCATCTAACCCGCAAGCACACACACATACTGGTTGGATTTGGCACGAGGGTGAGTGATGGTTCAGTAGATAAAATTGTATTACCAAGTGATTTCACAAAACATGAAATGCACTGGTAATAATTGAAAGGGCAAGAAACTGAACCATTGACTCACAGCTCGTGAGCTGTAAAGCCACGACAAGGCACCAACCTCTTTACAGGCCATTCATACACCTTTCATACGTGTGAGACATACAAAACCATTCACACCGCCAGCCGCGGGCCCATCACATAACAAAACTCACACCAGCACACAGCGCCATTCAAGGGCCCATCACTTTCACACGCCCACAATCCAGACACAGCAACTACACAGGCTGAAGGATTGCGTGGAGTGGCACTCAGCTAGCAGTGTGTGTAGTGACCAGCAGAAAGTCACTACTCACACACAGCCAGCCAAGCACCAGTCGACACACACCGCTAGCCAAACGCCAGTCCACGCACACCGCTAGCCAAGCGCCAGTCCAGGCACACCGCCATCCAATCGCCAGTCCAGGCACACCGGCAGCCAATCGCCAATCCACCTACACCGCCAGCCAAGCTCCAGTCCACGGACACCACCAGACAAGCACCATTCCACGCACACCGCCAGCCAAGCTCCAGTCCACACACACCACCAGACAAGCTCCAGTCCACGGACACCACCAGCCAAGCTCCAGTCCACGGACACCACCAGCCAAACACCAGTCCGCACACACCACCAGTCCACACACACTGCCAGCCAAGTACCAGTCCACGCACACCGCCAGCCAAGCACCATTCCACGCACACCACCAGCCAAGCACCATTCCACGCACACCGCCAGCCAAGCACCATTCCACGCACACCACCAGCCACGCACCAGTCCACGCACACCGCCAGCCAAGCACCATTCCACGCACACCACCAGCCACGCACCAGTCCACGCACACCGCCAGTCCATGCACACCGCCAGTCCACGCACACCGTCAGCCAAGCACCATTCCACGCACACCACCAACCAAGTGCCAGTCCACACACACCAACAGCCAAGCGCAAGCCTACACACACCGCCATCACATTTTGGATTTTTTTAGAAAAAAATAAAAACACAAACAAATTGCAAATAGATACAAATCTTCTAACAGAAAATCAGCAACTAAATACATTGCACTAACACCAACCTTGAAACAGAATCATATTTTCCAAAGAATACAGACCAGGCAGTTCACTTTACCACTCATGAATCTTCCCAGAAGTTTTTACGCGTGTGGTACGCTCGGAAACAAGCAGAGAGACACAGTGCAGGATGAGAGGGACAATCGGGGCAGTACATACGACTCTCCTTCCGCAAACCTCTTCGCCAACAGACTCTACATCTCCTACTGGGAAAATCTTTTGCGGGTGTGGGAGGAATGTGATCTGGAAAGTGGCGTTCTTTCAATCTAGCAACATCCTCCACCAGTCCAACTCTAGGAACACTTGCCTGTTCCACTACAACAAGGCTGCCTATTACAGACTCCTGAAACTTAGCAAAAGTCATCTTTGACTCAGGGCAAGAATCCTGGAACACAACAAAAGCATTAAACATTGCCAAGTGGAAAAGATGGATAGCCAACTTCTTGTACCAAATGTAAGCCTTACGAAGAGCAGTGTAAGGTTCCAACCTCTGATCTACTCTGTCAACACCACCCATGTACCTATTATAGTCTAAAACACATACAGGTTTGCGCGCTTCAGCGACCTGACCCCAAACAGTCACAGGTGCAGTGCTTTCATCATGGATGGAAGTCAGCATGTAGACATCTCTCCTGTCTGTAAACTTCACAGCAAGAAGCTCCTGGCAACGCAACGCACTGCACTGTCCCCGCACAAGCTTTTGACAAACAAGTTCTTTCGGAAAACCTTTACGGTTACAGCGGACTGTGCCACAAGCAAAAGTGTCCACTTTGGCCAATTCCCTGAACAACCGTACACCAGTGTAGAAGTTATCTACATATAAATGGTGGCCTTTGTTAAAAAATCCTCTTCCAAGTTCCCAAACAATTTTCTCAGTCACTCCAAAAGTGGACGGACAACCAGGGAGGTTAAACCTAGATTCCTTACCGGTGTACACCCTGAAATTAGAGACATATCCAGTCCTACTGTCACACAGCATATACAGCTTTATTCCATAGCGTGCCCTCTTACTAGGAATGTATTGCCTAAAAACCAAGCGGCCCTTGAACAACACCAAAGACTCATCCACTGCAATTTCTCTACCAGGGGCATAAATCTCAGAAAATCGATCAACAAAGTGATCAAGGACAGGCCTAATCTTAAAAAGACGGTCACAATCAGGGTGATCTCGTGGCAACGCTAAACCATTATCTACAAAGTGCATCATCCGAAGCAGAAGCAAATACCTGTCACGAGTCATGACTGCCGGAAAAATAGACGTTGCCATCAAGGGACTGCTAGACCAATATGAAGCCAATGATGGCTTCCTTAGCAAGCCCATCAAAAAAGTTAAACCCAAGAACTTCTTCATCTCTTCAACATTTGTGGGAGTCCACCGGGTAGCTCTAGAGTGTGGCTTAAGACTGGCACTGTTGTCCCTCAAAAACTGTTCGGCATACAAATTAGTCTGCTCAACAATCTCTGCCAAAAACACATCGTCCATAAACAACTGAAAAAAATTTACAGGCAAAAAGTTCTCGGTATTCACTCTAGACCCTGGAACACCAGTAAACTCAGGAAATTCCGGCTGCACCATGCCAGGGGCAACCCAGAGGTCATCACTTTCAACGGGAAGACTTGCAGCCCCAGCCTGCAGCCCAGATGTCTCTTGCCGCACTACACCAACGGAAAGGCTTGCAGCCCCAGCCTGCAGCCCAGATGCCTCTTGCCGCACTACACCAACGGGAAGCCTTGCAGTCCCAGCCTGCAGCCCAGATGTCTCTTGCCGCACTACACCAACGGGAAGCCTTGCAGCCGCAGGCTGCAGCCCAGATGCCTCTTGCCGCACTATCGGCACATCAGTCTCCTCCTCTAACACAGGCACTTCATCCGCACTAAGAGTATCTTCATCATCCGATGACCCCATACGGAGAGAAAACTCACTGCCAGAATCGTCCCCTGCCCCCTCTCCCTCAGAAGCAGAGTCAGTCTCTGACCCAATATCAGAGGAAGACTCAAACAGCAAACCAACAACCTGCTGAGCAGTCATCCTGCGGCTAGCCATTATACCTACTAAGATGGAAGACTGCACAAACAAGTCAACAACAACCAACAATGTGCAAACCAAGTAAGTAAAGAAATGTGTACCTTATATCAATAAGATCAATGTACTCAAAAACTATACAATCCAAAATCAAAAGAGACAGCTGCACTCACCAGAAACAAACTCTGCAGTGACACAGCAAAGACCAACGATATCAAACTAGAAAGAAGAAAAAAAAACAAATTACTCACAAGACAACAAAATACACATCGTGCACCAATGCAAAAAGTTTTTGAAACTCAAAAACCAAACATACTGCTATTATTACACCATTTGCAAAAAAAAACAGGCAGAGAAATCAAACACATTTGCATTGTACAAAAAAACAGTCTCTTACCAAACTACACAAACAGCAAAACCACCAGAACCAAAACGTCACCGTGAACAGAAGAAAAGCCTTCACCTAGAACAAAAAAGTAAACAAAAAAAACATTACAATTGGAAATCACAAAAAATATAACAATAAACATTAGAACATGCCATGTCACTACCCAAATGGTCAATCAGTTTGTGTGCCAGGTCAGGCAGAAAACAGCAGGAAAAAAAAGGCTATTCAGTCCCGGGGCAGGTGAGCCAAATACATATAACAAATTGCACCCTGGAAGCGAGGGGTCACTTCTATTTCTAATTGAACTAATTCCCTGGTGTCTAGTGGGCTTTTCTGCCCCCAATGGGAGCAGAAACGGCAAAAAAATAAAACCGATCTGCCCACAGAGGGGGCAGAAAAGTCTTCAAAACATTTAGGGGCCCAAGGAAGCGACCCTTGCCCAAGGGGTCACTTCCTACAATAATATTTATATCCCTGGTGTCTAGTGGGCTTTTCTGCCCCCCCCCCCCAAGGAGCAGAAACGGACAGAAAGACGACCAATCTGCCCCCAGGGGGGGCAGAAAAGTATTCTAAATAAATAGGCCGCAAAGGAAGCGACCCTTGCCCAAGGGGTCGCTTCCTACATAAAGAAAAAGACATCCCTGGTGTCTAGTGGGCTTTTCTGCCCCCCCTGGGGGCAGAAACGGGCAGAAAGACGACCGATCTGCCCCCAGGGGGGGCAGAAAAGTCTTCTATTCACTTTACCACCCTAGGAAGCGACCCTTGCCCAAGGGGTCGCTTCCTACATAACGAAATAGACATCCCTGGTGTCTAGTGGGCTTTTCTGCCCCCCCTAGGGGCAGACACGGGCAGAAAGAAGACCGATCTGCCCCCAGGGGGGGCAGAAAAGTCTTCAAATTATTGGGCCCCCCAAGGAAGCGATCCTTGCCTAAGGGGTCGCTTCCTACATAGCATAAACGACATCCCTGGTGTCTAGTGGGCTTTTCTGCCCCCCCTGGGGGCAGAAACGCGCAGAAAGCGGACCGATCTGCCCCCAGGGGGGGCAGAAAAGACTTCCAAAAATTTTGCCCCCAAGGAAGCGACCCTTGCCTAAGGGGTCGCTTCCTACATAGTAAAAACGACATCCCTGGTGTCTAGTGGGCTTTTCTGCCCCCCCTGGGGGCAGAAACGCGCAGAAAGCGGGCCGATCTGCCCCCAGGGGGGGCAGAAAAGACTTCGCCAAATTTTCATCCCCAAGGAAGCGACCCTTGCCTAAGGGGTCGCTTCCCAAATTCGAAATACTAAATCCCTGGTGTCTAGTGGGGCATCCCTACTCCACGATCGCGACGCTGTGCGCGATCGTGGAGCAGGAATGCCCTGTATTGAGACATCGGGGGAGAGGAAATACTCTTTCCTCTCCCCCGATGCCTCAATACTACAGATTTCACCGCCGCGGCCCCCACCGGACGACAAACACCTACCTCTGCTCCCCTTGGACGCGCTGGAAGAAATGGATTCCAGCGCGTCCAACGCTTCCTAATGACGCCGGCGCGCGCTGTGCGCGCTGACGTCATCAGAAAGCGTGGGGGGGCTCAGGGGGGGGTCGGGGGTGGCAGCGGAAGCTCTTCCGCTGCCACCCCCGTAAAGGGGGGCAAGATCGAGGCACAAGGGGGGGAGCGCCAGCGCTTCCCCCGGGGGCTGTCCTCATGACGGAACGGTTCCGTCATGAGCACAGCCCAACCGATGCTCATGACGGAACCGTTCCGTCATGAGCATCGAAGGGGTTAATGTAATAACTGCACTTTCACAATTGCTTTATTTACCTTCCTGCTTTCTCAAATTTGCTTGAAAATGCACCATTTGTCCACTCTTTTTTTCAAAATCTTCTTGGGGGGAACCCTCCGTAGGTTGTTCCGGCTCGCTCGCTACACTCGCTCGCTGCAGTGCAGTACGACAATAATTTTACGCCCACCACTTTCAAATGTCACCAGCCACCACTGCTCTCTTTGCTAGCTCAAGGATCATCAGGTGTAGCTCAGCCTTTGGTGCAGCCTCTCTTTGCACGTCCAGGGAACAGCGGGGCAGTCCTTCTTCGGTCCTCTCTCCAGTGCAGAAGTGATCTGATATCTGGGTGCCAGGGATACACCTTTTATGCCTAATACTTGCCCTTAGATCAGTAGCGCAACAAAAGTTGAGGGGACCCCCCTGCAAAGTACATGGAGGGGCTCCCCTCCGGAGTCAGTCAGGAGCACTCAGGCCAGGGTACTGTGCACGTAGGTGCCTATGTTACTCAACTGCCTCAGACACAGCTGCGGCTGATGCAGGTAAGAGCGGTGGAGCGGGGGAGGGTGCACTCGGCACTCGGTATTCTCCCTTCCACTCTGTCGACTCTCCAACACCCCACCTCTCCGCCCCACCGCACTTGCCTGCACTGGCCGCAGCTGCTCAGAGATGTGGTGGCTACTAGCCAATGAGGTACCAGCTAACTCCTTTAGTGTTAGGACACATGTCCAATTTTTATTTAGTTACATCACCCTGCCTAAGGGCTTGTAGGCCTGCCTTAGGGGTGTCTTACAGATATTAAAAAGGAAATTCTGACCTTTGTCATTAGTGAAAATGGTGAAGTCGAATTAGCAGTTCGAAAACTTTTGCTTTGTCACACTCGTGGTGGCACAAGTGCTGCAGTCCATGAGGGAAACTTTAACTTACAAGCCCTGGGTACCACGGTACCATATACCAAGGACTGATAAGTAATTAAACTTATGCCAAACCTGGCTGAACCAAATAGACTTAAACGTTCTATGGGTCAGGGCCCTGGCAATGAGGCCTGTTTAGCAGGGCTCAGTGCACTATCAGAGTGAGAAACTCATCGGCATCAAGTAACAAGCATTTACAATGCAATGGTCTCGGCATTGGTAAAGTTAGAGCTATTGGCATTGCTCATGACATTATTTTTGTTTATGTTTTTGTTTTTAAAACATTTAAAGAAACGGCATTGTCATGAGCAATGCCAATAGCTCTAACTTTACCAATGCCGAGACCATTGCATTGTAAATGCTTGTGTTCAAGTGAGAGGGCATTTCATTGGAGCAGGGGTTATGTTAGGAGGCAGCATTGTAAATTCTGCCACACTGCCAAACAAGCAACCAAGATGATGTTAATGAAAAATTTTCATTTCCCCAGCTCCTACGTTATGTGTTTAGAAAGTAAGTTGCCTAATTTAATTTAACTAGGTAATGTACTTTCTAGAAACAGTACGCAAAAGTCCAGGATATATGACTATACAAAGAGAGTTCCAACTGCCATGGGGAGCTTCAAGCAAATACCGCAGAAGGCAGTACCCAGCAAATCCAGGAACTTAGATCTGAAATATTTAAAACCAAGCAACACAGCAAACTAATCGTGAGAAGGTACAAAGGCACAGAAGTCAGAATGTCAAAATACTTAGATCTTGCACTCTGATTGGAGATAAAAACAATTTCTACGGTTGAAGTTTGGACTATGTGATGTAGGGGAGGTGTCACAATTGTGGAGACACGAAAGACAAAACATAAACTGACGTTTTTGTTTTTATAAAAAAAGAGTTCTTGCACATGTACTTTGCTGATGTCGGGCTGTCACACTACACAGGAAAAGGTTTTTTAATCCAACCATTTCGGGAAGCCAACATAGGAACCTGTGCTTCAGCAATTTTCATATGTTGTATTTCTCCAATTGATTTGTTCAAGGGAGAGGGCATTTAATTGGAGCAGGGGTCACGTTAGGAGGCACCATTGTAAAATCTTCCAGACTGCAAAACAAGCAACCAAAATGATGTTTCTGAAAAATGTTAATTTATCTAGCACAACTAGGTAACGTACTTTCTAGAAACAGAACGTAAAAGTCCAGGATATATGACGTTAAGAAGCATCATTTACTTCTTCTCAGTCTGGCACAATTTGCAATGTTTTTGCTTACAAAGCCTCAGCAAGTGCCTAATTTATTTCCTGCTGCTTTCATTACACAATTAGCAGGAAAAGGAGAAGCAAGCAACAGGAGAAGGACAGTGAGAAAAAGAAAAGGAAGGACAAGGGATAACGGAGGGGAGGGAAAGAGTAAAGATAGAGGGGAGGGGAGCGAATACTTACCCAAACAATTGTGTTGTCCACTTGGTGTTGCAGACGAAGTAACACCACACCAACAGCCTGCAGCGTTTCTGTTTCTGAAGTTGGCGGCTCCGGAAATCCTCACGCTGGCCGAATTTCAAAGCAAACCCCTCCCCTCCCAACTCGTCACCCTGTGATGACCTGGGGTGGTGAGAGGCTGCTGTAGTTGATTTACAAGCAGCCCCGGGAGTACAGGGCTGATACGGTACACACCCTGGGCTGCTTTAAAATGTGACGCTGCATCGCGTCATAGCTAGGAGGTCCCTGAGGACCCTAAGTACTGCAGACCTGGGCTGGCAGCATGTCAGCCGAAAGACTGCTTACGTTACAATGCTGCAACGCCCGCCATAATACTGGCACAAGCGCACTAGCGCATGTGCAATCAAAACCTGCCTGTCGTCCGTTTTGAGGAACGAAGTGCAGACTAGGCTGGTTAAGTAAGGCACTGAGTGAGTGCCTTTATTATAAGGCAAAAAAAGTTGGCCATATATATTACTCTGTTTCATTTATTTTATACATACATTATGTGGTCTGCTCCACAATCTTCGCTATTTCATCCACTATCTTTAAATCAGGATTTCCTGTCAATACTTTTTCCTGTATCTTTAGGTTGCTGGGTACAGCGGACCATTATCCCTAAATAAATGGCATTGTCATTTCTCTTGGCATTAGCTTTTTTTTTGCATATGTGAGGACTAACCATGTTATGCAAGGGCAGCCAACACATGCCATAAATGCCATTCTGCATAATAAACGTGGACAGTACCCAGATGGGGTCGTATGTACAGAGCGGTGCCTGATTTCCAACGACCAATCACACGATCACTGGGCTACATTTTATAGGGTTAAAGGGATATTCCTAAAGGGGAGAACAGTTACTCTTAAGTGTGCACCATCCCAAAACAGCAAGCAGTTTAATCACTTTTTTCATACTTTGTGCTAATAGCTCAAGGCAAGCAGAAATGGAGGCTTCGGAACTCGGGCCACCAGATGCATCGAACAGACAGACTCTGTATCCCCTAAAGAACCAGAACCAGACATTGCGGCATTAAGAAAGCTATTTCTGCTCATTAAATGGGGTTGTTAAGCCTGGGTGAATCCCACTAACACTATGGTACGTTAAGGAGAACAGACACTGGAAAATGAAGAATACGAGACTATTAAAAAAGCACTGGTAAAGGTAACAGGTCTTGTTTTTATGTGGTGCCTAACCCATACGGCAGTAGCGCATTAAAGCGAGACAGACAGGAGAGAGTCAGCAGGAGTGGACAAATGGGGCTTTAGCTGTAGTTTAGTTGTAAGGTAGGAGCGGAGGCAGAGGGCTGCCACTAAATATCTTTAGGAGAGAGGTGACTAACGAGGCTGAGGAAAGACGTGATGAAGTCACAAACTAGGGGCGGAATTAAGCCGATGGATGCAAGGGGCGGACCTAACAAAAAATTAAAATACAAAATGCCGAGTCGGTGCTCTGTCTCTCTGTCTCTGAGTCCTTGTCTTTTTTTTGCAGTTTTATATAAAGCGAACTCGACGCGATGGTATAGGAGCGCTTTACACGAGCAAAAGTTACATTACACGAGAACACATTTTTGTTAGGCTCGGGGAGAATAAGTGATTTGCCCAGAATCACGGGATGTTGAGCCGACGCCGAAACTCGAACCCGGTTTCCCAGATCCAAAGTCGGCAGCTTTGGCCTTAACGCCACAGTCTGACTCAACACTACTAGGGAATGACGACAAACTCGAACATTATGGACCAAAATATTCTCTTTGAACAGATGAGTTCTGTTATTTAAGCTCTGCGCTATATCCGGCTTTAAGATAGAAAAAGAACACGGGAGCTGGTAGAAAATTGTCTCTGGTTCAGACCAACGCCCGTAAGCATCTTGGTTCATGGAGGGGGCTCGAGCTGAGCGGCGGCAGACTGAAGTGCGAGGAGGATGATGGCGGCATCTGAAGAGAGGAGGAGCGCCCTGTGGGTTGGCCAGAGAGGACGAATGAGCTAACAAGCACACCACTGCCTTTCTCTGAGGCGAAGCAGAAATGCCTCGGAGAAACGCAGTGGCGTTTTCGGATTCCGGGGCGTGTTTTGCTTTTCTCTCCTCTTGCCATTGGCTTGAGGAGATAATTAGAAAAGTAACGAAAAAACACGCCCCCGAAGCCGAAAAGGACGGTGCCTGTTCGGAGTGACAAAGCCTCTTCTCCAATGGCTGGCCAGCATTCAAGAGGCCAGCCAATGGAGAACAGGGGAGAAGAGGGGCGGGTTCAAGCCCCTCTTCTCCAAGTCATTAAATCTCGCGAGCGAGACTGCACAAGCGCAGCCTTCGCTAGCCGAGACCTAAAAACTATAGGGATGAAGATGCAAAAAGAGGCTTTTCCAGGGCTTTAAGTAGGCTGGGTCTCACTGGTGCTTAGCACCGGCAGTTTTTTAAAGGTCGGTTCGTAACTGGTCTCTATCGGGCTCTGTTTCGTGCCCTGGCACAGGCGGTCCGTTTTTTTCTGGACTGCAGTGACAGCAGGCACATCGATGTGCTCGTGCTCACACTGCTCACTTCTCACTAGTGGAGAAGTTACGGCATGACGTCATGCCATGTGAGCGTTCTAGGGGAAGGGAAATCCTTTAAAGAGATTCATATTCTCTCTGGATTTCCCTTCTCTTTTTGACACTGAGGAGCAGCAACATTGTCGTGGTGTCACCAGGGCTTTCAGTGAAAGCTTTTTCAATATTATATACAAGCCATAGTTACTGCTTATTTATCTTATGCAACTAACAACCATTGACAAAGCCCATAGTCCTTACTTGTTGTAGGTATGCTGTTACTTGTATCATATATCTGGATGAAATGACAGAAACAGCAAATTACGAGTCGGAGGCACATTAAGCTAAGGATAGATTTTTAGCTTAGGTGTTTTTAAGCCACGCCCTTAATTACATTGGCCACGCCCCGTTGAAAGATCCCCCAGTTTTATCACCCCACTTAAAGCCCTGTGCTTTTCCTTACACTGTCCATCTCTGACTTTGGTTATATTGAAAACCTGCTATATTGTTGACCCAGAAGGAAAAAAATAAGGGTTAACTGGTATGCCACGAAGGAACAAGGGTACCAGGGCCGGCTTTAGGGCGGTGCGACCGGTGCCACCGCACCTGGTGCTGGCTTCCTAAGGGTGCTGTGTTTGAAAGTTTATTATGCTTTTGAAGCACCTGCTGCAACATTTCTTTCCCACGGCAATTACCAGGCCTCACATAAATGTCAAGATAACTTGTGTGATTAATTATCTTCCTGGAGAGAGATCAGCATTTTGTATAGTTGAGGTTTTGACTTAGGTGAAGTTAGTGCAGAGGGTTAATATGCCTGCTGCAAAGAACGTGTACCAAGTCGATTACAGAGTGCGTATGATGTAAACAGATCAGCAGGTTACTGCTTTCAAAAGAGGCATCCTTTTGTTACTTGCAATTTATAACTTAAAGTCCTAATATAGAATAGTGATCTATTAACTTTCATCCTAGAACTACATACACACTGTAAAGTATACATTATTAGAACATTGATTAATGTTGCAAAAAGGGTTAATTTGGCTAGAAATCGATTATTATTAAAGAAAACTCCCAACTATGCTGTTCCTTTTTCGACTCTGAGTTTGTGCTTCTCCTCACCAAGCACTCTTAAACGATACTGTCTACCAGTATGGATGACATGTGACTCCTACACTTTTAGTCCTTTGGCTTATGTAACATTTCCTATACACTGATTTACACATGTATGATTGATTTTCTCTGTGTAATGTGCGTGTGATGCAAAGTGCTCGGACACCCTACACTGGTATGAGTGGCGCTATATAACTAATTCAATGCATCTGAGAGAGTGTGGTTAAGGAGACTTGGTCACTGTTAAAGTGTGCTAGTGAGAGAATCCGTGGCGGAGGTGGTTATTGGGGGGGGGGCGCCAACAAACATTGTCGCACAGGGCACCACCAGCACTAAAGCCCTGAAGGGTACAATAAGACAAAAACAGTGACTGTGAATTAACTGTGAATTTATTCAATTATTGGCAAGTTAATGAGATGGGTGAATCCTCCAATGAGTTACACATCCAGTAACTTGCCAATAGTAATGAAATACGTCAACAGTCAGCGAGTCACTGTTTTTGTGCTGTGGTAGACCCGGAGCAGGACGCATCATGAGATAAATTCAGATATCTGTATCCAGTCTGATTTATTGATATCATATCGAATCCAGGGCTGTTTCTTTGCATTCTGGTACATAGGGGGAACCCACTCGGCACATTATTGATTAATAAAGCAACGGTGCTGCTGCTGTTTAAGTATGAGTTGTGATATTTTTAAATGGGTAAAGTTAATATTCCAAGCAATACTCATCGTACCAATTTTGAACAATTTAAAATAAAAATATCTCACACATGGACTGGAATGCAACTATATGTGGATGATATAGTGCGAAAATTATTCCTGACTGTTCCTAAATACAAACTGCAAATAATATTGATAAAGAGAAAAAAACAATTAGGATTGCCGCATCAATTCTCGTAGTGGTCAGGTCAATGCTGCCATCAAGTGGCTATTTAAAATATTACCGTTGTGAATCAAACTTTAAAACTAAAATTACACGCAAGCATTAACAAACTGCGGGGTCTATTTACTTAGGGCCTAATTCTGAGTTTCGAGTGTCCGGGTACTGCCAAACTCACGGTGGCTACGACTTTCCTCACCGCCACCGGTCTCATGGAGGTTTTTACTCCGTGAAACTGCTGGCGGCGAAAAAACATAGAGAGGGGGCCCTTTATGGCCCTGTGCACGGGGTGCATGAAGTGGGGTCCATGTTGTGCCCCCCTGTGTGCATGCACCCCATTCTTGCACAGCATGGACTGCACAGTTCATGCTGTGCAGAAACGTGCACTGGTGGTCCCGGAGCAGTGCAGTTTAAGACTCACATATGAACCATTAAACTACACCGCCATGGGACCGTCAGACCAAGATAATGCTCGTAATCGTAAATCCGGTATTTGCAAAGCAAGAACTACTCACCCTTACGGGTCTCAAGCCATTGGGGGCCGTTGTGGAAATTAAGTGAGCTATTGCCCAGAGTTACATGGCGCTGAGCTTATCTGCTGCCGGAGTCGGGGTTTGAACCCTGAGCCCTGTGCTCCGAAGTCAACTGCCCTGGCCGCTGCACCATACCTCTCCACCCACGTCACCGGCCCACTCCACTCAGGTGGGCGAGCGGGAGGTGGCCCTGTTTGGCAGTATGGGAGTGGGTCGGTGACATGGCGGCCCGCTCCCACACCGCCAAACATGTAATTAGGCCCTTAGATTTAACACTGTGTTTGCATCACAGAAATTGCACAAAACAATGCAAAATCTTTTTTACTAATTTAGGGGCATATTTACAAGCCCCCTGTGCCACCGGACCGTTCCTTTTTTGACACTCCAATTGCGCTGTGTGCTGGCCCATATTTACAAGGTCACGCAAAGCCAGGCTTGGGTGGCTTTCCATGGCCTTGTAAATATGGCTCCACAAAGATACGCTTGGGTGGCTTTCCGTGGCATTGTAAATTGGCTCCCTTTGACGCATTACTCTGCATGAAAGAGGCGTTCCATGGGTGTTGCTGTGTGTGTTCCCACACAACACCCATGGAATCTGATGTGTTCCCAGATTAACAAGGTTTCATAGGGCTGGGAATGTGTCAGATTCAAACGCCTCCTCAGGGGAGGCTTAAAAGTGTTGCAAAGAGGAGAAATACCTTAATTTGTCCTTGTTTTTTCCTCTCTCTACGTGTGTGCATTCTGCAGCACACATAGGGGCAGATTTACAAGGACTGGCGCATCTCTGCATATTAGCAGGGATGCGCCAGTAAAGATGCATCACGTAAAAATACCCTTGCGCCACCACGGATGCGTTGAATTTACAATGTGGCACAGCGTGGAGCAAGGATAGACAGATGCGTGTCGCATCTTTTGTCGTAAGGGCAGTGCTTTGCTGGAGTCGTGTCGCAAGCGCGACGCAACTCCAGCAATGCTCAGGGGAGGCCTATACTTATTGTGCTGCATCACTCCTTACGCCTGCTTCACGCAGGCGTAAGGTTTTGACACAGCGTGGCCGTAAAAGTGACTCAGTGAAATCTTGTAGCTTTCACTGCGTCACTTTTACGAGGCTTCCTTGCGACGGAACGCCCACCCTGCGTACATTATACCTGACGCAAGTATAATGTAGCACAGGGCTTTACAACATGACGCATCTCACTAGATGCGTCACGTAAATATGTCGCATAATGGCGCATTGTTTACGATGCCACTGCATCACAGAAGTGATGCAACGGTGTAGTAAAGATGTCGTAAGGAGCTTGTAAATCTGCCCCATAAAGAGAAGAAAATGACATCAATGATTGTTTATGTGCAAGAAGGTGTCCTTTCCTGCACATAAACAATCATCCCTGCAACACAAATACCTTTGCGCCATGGTGCAAGGGTGCTTGCATTTGCACTAGGCAGCCTATTCTGCGCCAGTGCAGAGGAAAGAACAGGGATGTGTTGTATTGCTGTAAATACGATGCATCTCTGCACTTTCCTAATGGTACAGCGCTGCATCATTATTTTGTAAATATACCCCTAACTTTCCAGCGCTAAACTTGTTTAGCACCCGGAAAAAAGTCTCGCAAAGCAGTGCTGCTTTACATAACTTAGCGCCAAGGGGGTGTACCATTGGTGGTGTATGGACATTCCCATGCAACTACCCAAGGTTTATGATGCTAAACCCTATTAACTTAAAAAAAACATAGACAGGGTTTAGTGTGAGAAAATACTATGAAGAAGAAATGCTTTTATTTCTCCTTTCTTTTCTGACTTTCTATGTGTGCTGCACTCTACAGCAGAAATACAAAGTGGGAAAAGGTTTAAAGTTAGTCTAAGCACTGTATTTTGTACTGGAAGTGTTCCCTTCCAGTACAAAACCTGTGCTAGACTCACGGAAACACCCTTGCACTATAGTGCAAATGCGTGTCCCTGACGCACAGCAGTATATCTCTGTGCTAGCGCTAGGGAGAGGGGAGGAGAGTGACATATTTCTGTAAAAAAGGCCCTCTCCAGCTCTCCTTCTCACTAAGCGCAGCGCTGCATTTGCGGCTGCTGCCCAGGGATCTGTGAGAATCTAGTAGATCTGTCCTTGAGTGTTTCGCAACAGTCTGACAGCGACTTGCAAGGGGACTTGACTACAAAATATTTTGTGGGCTCTATCGCTGCAGACAGTGTGTCACACACATTAGTGACTCTAGTCCATTGATATTTACACTGGAGGGAGAGGTGGATGCCATCGAGAATAGCCAGAGCAAAAAGGCTCCGGGCCCTGATGGTATGCCCATAAATGTATGGACCCATTTTTGATAAACGTGTTGAACTCTGTGTGTAGATCAGGGGTTTCTGGAAAATGGCCACATTCATTGAGTGTACCATTATTCAAGAAAGGCAATCGTGGGGACCCTACTTGCTACCACCCTCTTTCTTTATTACATTCCCCGGTAAAAGATATTGGAAGAATTTTACTTTCTAGATTAGAAGCCTGGGCTGAGAATCATCATAAAATTGTGGATATTAAGTTTTTTTTCCATAATTGTCTAGGGACCATCGATCGAACAATGTTTAAATTAAAATGTGTTCATCGGGAAGTAAACACTACTGAAGAAGGGGCCGTTATACTTGCCATTTATGGACTTATGGAGCAAATTTGACTGTGTTATCTACAGTATACTCTGGTGTATTCTTGGAGAATTGAGCATAGAAACCCCCATAATCAATCTCCTCAGGGAAATTTGTACAAGTTTTAGTGCCAAGGTGAGGTTTGGTATAAATAGAGAATGCTCTGCAGAGTTTGTAATATACATGATTGTGAAACAGGGCTGTGTCCTGGCGCCACTTCTCTTCACACTATCTAGAAATAATCTGAATAAGGTGCAGCACACTGTCCCTGTCCTGATTTATGCAGACAACGCAGTTCTTTTAGAAATGAGGGGGCTCTGGTTGACGCAGGTGTGAACCCACAACAAGCAGGGACCCTTTACTTCTTGTCAGGGCGAAGGATGACTCCCCAGAATAACCCCTGCTCACCCTCTAGGTGCGTGGCGCGAGCAGTCTAGGCTAAGTCTCAGGCGTACACGGTTAAGCAAATGCAATTACACATACAGTAAACCCCTTGCATGCACCACAAACGGACACCAATCAGGTAGTATATAAAAATAAGCTTTTATGTAGTTTCAGCAGCGTCAAATACAAGGCCCAGTAACGTTGAACTGATGGGGCCACAATTCTTAGGAATACGGTAAAGTTCTCTTTGTTACGGAAAGTTCTTTAGGCGGGCACAAGGTGACTGTAGGCCTCAGCGCACTCCGTGCTGAAGCGGCGACCGGGAAGCACACGGCAGATGACAGGGAAATCAGAACGTTGCGGACCCTGGATCCGATGCGAGCTCGCGGTCGAGTTCGTAAGTACAGTACCTTGTTTCTTGACGCGAAGGTGGGTGCGGGATTTCAGCGGCTCTTCGACAAAAGGGCGAGGCGGCGTCCGAGGCTCCCACACTTCACGATGGGTGTCTGATCTTCAGGCTCACGACAAGAGCGGGGTGTTGCAGGTGGCGGGTGAACAAAGCGGGGCAGCCGGGCACGCAAATACGTCCGGGCCGTCCGAGGCTTGGAGATGCTCACAAACGCCGATTCCGGCGGGAGGGTGAAGGTGCACAGCGACCCTCCAACGAGCGAGGTGACAGGGGCAGCCCAGCACAGCGTAGGGGGAGCGGCTCCGATCGAGCGAGGCTCTTCCCAAGGCGGGGGCGGCTAAGCAGTCCTGGTCACGGCTCAGGGAGGGACTGGGGCACGAGGGTCACAGCTCCGGCGAGGGAAAGGACACCACAGTCCAGCGGCAGGCGAGTGAAGATCAGGTAGAGCCCAATGGTCCTGGGGCTCAGTTCAGGGGGCAAGCTCAGTTCCAAGCCCTTGGAGATCGTTTTGGAAAAGCACAAGTCTTGAAAGTAAAAGTAAAGTAAAGTCTTCAGCAACAGGTTCTCTTCTCCCCTTTGGCAGCAAGGTCACCACTGCAGGCCAATCCCCCAGGATAGGGACAGTCTTCCTCCTCCTACAGCTTTCCCGGTGCCTCCTCCTCAGGCAGAGATTCTTCTTGGTCAAAAGCGGATCTAGATTCTCAGGAGCAGGGCTCCTCCATTTATACAGCAAATCTTTTGTTCTCCCAGGCCAGGGGGGCCCTTGCCTAGTTCAGTCCGGTTTCTGAGCACTTTGTTTACGCGATGCAGGCTTCTTCTTTCAGAGTGCAGGGCAGAGTCCTCAGACGCTCCACAGGGGGCGGAGCCGGCATTGAGGTGGTAAAGCACTGTCCTATTCAGAGCCTAGGAGCACTCCTCCCACCCATCTACCTGTCGATCGTCCTATTAACCACCAGGCTACCTAGCCCTGCCCATCTGGGTTCCCCCAGCCCTGTCACTCACACCAGCCAGACATCAGATACACATCACGCAGAGGCGGCTGAAATGTTTAGGCAAGCAAAGGCCAGCTTTCTAAAAGCGGCATTTGCAAACCCGGAATATTAAAATAAACCTTGCGAAAAGATGTACCTTATTATTCCGAGTTCAGGCATACTAAACTCGATCTTCTACCATGTTCCCTGGGTCGGTTAGGATCATAGGGTGTAACAATCCAAGCCGCCCATACTGGCCTATGAGAACAGGGTAGCCTTACAGTAGTGAACAACAAAATGGCGGTCATTCACTACCAGGACATGCCACGCATCCAGGCTTGTCCTACCTTATGCTTGCAACGCACCCTGCCCGTGGGCCTACCAGAGGGGTGACTAACATGAAGTTAAGGGAAGGTTTTAGGGACCGGCAAGTGTGGGCACCTGCCAGTCAGCATGTCAGTACCAGACTGCACGCGGGTTCTGCGATGGCAGACCTTAGACGTATTTTACCGGCCGCTTCTGTGGGTGGCACAACCCGTGCTGCAAGCCCACCAGCGGTGTTTGCATTTACATGCCCTGGCGCTCCTCGCGCACTTTACTGGGGTCTGATAGTAAATCAAACAATCCAATCATGGAATCCAACCAACATATACAATTTACAAGGGAGCACTCGCACCGCGACACTGGTTGGCAGTGGCACAGCGCGCTGAGCGGCCAACACCATAAAATCACATGAGGCACAGCGACAAAAAGAGGAAAGGAGACTCACGCCAAGGTGCCAGGTCTAACACGTGTCCCCTCCAGCTGAAAAGTGGGGAGAACTACCCTACCCCAGGGAGTTCCTCATCACTAAGGCGGAAAAATCTGGACAGACCGTCAGCATTGGCGTGATCTGTACCAGGGCGATGTTCCACCGTGAAATCCATCCCCTGTAGGGAAATGGACCACCTCAACAGCTTTGGATTCTCACCCCTCATATGCATCAACCATCTGAGGGGCCTGTGGTCCGTCTGAACCCGGAAGTGAGACCCAAACAAGTAGGGTCTTAGCTTCTTCAGCGCCCAGACCACAGCAAATGCCTCACGCTCAATAGCACTCCACCTCTGTTCCCGTGGAAGTAACCTCCTGCTAAGAAAGGCTACGGGTTGATCTAGGCCTTCCTCATTAATCTGTGAAAGAACAGCCCCCACACCATGCTCTGAAGCGTCTGTCTGAACGATAAACTCTTTGGAGAAGTTGGGAGCCAAGAGCACGGGCGCCGTGCACATAGCAGTTTTCAAGGCCTCAAAAGCTTTCTGACAGGTGTCAGTCCAAATCACTTTCCTGGGCTGCGTCTTCGAAGTCAGCGCTGTCAAGGGGGCAACCATGTTGCCATACCCCTTGACAAACCTCCTGTAGTACCCGGTGAGACCTAGGAAGGCTCTCACCTCCGTCTGGGTTTTGGGCGCCTCCCAATTCAGGATGGTTTCTATCTTGGGCTGAAGGGGTGCCACCTGGCCACTCCCAACTTGGTGTCCCAAGTACACCACGGAACCCTGCCCGATCTGGCACTTACTCGCCTTGATCGTGAGGCCTGCCTTGCGCAGCGCCATCAACACTTCCCAGAGGTGATGCAAGTGTTCCTCCCAAGTGGAGCTGAACACTGCGATGTCATCCAGGTAGGCTGCACTGAACGAATCCAGCCCAGCCAACACCTGGTTGACCAATCTCTGGAAGGTGGCAGGGGCATTCTTCATCCCAAATGGCATAACCCGGAACTGGTAGTGCCCATCTGGGGTGGAAAATGCTGACCTCTCTTTGGCCCCCTCGGTCAAGGCGATCTGCCAATACCCAGACGTTAAATCAAACGTGCTGAGGTAGTTGGCAGCCCCTAGCCGATCGATGAGCTCATCAGCTCTGGGGATGGGGTGTGCGTCAGTCCTAGTGACTGAATTGAGTTCTCTGTAATCCACACAGAACCGGAGTTCGGGTGTGGCTCCCGGCGCTGCAGCCTTTGGGACCAAGACCACGGGGCTGGCCCAAGGACTGCTAGAAGACTCAATTACCCCGAGTGCAAACATCTTGGAGACCTCCTCCTTGATGCATGTCCTCACCCTGTCAGTCACCCTGTAGGCCTTGTGCCGCACAGGTGGACTATCCCCAGTGTCCACATCATGGACGCACCAATCAGTGACACCAGGGACCAGGGAAAACAGATCAGAAAATTGTCCCAGCAACTGGCGACAATCATTCTGTTGCTCAGGGGTCAGGGTGGAAGAGAGGATGACACCATCCACTGACCCATCTTGCTCCTTGGCCGACAGGAGGTCAGGAAGAGGTTCTGTCTCCTCCTCCATCCCAGCATCTGTTGCCAAGAGCATGCCCACTTGGGACCTCTCCAAGTGGGGCTTGAGGCGGTTGACATGTAGGACCTGTAAGGGGTTCCTAGGAGACTTCAGGTCCACCACGTAGGTAACAGGACTCTTGCGCTCCACCACCTCAAAGGGACCGGTCCACTTATCCTGGAGCGCACACGGCTCCACGGGGGCCAAGACCCATACTTTCTGCCCAGGCTGAAGCTCTACCAGAGTGGCATTCTGGTCGTACCACCGCTTCATCTCCTCCTGGCTGGCTTCCAGATTTGCCTCAGCAAGTTGCCTGAAATGCCTAGTCTGATTCCTGAAGGCCAGCATGTAGCTATATACATTCTGGGGAGGTTTCCTGGTAGATTGCTCCCAGCCTTCCTTGACCAGACTTAGAGGTCCTCTGACTGGGTGACCATACAGAAGCTCAAAGGGACTGAACCCCAGAGACTTCTGTGGCACCTCACGGTAAGCGAAGAGAAGGCATGGTAAGAGGACGTCCCACTTACGCCTCATGGGTCCTTCTAGGCCCATTATCATGCCTTTGAGGGTTCGGTTGAATCTCTCAACCAACCCGTTTCCTTGGGGGTGGTAAGGGGTGGTGAACTTGTAGGTTACACCACACTCTTGCCAAAGAGATTTCATGTACTTGGACATGAAATTGGTACCTCGGTCAGACACCACCTCTAGAGGGAATCCCACTCGGGAGAAAATTCCCATCAGTGCACGTCCCACCACGGGGGCCGTTACTGTCCTCAGAGGAATGGCTTCCGGGTACCGGGTGGCATGGTCCACTAGGACCAGGATGAACCTATTGCCCATCGCTGTCCTGGGGTCCAGTGGCCCTACAATGTCAATCCCCACTCGCTGGAATGGAGTACCGACCACAGGGAATGGCTGGAGTGGAGCCTTCTGCTTCCTTCCACTCTTTCCACTTGCCTGGCAAGTCTGGCATGTCCTGCAGTGAGTATCTGAACTCCTGCGCATTTGAGGCCAATAAAAGTGGGTGACAAGCCTTTCAAAGGTCTTGTCCTGCCCCAAATGCCCTGCCAATGGCACATCATGAGCCAGCCCCAGTAGGAAGGCTCTGAAGTCCTGGGGTACCACCAGCGCACGGGCTGACCCAGGCTCAGCAACCTTAGGCTCTGTATATAGGAGGTCGTTCTCCCAGTAAACGAAATGTGATCCTGACTGATCACCTGCGGCCTGGTCTGCAGCCTGCTGCCGCATACCCACGAGAGAAGGGCACTCCTTCTGTGCCTTACAAAAGTCCTCCCTGGTGGGACCCCCTTCCTGCTGCCAATGGGTCAGCTCCGGCAGGTCTCCCAGTTCAGCTATTTGTTCCCCTGTAGGCTCCAGGGCATCCCCCTCAAGGTCTGCTTCCTCCTGGACCGTGGGAACTTCAGGGGCCGGCTTCCCGCGCCCCTTGCTCCTTCTCTCTGAGGCCGGTTTCTGGGCCTCCCTCTCAGGCTCCAGGACCTCTTGAGTACCTCTACTGGCTGCCATGGACCGTGTGGTGACACACGCCGAATCCGGCATACCCAACATCTCCAGGTGAGCACTCCGCTCCACCTTAGCCCAAGGTGAGCTCTCCAAATCGTTCCCTAACAAACAGTCTACAGGCATGGCGGGCCTCACAGCTACCTGAAGAGTACCAGAGACCCCCCCCCCACTCGAAGGGAACCTAAGCCACCTTGCAGTGCCTCTCTGTGTTGTCAGCGGCAACAACGGGATAGAATGCATTGGGGACCACCTGCTCCTGAGACACCAGGTGACACCTGACAGCTGTCACACTGGCTCCTGCATCTCTAAGAGCTTCCACCCTATGGCCATTTATGGTCACCCACTGCCTGTACTTCTTAGTGTTCTCAGGCAGCTGGGTTGGAGGGACCACTTCACGGTCTCCTAGCGAGACCAGGGACATCTCTGCGGGACCCCACCCACCTTGGACATCCCTCTCCTCCCCCAAGGCTACACTAGTCACCTGCCGGGGTGGAGCACCAGTGGGTGCTGGCTTACCAAACAACGGACACTTTACATCAGAGGCAAAATGCCCCAAATTGTTACACCTGTAACATCTTACGGGCCCCTTCTGAACAGGAGGACCTGTCGGGGCCCCGGTCGGTTTCTGGGGTGGGGGAGGCTGAGAACCCTTCCCTTGGTTCCCTTGGGGACTATTTTGGGGCCCTTTTTGGAACTGCTTCTGTTTACCCCTGTCCCCCCCACTCTACTGCTGGGGACCCTGCCCACCTTTGGCGTAATCTCCCACGGTACCCTTGTGGACCCTGGTACTGACCCAGCGGTCCGCCTCCTCAGCAAGCTTCCTCGGGTTAGTCAGCCTACTATCTATCAGGTGCTGGCGTAGCTCAGGAAAACAATTACTGGACAAGTGCTCCCATGCCATTAAATCAAGAAGCCCTTGATAATCATTTACCTTACTACCCTTTACCCAACCATCCAGCGCTCTGCAAAAGAAAGTCACATACTCCATATACGTACTATTGGGAATCTTAGTGCAACCCCTGAACCTCTGTCTATATAACTCAGGGGTCAACCCATACCTAGCCATCAATGCTTCCTTCATATGGGCATAAGAATTCTGAACATCAGCAGGTAAATCTAACAGTGTGTCCCGCCCTTCACTCAGGAACCGTCCCCACAACCCCGCTCCCCAATCTTTCTCAGGGACCCGGTGGGAAGACATGGCTACCTCGTAGGCTCTGAACCACTGCCCGATGTCGTCATTCTTGAAGAACTCCTTCACTACATCCTTGGGAATATAAACTCTTGGTTCCGACGGTACTGGCGGTGTGCTGCCACCAGAGGGATTAAGCTCCAAACTTTTTGCTTTCAGCTCCAGCTCCCTCAGCTTCATGTCATGCTCTAATTGTAGTTTCTTTTCTTCCATGGCTAATCTTTGTTTTTCCATATCCATCTGCCCATGAAGTTTTGCCATCTCCACCTCGTGTGCCCGGGTTGCTGCCCTGTCTGCCAACTCTTCTGGCGACAGGCCTCTGCCAAACTCATGGACACTTTCTGGTGGAACCATTTCCACCTGATTCTCTGGTGCCTTTGACTCATACCAGGCCCTCAGCGCCTTCACGAGTTGGGCCTTGTTTTTTAATCCAGTTTGGGCAATCCTGAACTTGGAGCAAAAACCTTTCAATTCTTCATTGGTATGATTCTGAAGTGCGTCTTCTTCCCAATCTACGTCCTCAAATCCAGAGATTATAGAAGCTGCCCTTCCGGCGGAAAGTGAACCAGGCATGGCTTTAACAACGGAGATTCTTGGCAAAACAAAAACAAATGCTAGTCTTGTGGCTGTGTTACTGGTCTGCTCTCACTACGTGGTGATCAGTGATTCACTATACGCAAACCACAAATGCAAATCCGTAAATCCTCACCGCTGCCACCAATGTTAGAAATGAGGGGGCTCTGGTTGACGCAGGTGTGAACCCACAACAAGCAGGGACCCTTTACTTCTTGTCAGGGCGAAGGATGACTCCCCAGAATAACCCCTGCTCACCCTCTAGGTGCGTGGCGCGAGCAGTCTAGGCTAAGTCTCAGGCGTACACGGTTAAGCAAATGCAATTACACATAGAGTAAACCCCTTGCATGCACCACAAACGGACACCAATCAGGTAGTATATAAAAATAAGCTTTTATGTAGTTTCAGCAGCGTCAAATACAAGGCCCAGTAACGTTGAACTGATGGGGCCACAATTCTTAGGAATACGGTAAAGTTCTCTTTGTTACGGAAAGTTCTTTAGGCGGGCACAAGGTGACTGTAGGCCTCAGCGCACTCCGTGCTGAAGCGGCGACCGGGAAGCACACGGCAGATGACAGGGAAATCAGAACGTTGCGGACCCTGGATCCGATGCGAGCTCGCGGTCGAGTTCGTAAGTACAGTACCTTGTTTCTTGACGCGAAGGTGGGTGCGGGATTTCAGCGGCTCTTCGACAAAAGGGCGAGGCGGCGTCCGAGGCTCCCACACTTCACGATGGGTGTCTGATCTTCAGGCTCACGACAAGAGCGGGGTGTTGCAGGTGGCGGGTGAACAAAGCGGGGCAGCCGGGCACGCAGATACGTCCGGGCCGTCCGAGGCTTGGAGATGCTCACAAACGCCGATTCCGGAGGGAGGGTGAAGGTGCACAGCGAGCCTCCAACGAGCCAGGTGACAGGGGCAGCCCAGCACAGCGTAGGGGGAGCGGCTCCGATCGAGCAAGGCTCTTCCCAAGGCGGGGGCGGCTAAGCAGTCCTGGTCACGGCTCAGGGAGGGACTGGGGCACGAGGGTCACAGCTCCGGCGAGGGAAAGGACACCACAGTCCAGCGGCAGGCGAGTGAAGATCAGGTAGAGCCCAATGGTCCTGGGGCTCAGTTCAGGGGGCAAGCTCTGTTCCAAGCCCTTGGAGATCGTTTTGGAAAAGCACAAGTCTTGAAAGTAAAAGTAAAGTAAAGTCTTCAGCAACAGGTTCTCTTCTCCCCTTTGGCAGCAAGGTCACCACTGCAGGCCAATCCCCCAGGATAGGGACAGTCTTCCTCCTACAGCTTTCCCGGTGCCTCCTCCTCAGGCAGAGATTCTTCTTGGTCAAAAGCGGATCTAGTTTCTCAGGAGCAGGGCTCCTCCATTTATACAGCAAATCTTTTGTTCTCCCAGGCCAGGGGGGCCCTTGCCTAGTTCAGTCCGGTTTCTGAGCACTTTGTTTACGCGATGCAGGCTTCTTCTTTCAGAGTGCAGGGCAGAGTCCTCAGACGCTCCACAGGGGGCGGAGCCGGCATTGAGGTGGTAGAGCACTGTCCTATTCAGCGCCTAGGAGCACTCCTCCCACCCATCTACCTGTCGATCGTCCTATTCACCACCAGGCTACCTAGCCCTGCCCATCTGGGTTCCCCCAGCCCTGTCACTCACACCAGCCAGACATCAGATACACATCACGCAGAGGCGGCTGAAATGTTTAGGCAAGCAAAGGCCAGCTTTCTAAAAGCGGCATTTGCAAACCCGGAATATTAAAATAAACCTTGCGAAAAGATGTACCTTATTATTCGGAGTTCAGGCATACTAAACTCGATCTTCTACCATGTTCCCTGGGTCGGTTAGGATCATAGGGTGTAACAATCCAAGCCGCCCATACTGGCCTATGAGAACAGGGTAGCCTTACAGTAGTGAACAACAAAATGGCGGTCATTCACTACCAGGACATGCCACTCATCCAGGCTTGTCCTACCTTATGCTTGCAACGCACCCTGCCCGTGGGCCTACCAGAGGGGTGACTAACATGAAGTTAAGGGAAGGTTTTAGGGACCGGCAAGTGTGGGCACCTGCCAGTCAGCATGTCAGTACCAGACTGCACGCAGGTTCTGCGATGGCAGACCTTAGACGTATTTTACCGGCCGCTTCTGTGGGTGGCACAACCCGTGCTGCAAGCCCACCAGCGGTGTTTGCATTTACATGCCCTGGCGCTCCTGGCGCACTTTACTGGGGTCTGATAGTAAATCAAACAATCCAATCATGGAATCCAACCAACATATACAATTTACAAGGGAGCACTCGCACCGCGACACTGGTTGGCAGTGGCACAGCGCGCTGAGCGGCCAACACCATAAAATCACATGAGGCACAGCGACAAAAAGAGGAAGGGAGACTCACGCCAAGGTGCCAGGTCTAACAAGTTCTTATCTCCGCACCCCTATTGATCTGCAGCGACAGATTAATGCTTTCGTGGATTTTATTGCAGATCTAGATCTGAGGTTGAATTTTGATAAAAACTTAGTTATGAAATGTGGACCAAAGGCTGATAAATCCTGCCAATTTAAAGTTGGGGAAAACCAATAATCTCAAACTAACACCTTTTCCTATTTGGGAGGTACTCTTCCACGATCGTGGGTCTTGGAAACATCATATAATGGCAAAGAAACTCCAATTTACAAAATCTGTGATGGCTTTATTTAATTTTGCAGCCTTACAGGGGCAGAAGCCACTGAAAAAATGGGCACCATTTATAAGGCGAAGTGTGTTTCAAGGGTGATGAATGGGGAGTTTGGGAACACGGTAATCTTTGAGATTTGCAACCACCCAAGCATCAGTTTTAGGAGGCTGCTTGTGGTTCCCCACAGCTGTACCTCATTTGCTTGTCATCCAAAGTTAGGTACGCCCTTTCTAGAGAATTAAATCAATATGCACCCTGTATTATTATGGACCAAGATTGCCACCCGAGAGGAGGCCCTGTTGAACTGTCTGGTTGTTTCAGATTGTTTATTGCTGGACCAAACCGCGGTTGTTCCTTGGCTTCAGCATATTAAGAATGTTTCCAATAGGCCTTGTAGATCTTATTTTTTTGTGACTCCAGAATCCTTAAATGAAATTGACAAGTTGGAGATAATAAAAAGCTCTGTAGGAACCTGCTAGAGGAAGAAGGGTTCAGCAGCGAATGTGGAAAGTCTGGCATCATCTACAACAAATTGTGGCTGATTTGTGAGGGCCTCCAACACTATTTGGAACATGCATGCAGCCCACAGCACAGGTTAGTGTCAACTAGGTTTAGGTGCAATACTGTTCATCAGCTTGTTACATTCCCTAGAATAAACGATCGGTCTGTCCCACTGATGATATGTGACTGTGATGGTCATTTGGAACAAAGCACTTTGCACTTTATGTTCTTTTGTGTATACTATGTTGCACCAAGGAAACAATATCGATTATCTTTTTTAAAGCAAAGGAATTTCAGGCAATGTAGGACAGCTCTTGTATTTCTACTGCAACTTTGCACAGTAGAGATTGGTTGTGCTATAACCACTTACATATTGCAAAGAGTTACTATTCGGAAAACTATGGGTGACATGTGCTGTTAATCTACGTATATTTTGACTACTGTAAATATTACATTGATTATTTTAAGTGACTTGGAATGTACTTTACAGTTGTACTTTTATGTTTTTTAATTAAGCTGAATAAAGCTTTTTTTCGTCTTCTTCGAAATCCTTAAGGCTAAAACGTATAGCCGGGGGTTTTATAATGAAACACAGCAGAATTCTGGTCTGGGAAAACAAGTTGCCTCAACTAAAAATATGATCACAAGAGTTACCCACCAATAAGTATGGATTTCTTGCATCATGAAAATGATAAAAGCTACAGATTTTATTCATTTAATGGCACTGTGTCAAGTGAGCTTTGGTGTGGGAGTTTATCATCTACTAAGCTCAATATTAACCTGCTCAGTTTTAGGTGGATGTAGTCAGTCTCATAAATAGGATTCTCCTTCATAGAATGTTACAGGAAAACCTTGTAGCACTTCCAAACTTACGAGAAAACTTTGACCTATTACTCTCTTGAACACGGAGCACAAATTGTTGCTCAATATATTAATAATCTGGCTAGTTTATTCGTCACCTAGAGATAGAGATCAAAGAACTACTATAAATATGACAGCCAATTAGTGGTGAACACTCATTACCCCCAAGTCCCTCCAGTCCTTGTCCCATTCCCTACTTATGGAGATGACCATCTCACTGACAGAAAAAAGAACAGAGGAATGTTGGCAACCCTAACCCAACCCCCTCCCACTGGGAGTACTTTACCAGTACTTACCCAGCATTTCGCCTGTTCTTTTTGATGTCTTTGACAGGGATGGGATGAGGTGTTGGGTGCCTTTTTTCCTGGCAGCTGTACTGTCGGGGGTCTGCCGCCCCCGGGTTGCGTCCATGTTGTGCATTTTCTTCTTCCTTCTATCTGTGATGGGCTGATTTGGGTATGGGGCTATTGTGTATGGTGTGCCATGGAGTTTCTGGCTTCTGTTGCGTGGTCTCTGTTTTCAATGGCAGTGTCTCTGCCAGATGTGTCACTAGTTCCTCTGTGGCAGGGTTTGGGTCCCTGCGGTTGTGGCAGGGTTCCATTCCGCAGACGGTCCCAGCATTCCTCTTTTCTTTTTTCTGTCAGGGAGATGGTCATCTCCATAAGAAAGGAATGGGGCAAGGACACCGGGGCCATGAGTACTGAAGATTACCAGTACGTAATAGAGCATTCCATAATAGATTATAATAATTATGCCATTGTAAATAGCTTTCCTCTAACTGTGGCAATCTTACATGCTGAGATGGTGTTTGGCCTGCTCAAATGAGAGTATTTGTGAATAATTACCCCCAGGTCCCTTATGTCCTCATCCCATTCATTGACATAGCGGAGATGATCATCTCCACAACAGAAAAAAAGACAGAAGAATGCTGGCACACTAACCCCGCCCCTTCCACTGGGAGTATATAAACCGCACCAACCCAGCATTTTCCCTGTTCTTTTTTTCTGTCTTCTGACAGAAAGGGATGTGAATTTTGCTCTTACCTGCTGAATGCTTCTGGGATGTCTTGTCAGACTGCTGGGCTGTCCTCTACGTCCCTGAAGTCTTCTTCGTTGTCTCGTCAAGCTGCTGGGCTTCTCGATGTCCTGTTTCGCGGTCTCCTGGCCTGCCTGGCTTGTTGGGCGGCCGGTCCTTTGTGGCTGGGGCGTCGCTCCTCCCGGTCTGTTCCGGGCTGGAGGTCGCATCTTCCTGTGGCTGGGCCGGTCAGAGAGACGCGCTGCTGATGCTGTTTGGGGCACCTCGGACCGGTCTTGGTGAGGCCCCTGGCGTTCCTGGATGCCGGTTGAAGCTGTAAGATTCGGCTTTCCTCCCTGGACGCTGCGTGGACACCTGGGGATGCCGGTTGCTCCTGGTTTTTACATCTGTTGACTCGGCGCTCGTGGTGTGAAGGCGTCTGGGCTGGTGTTTGGGGGTCAGTCTTTGTGTGATGGAGTTTGACTGCCCTTGTGGTAAGTACCGCATAGCGGTTTCTTTTTCCATACAGTATCTGGTGTCAGTTTGCCGCTAGTTCCTGGTAGCTACATGTGTTTGTCTGCTTGCCTATGGTGGCCCACAGGGAGCCTGGGACGTATTGCCATATGCTGGGGTTCCTGGTCTTTCATTTCTCCCTCAGCACATGGGGGTCTCTGTGAGTACCTTTCTCAGTTGTGCTTGGATTCGTGATGTTTCTCACTTGATGTCCGAATCTTGCCTGATGTTTTTTTACAGGTTGCAGAGGTTCTTCTACTTTTAGTATCCTTCTCTTGCTGCATTGCGGAGTCACTGTGGCCTGGTGGTTGTGGTCATATACTCTTTTTTTCGTTGGTTCTGTGTTTCACTCCCTTGTATTTCACTGCCTGTGTTGGCTGTCTGCAGGGGGTGGGGTTTTGGTTCCAGTTTGCCTCTTTCCCCTCGTGCCAACTGCTGCTATCATATATGTTTCTATATGGATGTGTCCATCTGTGCTGCTTGTGGTCTGATGTTGCACTTCGGAAGGATTTGGAGCTGGGGGCCATTGTTCGGGCCTCAGCGTCGCTGCCACTTCCTGGGCTTCTGGTGTTCCCTGGGTTGCGTGCTTTCTGCTTTTTTACCCTGCTGCGCGTTTCTTCAGCCTTTGTCCCCTTTGCTTCTGCATCTCTTTGCGACGAGCCATGCAGGGCGGGTCTGTTGGTGAATGCGGTGTCCTTGTCTGCCTAGTGGCCCCCTTTTTCCAGTATGTATCCTGCGCTGCATTTTGGTGTCACGCGATGGAGCCTGTCCTGGTCTTCGGGTGCCGCTACCCTGTTGTTTTGGTGCTGGTATGTTACTGGTTGGCGGTCCCTGTCGGGGTGTTCCGCTGGGCGTGCCTTGGCTTGGCTGGTCACGTTCCTTGGGGTTCCCAGCTGTTCCTTCTTTGCCTCGCTGTTCCTGCGATATGCTGTTGTCTTGTACTTCGCATGGGCCCTGGCGACTGGTTCTGTGCCCTGTGCGGTTCCACTCCGCGGCTTCTTAGGCTGCGTGCTTCCCATGCTGCACCCTGTGTGTACTCCTAGTTTAGGTCCTGTGCAGCCTGGGGAGGCCAGGGATTGGCCGGGGGGCCTCCTGGCTTCACGGAGCCTTTCTCTTCCTTCCTAGTGTTGGTTCTGGCTTTGTGTGGCATGGGCTGCCGGTGTTGGTCCCGGACCCTCCTGCATGTGTGGCTTATCCTTTGGGCTGCTTCGTGTGGCCTGACTGGGTGGTGATGTGTTCAGCGGCTTGCCGCTTCCGTGCTGGGTTTTGCTGTCTTTGTTGATCAGGGGTCTGGCACTTTCATTGCGCTGTTCCTGGCTTCTGTGGTATACTTGGCTTGTTCCTTGTGTTCCCCGGCTGCTGCGCTCCGCTGGGTTCTCAGGGGCCAAACTTTGAGAGCATATAAAAATCATTGGATAATTGATAAATCTGGATAAAAAAACTGAATATAGTGAATGCCTGGCAGTGAGAAATTCATTTTATTTTTAGGGGAAACCATCTGTGTGCACCCAGAGATGCCATGTTATTCAAGTATCCTCTCCAATGGAAAACTTCACTGGCAGACTACATGGAGAGCGGCCACAATCTTGATGTAATCTATGGCGGAACATCCACGTTGCTCAAAAAAGATGACTTTACAGACCTAAACTAGTGTCAGGATATAAAACCTTGGCGCAGTTGGAATCTTGACTAAAGCAGCAAGGGAGTCAGAGTAAATGTGTGATGTCTTGTGTATTGCAAACCAACCAAACAATACAGTTAAAGAAATAACGCACTTAATGATCCATACCAAGTGTTAGCAAATGGAGAACGTTTTAATAGGAAAATGTGCAAAAATGAACAAGACAAATCATTTATTGAGAATATATAAATAATCTGTGTTTATCAGAAGCATCAATTCAAAAGAATGGTTTCTAAAATATCCTCCAGAAAGTAGCATCATAGATAGATGTTTCTATAGGTACTTTAATTCAAGAGTGTTCACGAGTCAGTGGAGTTAGACCGGAACATTTAAGGGGCATATCAGAAACACCCGGCGATAATTATCGCTCAGCGCTCTTAGCGTGAGGATAATTATCGCCGGGTAACGTGGATTTTTATCGCTGAGATAGCGTGCTATTAGCAACGCTTATCTCCTCAGTGATAAAAATCCTCACGCTAACTGCCTAACGTGAGATTATTGCTGGAAACCCAGCGATAATCTCACGCAATGTGGCGTTAGCTTGCTGATAGGGACTCACAAACTTAGCCATGATATCCACCTTCCATAGGATATCATGGCTAAGTCAGTCCCGAAGCAGGCATACGGAAAGTAGCAATAACAGGGGGTATCGCTACTTTTCCTGACGCTATGCTTCATAGCGTGGGGCTTGATGATAGGAGAAATGTCGCTTAGCGACATTTCTCCTGTCATGTTAGGTCAGGAACGCCCACTTTGCATCTCATTAGAGATGAAAAGCTCGGCGTTAGGAATCCTGACGCTAAAGCAAGGTTTCACGCGTTAGCGTGGCCTTGCTAATTAGGCAACAAAATTATCGCCGCTTTTCGGCAGAAAACGGCCGCAAAGTCGGCAATAATTTTTTATCGCCTGCTTGTAAATATGCCCCTATGTGTGTGTTGCCATCTGCCTCGCTAAGCTGGTGTTGGTTGTTTCACAGGTGGAGACTGGTACTCTAGCAGTAGCGGTATCTGCTAAGCCTTCAGGACAGTCAAAGTAAAGTGTTTTTTTTTTTAATTTGTCCCATCAGACGATTCACATAGGGGCAGATTTACAAGCCCCTTGCGCCACTTTTGCGTCACTTTTCCCATGTTAAAAGTGACGCAAAAGTGGCGCAAGGGGCTTGTAAATCTACCCCATAGACTTCAGCCTCTAGGAATCAGATGGAATGGGCTCACTAGAGTTGGAGCGATTCTTAAATATCCTCCTGGCAGCAAAACTTTTAAGGTGAATCCTACAAAATAGTCACAAATCTCTTCTGGAAAGGGCGCTGCACCAACCCCATGGATTCTGGCGTTCTAGAGAAAGGCTTCCGCAGTAGGAGGCAGCTGTCCATCGCAGTATTGGTTCATGGGTCCCTGTGGACTAGGGCATCACTGCGGTATATCGGCCCCAACCCATTCCTGGTTTTAATGGGTACGGGAACTTACCTGGTAATACAAAAGGAGGAAAATGTGTGTGGAAATGGTCACAGAATCAAGGCAAACATGCATAATTTCAACTTCATTCCAGGTTTAGCATAGTTCCCCCCTTCCAGGCCTTGTAACTTAGAATGGGTGAAGATTGGTGTTAGAAAGGGGTAGACGGACCGGGAGGGTCGGCCGGGGTCAGGAGGAGAGGTCTCCGGGGAGAGCCGTCTCCAGCGATCGTACAGACAAGTAACTTCCCCCCCACAGACAGATACCACACACGGATAAGGTTCAGGGTTCTTTATAAGCACTTCTTAGGGTACGGTTGAATGGTACAAGGAGGTCTGGACTCAGGGGTCCCCTCGATTCAAGTCTCTCAAAGCAGGGTAAGGGGTAGCGGGACAGTCTGTCTACCAGTCAGGTAGTTTGGATGAGATGATGATTAGCTCACAATCCTCGAGCTTAGTTGGTACGGGCCGCGGCAGCGCCAGCAGGTCCCGGTGGAGATGGTCGGTACACGGTCCGCGGCAGCGCCAGCAGGTCCCAGTGGAGATGGTCGAGGTACGGTCCGCGGCAGCGCCAGCAGGTCCCAGTGGAGATGGTCGAGGTACGGTCCGCGGCAGCGCCAGCAGGTCCCGGTGAGGATGGACGTTACAACGGGCCGCGGCAGCGCCAGCAGGTCCCGACGAGGATGGATGTTGTAGAAGGCCGCGGCAGCGCCAGCAGGCAGGACGATGGTTCACAAGAGCGGGCTACGGCAGCGCCAGTAGTCCGTCAAGGCTGAGTTCTCTCGGTGTCTCTCGACTCCAGGATACAACTGCCTTCCGGCTCCGGAGTTGCCCCAGTTATAGGGCAGCCGCCCTTTGATGTCCGGACCCTCGCACTTGGAGGTCGGAGGGCCCGGGATGAAGGTGTCCAGACACCCAGCAGGGGGTGGAGCCAGCGCCTGGGGGAGCTGGAGGCGATCGGCACCTGGCGGGGGAAGAGCTCTTGACACTTCGTCCTCCCATTGACCTGCCAAGTGGTCCGCTCACCTCCCGGGTGGATGGTGGTGCCGGGATGTCGGGGCCGGCCAGGCCCGGGGTTAGGGTCGGGGCTAGGCCACGCGGCCTCGTGGTGCAGGGCCCAAGATGGCGGCTTGAACCAGCCGGGGGAGCCGGTGGGGCTGGGCCCCGTGATGAGTAGAGGTCCGAGGGCAGAAGATCCGTCGTGAGACGGGGTGCAGGTGCTTTTCGTGGGTTATGCCTGGTGGGCCGGAGCTCGGGCCCTGTCGTGCGGGGAGGGAGCAAGCCCTTCGTGTGGCCTGTCCAACATGCGTCCCCCCCAGCTGAAGGCGGGGAGAGTCACCCATCTCCTTGGGGACTCTCTTCGTTGAGGCGGAAAAAGTGGGACAGGCCATCCGCGTTGGCGTGGTCTTGGCCTGGTCGGTGCTCCACAGTGAAGTCCATTCCCTGCAGGGAAATGGACCAGCGCAAGAGTTTTGGGTTCTCCCCCCGCATCTGCATCAGCCACTGCAGGGGTCGATGGTCGGTTTGTACCCAGAAATGGGTACCGAAGAGATAGGGCCGGAGCTTTTTGAGGGCCCACACCACTGCGAAGGCCTCCCTCTCGATGGTGCTCCAGCGCTGTTCTCGGGCCAGGAGACGTCGACTGATGAAGGCCACCGGCTGGTCATGACCTTCGGGGTTTAATTGAGAAAGGACGGCTCCGATGCCGTGGTCGGAGGCGTCGGTCTGTACCACGAATTCCCGACTGTAATCGGGGGCCTGGAGCACAGGGGCGGTGCACAGGGCGGCCTTCAGCTTCTCGAAGGCCGCTTGACAATCGGGGGTCCAGTTAATCCGCTTCGGTTGGTTCTTGGACGTGAGACCCGTGAGGGGCCCCACGATGCTGCCGTAGTCCTTCACGAACCGCCGGTAGTAGCCGGTGAGCCCCAAGAAGGCTCGGACCTCGGTCTGGGTGACGGGGGGCTGCCAGGACTGGATGGCAGCAATCTTAAGTTGTAGCGGGGCCACCAGCCCGCTTCCCACTTGGTGCCCAAGGTAGGTCACAGACCCTTGGCCAATTTGGCACTTGCCGGCCTTAATTGTGAGGCCGGCCCGCTGGAGGGCCTGTAGGACCTCTTGGAGGTGACGGAGGTGGTCGGGCCAGTGGCGGCTGTATACAGCGATATCGTCCAGGTAGGCAGCGCTGAACTCTTCGAGCCCCGCCAAGACCTGGTTCACGAGGCGTTGAAACGTGGCGGGGGCATTCTTCATGCCGAAGGGCATGACCTTGAATTGGTAGTGGCCATCGGGGGTAGAGAAGGCTGACCGTTCCTGAGCCCTGGGTGTGAGGCCGATCTGCCAGTAGCCCGCTGTTAGGTCGAAGATACTGAGGTAGCGGGCGGCCCCCAGCCGGTCGATCAGCTCGTCTGCTCGGGGGATCGGATGAGCGTCGGTCCGGGTGACAGCGTTCAAGCCCCGGTAGTCGACGCAGAATCTCAGTTCAGGTGCGGTGCCGGGGGCAGCGGCTTTGGGGACCAATACAACCGGACTGGCCCAGGGACTGTCCGAGGGCTCGATGACCCCGATTGTAAGCATCTTGGCCACCTCCTCCTGTATGCAGGCCCGTACCCGATCTGGTACGCGGTAGGCCCGGTGTCGGACAGGGGGACTGTCCCCGGTGTCCACGTCGTGCAAACACCAAGGGGTGACCCCGGGGGTGAGGGAGAACAGGGTAGCAAACTGCAGCAGGAGGTTCCGGCAGCCCTGGCGTTGCTCCGAAGTGAGGGCGTCAGAGAGCCGGACCCCGTCCACGGAGCCGTCATTCTCCTGAGTCTTCAGAAGATCCGGGAGGGGTTCGGAGTCCTCCTCTGCCCCACTGTCCGTAGCCATCAGGAGGCTGAGTTCTGAGCGCACAAAGTGTGGTTTGAGTCGGTTGGTGTGGAGGACCCGAAGGGGGTTCCGGGAGGTCCCCAGGTCGATGAGGTAAGTGACGGGGCTTTTGCGCTCGACCACTTTGAAGGGCCCCGTCCACTTATCTTGCAAGGCACATGGTTCGGTGGGGGACATCACCCATACTTGTTGTCCAGGCTCGAACTCAACGGAGGAGGCATTGTGATCATACCACTTCTTCATGTCCTCCTGGCTGGCCTCGAGGTTCGCCTTGGCCATCTCTCTGAAGCGCCGGGTCTGGTTGCGTAGGGCCAGGAGGTATTTGAAGACGTCTGGAGGGGTCTTTAGGGGGGCCATCTCCCAACCTTCTTTTACTAGGCTGAGGGGCCCTCGCACAGGGTGCCCGTACAGGAGTTCGAAAGGGCTAAAACCGAGGGACTTCTGGGGAACTTCTCGGTAAGCGAAGAGGAGGCACGGGAGTAGTACATCCCACTGGCGACGGAGGGGCTCTTCCAATCCCCCAATCATCCCCTTGAGGGTGCGGTTGAAACGCTCCACTAGTCCGTTCCCTTGGGGGTGATAGGGGGTCGTGAATCTGTAGGTGACCCCGCATTGTTGCCAGAGGGACTTCATGTATTTGGATATAAAGTTCGTGCCTCGGTCGCTGACGACTTCTCGGGGGAAGCCTACCCGGGAGAAGATCCCCATTAGGGCCCGGCCAACCACCGGAGCTGTCACGGTCCGTAGGGGCACCGCCTCGGGGTAGCGGGTGGCATGGTCCACCAGTACTAAGATGAACCTGTGTCCTTGTGCCGTGCGGGGGTCCAGAGGCCCCACGATGTCTATCCCCACCCTTTCGAACGGGGTGGTGACCACAGGGAAGGGTTGCAGAGGGGCTTTCAGCTTCCGACCACTCTTCCCGCTGGCTTGGCATGTGGGGCAAGATCGGCAGTGGTTCAGGATGTTGTTCCTCATTTTCGGCCAGAAAAAGTGGGTCACTAGGCGGCTGTACGTTTTATCCTGGCCCAGGTGTCCAGCCAGGGGGACATCGTGGGCCAGGTTGAGCAGAAAGTCTCTGAAGCGGAGAGGTACCACCAGTACTCGACCGGCCCCCAGCTCGGCGATTCTTTGCTCGCTGTATAGCAGGTCGTTATCCCAGTAGACCCAGTGAGTTCCGGTGGAGTCCCCTGTGTTCTGGGCGCTGGCTTGTTGGCGGAGTCCCTCGAGGGAGGGACAGGTCTTTTGTTCCTGGCGGAACTGTTCTTGGGTGGGCCCCCCTTCTTGACGCCACTGAGCCAGGTCAGGAAGGTCCTGGGGTTGCGCGTCCCCTTCGGTCGTCGAGTCTGGGAGGCTGGCCTCGTCGTTGTCTTCTACTGGGGCGACTGGGGGTGGGGGTGCTGGCCATTCTGGTTCTTCTGATCGAGGGACGGCACGGGCGGCCATGGACCGGGTGGTTATGCAGGCCCAGTCCGGGAGGCCCAGCATCCCCAGGTGCTCTCTTCTCTCAACGGTGGCCCACGGGGAACTCTCGAGGTCATTCCCCAGGAGGCAGTCCACGGGGGCATCGTCCCGGACCGTCACCTTCAACAGGCCGGAGACCCCTCCCCATTCGAATGGGACGCAGGCCATTTGACACATACTTTCAGAGTTGTCTGCCGAGCGGACGGGGCAGAGAATGTTCGGCAGGATCTGCTCGGGCTTCACCAGGTGACAGCGGACGGCCGTCACACTGGCGCCTGTGTCACGCAAGGCCTCGGCTCGTTGTCCATTAATGGTCACCCACTGACCGTATTTCCTGGTGTTAGCGGGTAGGGGAGCCCGCGGGACCATGTCTCTTCCCCCTAAGCACGCCAGGACCATGGCGGCCGGTTCCCACTCTTGCTGGGCCGGCTCATACTCCTCTGGTTCCTCCAATGATCGCTCTTCCTCCAGGGCGGCAGCAGCTACCTGGCGGGGCTTGGGTGTTTGGTTCTGCGGGCAGCTCGGGTCATTGGCGTAGTGGCCGACTCGCTGGCATCGGTGGCACGTGACGTTGGCTCGGACCCCAGGACGCCACGGGGGGTTGCCCCGACCGGCCGGAGCCGGGGTGCTGGCCACGGGTGTTGCGGGCAAGGCGTCTCTCCCTCGCCCCTGGCCCCCTCCTCCTCCCCGAGGACGGTGCTGGCCTTGGTTGTTTCTGTTCTGTTCGTGTGGCCCCCTCCGGCCCACTCGGGTGCTTTCCCATCGGTCAGCTTCGGCGGCGAGCTGCCGGGGGTCAGTCAGCTTACTGTCGAGGAGGTGCTGCCTGAGCTCGACGAAGCAGTTGTTTGACAGGTGCTCCCATACCATCAGGTTAAAGAGTTGTTCGTAGGTGGTGACCTGGCTCCCCTTTATCCAACCCTCGAAGGCACGGCTGAAATAGTTCACGTATTCTACCCAAGTTGTACCTGGGATCCGGGTGCAATCTCTGAACCTCTGGTGGTACATCTCGGGTGTGAGGCCGTAGCGGGTGAGGAGGGCAGCCTTCATGTGGTCGTAGGACGACATTTGGTGATCTGGGAGCTGTAGTAGGGCATCGCGACCCTCGTTGATAAACCTCCCCCAAAGTCCGGCTCCCCAATCACTCCGGTCGATCCGGTGGGAGGTCATGGCGATCTCGTAGGCTTTAAACCACTGTTGTATGTCGTCTTCTCGGACATACTCGCGGACAACATCCTTGGGGATGTGGACTTTTTTCTCGATTGGCCCCGGGGTGTGTGGTCGCTCAGGCACCCCCAGTTCTTTATTCTGTTTCCGAAGTTCTATTTCCGCCAGTTTGCGCTCGTGCTCGAGCGTTATTTTTTTCTCCTCCAGCTCTCTCTGTCTCTGCTTCTCTTCTCGTTCATCTCGGAGCCGCATGTGCTCGAGGTTGAGTTTCTGTTCAGCTAACTTGAGTTCCCCATCCATCTTGAGTCGTGCCATTTCCAACTCGTGCAATCTGGTTCTTTCTCTTTCTCGGATCTCCTCCTGCGAGAGGCCCGTTCCCCGCTCCTCGGGAGCCGTGGCGTTCCCCTCTGGTGTGATGCTGCTTTGGTCGGAGGGTCCGGCGACCCCAGTTTCTGTCCATGACTCTAGGGCGTGTTTTAGATCATCTTTGGTACTCAGGCCGGTGGTAGCAATGCCAAGTTCTATGCAGAATTGTCTCAGTTCGCGGTGGTTGTATTCTTCTATTTTATCCATTTGGAATTTCTCGGTGGAGTTGCTATCTTTGGCTGACATCGTGTTTTTGTCGTGGGGTGAGCTACTCTCTGTACGATTACGCGTTGATTCGGATCGCGCCGCTGGCCACCAATGTTAGAAAGGGGTAGACGGACCGGGAGGGTCGGCCGTGGTCAGGAGGAGAGGTCTCCGGGGAGAGCCGTCTCCAGCGATCGTACAGACAAGTAACTTCCCCCCCACAGACAGATACCACACACGGATAAGGTACAGGGTTCTTTATAAGCACTTCTTAGGGTACGGTTGAATGGTACAAGGAGGTCTGGACTCAGGGGTCCCCTCGATTCAAGTCTCTCAAAGCAGGGTAAGGGGTAGCGGGACAGTCTGTCTACCAGTCAGGTAGTTTGGATGAGATGATGATTAGCTCACAATCCTCGAGCTTAGTTGGTACGGGCCGCGGCAGCGCCAGCAGGTCCCGGTGGAGATGGTCGGTACACGGTCCGCGGCAGCGCCAGCAGGTCCCAGTGGAGATGGTCGAGGTACGGTCCGCGGCAGCGCCAGCAGGTCCCAGTGGAGATGGTCGAGGTACGGTCCGCGGCAGCGCCAGCAGGTCCCGGTGAGGATGGACGTTACAACGGGCCGCGGCAGCGCCAGCAGGTCCCGACGAGGATGGATGTTGTAGAAGGCCGCGGCAGCGCCAGCAGGCAGGACGATGGTTCACAAGAGCGGGCTACGGTAGCGCCAGTAGTCCGTCAAGGCTGAGTTCTCTCGGTGTCTCTCGACTCCAGGATACAACTGCCTTCCGGCTCCGGAGTTGCCCCAGTTATAGGGCAGCCGCCCTTTGATGTCCGGACCCTCGCACTTGGAGGTCGGAGGGCCCGGGATGAAGGTGTCCAGACACCCAGCAGGGGGTGGAGCCAGCGCCTGGGGGAGCTGGAGGCGATCGGCACCTGGCGGGGGAAGAGCTCTTGACACTTCGTCCTCCCATTGACCTGCCAAGTGGTCCGCTCACCTCCCGGGTGGATGGTGGTGCCGGGATGTCGGGGCCGGCCAGGCCCGGGGTTAGGGTCGGGGCTAGGCCACGCGGCCTCGTGGTGCAGGGCCCAAGATGGCGGCTTGAACCAGCCGGGGGAGCCGGTGGGGCTGGGCCCCGTGATGAGTAGAGGTCCGAGGGCAGAAGATCCGTCGTGAGACGGGGTGCAGGTGCTTTTCGTGGGTTATGCCTGGTGGGCCGGAGCTCGGGCCCTGTCGTGCGGGGAGGGAGCAAGCCCTTCGTGTGGCCTGTCCAACAATTGGAGTGGAGATACCGGTGGAAATTGGTGACATCAACACCTGTATATCTACATCCACTTGCTGCCCACTCAGAATGGGGCTCTCTATGGGCTAATATTCAAGGACAGCTCTTCCGGTTTTCCATAGCAGCAAACATGAATTTGTTTTAGCAAGGCAGAGAGGAAAGCATTACTTGTTACTTGTCTTCTAAGTTAACTCTGTAGTGCCAGTGGGCCAACCATGAGTATCTCTATGGAAAACTATCACACAATTGGTGCATGATCTTAATATAATCCCTAACAATTGCTACGCTCCATATACAATGTAATGAGGCTCCTACAGTACCCATGCTAGTGACGCCCAAACCCTCAGAGCATCCTTTACAACCTAAAACTCACAACAGTGCATGGTACCTTTGTGACTATGGAGCACCCCTCTTCTGTCCAACTCCATTAACCTCTCGCCAGTTCAGCCCACTTCAAAGGCTTACCAGCACTTTCTGCTGTCACTGTTCCATGTTCTCCCACAGTGCAGTGCAGCACAGGGTTTGAAGTATGCCCTTTTAGGAATGGAGTTAGGTTATAACAGGACAACTCAATGACAAATGTTCAGGCAGTGAGCCTAGAATAGCTCCTTCTGACCTTCCAGGGTATTTTATGTGTTCCTTTTGAAACTCTTGGCCTGACAGATGGCGTAAGCAGGGTTGATAAGTGGTGTGAAGAGGTATGAAGTGGTGGTTCTCCTCCTGCCTTCAATTGAATATGGGGCAGCTCCTTAGTGCAGCTCCAGTGGCCTCGCCCCAAAAGGTATTCATACTGCGCAATCCTGTTTCATCTGGAGGCCCCAGACAGACGCTCCAGTGCTACTTCTAACCCTGACCTGTTTTTTAAGTCAAGACCCATCTGTTTGCCACACAGTGGCCACGAGAACACCAGCACTGCCCAAGGAACCCGAGGAGCTGTGGCGCGGGCCATGAGCATCCTGCTGGCAGACAGCGTCAATGCCTGGGACGTGCAGGTGCTGTAGCACATGTTTTACCGGTAAACCACATGCAGGGGGGTTTCTCCTCTTCTGTTGCCATCGCTGTGACCGCTGACTTATCCAACCCGTCCCTTCAGCCAAGTCGGATGTCGGACCGCCAATCCCCTACTGGCAGTGGATCCTGGGAGATGCTGGTGCTGCAGAGCATGCTCTAGTTGGTGAGCCAGATGTAAGGAATGAGAGGCACTCTGTGACGAGACAGCTCAACCACCCGGGGAATGATGGTATTGTGGCATGAACAACTATTGGCTAGCCCTCTCTGGGCCCTATCTACTTACTTGCTCACCCCGAGACTATGAGGATGCTCCACAGCTCCCACCATCTACCCTGTTAATGCCTCCACATCACTTTCATGCCGAGTCCTGTAGATCCACATAACAGCAGGCCACCCCTGAGTGTGAGCCACCATCTACTGCTACCTGGAATTTTCCCTACTGCATCATTGTTACCACCACCTGAATGGCAGGAAGATCCCTGCTTCGGACACATACTAGCCCTCACCATCCTACGTTATTCTCCTAATTGATGGGTTGCTATGAGGAGGGGAGACACACTTCTTTGACTCATTCTCCTCTGTCAGGCACCTCCTTCCTGCTTGGACTGTGCAAATGCCTTGCAAGAAGATGCAGCGGCAACTTATTTTTGCAGAAGCAGTTAAACCAAGCACTCTATTGACCCTGTTGCCCACACAATGGCACCTGGGGTGGTGCTAGAATCTATTATGGCTGAACTCAAATGTATCCAATCTACAATCTCCATGATTCAACATCAGAAACGAATAAGGAACTTAAGACAATTAAGAGCGAGATGTTGCACCTTTGCACCAGTCTAGGTACAAATAACAGGTGACATAGGGGATATTAACAAGCCAGGCGATAAAATTATCGCCGCTTTAGCGGCAGAAAACTGCCGCTAAAACGGCGATAATGGGCTTGATAATATGCTCTATGGCAGTGGTTCCCAAACTGGGGTCCGGGGACCCCCAGGGGTCCGTGACACATTCCCAGGGGGTCCGCAGACTGCAGTTTTAAAAGCACTGCAAAGTTCCTTGTATAATGAGCAGTTTTTGGGCAGCAATAAAAGTGTCATGATAGCTCCAGTGATTAATCTACATGCTTGAGAGAGATGGGGGTTTTGTCCAGTGGCAGCTTTGATTCATCTAAGGAAGTGTAGATGTTTAAAATGACTGCTGCAAACAATGTCTACCATGCATTAAAATACCAGTATTTTGTTTTGTGCATAGCTCAGTGGGTTCCTGCTTTTGCCACGAAGATTACTTTGTTATTGTGCAGTTCACAAGTTCCAATCATAATCTAGCACAGTGAGCTATAAACTGACGTCAAAGAGCTGCATGCAAACTGCATGGTACAAGTTAGTAAGTTATGCTTTTTCCCAGTCTTTCATGATCTCGATGCTGCTAAAAAGGTTTGCTTGGGTAGAAAAAAATCATTATTATTAAAGTCAACGCTAACCCCTGTGTTATATTCTGAATCTCGAGTTTGTGCTTCTCCAGAGCAAGCACTCTTAAAAATACGCCTACCAGTATGGATGACATGCGAATCCTACACCTTGTAGTCCCCTTAGCCTTATGTAACATTTTCTATTAACTGATCTACACATGTATGATTCATTGTCTCTGTATGTGTGTGATGTAAAGTGCTCTGACACCCTACAGTGGTATGAGAGGTGCTATAAAATAAATTAAATACATGTGCTATGGTGAGATGAGAGGCACTGTTGGAGGGTAGTATTGAGGGAATCATTGAAGATTGTCAATCATTGAAAATTGTCAATCATTGAAGATTGACAAAAGATTGTTGTATCCTGGTGCATAGTAAGGTCATTATTTACTATGCTTTAAAAGCTAATACAATTCAAAATATAATGACAAATGTCTTGTAAAATGCACCATTTCCCCCAAATTGTTTATGGGGAGAGCCCCTTTAAGCCCCCTTTGTAGTGGTCAGGCTCACTCGCAGCACTTGGTGTGCACTGTACAGGGACTGGTCTGACAACATTTGCCAGTGCAACGTTAGGTTTCCAGTCCAGCCTTGGCAGGAGGAGCAGCTTCGGGCAGCGAAATAAAACCAAACAATGAAAAGTTAGTCGCTAGATGCAGCACCATCCTTCTCATTAAGATTTTTTTATTTTTGCAAATATTTTTATTATAAAAATATTAAAATCTTTAGTAATTTAAGTCTAGTTTTTGTTTGATGTGCACACATGTGTTTATTTTTTTCGAATTACAGTTTTAATGTTTGACATTTAAATCATACAAATTGCTTGGGGGTCCCCGGCTTCCAGCAGTGACTCAATGGGGGTCCTCAGGAGTGAAAAGTTTGGGAACCACTGCTCTATGGAATTCCAATTGAAGCCATGTTAAATGTTCTTCACATCTAACATGGGTTTCAATTGGAATTCCATAGAGCATATTATCAAGCCCATTATCGCCGTTTTAGCGGCAGTTTTCTGCCGCTAAAGCGGTGATAATTTTATCCCCTGGCTTGTTAATATGCCCCTAGATGAGTTGGATCTTAGGGTTACGGAGGTCATGACATGAAGCATGGAACTCTGGAATACTACAAAAAAAAGTACAGACTTGGAAGACCGGAGCTGCAGGAACAACATCCAGAAATTTGGCATTCCAGAGACGGGGGACACAAAGGACATTGTGGCTTTCCTTCAAAAGATTCTACCAGATCTTACTGGTCTCACATTTATGCCTCCCATGGAGCTTCAATGAGCACACCGAAAAGCGAACCGCAACATGTCTGCCTGCACCACCCCAAGCAGATAATGTTCAACTTTCTCCGGTTCCAGCACGCATGAGCCATTCTGTCCACGGCACATAGGCACAGGTCTTATATATATAGTGAACACTGAGTTACTGTCTCTGCTGATTTCTCTTATGAAACTCGCATTCTCTGGAAGAAGTTTCTTGCACTACGTCTTGCCCTCAGGAAGCTTGATCTGCATTTTGGCTTGCTGGACCCAGCAATTATGATATCACAGTGAATGGTCGGACCAAGGAATTTTGCCACCCAGGGAATTAGAGCTATGGTTGGAAGGGGAGGAGACCCACTCCGCCCACATGGATACTTGCCAATCCTCTTTGAAGGCGCCCTTGGCTTCCCTCGGTCTCAGTCTCTGGTAACTAAGGGGCCGGTGTAGTGAAGACACAACTCCTTGTAGTAGTTCAATACTTTATTGAACAAGATACATAAACAGGTGAGCGCCAGGATACACCTCTACTTCCACCGCCGACCAACTGCTACTCTCCCGAATCCGAATGTCACTTACTCAGTGACATTCCATGCACGCTCACACTCTCACCTTAAAGACACATCCACACATACCAACACATCAACATCAAAGTAGGACACAACACATCCCCCCCCTAAATAACAAACACGACAAACCACCAAAAATTAAAAAAAAAAAAAAAAAAAAAATAACAGCTTCCATCCAGGAACACAAAACAAAAACAACACTACTACACAATATACTCCTTGAGCCAACTAGGCAAAATCCTTTTCCTTTTTCCAATATCACCTTCACCTAAAACAGCACTTCCATGTGTAGGTACCGTGACGCTTCCCTGTGCTGGAGCTACCATGACTGGCGGACGCATCACAGACCCTTCCCCCTCCGTAACAACAGAAGAATTCCCTTCACCCTCATGAATTAATTTATCCTCCTGAGCCACCTCACAATCCCTCGCTTCCTCAGCAGCTAACTGCGATTGTAGATTACTGTTCTCAAAATAATCCTCCACCCAGTCAAAATCTACTCCTTGATCTCTCATACGATCATCTCCATCCCGACCGCTAACCACGGCTATGTCTTTCAAATTCCACACTCTTCCATCACTCAATCTCACAGAATTCCTCAAAACCTCCATTACTTGCTTGGGTGCCTCAAATCTACTCTCTCCTTTAACGACTCTGAAAGGTTTCCTGACCCGTACCCAATCACCAACCTCAACATTGACCTCCTTAGCACCATGCACTCTGTCATAATAAACCTTTGCCTTTGAATGCACTTCTTCCAACCTTCCCCGTACATCACTAGGAGACCACTGTTGTACCTCACTTTGTACTAACCAATTTGGATTAAACTTACTTCTAGGCGTTCTACCCCTCATCATAACAAAAGGAGATAACCCAGCTTGAACTTGAGACGTAACTCTGTATGACCACACAGCTTTCTGTACTTGTATCCTCCAATCCAGATTTTTGTTCATTGAAGCCTGTATGACTCCTTTAATTACCCTATTGAAACGTTCTACCGTACCATTCCCACTTGGGTTGTACAACGCAGTAGTTTTGTGTTTAATCCCACACCTTCTAAAATACTCCTTTGCCATAATAGAAAGAAACTGCACCCCATTATCTGTAAGAATGCAACCCGGCAACCCTTCCATCACAAAAATGTTATCTAAAAATCTCAACACAGACTGGGTGTCCGCCCTTTCCACAATTTCCACCACCGGCCACTTGGTAAACAAATCAATAGCTACCAACCCATACTCTTTCAATTCACCCACCGGTCCAAAAATGTCTACCGCAATGGTATCCCACGGCAACTCAGGAATCAAACCCTCACTCATAGTGGGTCTTAGTGTTTTAAGAGACTTATCTGCTGAGCAGCAAACTGAACAACTCTTCACAAAATTTTCAACCTCCTTGTCAATTCCAGGCCACCAGAACATGCCCTTCACAATCAACTTTGTCCTGACAATCCCAAAATGCCCTTCATGGCATAATTGTAAAATCCTTCCACGCAACGTTGTTGGGGGAATTATTCTATCTCCTCTCAACAACACATCCCTGTCTAGAACCAATTCCATCCGTACCTCCCAATAAGATTGCATACTCCCGGTGACACCCGCCTTCCTCGGCCACCCATTAGAAACATATTCCAACACTTTTCCCAACACCTCATCCTTTAACTGCTCCTCCAACCATTCACCTTTACTAATAGCGGATGCACCAGAATCGTGTATGAAAGCCACACTACAATTCCCCCACGGATCATCCACACATTCCTCCAACGGAGTGGGCAATCTTGACAGACAATCCGCCACCACGTTTTCCTTTCCCGGAACATGAACCATCTTATAAATGAACTCTTTCACCCTCATCGAAATTCTGGCTAATCTAGCCGAAGCAACTGCCGTACCCTCACTAGATAAAATGCGAACCAATGGTCTATGATCCGTACGAATCAGCACCGGCTTCCCCCACACAAAAGCATGAAAATGTTCAAGTGCCCATGCACACGCCAATGCCTCTCTCTCTATGATCGGGTACTTACTTTCCGCTGGTGACAATGCCCTAGATGCAAATAGAATAATTTCCTCCTTTCCATCTTTACCTCTCTGTGACAACACAGCACCAAGCCCCTTGTCACTAGCATCCGTGGTCAACAAACTCTCCAAATTCGGATCAAAACTGGCAAGGGCATTCACCGCTTGAAGATCCACTTTGACTTCCATAAACTCTCTCTCACACTCCTTGCTCCACTCAAATTTGACGTTCTTCTTTAAAAGAGAACGAATATTGTAAACTTTTGACGCAAAGTTCTTTATGAACTTTGCGCAATACTCCGCCATTCCCAGAAACGACCTTATCTCTTCCTTAGACACAGGAGCTGGTGACTTAATAATGTTCTCAACCAAGGTAGGTTTAGGTCTCACCCCTTCCTCACTTATAATGTGTCCCAAATATGAGACACTCCTTTGCGCAAATTTACATTTAGTCAACTCAACTGTTAATCCCACAGACTGCAACGTTTCCAAAACCTGAATCAGTTTGTTATCATGTTCCGCTATACTTTTTTCCGCAACCAAAATGTCATCCTGAAAAAAACGCACACCATCCACATCACCAAACAACCTGTGCATTAGTTTCTGAAAAACCGCTGCAGCGGATGCAAGCCCGAAAGGCATTCGTGTAAATTGGAAACACCCAAATGGGGTAATAAATGCTGTTAAACTTCTTGAATGTGGTTCCAGTACGACCTGATGGTAGGCCGCGGATAGATCGATGGTAGAGAACCACGTAGCCCCTCTCAATGACGCTACCATCTCATTGATTTTAGGCAAAGGAAACTTTTCTATCACGATATTGTTGTTTAAATGGCGCAAGTCTATGCACAAACGGATTTTTCCGTTGGACTTGCGGGCAACTACGACCGGAGAAATCCACTCCGATGTCTCCACTTCTTCAATCACCCCCTTGCCTAGCAAGTTCTGTATTTCCTTTTTCACCTCATCCCTAATTAAAATCGGAATGGGCCTTACTTTGTGTACTTTTGGTATTGCATCCTTTTTCAACACAATCTTGTGTTCAAACCCTTTGAGTTCCCCTAAATCTTTCCCAAACACCTTAGGAAATCTTTTGCTCAAAACTTCACTCATTTTACTGCACTCATCCATTATCAGCACTTTCTCCACACTATTAGGGTCTAAGATTATATGCAAATCCTTCTGATCGAACCACCCCAAAACTGACGGTCCCCTCTTAGCTACGTACAACTTCCCTCTTGTGGACCTTCCCTTAAAAAGGAATGTTAACCACCTGAAACCTAACATGTCAATCTTTTCTCCTGTATAGCTAATGGGATTTACATCTGATTTGTTTAATTGGTTTCCGATCTTCCCAACAAATTTTTCTTTCCATATTTCTTCATTAATGATTGTGTAGGGTGACCCCGAATCCGCATACACCATCACCTTAACCCCACCTAGAGATAACTCACAAATAGGTTTCCCATCCATAGAGTTATCCTCTATATTCAACATGAAATTCCCTCTTACACTCTTTACACATTCGTCCTCACAATTATCATCCTCCTCATCACCATCCCAAATGTACTTTACATTACTGCGCCTACGACACATTTTGCTAAAATGCCCCAACAATCCACAAATACCACATTTTTTTTTTAAAGCAGGGCACATTTTGCTAAAGGCCAAATGCTCCTTGCTATCGCAACGGTAGCATCTTCTTTCCTCAGTCCTAAAGTCTCTCCCCTGGTTCCTCAATGGTTGATTTGTCCATCTCCCTTGTGGACGTTGAACGTTAGGTTTAGCTTTACTCTGTATTTTGAATACTCCTTCTGTCATCTTTTCCGGTTCTTTCTCTGCTGCCTTGACCACAGTTGCACACCTCCCTGACATTTCCGATTTTCTCATAATGGCCAAAACGTCCTCCAGTGGTGCATCACCATTAACCCATAAGCGGTCCTGTAGAGGTGAATTGTTGTTGTGCATGACTAAATGATCTCTAATTAAATCATCATGTAAGTCACCAAATTTGCAGTCTATCGCCAATTTCTTCAGATCATCCAACCAGTCATCCACAGTTTCGCTTTTAGCTTGCTTCCTTTGAAAGAATCTATGCCTAATTACTCCAATACAAACCTTTGGGGCAAAATATTTGTCCATATCCTTTATCGAATTCTCAAATGTATTTAAATTTGTGTCTATCACTTTGGACATCCTCGAATAGGTTTTCAACCCCATAGGCCCTAATGAATGTAAAAGTATTCTCTTTTTCTGTTCAGGTTTCATCTTCCCAGCTTCGTCCACCGCTGAAATGTAATTTATAAAGTACTCCTTCCATTCTAACCATTTAATACTTGGTTCCGCTCCTGTCGCCCAAAAGGTGTGTGGATTACTAATAGAGTAATTTTGATGAGCTATCTCCACACTTGTGGGGTCTCCTTCATTATCCCCATCACCCATGTTTCAACTTAAATGTGAAGTATTTTTTGTTTTTTTTTTTATCTTCTTTTGTTCCACTACTTTGTTCGTGGTGTTCCCCCCGGCAGCCTCACCTGTTTACGCTGCTTTCCGCTGCTCCAAACCCCCTGTGCCTCCCTTTCTACGGCACTTCTCTTCGGCGCTCGTATCCTTATGTTGCCAAGCAACCGACACCAAAACAGTTCCTCCAAAATGGCCACTACGTAGGGTCACGCAGCGTGACCTTGCGTGATTACCTTCCAATGCGCATGCTCCTGACGTGTCCGGACGCACCTCCTACGTCAGAAGCTCACACGCTCAGAATTCTGGAATCTCACCACGAATCGTATCACGCTCCCAGCGCGGGCCTCTCAACTGTCCGAAATCCTTTCCTTTCCAGCACGTATGTACCACCAAACTTCCTTTCACTGCTTTAACCTCGTCTTTGATGTCAAAAATCCGATGCAGGAGGGGTCCGATGATTCACGATATAATCCACCTTGCTGAAATCAATTTCCGTTGTTTTTTTTTTTTTAAAGTCCTTTGCGCACCGCTTCTCTTCTCCTTATCCCATCCGATCGTCGCCAATTGTAGTGAAGACACAACTCCTTGTAGTAGTTCAATACTTTATTGAACAAGATACATAAACAGGTGAGCGCCAGGATACACCTCTACTTCCGCCGCCGACCAACTGCTACTCTCCCGAATCCGAATGTCACTTACTCAGTGACATTCCATGCACGCTCACACTCTCACCTTAAAGACACATCCACACATACCAACACATCAACATCAAAGTAGGACACAACAGCCGGACAGAGCGCACAGCAAACAGGAGACTTGCTTGATTACATCTGACAGGGACAAGTCCTGCTCGCCTTTGAAACCTTGATGCTCGGAGGGTCGTAGCTTTCGGCAGATCCTGCCCAGGCAGTGGCTTTCTCTTCATTCACTACTCCCTCCTCTTCCATGACTTTGGATAGTTTCTCTGCATTCTGGATAGGCATGCCCGAATTGTTGGCTGCTTCTATCACCCCGTCAGCGGATTGTTAGTTAGAAGGGCCTTTTGTTGGTGAAGCCTTGTGTTAGACAGAAACCTGCTTCTTTGTTGCAAATCATTCCATACCCCCTTTCCCAGCAGTCCATCACCATGGCCTGCCATTGACTTATGGATCTACATACCTGGTTTCATAAAGCCATTGGTATGACCCACTTTAATAAATGGTAAAAGGTACTAACATCCCTCGGTTCTAAACACCCAGACATTGTTCTCTGACAGTAGACAGACTTATCCACCTTGGAATCTGCCAAATTGAAGTGTGATTGGGTGGGTAGTGTGATATTGGCCTCCAGATCGGATGAGCCCTCTGAAGCGCCTGCTAACCCCGCTGGTGCTAAGAGAAAAAACAGCGTTGCCATACTTCTCCATAAGAAGCTGCAGTTGAGAGTTCTGAAGACTTGGACTGATGACCACGGTCATTAGGCCTTCACACAGCTCCATATTTCAGATTATACTTTTGCAGTAGGCTCTGTTTATGCTCCGCTGGGAAATAAACTTCACTGGTTTGCTAAACTGACCAGGCTTTTAACTGAATTTGGCCCAGGTCCTGTCATTATCGGAGGGTGACTGGACCATGGTGCTGGATCCACTGCTTCACAATTCGGAAGGTCCTGAGCCTCAACGAGTGTGAGATAGAGTCCTTCTGAGTGACATTATGGCTGACTTTTTTTCTCCTTGATCCCTGCCGCTTATTGCACCTTAAGGGAGAGGAGTTGGCCTAACAGCTAGGGCGGTCGACCTCGAATCTGGAGAACTGGGTTCGAGTATCGGCAATGACGCTGAACATCCTGTGATTCTGGACAAATCACTTAATCTTCCCATGCCTAACAAAAATGAGTGTGCCCTCATGTAATGCAACTGGTGCTATGTAAAGTGCTCTGATACCTGATTCGGGTCAAGTTTGCGCTATATAAAACTCTGTGAAAAAAAAATTAAAAGGCGAGAGATTATAGATACATATCTCCAGCCCACAACAGGGAGTCCAGATGACTTCTTTCTCACAATGACATCTGTATTGCCAAAGTTCCATAAATGTGACATCCAAGTGGGAAGTGTCTCGGATCATACCCTGATTACTATCTCCCTGAATCTTCACATGGTATCATCCAAATCATGCACATGCTGCCAAGATGTATCTAAATTCAGGGTGCCAGATGTCAAACAGAAACTCCTTTCCTGGCTCACGGAATATCTGGACCTCAGTGGTCTAACTGCTCCCTCGAAGCACATATTATGGGCGGCGGGCAAGTCATACCTTAGAGGGCAGCTTATGATGGATGCTAATGTCACAAGAAAGACTGCAGAGCGCAACAGATGGGCTCAGGAAGACAAAGTCAAATCCCTGCAGGCAGCCTATAGGAAGCAGCCTACGCCAACTCTGTTATGCTCCCTTCTCAATAAAAAACACAAATTGTATACGACCTAAAATTGATTGAAGAGAAAGTGCTCATGAGGACTAAACAGAAAAACTACGAGCAGGATGGAAAGGCAGAGCAGCTCTTGGAACTACAGCTCACACAAAAAGAGGCAAAGACAGCAATTCCAGTGATACATGATGCCTCTGGATCCCTGCTTTCCAGCTCTAACCTCATTTCATGTGAGTTTGCCGCCTTTAACTCTGATCTTTACTCCTCAGACTATTCACATGATACTAACGAATCAAAGAATCCTTCTTATCGCGGATTCACCTTCCTGAAACTCCCCCTCCACCTCCACCTCAGGGAGGAGATGGAACATGACATTAGAAGAGGTGAGAGAGGCTCCCAAATGGATGGCAACTGGCAAGGTGCCTAGTGATGATGGATTCCTTATAGAGTTTTATAAAATTATACGGTCATTCACTGTGCCCCTCATTACAGCAATATTTCCAGAGGCTAAAGCCTCAGGCTCTTCGCAAGAGGAAGTCAATAGAGCTCATATCGCATTGATTCCTATGGCGGTTATTGATCTGCTTTTCTGTACTAACTACCACCTGATTGCCCTCTTGAATTGTGACATGAAAATCCTGGACAAGGTCCTGGCTAATGGACTGGGTAAGGTTATCTATCTTCTTGTTCATGAAAACCAAGTAGGATCAATGACAGGTCACTCTTCCCACATTTACGCTCTCTGGTGCATATCCCACTGCAGACTACTGTGAATATTGAAGCAAAACGTTTTTTCTCTTTAGATGCCAAAAAGGTGTTTGATCGGGTGGAGCAGTCCTTTCTTTTTTCGTATCTTACAGCGTTTCAGCATAGGTCTCAGCTTCCTATGAATGGTCGGCTGTCTATCACAGCTTCGATGGCCCAGGTCCTTTGAAATGGATTTCTCTCAGACCGGACACCAATTCAATGTGGCACGAGGCAGTGCTGCCTTCTGTCGCCATTGCTTTTCCTGTTTATTTGGGATTCTAATGTTCCTAGGTTGGCCACGGCAAAGCTATATGCGGCCATGGACAGTATTTCACTCCAAATTATGTCATCAGACCCCCATAACCCTATCCTTCTGGAAATGCACAAGATCTGCAAATCGACACAAGCACCTACAGGAGGATGGGTTTATCCACCTGGAAGCCCCGTTATGGCATGATGAGGCTGTGTCCATTTACTCTAAGCCCGTCATTTGAGAAGACTGGTGCCTCAAAAGCATTCTTACAATGGATCATGTCATAACTGATGGAGCTGTGACGTCCTCACAGTTCTCTCAACCATGTATGACCTACCCAGATCCCATTTTTGGAGGTACCTACAGCTGGAACATTGCTTTCAATCAACGTCGAAGACACACACATGGCTCCATAAAGCATCTTCGTTACATTCTTACTTGGTTTGCTGGGGCCATTACAAAAAACTGATCACAGGACAGTATGACCTACCGATCAACAGACTAATCTGGAACACCTCCTCTCATTATGGTGACAACAATTACTTGGCATCTCCTATTATCTGACGCAATGGGTGTACCTCATGGCTGACCATAACAGAGAACTCTGAGAATCACGGACAACATTTATTTATTTTAAAATTCTCCATGATTAGTACTGGTCTCCCAAATGTCTCTTTTGGGCGAAAATGGCACCATCCTCCGACTGCTGGAGATGTAGCTCTTTTCACAGCAATATTCTGCACATATTATGATCCTGCCCCTGAATAATGCGCTATTGGGCGTGGGTATGGCAAATCCTCATGGACACATGCGCTTTGGGCCAAGCGCCTTCGTCTGCCCTCATCCTGCTATGTGACACTTAGGGGATCCCCCCTAGTAACCAGGCATGAGAAATGGTGGCAATCTACAGATACGATGACAGCGAAAATGTGTATCCTATGAGATTGGTCCAGGCCCTTAGTTCCCGCCCTAGAGGATTGAATGAATAGCATGGCGCAGACGGCGGCATGCGAACACCTCATTTACATATTGAACAACCAATCACAGCTTTTCTTTGGACATCTGGAGTGATTTTTACACCTGTCTTACTGAGGATAGCTGAGGCTCTCCATGACATGTCAGAGGGCCGGTGTTGCCTAGCCATTAATCCTGGACATTTTAGCAGTTATATTGCCTCTTGGTATACCAAACTTTTACTGGTGAATACATTTATACCCACTCCCCATGAGACCGAATATGCTTTACTGCATCGTTCTATGTGGTGTTTTGCCGCCTTTATCCACTGACACTGTTGAGATCTGGTGTTTCGATTGGACAGAACAAATGGTTAGCAGGGGTATGTCATAAGTCTTTCTAGATCTGCTTTGTTGTCTTTACACTGCTGTTATGTTGTCTTTTTGTTTTCTTTTTGCACTGTATGTGATGATGTACTGGATACTTTATTCTGTCCGGATATTAATACAAAATATTTCAAACAACTTAGATTCAGGCACATAACATTTAAAAACCTATAGGTGTATTTAGATATTTTTGTAAATTTAACAGCTCCAACATGTTTAAAGAATGTATGTTAACTACATAAATTATGAGAATTGTAATGTTTGAAACTATTTTATGCCTTGTAAATGATTACTGTGAATTACATTTAATATAATTGGCTCATCCTTGCTTTTGTAAATATCTATCATTGTTCCTGTTACTGTAACCTAAATATGGTGACATTTAATATGGAGCACACTATGAAGGACTTTTCTTTCCTTTCCCTGAACTACTTCTATGTAGGGCTGGCAGGAGTGGGGTATGATCAGGATTAGAGGAGGGACTATTTGTATTTTCGAGGCAGTGTTGAATCTTCCTCAGATTCCTTACATGATTAGGAAAGTCTCTCAAATTAAGAGTTTTATTAATATTGCAATTAACTTATTATCTAGACATGGATCATAATAGGTCAGAACTGCAACACATTTTTAAATTAGTTTTTTAATATGTTCTATTGCTGGCATCATTGAATACATATATATGTGTATATATATATATATATATATATATATATATATATATATATATTACCTACTGGCGGTCGCCAGTAGGTAGTTATAGTTAGGACCACGTTTCCATAGGAAAACCTCAACATTCTATTTTGAATAACTTTGGCGCCGGTCGACGAATCCTCGCGAATTTCTCAAAATAGGTGGGGCGCTACGCTCCGCTCCTACCCTGAAAGTCTCGGGGGGATCCGTCAAGCGGGGGCTGAGATAAAAGGGGGGTCCCAAAACGCGTTTTTCCCATGCATTTTTCCATAGGACCTTTAGAACGAGCTACAGCCCGAACGGCTGAACAGAATTACTCAAAATTTGGCAGAGAGGTAGTCCCTAGGTCAAGGAAGTGCCTTTTGTAGGTTTGGTGTAAATCTGTTCAGTAGATTCTGAGAAAATAGCCTTTAAATCAATATATATATCTGAGCCCGCTTACGGTACGCTTACCGTACGCTTACGGTAAGCGTACGGCGGCGTGCGCGAGCGCGATTCTGATTGGCTGTTAGATCTTAGTAAACATTCGAATCGGCCGAAACCAGGAAGCGGCGGCCGCCATTTTGTGTATTTCACTCTGAAAAAAAAGAGTGAAAACAAGGAAAGGGGGCAATGAGGAGAGTTACAGACCCCCTAACATTTGTAAGGGGGTCAAAGAAGGACAGAAAAGTACAAAAAAAACATTTATTGATTTTAAAAAAAATCACGGGGTACGCGTACGGTAAGCTTACGGTAAGCGTACGGTAAAAAAATAAAAATAGATAAATGAAAAGCAGATTTAAGAGTTTAGAAATTAGGGAGCTCTAAAAAGAGCTGTTGTGTTTATGAAGTCATTTTTTTAGTGGTACCTACAAGTAAGTACCGATGCAGAGTCTAAGGTTCAAGAGGAAGACTCTGTTCCCTTCATCATTGAAGTGCACACCATCTCCTCTATAAATGTCTTGCATGTCATAACGCAAGTTGTTGTGGTAAATGGCACCCATACCATAGTCACGGAGGAAAGCAGAAACAGATTTGTTGATGTGCTTTCTTGCTTTGTCAATCTGTGGACAGAAATGATTGGACCAGTTCCATTTTTGCCTTTGGCATATGTTGGAAAACACAAAGGCAGTTTTAGGGAAAAGTGAAAACAGTTGTGCAAAGGTGTCCTTCATAAGCATTTCCAGACCTACCCCAGTCAAAGTGCCTAGGTCATTGCCACCACAGTGCACTATTATGAGGTCAGGGTGTTGGATTTGAATGAAGGATTTCACCAATGGCATCAATTGGTGCCACTTTAACCCTCTCTGACCAATCCATCTAATGTCTACATTTGGCAAAGCAAGGTCTCTCACCATATCTGTTTTCTCTGCATACTTTTCACTCCAGAAGACATAGCTGTGCCCTACAATCCACACTGTGAACATCTTCAAAGGAGAACTGGATGCACTCAGGAGGTGTCTTTCAGTAGAATGGCAATATGAAAAGAAAGACAGTTTGGAAATGGAGGCATACATATTTTTTTTAAAACAAAAAGAACTGATTGGCTGTTTCATACCATTCTAGAATAAAAACTAGGCTGTATGTGAAAATTAATAGAAGCATGTTTTGTATTGGTACAAAAAAATGTGTAACCAAAGAACAGTACTATGGATTTGCTGTTAGGTTTGAAAAGTCAAGCACTCTTGCTCTGTGGAATTGAAACATTGTGTGTCGAACTTCTGACCTAACTGCACACAGCAGTGTTCCATGAGCTGTTGCTATGGTAGCAGGCAGAAGTCAAGTTGGGGGAAGGGTACTAGGCAGAAGTCAAGTTGGGGGCAGGGTACTTTTGGAAAAGGGTTCGTTTTCAACCAATAGAAATGTGTGATTACATGTGAAAAAAAGGGGGAAGCACTGAGATTTGAAACTTACATGTATATGTGTGGAAAAATAGAGGGAAAGTTTGCCATTATCTGGTTCTGCTGAGAGGAGAGAGGTGAACACAACAGAGATCCTGGCTCTGATAATCTGCTGTTTGAGTGTCACATTTCTTTCACAACTAACTAATTTTAAAGGTGAGTTTACAGTTTGAGAGGGTATGTATGTGGTAACTTAAGAAATGAATAATAGAAATGGGAATTGTTTTTGTTGTAGTTACACATGGTGGTTTCATAATGTGTCAGTGTGTAAAAGTGATTTACACTTGCCCCGAAAAAAAAAAGAGCAGTAAGTGTGCTTTCAAATTGGCAAAGAAATTTCGTTTTGGGACTAATGTGAAAACATGACTCTGTGTGCATAGAAGAATTATAGGCAGAGATTTATTGCGTCTTGCTCTGGTGATTTCACAGTTGCATTAGATGGAAAGGGGGAGCGAATTTTTGGGGGAAGAAGCAGAGGCTTAGCACACACCCATGTGCTTGCCATGTATAGTCATGCACAGTATTTAGAAGCCAGTGGGGTTTTCAGGTTTAAGTCTGTAATGCAAATACATTCAGCATCACTAAGGCTGGTTGCCCTTGGTGGAGTGTAGGCAGTCACAGAGAATGCACATGGTGGTGGTCTGAAAAAAAAACAGCTTGGACACGTGCAATTAAATAAATCAAAAATAGTGGTTTCATAATGTGTCAGTCTGTAAAAGTGATTTCAAATTGTAAAAAGAGATTTTCACTTGGCCCGAAAAAAAAAGAGCAGTAAGTGTGCTTTCAAATTGGCAAAGAAATTTCGTTTTAGGACTAATGTGAAAACATGACTCTGTGTGCATAGAGGAATTATAGGCAGAGATTTATTGCGTCTTGCTCTGGTGATTTCACAGTTGCATTAGATGGAAAGGGGGAGCGAATTTTTTGGGGAAGAAGCAGAGGCTTAGCACACACCCATGTGCTTGCCATGTATAGTCATGCACAGTATTTAGAAGCCAGTGGGGTTTTCAGGTTTAAGTCTGTAATGCAAATACATTCAGCATCACTAAGGCTGGTTGCCCTTGGTGGAGTGTAGGCAGTCACAGAGAATGCACATGGTGGTGGTCTGAAAAAAAAACAGTTTGTACATGTGCAATTAAATAAATCAAAAATAGTGGTTTCATAATGTGTCAGTCTGTAAAAGTGATTTCAAATTGTAAAAAGAGATTTTCACTTGGCCCTAAAAAAAAAGAGCAGTAAGTGTGCTTTCAAATTGGCAAAGAAATTTCGTTTTAGGACTAATGTGAAAACATGACTCTGTGTGCATAGAGGAATTATAGGCAGAGATTTATTGCGTCTTGCTCTGGTGATTTCACAGTTGCATTAGATGGAAAGGGGGAGCGAATTTTTGGGGGAAGAAGCAGAGGCTTAGCACACACCCATGTGCTTGCCATGTATAGTCATGCACAGTATTTAGAAGCCAGTGGGGTTTTCAGGTTTAAGTCTGTAATGCAAATACATTCAGCATCACTAAGGCTGGTTGCCCTTGGTGGAGTGTAGGCAGTCACAGAGAATGCACATGGTGGTGGTCTGAAAAAAAAACAGTTTGTACATGTGCAATTAAATAAATCAAAAATAGTGGTTTCATAATGTGTCAGTCTGTAAACGTGATTTCAAATTGTAAAAAGAGATTTTCACTTGGCCCTAAAAAAAAAGAGCAGTAAGTGTGCTTTCAAATTGGCAAAGAAATTTCGTTTTGGGACTAATGTGAAAACATGACTCTGTGTGCATAGAGGAATTATAGGCAGAGATTTATTGCGTCTTGCTCTGGTGATTTCACAGTTGCATTAGATGGAAAGGGGGAGCAAATTTTTGGGGGAAGAAGCAGAGGCTTAGCACACACCCATGTGCTTGCCATGTATAGTCATGCACAGTATTTAGAAGCCAGTGGGGTTTTCAGGTTTAAGTCTGTAATGCAAATACATTCAGCATCACTAAGGCTGGTTGCCCTTGGTGGAGTGTAGGCAGTCACAGAGAATGCACATGGTGGTGGTCTGAAAAAACAGCTTGGACATGTGCATTTAAATAAAAGAAAAAAAAGTGGTTTCATAATGTGTCAGTCTGTAAAAGTGATTTCAAATTGTAAAAAGAGATTTTCACTTGGCCCGAAAAAAAAAGAGCAGTAAGTGTGCTTTCAAATTGGCAAAGAAATTTCGTTTTGGGACTAATGTGAAAACATGACTCTGTGTGCATAGAGGAATTATAGGCAGAGATTTATTGCGTCTTGCTCTGGTGATTTCACAGTTGCATTAGATGGAAAGGGGGAGCAAATTTTTGGGGGAAGAAGCAGAGGCTTAGCACACACCCATGTGCTTGCCATGTATAGTCATGCACAGTATTTAGAAGCCAGTGGGGTTTTCAGGTTTAAGTCTGTAATGCAAATACATTCAGCATCACTAAGGCTGGTTGCCCTTGGTGGAGTGTAGGGAGTCACAGAGAATGCACATGGTGGTGGTCTGAAAAAAAAACAGTTTGTACATGTGCAATTAAATAAATCAAAAATAGTGGTTTCATAATGTGTCAGTCTGTAAAAGTGATTTCAAATTGTAAAAAGAGATTTTCACTTGGCCCTAAAAAAAAAGAGCAGTAAGTGTGCTTTCAAATTGGCAAAGAAATTTCGTTTTAGGACTAATGTGAAAACATGACTCTGTGTGCATAGAGGAATTATAGGCAGAGATTTATTGCGTCTTGCTCTGGTGATTTCACAGTTGCATTAGATGGAAAGGGGGAGCGAATTTTTGGGGGAAGAAGCAGAGGCTTAGCACACACCCATGTGCTTGCCATGTATAGTCATGCACAGTATTTAGAAGCCAGTGGGGTTTTCAGGTTTAAGTCTGTAATGCAAATACATTCAGCATCACTAAGGCTGGTTGCCCTTGGTGGAGTGTAGGCAGTCACAGAGAATGCACATGGTGGTGGTCTGAAAAAACAGCTTGGACATGTGCATTTAAATAAAAGAAAAAAAAGTGGTTTCATAATGTGTCAGTCTGTAAAAGTGATTTCAAATTGTAAAAAGAGATTTTCACTTGGCCCGAAAAAAAAAGAGCAGTAAGTGTGCTTTCAAATTGGCAAAGAAATTTCGTTTTGGGACTAATGTGAAAACATGACTCTGTGTGCATAGAGGAATTATAGGCAGAGATTTATTGCGTCTTGCTCTGGTGATTTCACAGTTGCATTAGATGGAAAGGGGGAGCGAATTTTTGGGGGAAGAAGCAGAGGCTTAGCACACACCCATGTGCTTGCCGTGTATAGTCATGCACAGTATTTAGAAGCCAGTGGGGTTTTCAGGTTTAAGTCTGTAATGCAAATACATTCAGCATCACTAAGGCTGGTTGCCCTTGCTGGAGTGTAGGCAGACACAGAGAATACACATGGTGGTGGTCTGAAAAAAAAACAGCTTGGACATGTGCAATTAAATAAATTTTTAAAAAAGGTTTCATAATGTGTCAGTCTGTAAAAGTGATTTTCACTCGGCCCGAAAAAAAAAGAGCAGTAAGTGTGCTTTCAAAATGGCAAAGAAATTTCGTTTTGGGACTAATGTGAAAACATGACTCTGTGTGCATAGAGGAATTATAGGCAGAGATTTATTGCATCTTGCTCTGGTGATTTCACAGTTGCATTAGATGGAAAGGGGGAGCGAATTTTTTGGGGAAGAAGCAGAGGCTTAGCACACACCCATGTGCTTGCCATGTATAGTCATGCACAGTATTTAGAAGCCAGTGAGGTTTTCAGGTTTAAGTCTGTAATGCAAATACATTCAGCATCACTAAGGCTGGTTGCCCTTGCTGGAGTGTAGGCAGACACAGAGAATACACATGGTGGTGGTCTGAAAAAAAAACAGCTTGGACATGTGCAATTAAATAAATTTTTAAAAAAGGTTTCATAATGTGTCAGTCTGTAAAAGTGATTTTCACTCGGCCCAAAAAAAAAAGAGCAGTAAGTGTGCTTTCAAAATGGCAAAGAAATTTCGTTTTGGGACTAATGTGAAAACATGACTCTGTGTGCATAGAGGAATTATAGGCAGAGATTTATTGCGTCTTGCTCTGGTGATTTCACAGTTGCATTAGATGGAAAGGGGGAGCGAATTTTTGGGGGAAGAAGCAGAGTCTTAGCACACACCCATGTGCTTGCCGTGTATAGTCATGCAAAGTATTTACAAGCGAGTGGGGTTTTCAGGTTTCAGTCTGTAATGCAAATACATTGAGCTTCACTAAGGCTGGTTGCCCTTGCTGGAGTGTAGCACTGTGGACATGAGCTTTTTAAAAAATCAGAAAAGTGGTTTCATAATGTGACAGTTTGTAAAAGAGATTTTCACTTGCCCAAAAAAAAGAGCAGTTTGTGTGCATTCAAATTGGCAAAGAAATTTTGTTTTGTGACTATTGTGAAAACAAATGTAGTAATATATTTAAATACAATAAAGGATTTTTTTTTTTGTTTTTTTCAGGTATTGCTGAAGAACAGTGAACAAAATTTAAGATGCCTACAAAATCTCGAGTTCAAAAAACGCTAAAAAAAAAACTATATTTGAAGACAACTGGAGGACCAAAGTTAGTAGAAGATGCTCATGTTGGGAAAAAGAAAAAATCTTCTGGTAAGCAGAAAAAACAATTTCTTAACAAAATATTCAAAACAAAGAAAAATGTACAAAATGTCTGTCCTCGGAAAAATGTAACAAAACATAGAGAACAGCAAAAAATTGAGAATTTAGTTAATGCAAATATACCTTCTGCAATTGAAAAGTTTAACATAAACAGAAAAACAGCGTTTAAAGAGATACGTAGAAAAATGTTTCAGAGAAGAGTTATGTCCAATTTGATAAAGGATGTAAAGAAATATAAGCAAAAGGCAAAATATTACAAGAGAAAAAAAGAAATTGAAGCCATTGCAGCAAAAGCATTAGAATTAAAAAGGAAACTATTCATATTAATTTTGAATAGGATGCGTACATTAGATAAAATGGTTAATGTACTGAAATCACAAAGCAAAAGCAAAAGAGTAGTGAACAGAACAAACTTTTGTAAAGTGTTTTTAGGAAAGTGGATGCATAGTTCAAGTAGTGAACCTTTTTTTAATGAAGAGAGCTATTTTCAAAGTAATAGTTTGCTGCATGCAGTTGACACCAGAGGTCGTTCATACGAAGTAAAAAATGGTTGCATAATGGAGAAGGAGATAATGGTTCCAAGAGATGAGGTACAAGTGATGGCAGATGAGGCAATGGGGAGACGTCCTAAAGCCCCAGTGTACACTTGGAATTGTAGTAGTATTTGCACTGTGCGTCAGGAATCTATTGACAGATTTCGAGAGTTTCTAAGAGAATATAGTAAAAAAAGTGTAAAACAAAAGATTAAGGTGCTTCAAAGTCTGGATCCATGCAGAGTGAGAGAGAATACTGGTTTGCAGGGTCATTCTCTTGCTTGTCTATCTAGAAAAGTGTGCAATAGTGTTTTCCATCATTTTAGGATGCTGGCTGTTCATCATACTGAAATGAGAAAGTTTGTGAGACGGTTGTATTTTGCCAAAAGTCCAGCAATAAAGTTAAATGAATTGAATAGGGCTCTGTTCCGAGGAACGGTATCAGATGTAGAGAAGGTTGTTGATGAAATTCAGTTTTGTTACTTTGGTCCTGAACAAAACAGTGCAGAGAAGGACACAGTAAATGAGGCAGAAGTGGAAGAGAATGTAGAACCCTCTGTAAGTAACACATTTAATGATCACATAACAAAATTTGCAATAGTCTCTAATGAAAGACCAAATGTTACTTGTATTTGTTGCCGCAGAACTCATTATAGAAAACAAACTAGGAATGTTGATCTCTACAGAAAGAGTGAAAATGAAGATAATTATAAGTGGATGGATTTTGCCACATATATATTTCTTGAAAATTGTTTTGAATTGGGTGAAGATCAGCGTATTTGTAAATACTGTTACAACAAGTTAGAGGAAAATAGAATGCCGACCAGAGCTGTACATAATAATTTAGAATTGGATGCTATTCCTGCTGAACTTTCTGAATTAAATACATATGAGTCTATACTCATTCAATGTGTTCATCCGTTCCAGACCATAGTACGTATGGAGCCCAAAACTGGTAAATTACCTCCTTCAGATTTACTGAGAGGTTTAAAAGGTAGAGTGGTGTATTTGCCCTTGGATTTGAAAAAAAATATGGAAACTATTGATGCGGATACTTTGGAAACTGAACCATTAATTATTCTGGTTAATGGTGTACCTACAAAGAATAAGAAGATTTGGCAGGAGCTGGTAGATGTGCGGAAAGTACAAAGAGCAAATTTGTATTTGAAAAAAAATAACAAATGGTATGAATCAATTTATATAGAAGAAGAAGAAGAAGAAGAAGATTTTCAAGAACACACAGAAACACCAACTGGACAAATTGAAAAAGTGGACAAGTCAAAGGAAGAAGAAATTTATGAACATTTTAGCATACATCCTCTCCATTCGAAAGAAGTTATGGGAGACAATATTGATCTCTTTCAGATGAAGAAAGCAAAAGGAAATCCCGTGAGTGTATGGGAGGAGAGCTTGGAAGCTCGATGTTTTCCCCAGCTGTTTCCTAAAGGAAAAGGAGGACGATACGATGAACGTCCAGAACAGATTCCAGCTTCAGAGTATCGGACTACAAGACTATATGCTGAAGATCCCAGATTTCGACAAAGTATTCCTTATTTGTTCCATCTTTTATTTGAAAGCGACTTGTCTGCACTGTCTTATGCAGTAAATCACATTTTAAAAAGTGGAGTACATTTACAAAATGTGTCTGCTAAGGATTTTATGGAGAAAGTGCAGCACCGAGATGATCATTTGGAAACACAACTGATCAATCTGATGGCTTGTCAGCGTGGGACAAATGAATATTGGTACCGACGCCATGGTGAACTAAAATGCATGTTACGCAATTTAGGAACACCAACATGGTTCCTTACCCTAAGCTGTGCCGAGTACGCTTGGGATGATTTACTGGATTTTCTACGAGAGGCCAATTCAAACATTAAAAACATCGAATACAAGACAGCAGGAGAACTGTGCTCATTGGATCCGGTTAATGTTTGCAGATATTTCAATCATAGATTTGAGGCTATGATGTCCTTCATCTGCAATAAAAAAAATCCACCCCTTGGAGAAGTAGTGGATTTCTTTTGGAGAAAAGAGTACCAGGCAAGAGGTGCTCCTCATATTCATATGCTGCTGTGGATCAAGGATGCCCCAAAGTTTGGAACAGATACTGATGAAGCAGTGTTATCTTACATTGAAGAATATGCAACATGTGGTATACCAAAAAGCACAGAAGAGAACAAGTTAAAGGAGCAAGTTCTACGTTTCCAAAGTCATCGGTGTGGAAAATACTGTCGACGGAAATACAAGAGCAAAGAAAAATACTACACTAAATGTCGATTTGGATTTCCTAGACCTGTTCTTTCAAATGGAAGAGTCAACAGTTTTATGTCAGCTGTGAGACATACTATCACAAGAAAATCACCTAAGAATACCTACAACCTTAAAAGAAAAGAAGAATCAAAAAATATAAATGACTACAACCCAGTCATTTTATCCATGTGGAACGCTAACATGGATATACAGTATGTAGCTGACAATTCCATTGCTGTTGCACGATATGTAACGTCTTACATTACGAAATCAGAAAAAACAGAATTGAAGGAAATGTGGGAAGAGATTTCTCACGAGAAGACTGTCAGTAAGAAGCTGTACAGTTTCAGTTTGAAGATGTTATCGCATCGAGAAATTGGATCCTACGAATGTTCAGATAGGTTATCTTCTGCAAGTCTCTACTCGAAGTCAAGAAGAATAATTTGGGCAAGTTTAGGCCTTGCAGCAATGAGAAATCGGGTACTGAAATCTGTTGGAGAAATTGAATATTTGGCTGAGAATGACCCAGAAAGTACAGATATATTGAAAACAAACATGTTGGACACATATTATCCCAAGAGAAGTCATCATCTGGCGAACATGTGTCTCTATGAAGTGTTGCAGAACTACATTTATTCACGGAAAGCTGCAGAAGACATCAACAGTGGAAAATATAAAGTTGTTGGTGAAGAAGGATGTTTGGTGAAGCAAACCAAAGGAAGTTTGATAAATCACCGGAAGCTGAGTTGCGACACTACCGACAAGAAAGAATTTTACTACTTGGCTCTTTTACAGTTGTTTAAACCATGGCGTACAGAGGATGAACTACTGGGAGAATTCCAGAGCTATGAAGATTCTTTTAATGCTTGCAAAGACAGCATACAATGCAGTACATTCTCAACTTATCTGCAAATGTTAAATGAAGAAATTGAACAGGAAACTACAATTGCAGCAGAAATAGCTAGAGACAGTTCTCAGGACAGCCAAAGTTCTGGAACACTCAGTCAAGATCCCCTAGGACAACCAATCGTTGAAAATGAAGCATCAATAGCCATGAATGAAGTGGAAACGGCTATGAATCAAGCTCAAGAAGAATTTATAGACTTACAAAATTTGGAAAGACAACTGAATCAAGAGCAGCAACACATTTATGAAGAGATCAAAAACAAAATTGATCACGGATTTCTACATGAAAAAAAAGAGTGCTCATGCACATCATTTCATCCAATCAGGATGTATGTAAGCGGACAAGCTGGCACTGGAAAAAGTTTCCTAATTAAAGTCATCAGAAGCTACCTAAAGCAAAAAACGGATTCTACTTTGTCTTGTGTGGTTACTGCTCCAACTGGGTTAGCAGCATATAACATAAAAGGAATCACCTTACATCGTTTGCTAATGTTACCAGTGGAGCATGAGAACAAAATACAATTCAACAAGCTAACTGGAGAAGCATCCTTGGAAGTTTCAAGAGTATTGAAGAAGATGCAAGTTCTCATTATTGATGAGGTGAGCATGGTATCAAACTTAATGCTTGCCTTTGTGCATTTAAGAATGCAGCAAATTTTGAAGACAGACTATGACGTGTTATTTGGTGGAAAACACGTCATAGTTTTTGGGGATCTTTTGCAACTTACTCCAGTTAAAGGACAACCAGTGTTTAATACTGTGACACATGAAGACACGAAGAAGTCATTGGGAAGCATTGGAAATACAAATATTTGGTCCTTCTTTGAGTACAAGGAACTTACAACTAATATGAGGCAAGCAAACGATGAAGAATATGGAAGTATTCTGAAAGATATCAGAATTGGACTACTCACAGAAGTTGGGGAAAAAGCATTACAGAGTCGGCTGCTACATAATTTATTTCCAAAGGAAGAAATAGTTGCAGAGAAAATATACAAGAATATTGCAGAAAACAAAACTGTCATCTGCTTAATGCCAACTCTACGTGAATGCTCAATATTTAATGAGGAGCTTTTGAAATTGGAAAAGGAAGAGATCAGGAAATTGGAAGCAGTGGACAAAATTGAGGATGGAAGAATTACTATCACAGTAACAGGCAAACTGAAAAATAAATTGGACTCACTAGAGAAGAACATCTCCAAAACAGCAGGATTAGAAAAAAATCTATATGTTTGCATGAACTGTAGAGTATTTTTAAGGAGAAATTTGGATGTTGAGAAAGGCTTAGTGAATGGAGCGATGGGAAGAGTTGTGGGTTTTATTAATTATCAGAAAAAAGAAGGAATTGAATGTTTACAGATAAAATTTGATCAGATAGATGAAGTTAAAGATATTTGTCGTTGTACAGTTCGTTTTATGCTTGTGAAAGACTTATATGTACGTAGGAAGCAGTTTCCGTTTTCTCTAGCATATGCTGTAACTATCCACAAGTCTCAAGGATTGACTGTAGATTGTGCATTTGTGAACATTGGTTCAACTGTGTTCAAAGAAGGTATGGCATATGTAGCTTTGTCACGAGTCAAAACATTATCAGGTTTATTCATGATAGACTTTGATGACTCAAAAGTTAGTGCTGATACAAACTGTGTAAAGGAGTATAATAGATTAAGAAGAAGCTATGCTCCTCATTTAGGTCAGTATCCTGTGTTGGAGAAACGTGTAGTTTCTCGTAAAAGGAGAAATGAGAATATCTGTAATGAAGATATAGAGAAGAGGAAAAAAAAGAGGAGTGATGTAATTGCAAGCAAAAAGAAAAAGGACAATGAAGAACAGGTTGTAGGATGTCATTTTGAAAATAGCTCTGGTGTCAACTGCTACGCTAATGTAGTGCTGAATGTTGCATTTTATCTGGAAAGTTTGCAAGAGCAGATAATAGTAAATCAGGGAAAAAGATTCTGTTCAGAGCTGAGTCTCCTTTTTCAAAAGCTGAGTAAAGATAAAACTCAAATAGAAAGTGCTACTGATATTAGAAAACTTTTAGATGTATGTTCAGGACGAACACAGTTTTCTCAAAATGAACAGCAAGATGCACACGAATTTTTGATGTATTTTCTTCAGGTAGTGGAAGAAGAAGGAGTTCCCATTGACATTTTTTTTGGTCTCTCTTATAAATGGGAACATAGTTGTGATAATTGTTATAATATATGTGGCTCTATTGTTGATAATGAAAGGTTTATTTATTTGACATTGCCAGAGAGTAAAACAGTCACTTTTGCAAAATTAGTTAAAGATGCTAATCATAGCATGAAATGTGGTGAGTGTAATTCTGACATGTTTTCAACATTAATTTTAAGGGAATACGGACAGTATGTAATTTTAATGATGCAACGATGTAGAGCTGATGGTTCAAAATTGGATACTTTAATAAAGAAGTTTACAGGACAGCAATTATCAATTTCAGGAAAAACTTTTGTAACTGTTGCAATAATTTTCCATGATGGACCTACTGTTACTTCTGGACATTACACAGTTTATCTAAAATGTGAAAAAGGCTGGACACTGTGTAATGATTCCCAATTGATTTTCAAACAACGTTTGCCTTTTGATTTAGCAAATTCCTATCTAATCTTCCTGAAACCTAAATTTTAGAGAGACTTGGCAAGATCTGGACAAAATAATTTTACCATTTTACTGGATTACCATTGCAATTTTGTAGAAAAAATATTTTTAAAATTATCATTTGGCCTAAAGGAAAGATAACCAATTGTAATGTGGACTTTTTTAATTTTTAATGCAATTTTGAAAAACCAATAATTTAGAGATAATCGGTAACTTCTGCACATTTTAAATTTTGGAATGCTATTGGACTGCCATTGGAAATTTTTTCAAAAATGATTTAAAAAATTACTATTTGGCCATGTGGAAAAGTAAGCAATTCTATTGTGGACTAAATAAATTATTCAAAAAATTTTCGTGAACCAAAATGTTACAGAGAATCGGTGAGATCTGGACAGATTAAACTTTAGAATTTTAATGGATTTCCCTTGGAAATTTATTCCAAAAAAAAAAAAAAATACTATTTGGCCTAAAGGAAATGAAATCAGATGTATTTTGGAGTTATTTGAGATATAATATTGTGATTATACTTCTGAAACAAACATATCAGACGGTATTTTAAAGAAATAAGTATTGTTTTTAGATGATATTTTTTTAGAATAATATGCATTTCTGTAATGATAAGTTTAAGTGAGAAGAGATTCTGGGCTTTTTTAATACAATCTTTGAGATTGTTATTTTTTTTTGCCCGCTGTAAAATGATGAATGCAATTGCTTTCACAATTTATAGTGAAATGCAATATATTCTGAAAACAGCAAAAATAAGGCAAAAATATTTTTGGGAAAAAAATGTAAATATGTATACTGTATTATAAATTGTTAAAAAAATATTAATACTTTTTTCATTTTTTTCAGATCGATATAGAAAATTTTCGAAAACTACAACCATTTTTAAAACTATTTTTAAAAAAAACAAATGAATAAATATTTTTTTGAGTGAGTATGGTAAGTCAATAATAATAATTGTAGTCTCTCAAGGACCTTGTAATGTGATAATTGATTTTTAGTGTTTTTTTTAAAAAATAAAAAAAAGGTACGCGCACCGTACGCGTACGGTAAAAAAAAAAAAAAAAAAAGGTTTTAAAAAACATATGTAAAAAATAGATGAAAGGTAAGGTTGGCTCTTAAAAGAGCCGTTGTGTTCATGCAGGGACAGAGGAAAGAAAGATTGGGAATATTAGACGGTACGACAAGTGTGCTGATCTATTTTACTGTTCACTAGGGAAACACTGGTCTCCCTATAAGTAATTAGATCGTGACAAGTGGCGCACCGTACTTCAACCCTCGCAAACCGAGGGTTAATTTCCAGAGGGCCAGCAGAAGGAGATGCTCCCCCCACAGATGAAGGGCTCACCTGACCTGCAGAGGAAGGAGTCAGCCCTGCAGATGATGGTCCAGGCTGAGCTGCTGTGGATGTACTGGCTCGTCTTTCTGAAGAGTTACCTCCAAAAAGATGACCATGTGTCCTTCCGTGTACATCCTGGAGGTGCCTCTTCATGGTGTGATTCCCAAAGGAATACTTCCTGTCAGGATTACCTCTAGAAAGTACACGCTTACACAGACAGCAAGTAACTAAGGGTGCATTCACCTTTTGCTGGCCTTCTGGAAAAGTAAAATAATCCCAAACATAAGAAGGCTTTTGTTTCCTCGATCTCTGCCTCAAGACAGTGCTGCTGGTGCTAGCCTCACTCTCAGAAGAGCTCTGCTGTTCTGCCATCGTATCCCAAAGACAAACCAGCTCCTTCTCCCAAGGGATCACAAGCAGAAATGAGGGGAATGGGTGTGGTGTAGGAGAGTTCTAGAACTGAAAGTAGTTTCAACCAATCAAAAGTTGTGTTTCAAGATCACATGACCTACCGTACGCTTACGGTACGCTTACGGTACGCTTACGGCAAAAAGTACGCGTGCGCGTAAAAAAGACACGCGCTTGCGCGCATGCGCATAACAGTCACTCCCCGGCACTTCCGCGTAACGTGCGCGTGTGGCGTAAGCGCGCACGCGTCCCACGCGCAGTACGCACGGCTACGCAAAGTGCGTAACTATACGCAAGCAGCGTAGATAGATTACGGACGTTGCGTAAGCCGTACGCTTACCGTGAGCTTACGGTACGCGTACTAAAAAAAAAAAAAAAAAAAAAATCTGGAAATAAATTTTACATGTTTATTTTAAAAAATATATTAAAAAAAAATATTTAAGGATTTTAAAAATTTAAGCATAGTCTTTATAAAAGGAAAGAAAATTAAATTAAAAATATGTTTGAAAAAAATGAAAAAAAAAAAAAAAAATTAGCATTTAAAAAACCTTGCAAATTCACTGAAAAAACCATGGGTTTCACACACGTTATAGTTAGGAATTAGCATTTAAAAAACCTTGCAAATTCACTGAAAAAACCATGGGTTTCACACACGTTATAGTTAGGAATTAGCATTTAAAAAACCTTAGAAATTCACTGAAAAAACCATAGGTTTCACACACGTTATAGTTAGGAATTAGCATTTAAAAAACCATAGAAATTCAGTGAAAAAACCATAGGTTTCACACATGTTATAGTTAGCTGGACATTTTACTCGTAAAAAACCAATGAAATTGCCCCGTTATAGTTAGTTCAGCTAACTATAACTCGCGCGCCCGCAATGCACTGCTGATGACGTCACATATTACATCACTCATGACATGGTCAGTGACATCACTCATGACATCACTGATGACATCACTGATGACATCATCCTTGTGATAGAGTGGCAGACCTCCTCTCACCTTAATATAAGCTTTGATACACACATTCAAAAATAGAGACTAAAATTTTCAAAACAATGGACATACCAATACCAGTTACAACAATCTCTTCAGTAATTCTAAGATCCACATACACATCCACTCATTCACCAACAGTCCTATAGTCACTCATACATGTACTCACTCATCATATGTACTCATACACCTATACATCCTGTTACATAATGCCACTCATCCATAGAGTTACTCACACACATAGTCACTCATGCTAATAAAGAATCAAACATACATTCACCTGCATATACAGTTATACACACACCACCACACTTACTTCTACGGAAACTTACACATACTTAGTCTTTTAAACAATCACTTATAGAAACACATACTTATTCATACAGGAACTCTTTCAAGCTCTCACATATACTCACATATATACACCAATAGTCACATATACTAGTTTTAAACATATGTAGTTACTCATAAAGACACTATTGAGACAGTCATTCACTCACTAACACACCCATACACACACTCATCCACCCATACAGTCCTGCACACATGCTGTGTTCAACACACACAAAGAGTGAATTATTCATTCATGCACCTATGCACTACATAATACCCCCCACCGAACCATACAGACACTCAGACTGATACTCAAAAAAACAACTAATAACCTATATAGACACCCATGTAGCTACTAACCAACCCATGCAACCACTTATACACAAAGTGAGAGACTGATACAGATATTTTCATATTTAAACATTACACACTAAGCCATGTATTCACTATGATACACTTAATCAGTCAATTACACAATAAATTTTTCAAAAACAAAGCATCCATTTAGACACTTATATACCCATTTATTCTTCCATTGACCTTGAGAAATACATATATAAAGCATATTTAATTTTCAGAAAAACACACATTCACTGGATGATGTCATCAGTGATGTCATTTGAGATGTCATCAGTGATGTCATGAGTGATGTCACTGACCATGTCATGAGTGATGTAATATGTGACGTCATCAGCAGTGCATTGCGGGCGCGCGAGTTATAGTTAGCTGAACTAACTATAACGGGGCAATTTCATTGGTTTTTTACGAGTAAAATGTCCAGCTAACTATAACATGTGTGAAACCTATGGTTTTTTCACTGAATTTCTATGGTTTTTTAAATGCTAATTCCTAACTATAACGTGTGTGAAACCTATGGTTTTTTCAGTGAATATATATATATATAAATTCACTGAAAAAACCATAGGTTTCAAACACGTTATAGTTAGGAATTATCATTTACAAAACCTTGCAAATTCACTTAAAAAACCATAGGTTTCACACATGTTATAGTTAGCTGTACATTTCACTCGTAAAAAACCAATGAAATTCCACGTTATAGTTAGATCAGGTAACTATAACTTGCGCGCCCACAATAAACTGCTGATGACGTCACATAGTACATCACTCATGACATGGTCAGTGACATCACTCATGACATCAATGATGACATCTGAAATTACACATTGTGGATTGCGGTCGCGCAAGTTATAGTTACCTGATCTAACTATAACGTGGAATTTCATTGGTTTTTTACGAGTGAAATGTACAGCTAACTATAACATGTGTGAAACCTATGGTTTTTTAAGTGAATTTGCAAGGTTTTGTAAATGATAATTCCTAACTATAACGTGTGTGAAACCTATGGTTTCTTCAGTGAATTTGTACGGTTTTTTAAATGCCAGGTTATGTATTTATTTTTTATTTTTTTTTCTGGTTTTTCACTATGCGCACACCCTGCGCGCATGGTGCGCATAGCGCACCGTGCGCGCGCTGTGGGCGCTCGGTGCGCTTTGCGCACCGAGCACCCACGTTGCGTAGTCCATGCCGTGCGCACCTCGCCTTTTTTTACGCAGTAACATTTCTTTTTTTCTCCCTTGTGGGTCCTTTAATTTATTTAATAAATGTGATTGTTACTTCTTTATTTTTATTTTTTTATTTTTTTTTCCGTGCGCGTACGGTAAGCTTACCGTTCGCGTACCCCGCGATTTTTTTTTTAAATTATTAAATTTATTTTTCGTACTTTTGGGTCCTTCTTGGACCCCCTGACAAACACTAGGGGGTCTGCAACTCTCTTCGTTGCCCCCGTTTCACGTTCCCCACCTTTGTTTCTCAGTGTGAGAGACAGAAAATGGTGGCCGACACTTCCTGATTTCGACCGATTCGAATGTTTACAGTCATGTAACCACCAATCAGAATTGAGCTCGCGCACGGCACCGTACGCGTACGGTAAGCTTACGGTAAGCGCACGGAGCGCGCTTACAGATATCTATATTGATTTAAATGCTATTTTCTCAGGACCTGCTGAACAGATTTACACCAGACCTACAAAAGGCACATCCTTGACCTGAGGACTACCTCTCTGCCAAATTTCAAGTAATTCTGTTCAGCCGTTCGGGCTGTAGCTGTGTCTAAAGGTCCTATGGAAAACTGCATGGGGAAAACGCGTTTTGGGACCCCCCTTTTTTCTCAGCCCCCGCTTGACGGATCCCCCCGAGACTTTCAGGGTAGGAGCGGAGCGTAGCGCCCCATTAGTTTTGAAAATTTCGCGAGGATTCGTCGACCGGCGCCAAAGTTTCCTATGGAAACACGGTCCCAACTACAACTATACCGCCAGTAGATAATATATATATATACATATATATATATATAAATATATATATATATATATATACACATATATACACATATATATATATATGCACCACCGCAGAAAAAGCGGCCCGGAGGCTCTGTGAATTTCGAGCCATTGTCGGACCATTGGCAGGGCATTGATGTATTTGGCATCGCACTACACACTCCGTGAGGAGCCTATTGATGGCTGAATTGTGAACATTATTTCGATTGGCAGTTTGAGTTCTAATATGAATCGAGGCTTTGAACAAAGACTACTGCTCCCATAAGACACTGTGGATATTTAATGAGGCTGCACCTGGGGCCAATAAAGGTATTGATGTTATTTAAGCAGCCGTCTTTTTGCCTTTCATTTAACTGCCGCTCGCTGCCTGTGATCAAGGACAAAGGAGATGTCTGAAACGCGTAAGGCTGATGATTTACCCATGGATTGTGGTATGCGCTGCTGCCTTAAATGAAGTTGCCGATGGTGAGTGCGTCCTGAAGTGTGGACACTTGTGAAACTTGGTATAAAACACGGCAGTCCAGCCGTGGGGACTGCACCACCGCAGAAAAAGCGGCCCGGAGGCTCTGTGAATTTCGAGCCATTGTCGGACCATTGGCAGGGCATTGATGTATTTGGCATCGCACTACACACTCCGTAAGGAGCCCATTGATGGCTGAATTGTGAACATTATTTCGATTGGCAGTTTGAGTTCTAATATGAATCGAGGCTTTGAACAAAGACTACTGCTCCCATAAGACACTGTGGATATTTAATGAGGCTGCACCTGGGGCCAATAAAGGTATTGGTGTTATTTAAGCAGCCGTCTTTTTGCCTTTCATTTAACTGCCGCTCGCTGCCTGGGATCAAGGACAAAGGAGATGTCTGAAACGCGTAAGGCTGATGATTTACCCATGGATTGTGGTATGCGCTGCTGCCTTAAATGAAGTTGCCGATGGTGAGTGCGTCCTGAAGTGTGGACACTTGTGAAACTTGGTATAAAACACGGCAGTCCAGCCGTGGGGACTGCACCACCGCAGAAAAAGCGGCCCGGAGGCTCTGTGAATTTCGAGCCATTGTCGGACCATTGGCAGGGCATTGATGTATTTGGCATCGCACTACACACTCCGTGAGGAGCCCATTGATGGCTGAATTGTGAACATTATTTCGATTGGCAGTTTGAGTTCTAATATGAATCGAGGCTTTGAACAAAGACTACTGCTCCCATAAGACACTGTGGATATTTAATGAGGCTGCACCTGGGGCCAATAAAGGTATTGATGTTATTTAAGCAGCCGTCTTTTTGCCTTTCATTTAACTGCCGCTCGCTGCCTGTGATCAAGGACAAAGGAGATGTCTGAAACGCGTAAGGCTGATGATTTACCCATGGATTGTGGTATGCGCTGCTGCCTTAAATGAAGTTGCCGATGGTGAGTGCGTCCTGAAGTGTGGACACTTGTGAAACTTGGTATAAAACACGGCAGTCCAGCCGTGGGGACTGCACCACCGCAGAAAAAGCGGCCCGGAGGCTCTGTGAATTTCGAGCCATTGTCGGACCATTGCCAGGGCATTGATGTATTTGGCATCGCACTACACACTCCGTGAGGAGCCCATTGATGGCTGAATTGTGAACATTATTTCGATTGGCAGTTTGAGTTCTAATATGAATCGAGGCTTTGAACAAAGACTACTGCTCCCATAAGACACTGTGGATATTTAATGAGGCTGCACCTGGGGCCAATAAAGGTATTGATGTTATTTAAGCAGCCGTCTTTTTGCCTTTCATTTAACTGCTGCTCGCTGCCTGTGATCAAGGACAAAGGAGATGTCTGAAACGCGTAAGGCTGATGATTTACCCATGGATTGTGGTATGCGCTGCTGCCTTAAATGAAGTTGCCGATGGTGAGTGCGTCCTGAAGTGTGGACACTTGTGAAACTTGATATATATATACATATATATATATATAGGTACCAACTTAATTGATCATTGATTTGTGACTTTGCTTTGTTTGACTTTAAATTCTTCTTGAAGAAAGAAGGCGTTGGACTGTGTTTGATTTGACTCACAAAATTATTGATTAGATAAAGATTTTAAAACTTTCTGAGTTTGTGGTTATTTCAAAGGTAAATGTAATGTCATTTCTACTTTAAACTAACTCAGCAACCTGATTCATTGAGCGAAGGAAAATTATTGACAAGGAGATCGAGTTGGTAAGATTTGGTAAAAGTGAATATCAAATTACAGGTAAAACACAAAACTGATGTCAGCGGGTTTTTACTAGCGTATTTGTATGAATGTTATGGGCCCAGGTATGTGTGAGTAACCCAAGCTGGTAACCCGCTCCATCAGACAAACACATAGAAAGTGCGCCTAAACAGACACTCAGACATTCTTTAATGGATTTTAATTATCAGTTTAAAGTACACAATCTCAGACATTCAATCCCTCAATGGATTTATACAAATTCTTTCTGTCTGACCACATGACGCGTTTTCGCTACAAATTCATAATGCCTCGAATACATTCAGACATATTACAACGTTATGCAAACATGTTTGTTAATTTATGCATTGTATAAAGATAGTTTAAAGCTATTGAGTTTTCAAATTTTCTTTGATTGTCTGTAATATCGCTGCTGAGATACCTTGAAGATCTGTAGATCCCAAGGTTTGCAGCTAAAAACTTAATCACAGTATATTCTTCATTGTGTTCTTTTACAGCCTCTGTTATAGTAGGAGTCAAACAGTAATTTATGCCTGTATCTCTTTCCATCTGGTTGCATTTTAATATCTGGAAGGGCAACGCAATTTAGATGACTGTTTCAAAACATCCCAAACATACCAATACACACAAGTGGAATATATTTTAAATGCCAACAATGATGGCCGGCTCAAATCAAACCCGGTAGTGATCAATTACTAGTGGCATTTTCAGTTAGCGGAAAATGTTGCGTGGGCCACAGAAGTAAACACCGTGATGGCTTGTATATAAGGAAGACGTGGTGCGGCCTTTTGGCCGTTCTCATTGGTCGCAGCTTTAGATTCAATCAGGAATTAATGTGTCCGTGGAACATCTCGAGAAATGGAGGGCTATTAGTTGTGCTGATCCGTACAAAAGAACTGTGTGTTATAAGATTGCTCTTCAGCTGCATGCCAGCTACCGAGGTAAAAGAAATGAACATTTGGTCAATTGAATATGTTTGAAGCTTTGTACAGGCTCTTCTCTGTAAACCTATTTTGAGGCTGAGTTTCAGAATCTTAGTTATGGAATATTTGGTTTGATTCGGAGTGACATTGTAGACATATAGCTTAGAAATGTCCCAAACAAGCTGTATCTTAGTTGATTAAGTTAGTGTTTTTTCTCTCCAGTCCATAGCGCACTCTCGCCATGCCTATTCCGCAAGCAGGACCCATGGAAGTCTTCATAATAAGCAATATTATTCACTCTTCTGTAGCGACCGCCATTCCTATACACTTAGAACTTCACATATCTAATAATGAGCCACTCCCTCTGATGAGCGGTTACCAGTATTTTGATACATTCAACGCGATGTCCAGTCACTTGATCCATATTGGTGAGTTCAAATTGCCCTTTATTAAACGGACCCAGATTGTTATACATTTGGCATTCATTGCTCTCCGTGGTTTTCATCCTTCCAAACTGCACATGTCCTAAATGTAGGATATCGTCAGGATGTTCGGGAGATCCAGTAGCTATGCTGATCTTACTTATGTTGACCGGGCTGTTGAAAATAACAGTGAAAGTGCTTCCTGCCTGCACATTCTTTCCCCAGAAGAACTGACCACTGCTGCGGCATATGTGCCCCGGTTCGTACTGCTCGTGCACTTCTAGGGTGGTGAAACAGGAGGCGGGTGGTAGGGCATCCTTGTTTGCAGAAACCTCTTGAACCTCTGGCTGCTTTGGTTTGATTTTAAGGCTTTGGAAAGAAGACAAAGTGCCGACGTGCTGGAAGAGAGTGGGCGTCACATTTATCATTTGCTCTTGAGTTTTAGATTTGTAGAACTGCTCCAAAAGCCAGTCTCCCGGCATTTCATCATAGAACATCAGCAGAAACCGTGCCAGTTTTGGAAGATCTTCAGCATGAAACAATTTCCCAAGATATCCGAGGTTTGAGTAGGATATTGTAGTCCATGACGAGTCTATGTTTTGGAAGGATTTTTTGATTCCTGTCAGAAAATTTGCAGCACACACTACGTCATCTTCAAGCATTAAGTAGTACTCAGACAGGGGTGCACAGAAATTGACCAGGAAGGCATAGTCCACGTTCTGCTTTGATCTGAATTTTACCTTTTCTTCTGGATCGTCAAAGTTTCTTTTGAGACCCTCTAGAGTGGGATAGTTTTCCATAGAGCTGCAAATAACGATAAGGTTTCCCGCATCAACCTGCGGACGGAATATCTCCCCAATCTGCTTCGCCATCTCTTTATTATCTGAAGGATCTGTATTTGCTAGGTACACGACTAACAGCAACTCTTCCAGTTCTCCGGCGTTTGATGCAGTGAAAATAGATTTAATTGTGTCTATTAAATAATTATGCGAGTTCCTTTTTACTGATGATATGCCAATGGACAGATATCCTGAAAAATACAAGCATTACAATCAGTGACAAATTAGGCACTTAGATAAAATAAGAGGTTTAAAACGACATACGTATATTGGGTTAAGGTTTAATGCTTTACTCTCGATGACTTCATTTTGCTGCATATATTTTATGTTGTGATTGTTATGCATTCTGGAACTTGCTGAATTTTAGTCTCTATTTTCTACTGGAATTGCAGCTAATGATACACAAATTAGCGAGTAGGGTTTTTTCAACTATGATAATACAATGGGTCAGGGGGTACAAGCGCAGCAGGTAAAAAGAGAACAGATGTGCATTGAAACGAGAAAGATAGCCGGGACAATTAGGCTTTTTTTTAAACTTCACCTGATTCTTACTGTTCTAAAGAAATGTTTAAACAAAAATGGAAAAAACTTTGATAATATGCCTGAATTGGCAAATAAAGAGTAGTTTGGTAAACAGAAAGGACAGGAGTAGAATAGCTGAATGGCTCAGCATTTAGAAAAGCCTAGTCAATACAAATTACAACATGGTGCTAGATAATCAGGTAGATCAATGTTGTAGATTTGCACTACAAAATTGTAGAAATATGACTACGGGTCTGAATATAAGTTGCTTGTTCTATTCCAATCCGTGCGTAAATTGCTGTTTACGCACTGGGCGGAATTACTAGTCAAAAGGTATTTAATGCATCTGATAATTATTGGATGCGTTAAATATCTCAAGATTCTTTAAATTTCAGCAGGTCAAACATGCCGAAATGTATCAGTGGACAGGTGTACAGTATTTACTGTGCCATGCTGATTTGGTTTGTAAACACCAAAATCCATATGTTATTCCCCAATTACTCGTAATAGGTGCTATTTATCACACCCGATAAATAACGAACCCCAGATTATCATTACTTACCAGGTGTTATTAATAGCACCTTGTTGTGTAGTCAGGCCCAAAGTAGTTGTTTCAGTTGGTTGGTTAAAAAAATTGAACAAAATAGCAGTTCTTTGTTAGAGATAATATCAGAAGTGTAGTTAAATCTGAAGTGTAGTTAAAGAAACAAAAGTTAAAATGAACATATATGGTACTAATAGACTTTAATCAAAATTGTGAGTCAAAGTGCTTGGAAACAATTTAATTTGATCATCTAGTGACTGATAAGCATAGAAGACTATAATCCACCACTCGCCCATCCTTCCATCCATCAATCCATTCATCCATCCATCCTACATCCCTCATCCATTCACTCTGCCATCAATTCACCCACTCTGTCATTGATTCACTCATCCATCCACTCTGCCATCTATTCAATCATCCTTTCACTTACTCATTCATACCTTTACTAAGCCATCTTTTCACCTGTTCATCCACCTATTCAACTTTTTACGCTGCCATCCTTACACCTGTCCATCCATCCTTTACACTGCCATCCTTTCACCACTCCATATATCTATCCTTTTTATGCATTCACTCATCCACCCATTCCTTTACTCTGCCATCCTTTTCATCCGTCCATGCACCCCTCAGTACACCCACCCATCCATCCAGCAATCCCTGTACTCTGCCATACTTTCACCTGTCCATCTATCTATCCTTCATTCACTTTTCACCCACTCATCCATCTAGCCACTAATTCATCCACTCATTCAATCAATCAATCAATCAATCAATCAGGGGTTTGTAAAGGTCGGCTACTCACCCGTGAGGGTCTCCAGGCGCTGGGGGGAGTCTGCTGATCCGTCTGGGTGAGGAGGTTCAGTTGAAGAGCCAGGTCTTGAGGTCATTCCTGAAATGTGTCAACGACTCGGATTGCCTGAGGTGGAGAGGCAGAGAGATCCAGGTCTTGGGGGCGAGGTAGGAGAAGGATCTTCTTTCGGTTCTGGTCTTGTGGATCTGTGGGTAGGAGCAATAACCAAAGAGTGTTCCCTTTGTGATTCTTCCTCAATTATTAACACAAATAATAATAGCTCATACTCATTCATACATTTAAAGCATACAAGCAATAAGTCTTGTTTAAATTATATCTCCTCCTTTATTTTACAAAACAGATTATACAAATCGTTGATAAAAACACTTCATGAATACATTTTAATATCCCATTCATTTAAAAACACAGTAGTTCAACTTTGGAGTACACATCTCACACATTAGTTATTTATATTGATCTATTTGATGTTTATTTTAATGTGTTAGATGTGTACTCCAAAGTTTTTGAACTAACTTCTACACTTGGATAAAAACTAAGGATTGTCCCTTGGAGGAGAAATTAATTATAAATAAGAACTATGGTGTTTTTAAATAAATGGGATATCAAAATGTATTCATAAAGTGTTTTAACGACGATTTGCATAATCTGTTTTGTAAAATAAAGAAGGAGCTATATTTTTTCTAAGAAAAAGGCTTATTGGTTGTATGATTTAAATGTCTGAATGAGTATGAGCTATTATTTGTGTTGATAATTGAGGAAGAATCACATAGGGAACACTCTTTGGTTATTGGTGCTACTTTACCCAGTTCCCTTTGTATCTGAAGTACTCCTCTCTGTTTTGGTTTTGGATTCTGTGGGTTGGAGGCCAGGGCGAGTTGAGAGGAGCGGAGTTGTCTGAAAGGTGTGTGGAAGACAAGGCGGTGGCTCAGATATTCTGTTCTTGTGACGTGGAGAGCTTTTTAGGCATGTTTGAGGAGCTTGAAGGTGATTCTCTTGTTGATAGGGAGCCAGAGGAGTTTTCGAAGGTGTTGTGTCATCTAACTGCAGCTGGGGATGTCTAGGACTAGTCGGGCTGTGGCGTTTTGGACATTCTGTAATTTCATGAGCTGTTTCTGGGTGACGCCGGCGTAGAGTGTGTTGCCATAGTACAGTCAACTAGTGATGAGTGCGTGGGTGACCATCTTTTTGGATTCTGTTGGGAGCCATCTGAAAGTCTTTTGGATTATGCGGAGCGTGAGGAAACAGGATGAGGATACTGTGTTGATTTGACGGTTCATAGAGTGCGAGGAGTCCAATATGATGCCATGGTTGCGTGCATGGTCCTTAGGGGTGGGAGGGGTTACTAGTGCAGTGGGCCACAAGGAGTCATCCACTCATTTATTCACCCACCACTCACCCATCCATCTTTCCATCTTTCAGTATTCCTTCCTTCTTTCTCTTTTCTCTTTGTCCATCTTTTGTCCCTCCTTGCTCCTGTCAGGAGTTCCCATGTACATTCCATACCCTGCTTAATTTGTCATCATGCGTCAGTTATATTGCAGTGTACGGCCCCTTGATACACTAGTTCTGTATTGCAATGGCGTGAGTCATTTTGCAGTGTATGCCCCCTTGGTACACTAGTTCTGTATTGCAATGGCCAAAGCTTGTTTAAATGCTCAAGACTGAGACAATATAATGTTTGTATTAGCCAATGTTCATTTTTTACGAAGCATTGTAGTAACTAATGCTCGTTTGCGTGCCTATGCATTACATTTCATGCGCGCCGGCATTGTTGTTATGGTTATATGACAACTCCATGTTGTGGCAAAGTTCCCAGGTCACATGCAGCTGTCACTGGCTTTGTGCATGTTTCCCGTGCAAGTTCCTGGGTCATGTGTATAGCAAGGCACCCAACAATGATCTCCTGATTGGCCTAATAGAAGCCAGTCCCCCACTTGGCTTTTTCTTCCGGATTCCATGCGTCGTCATCTTCATTGCTAATTGGCTCCCACAAGTTCCTACGAGCTGGCTCCAACAAGTCATCTTCGTTGGCAAGACATCGAATTCTTGAAGCCTCCAGCCACAGCTAAGTGCCGCTTGATGGATGCTCGGAGAGCATGTTGTGTTTTCTTGAATGACTGAGAGATCCTTGGTGTAATTTGTCCTGTGATCTTGAACTGGGATCGAGGGAAGATATCAGACTTTCTCTTTATTCTTCCCCTGACTATTTGTGTTTGTGCATGGTTCACACAGACAGTCTGTATGTCATAGGTGAGAAAGTACATGAACAACACGATTTAGTTTGCACTATGTGAATCTCTGTAACAGTTCGCATTCTAATGTGAGACAAATGTGTAATGATGAGGTTCAGGTAGCCGGAGTGTAGTTTAAGATGATTTATTTAGTCTTCGTTGCAGGTTGGTTAACCCATGCAGCGCAGCCCCACCAGGAGCAGCTTGCCTGCTGCTCAGCCCATACTCCAACAGACACACCTCACGGCACAGGCATCCAAACCTTCCATTCGTCACCACTCCAACATTCCACGCTGCACATTCACACTGGCTGAGCAGCCAAGGCCAAAGCAACAGGGGAGATGCATAAATATAAATACAATATACCACAAAGTCTCTGTTCTTTTATTGTGCACATAGCATGACTATTTTGGGACATTACAGTTGTGAATCTTGGACGTGCATGTTTGAAAGTGAACCAGTTTTCCTGATTACTGGCAGATTTCAGTCACCTGCATAAATACATGTGTGATTCTTCCCTATTCAAGGTGATTGGCTTCGGTGCTTGTAATTTTTATACAATCATGGTGACATTAAGAGAGTGCCTTTGTAATACGATCTTTCCTCCATCCATTATAACTAAAGGTTTACAGAACAGACGGGACCTGCCCTGCTCTCCAAAGATTCGGAAACCCGGCTGGACCAGGTGGCAGACGCAGCTGTGTGTTGTTTCTTTTCTCTCATCCAATTCCTTTTCCCTTTTGGGACACCTGCCGGGACCCCTGTTCTCTTCTAGCAGTGCCAAGAGGTGTTCTAGGCTGTTAGGGGGCTGTTCATCGCCCCTGCAGACGGCCTGCTCTTCAGCAGGGCCGGACTGGGAGCCAAAACCGGCCCTGGCAAATTGCTTGACGGCCCCACTCCCCCCTCCCTTGGGGGGTTGGTGGTGCCACCGAGCTCTTAGCCAGAGCCGGTTTTCGGACGATTTTGTTACAGGGCCGATTTTGCAGCTATGCTGCAAAACCGGCCCCCACCCGTGCGGCGCACCGGGGAATTGCCCGGTGCCTGCTACGGCCAGTCCGGCCCTGCTCTTCAGGTGAGTGGTCGCAACAGCTCCTGCTTGCTCTTCTATCGATGCTCTACTCCTTTATCATTTGAATTATGAGCTTTTGTCTGCTGAGTTGCAGACAGAAGAGGCCCATAACGAACCCTGCTCCTGCTGTAGCTGCTAAATCGGGGGCTTCAGAATGCCGCTGCTGGGGAATTTCTGGCTCAAATCTGGCATTGGGTGGTGCACTTAGATATATCATTGCTCTTTGTCATATTCTGTCTGTACTCGGTAGATTTTGAGTGTGTCCCTGGTACATCATGACAGCACCCTAATTAATCTACAGGTGGCAACTAAACAACACTTTTGTTTGACTTAGTAACTCTTTTTTTAAATTAATCATCTTTACCTTCTAGTTGTTATTTCACTGATGTTTCCTGTGATGATATCAGAAACAAAGGTCACATGACATCATTTTTTGATGTCATCAGGTTCAATGGTCATGTTTATCACTTACTGTGATGCCAATAGGGTAGCAAACGGGCATGTGATATCACTTCCACTAACCTGATATTTTGCTCAATTAGGGGCATATCAACAACAACCGGCGATAATTATCGCTAAGCGCACTTAGCGCTAGGATAATTATCGCCGGCTAGCGTTGATTTTTATCGCTGAGATAGCGTGCTATTAGCAACGCTTATCTCAATAGCGATAAAAATCCTCACGCTAAGTGGCTAACGTGAGATTATCGCTGGAAACCCAGCGATAATCTCACGTTAGCTTGTTGATAGGGACAGACAAACTTAGCCATGATATCCTCCTTCCATAGGATATCATGGCTAAGTCAGAAAAATACCAGACGTAAAAAAGCAGCGTTAACCACGGTTAGCGCTGCTTTTTTTGTCTCTAACAGGATTAGCGATATTCTTGATAATAGGAGAAATGTCACTTAGCGACATTTCTCCTATTATTTTACTCTGGAACGCCCCCTTTGCATCTCATTAGAGATGCAAGGGGAAGCGTAGAGTAAATGGGTGCTAACATGCAGATTTGCATGTTAGCACCCTGTTGTTGATAGGGTGCTAGTTTTATCTCTGCTTTTTTGGCTTTTAAAGCCAAAAAAGCAGAGATAAAGCCCTTGTTGATATGCCCCTTGGTGTCCATGGGTCATGGGAACATAGCCACTGCAAAGAGAAAACTGTACCTGATAATCACTAGTATGAGGAGTAACATTTAATTTCTTGTTTAAATGTGCCTTGTTAATAAAGAAACAACGCCAAGCACAATCATACAGGAAAAACATAAAAAACACTTTTAGGATAAGACCTGATAAATGATAGAACAAATGTTGCTTGCTGGAAAAGAGAGGCACACCGTGGACACTGAGTCGCCATTACTACAATGGAAAGTGAGAATTACTATAAGATCGCTTATACGTATACATTCCCTGAATGGACATTGCGGCAGAACGAAGGAAACGGGACGGTTTATTATGGGGCCACTCCTGTTGAGAAATGTGTAATCTAAACAAGCGTGCCTGAAAGGAAGGATGGTGTATTATGGGACTTGTACCTAGAGGGCCAGAACTTCTACTAACTGACATTGTAAAACAAGCTCGCAATGGTTGTGTCTACAACAGTCCCTTGTTTATTACTGTCGTTCATCAACAAATGAGAGCATGCACAGTGACATAAATACCCGGGAATTAGATTACCCATGCGAAAGCCAACATTGAAAAAGACATTGCTTGTTAAAACTCTTTTGTTGGTCAATAAACTCGAATTTCGGAAAACCTGTGGAGTGCTTTTGGTTTCTTGTGTGCTGTTGTGAAATAAATTGTTGACATACAGCCACTTCCACGTAGTACAGCACCCGTTCTGAAAAGTGTTCAGTCACTCTAGTGTTTGAAATTCATTAATCCTGCTAGAACCATCGCTTACCGGAAAAGAAATGCACACCAGGGACACTGAGTTGTCATTACTACAATGGAAAGTGAAAATTACTAAATGAACACTTACAGGTAAGCATTCTTTTAATGGACTTTGCGGATGAATGAGGGAAACAGGACAGTTTATTATGGGCTGCTACTATTGAGAAATGTGTAATCTGAGCCAGCACGCCTGAAAGGAAGGATGGTACATTATGGGACTTGTACCCAGAGAGCCTGAACTTCTACTAACAGACATCGTAATACGCGCTGGCAATGGTTGGGACTACAACAGCTCTTTGGTGATTACTGGGGTTCATCAACCAATGGGAGCAAGCACAGAGAAATAAATACCTGTGAATCAGACTACGCATGCAAAGCCAACATTAAAAAAGACATCGCTTGTCGAAACGTATCTGTTGGTCACTAAACTCAGATTCCTGAAAACCCATGGAATGAGACGTTTTCTGCAAAAGTAGGAATAAAATGAGGTTCCAGTCTGGCCCAGGTGCGCATGTCACAAAAATTAAACATCAACAGGAAGCACTTACAAAAATAAACATACCAGGTGCTACAGTTGAAGTTCCACTTCAGTAAAGCACACACATTCATAACTTCTTGGGTCTGACAAAGGCAAATCAAATGTGTTTCTTCTTGTATACCAAGTTGAAACACTATCTGAAGTCCTTAATGGGGGTGAATGCATCATTGATCTAATGGAGTGCAATCTGATCTGTAGTGACTGTGACGAGTAGTTTCTTTCTTGTCGTCTCCTGGTGACAGCAGAGTCCATGGTTCACCCATTTAAATACCCTAAGTATGCACATACCCAAAATTCATAGTATCACTCACACACCCACTCAAAAACACACACACCCATAGCTCCACTCACAAATTCAGTCACAGACCCAGACAAGCACTCACACACCCACTCACAGATGCACACACCCACTCACAGACCCACACAGGCACTCACACATCCACTAACATACCCATAGCACCACTCACACACCCACACACAGACCTACACAGGCCCTCACACATGTACTCACAGACCCACACAGGCACTCACACACCCACTAACAGACCTTTAGAACCACTCACACACCCACTCTTAGAGACACACACAGCCACTCACACACCCACTCACAGACCCATAGCTCCACTCACAAACCTAGTCACAGACCCACATAAGCACTCACACACCCACTAACAGACCCATAGCACCACTCACACACCCACTCACAGACCCACACAGGCACTCACTCTCCTACTCACAGGCACTCACACACCCACTAGCAGACCCATAGCACCACTCACACACCTACTCACAGACACAAACAGGCACACACATATTCACTCACAGACCCACAAAGCCACTCACATGCCCACTCACAGACACACATAGGCATTCAAACACCCACTCACAGACCCATGCAGTCACTCACAGACCCATTGTGTCACTCACAGACCCAGTCACAGACCCATACAGCTACTCACACATCCACTCACAGACCCATACAACCAATCACACACCCACTCACAGACCCATACACCCACTTACTGACCTATAACCCACTCAGACACTCACTCTCAAAGGTAACAGGTTAGAGTAAAGAAATTAAAAAAAATAAAATTGGAATTCCGTAAAAAACATTATAGGTAGAAAATAGAATTTAAAAAACATAGAAATTAACTGAAAAAAACAAAGGTTACAGGAATGTTATAGTTAGGAAATTGATTTTAAAAAACCTTAAAAATGTCACAACAAAAACAAAGGGTATAGGGTTGTTACAGTTAGGCTCAGTGTGAGTGGCTCTATGGATTAGTGAGTGGGTGTGTGAGTGCTTGTATGGGTCTGTGCATGGTTATGTGAAGGATTGTGTGGGAGTGGGAGTGGGTGTATGAGACATTCTATGGGGTTGTGAGTGTGAGTGATTCTGTGGATTATGTCATCAGTGATGTCATCAGTCATGTCATCAATCATGTCATGGACCATGTCATGAATGATGCAATATGTGAGGTCATAAGCAAGGCATTATGTGGGGTGTAAGTTATAGTTAGCTCAGGTAACTATAACTGCTACATTTCACTGGTTTTGTATGAATAAAACTAGGCCTAACTATAACGTCCCAGTAACCTTTGCTATTTCAGTGATCTATATATATATATGTGTGTGTGTGTGTATATATATATATATATATATATATATATGTATGTATATATATACATATATATATATATATATAGAGAGAGAGAGAGACAGAGAGAGAGGAAGAGATACAGAGAGAGAGACAGAGAGAGAGGCAGAGATACAGAGAGAGATGTAGATATGGATATAGATATAGATTTACAAAACGTACATTTGTATTCAAAGTAACACTAGAATTAATACTCACTTTTGCTGCTTGGACGATACCCCAGCATATATTTGTAAGGAATAGGTAGAGGGTTCATAATTTCTTCGCTCACATCAAAGTGTTGAAAATGTTGCTTGGCAGATGATATTTCAGGAAAATCGGCTTTTACTATTCTGTTCAGTACAGCTGCATCCTTAAGAAGAAAATACATGAAATTCTAAGAATAAGATTATGTAAAAGTGATCCAGTCACTTGATTCTAATGTTTTTGTCTGTCTCAGTTCAAAATGTACCAAATGTAGAGGTCAGGGATTGCTGCTAAAAGCATAAAAATGGCCGGTGGAGGGGTTGACAAAATAGCGCTTGGACTACGAGACATAACATCTTACCATGTTAGGTGTTTGAACCATGGATACTGAAGTGAGATGGAACTTTCTCAGGTTCTTCTGAAGTAAGATCTTATGTTAAAAATATTTACACTAGATAATTTTCAAAATCATAGAATAACATGCATTCTTGATTTAATCAACTCCAGATGAGGTTCTTTGCAAGACAGGATCATAAGAGTATGTAAATTGCTTGTTATTCTTACCTTAGAAATTGTTAAACAATTCAGGTCCAGGTCACAAAGCTATTTCTGGTGTGTGTACATTTAAATTACATCTACGAATACTTTCGTTCAATAATGCAAAATTACATTTGAAATTCACCAAAGTTTTTGTACTCCTAAAAGATGTACTTACACAGAGGTTTTTTCATGTGAGCAAATTTCTTACTGTGCTAAGGGAGTGAGCACTCAAAGCAGGAAATGCCCTGAAAGTTAGTAAACACATTGGGGCAGATCTATATTGAAGATGTGCCACTTTTACGCCGCCGTTGCGTCACTTTTGTGACGCAGCGGCGGTGTAAACCCTGCACCACGCTGCGCCATATTTACATCGTGACGCATCTATGGAGATGCGTCACGATGTAAAGCCCTGCGCCACGTAAAACCTGCGTCAGGTTTCACGTGGGCGTGTCGACAGAGGGGGGGGCGTTCCGTCGCAGGAACGCCCCTGAAAAGTGACTCAGTCAAATCTATAAGATTTGACTGAGTCACTTTCCCAACGCTGATGCGCCAAAACCCTGCGCCTGCTTGAAGCAGGCGTAAGGCTTGACGCACCATGTTAGGGATAGGGTAGGTTGGAACAGTGCTGGAGTTGCGTCGCGCTTGCGACGCAACTGAAGCACTGCGCCAACCTTACGCCATCGGATGCGTCACGCATCTGTTTATTCCTGCGCCATGATGCGCCGCATTGTAAATGCGGCGCATCATGTGTGGCGCAAGGGTAAACTTGCGTGACGCATCATTCCTGGCGCATCCTTGCTGATTTGCAGGGATGCGCCAGGAAACATAAATCTGCCCCTAAGATACTTAAATGATTTTGAGCATTCACAAACTCCTTTTCAAGGCATACCTCCCCTGTAAATGGTCAGAGATTTACTCCTGGCAAGATCAATGGTAAAGTATTTTCCATGGTGGAAAAGGAAAAGTGGCACCCCCAAATTGGTCAGGATGTTGAAAAATTTAAAATGTTAGCAAATGCAGTTTCATTTGCTCTTGTGTCCTGAAAAAATAAACATATGTATGTTTTTGCATGAAAAATAGTACTTTCAAAGCGTTTTCAGGATTATGGAAGAGAAAATGAGACTGTTGTGGGTTTCCAGGCGTAACCTAGCAATATTATGAGAACCTGCAAATGTTTTGGGAATTTCAAGCAGTTGTGAAACTGCACTGTGCGAGTTAGTAAACCTGCGAGAGCAGATTTATTACTTATTTAGAGTTTGGTGGCCAAACTAATAGTTCCCCCACTCTATTATGGAACCATCATGTTTCAATCAACGGAAACTTTTGACCAACAGCCTGCTTGACATTGGACTATCAGACAATGGACGCAAGACTGTTTGCTTTATTGAGGGCGGCCATTCCGACATCATAGTGTCTTGTTTGGGACTACCAGTGAAAACCTCGAGCTGATCCCAAACAGGAGAAAGACCACCACGCCCTGGGAAAAAAAACTCTCAGGGCATCGCATCCTTTATTTTTTTGTTTTTCAACAATAAACTCTGACTTTGGGAGTTTGTTTTTCAAAAAAGAAACTTTGCTGTGCAGGCGCATTGAACATGGTGTCTGCACATCAAAGTTTCATTGCATTCAAAGCAGACGTCTGGGCTGTGGCTGCTTAAAAGTCACAAAGATCACTGCCTGGCTGGCTGAGAGCTCTAAATATGGTTGGCTTTAGTACACCAAGGCAGAAGAATACATCTCTCTGCTGACCCGATGGAACTGAGTGCAAATCTCCAATTGTGAATAAGTTCCTCTCTCTTTGACTCATGCACATCCTTTTAATTTACAGTAGCCTGAGGTAACTGAGGGCCTGACTTGCATTTCAGTGGGTGGGTTACTCCAGCACTAAAATAATGACTATCCCGTCCCTTGAAATATAAATCATATAATAACCTATGGGATTTGTATTTCGGCAGATGGGATATCCGTTAACATTGTGATAGAGAAACCTGTCTGCTGAAATCTAAATCAGGCCCTAAGTTTGATAAATGCTAGATTTTCACAAACCTAGGCCCAAGTTTACTAATGGCTTGCGTAGTCCTTGCGTCACACAAGGCGACGGAAGGCACTGCAAGCCCTTAACTCAGATTTACTAAGGCACACTAAGCCACCTAGTGTAGTTCTGCCTGGCATAGTAAATCAAGAGTAACACAAGGCAGCTTAAGTGAATGCCTTTCATTACTATTCATTGGTAAGGCATTCAAAGGGTGGAGTTTGGGCTTTCCCACGCATCCAACCATGAACTCAGCGCATTTCCGGATTTACTAAGAATAGTAAACCTGGGAATGCGTCTAAATGTATGCCGTCCCCACAAAGGCCTAATGAGGAGAAATATATGTATTTCTCCTCGTTATTTCCTCTATGTGCGATTCATTCTGCGGCACACATAGACAGAGGAAAATACCTCTGAGGATTGTTTTTGTGCAGAAATGTGTCTTTTCCTGCACAAAAATAATCCCGCCTGTAATGTAGGCACTCTTGCACCATGGCGCAAGAGTACCTGCGTTGGCACTAGGCTGCACATAGGCTGCCAGGGCAGAGAGAGAGCACGCATACGCCATATCTTAGTAAATATGGCTCATTCCTGATGTCTCCATTTGACACAGCGCAGCGAGTTGTCTTGCTGGACTGCATCAAATATTAGCAAATCTGGGCACTAATGGCTACAGCTACAGTTTAAAGTTAACATTTGATAAATATAAAATCTGAATACATCAATTTCAGCTACAGACTGCAAAACTGGTGAAACATCTGGAAATATAAACCTTGGCTACAATATTAGGAATGATAAAAATCTCCAAGGTATTCAAATTGAAAATTGGACCATGTGGGAGTTCATCACTTGTTGCATAGTCATGAACAAATGGAAATATTGTGCAGATCGTCACAGACACTATCGCTACGCTGCATATTAAATGCATTGTTTAATAAATATGAAATTGAAAGTTCTTGCTTTTAACTTTATTATTTTTAGATTAATTTCATATTAGTCTAAAATAAACGCTGGATTCATTGATTTGTTGGTCGATCGAATGGCATATAATGTAGAAGTGTAGCACTAATGAAATAGCAACTCATTTTGTAGTATACAATATCTAAATGTTCATACCCGTGAGGAAGACAGTAGTATGAGGAAGTGATTAACAATGTGAGAGGTTAAAGAATATGCTTAAGACATTTAAAAAACGTTTTTGGGGATCATATTTAACCTACTCTAAAATGAAACTTATTATTTACATTTCGATTGGACTTGTTGAGCAGATTGGATTTGTGAGACAGGAGGAGCAAGATGGCGGATTGACGCCGTCTAGGAGAGTAGAGTCATGGAGGCGCTTAGGAGGCTCAAGATTTGCTGATGAAAGATATGGCAGTGGAAAAGCATGAAAAGCATGAAAGCACGAGCAGCAGGATTGCCACTGCCCGCGTCCCACGCAGGGGGACATCAGCAGGGCAGCCCTCTAGTGGCCGCCCGTCGGAGCCTCCCCCCCCCCCCCCCTTGGTCCATCGCTCCCTGAGGCCGCGCCTGTGGGGAGGGGAGGCCCCAAAGGGCAGTGCTGGGGGAGGCGGGCCACTGGGCCGGGCGGGGCCAGGCCCTATTTATGCCTCCCGCCCCTGCAGTTCGCCCTCTGCTTCCTGTGTGCTCCTGGCCGCGCGAGATCCCACCCTCTCCGCTTACCCTGCACGGCGTAGGAAGCGCGCAGCTGGAATGTTATAATGTTTTTTCTTGCGTTGCAGGCGGAGTTACAGGGCGATCTGGAGGCAGAAGGGTACAGTAAGGGTACCTCTGCGACAGTCGGTACAGTAAGGGTACCCCTGTCCGGCACAGTAAGGATGCCCGAGCCAAGGTCTGTGAGCCGAAGGAGGTTCTGAGAAGACCGCGACGGCGCCCCGTTAGTCCTTCGGGCGGTTGGGGGGCCTGACCAACCGGGGGTGTGCCATAACACGCTCCGCCCCCGTTAAAAGGGGCGGGAGTATTAGACAGATCACGTGATCCAAAGGAGGATCCGAAAAGAATGTGCCGCACTGCCGGGCATCGACCAACCGTGCGTGCTGGCTCGCAAGGCGGGCGGAGCAGCGAGGGGCTGCCTGCCCTGGATCGCCCGTAAGATAACCCACTCTATCGTCATACTTATGTTGTATGAAATAAACCTGCAGCAGTTCTTCACCCATAACTAATGTGTCAGTGTAATCTTTGGGTGATGTCTGTGCATACGTTTGAGTGGAGCGGATGACGGTGTGGTCACTAAAGATAATAAGAAAAATATTACAGAATCCAGAAACGCCAAACTCGGTGAGAAGATCGGCAAATCTTTTTTTTTAAATAAAACAGAAAAACGGCAATACGGCAAACACGAAAACCTGAAATGGAAGTGGGATAGTGTGACGGAATTGCTGAACGGATACATGCTCGTTGGTACTTGCTGGTGTTCTGGCGGTCTGTGCAACAGGTGGAGGCTCACGCTGTGCTAATGAAAACTGATGAAAACAACCTCATAATCTTGGCGCTCTGTGCTTTTGTTTCCTCAGGGAGGAGAAACGCTCCCTGAGAAACGCTGAGCTTGGCAAAAATCACCGGTAAAAACGGCAAACGGCAGACGGGCTAGTGGCAAGCCCGAAGTGGATGTGGATTACTGGTGGAGGCTCACGCTGTGCTAATGAAAACTGATGAAAACAACATCGTAATCTTGGCGCTCTGTGCTTTTCTTTCCTCAGGGAGGAGAAACGCTCCCTGAGAAACGCTGAACTTGGCAAAATCACCGGTAAAAACGGCAAACGGCAGATGGGCTAGTGGCAAGCCCGAAGTGGATGTGGATTACTGGTGGAGGCTCACGCTGTGCTAATGAAAACTGTGAAAACAACATCGTAATCTTGGCGCTCTGTGCTTTTCTTTCCTCAGGGAGGAGAAACGCTCCCTGAGAAATGCTGAACTTGGCAAAATCACCGGTAAAAACGGCAAACGGCAGACGGGCTAGTGGCAAGCCCGAAGTGGATGTGAATTACTGGGCAGGAATTGCTGATAGATACATTTTTGCTTGGTAGCGCTGCTTGCTGTTGGTGCTTGATGGTGCTCTGGCTCTGGCGACCTGTGCAGTTGGAGGTGGCGCTGGGGAGCTGAGTGCAGCTGAGTGCAGCTGAGTGCAGCTGAATACAATTGAATGCAGGCGACAGTAAGGACTGACTTTCGGTGCTTGCCGTACACTAGGGTAGCGGAGTGTTTGGCTGCCCAACGACGAGCTCAAGAGAGCCGGCGAGCTGGTCGCCACGGTCACTCGGCGGTTAAATTGTATTTACTTCAATGGGCTATGGCCCCACCGAAAGCGATGGTCAGGAGTACTTGCGCTACTAATAGAGCACTGGTGAGTACAACAGCGACTCGGGGTAGTAACATGGATACCGAAGGTGTGGAAATACAGAGGGCGGACTCTCCCAGCTCAGCTTTTGAACTGGGGAAGGTGGGAAAACCTGTTGTGCAATTCTTGCAATCAAAGAAGTCAAGGGATTTGTTTTCTTCTGATATTGTGGCGGAAGCTGATACTCTTAACAGTGGCAAAATATTAGCAGATATGGTGAATCAGGCAATCGGGGTGCAACACAGTAGTGTGATTTCTATTTTTTCAGGGCACACTGTTTCAAATAACTTGCAGGGATCGCCTCAGACACTTCCTCAGCCTCAGTCTCAACCTCAGCCCAAGGAAGTCTCAGATAATGAGAGGGTCCCAGATTTGGCTAAGGGCTCGATTGAAGTGAGGGCTGAGCAGGGGAGTCCTTTCATCAGCCCTGCTGAATCAGCGACTGTTCGGGATCCCCCGAGAACACCGGGGGCACTCAAGTTTGTCAACCGCGGAGAGGATGAGACAGCAACGGAGCCTAGAATATCTAAGTCTGGTCAGAGTAATCCTGAGACGATTAGTAGCCTTGGCAATCTTGGTAATATTGGGACCCCTAAAAGCCCTAGAACTCCTGTAACTGCAACTGTGCCTAATGAACTGATATTGGGTGATTTGAGTATCGTGTCTTCGGCTTCTGTTATCAACACTGACCAAGCACAAGAACAGAGCCAGACCCAGACCCCCTTTGTGATGCAGCATGAAGTCATAGTCGGCCAACAAAAGAAAACTCCAGGGACAGTAATTGTTAAAAAGAAACATCAAAGCCAGAATCAAAAATTGAAAGTGGTGAAGGAGCTGAAAAAAGCTTTTGGGGGTCTAGATCAGGCAATAGAAGACAAGATGGCAAAACAACGGAAAAAGGAAGCTACAGCGCATAACTCAATATGGCGATGGGTACAAGCAAAAGGTGGGGTCAAAAATACGGTATCAAGACTATCAGAGACTGACATGATTGATGAAGCTAGCGGAAGAATGGGGCTGGTGGCTGAAGGCACCGGTGACCTAGGATCTGGCCCTGGGTCAGCTTTGATGATGTCGCTGGGAGAAACGAGCATGCAGCAACTATCTGGCGATCTGAAAAGTAAAGAGGAGCAAGGAATTGAAACTAAGATGCTCTCGCTGATTCTCCAGAATCTTAAAGACCAAAGAGAAGTGACTAGAGAAGCTCTTCTCCCATGTTCGATTAGACACCCAGGGCATTCAGCAGTCTCTAAAAGAAGTTACTACTAAAGTAGGATCACAGGCCGGTGAGATTGCTGAACTCCAACAGCGAGTGGCAGACACGGAAGAAACAGCTACGAAAACGGCTAGCATAACTGAGAAGCACGATCACATCTTGGCTACGATGCAATTTAAGCTAGAAGATCTGGAGAACAGGCAGCGGAGACAGAATTTGAAGATGTTTGACATTCCAGAAGGACAAGAGGGCACAGACCCCAGAACATTTATAGTGCAAACACTGCAGAAACTGTGTCCGGACCTTAGTGATTGGGATTGCCAGATCCAAAGGGCTCATAGGGTGACAATGGTCCAAAAGACAGCCGGTATCCTAGACCTTTCTTGATTTATTTTGGCAATTTTTTATTGAGGCAGGCTGTTTATTTAAAAGCTGGCCCAAGGTCGCCTATGTCTGTTGATGGTAACTCAATTTTCTTTCGTTCTGATTACTGTATGGTAACAATGGACAGAAGATGGCAGCTTAGGCAATTGATCGACCCAATGAAAGCTGCTGGAGTGCAGGCATATCTGCAAGAGCCGGCTCGACTAAAAGTAATTTGTGGGGGTCAATCTTATATGTTTCTTTCAGAAACTGAGGCAAAAAAGGTGGTATGTGGATGGTAGAAAGAGGGGACAGGCTAAAAGGGGGAAAGGTATATCTCTCTAAAGTAAATTCTTGCTCTCTTATTTATGCGAGAGTAGAATTTATTAGTGGTAAACAGCAGAAGTTACTACATTAATGCTTTTTCTTTATTTTGGTCTCTGTAAGGAAGGGATTTATTGTGGTATATGACAAAAATATTTCATTTATGCTTTCCTCTGTTTCATGACTTGCTTTTTCTCATGTTGAATAACATGGAGACCAGAAGCCTCTGGAACCTCTGTGACCTGGACTCCTAGTGGGCTGCCAAAGTTAATGGCAGCTTCGAGAAAGGGGATGATTCCTCCTTCTAGATGCTGGGGGAGGTGGGAGGGCCAATCTCTAGTAGAGATTAGGGGAGAGGGAGGGATGGGAGGGAAGAGTTGGGGGCTTAAAGAAGAAAAGGTCAACGATTGGGTAAAAAGCAATGATAAAAGTATTCAGATAAGTAAGGTGGCTACTAAAAGGAATAGGTATTTTATTTTATATGGAGGGGGTTAAATGCCTAGCATGGAATGTTGCAGGGTTAAATAGTAGGATAAAGAGACGACTTGTGGCAGAAGAGCTAAAAATGCATAATCCTAGTGTGGTTATGCTAACAGAGACACATCTATCGTATAAAGACCGGGGATTGCTAAAACAGTTAGGGTTTGAGGTTATAGTATGTTCTACTCAAAGTGCTTCTATACGTGGAGTTGCAATACTAAAGAACAAACGGTTTAGGGCTACAGTTGGTAAGACAACATCGGATAAGGGAGGTCGTTGGGCTATTTCACAGTTTATATTAAAAGAGAAGCCACAATCGAGAAAGAATGCCTTGCTCTTAAATGGGCGATGGAAGCCCTACAGTATTACCTCCTAGGACGCCCCTTTCTGTTACTAACTGACCATGCTCCTCTCACCTGTCTCTCTCTCCACAAAGACTCCAATCCCAAGATCTTACGGTGGTTTCTTTCTTTGCAGCCTTTCACCTTCGAAACGATTCACATGCCGGGTAAACTCCAAACGAATGTGGACTATCTTTCCAGGGTTCCGATGCTCGAATGGCCCGAACGTCCATTCCCGGGGGAAAGGCAGTGTGATGGAGAGCGACCCCCTAACCATCACAACAACGGCGGCGACCGACCCAACATGGCCGCCGTCAACGATCCCGGAAGTACAGGCAGCGGACTAGTTGCCTCTCCGGAAGGTGCGGGTGTTTCCGCTATAAGTGGCCGGCCGGAGTGGACGAGAAGTCGAGAGGTGGAGGAATCGAGACTCGAGGCGGAAGACGAGTGGAGAGCGAACGGCGACCAGGAAGAAGAGTGGAGAGCGAACGGCAACCAGGAAGAAGAGTGGAGAGCGAACCGCGAGGAGAGTGGAAACCCGGGACGGAGCGTTGAAAAGTGGAGAGCGAACGGCGGGAAGGAGAAGAAGGACGACGACAGCTCGAGGAGCACTGCCCCTGAGACCGCTGTTCTCCCAGGAAGTAAGGAGACTGGGTCTCCCATCACCACGGCCCCGGGGGAGGGTCGTGGCAGCAGGCAAGTGCCGAGCGGGTATTCGGGATTCTTTAGTGGGCTGTGGGGACGCATGAGGGGCACCCACGGACAGTCACCTACTATCCCTTCACCTTAGGCACCCAAACACGGACGACAGGGCCCTGGTGACGGGCGGCACTACCTTCTCCCTCCCCCCCTTTTCTTTAAAGCAGTATCCAGACTATGCTGTAGTCTAAAGCCTGGTTTCTTTTTCTTTCCTTTATCCCTCCCGTTACGTGCCTAATCCCACGAGCATCTGTGTGAAGATATTGGGGAACCAGAAGAGGCCCGAGTGACAGAACCAGCCAGAGGGACTCTAGCGTCAAGGAGACCCTGCGGAGTTATCTACCTATGTGATGTCAGCATATGAACCCTTAGAAATAAAAGAACGCCAAACCAGCAACTTACTTGTGTGAATAGTACTTGCCCGAAGGAGGGGTTTAGAGGGTGAGGGAACTCCCCACGAGGGAAAGACCACAGTACCCAAAGAATTTATCATTGAACTGGCAAGTTTTGCCCTAAAAAAAAGTTTTCACATTTGCAAGTGAGTTTTTTTTATCAGACAAAAGGTGTGGCAATGGGTTGTCCCTTTGCTCCAGAACTGGGGGTTCTGTATATGTCAATGTATGAGGAGAAATTTATTTACAACAATAACCCATTTAAGCAATTCATAACAACTTGGCTGCGGTTTATTGATGATATTTGTATGGCATGGTCAGGAAATGTTGAACAATTAATGCAGTTTTTGATTGGCTCAATCAAAGATCTTAAGACATCAAGTTCAGCATTAATTTTTCATCCCAAAAGATACCTTTTCTGGATGTTGAAGTGCATCCGGCTGAAGGGCGTCTAGTGACAACACTATATAAAAAACCTTCAGACAGGAATAAGGCTCTGTTATTTTCGAGTAATCATCCTAGAAGCCTAAAAGAGAACTTGCCTTATGGACAGTTTTTAAGGATTCGGCGGAATTGTTTTTACAAGGATGATTATAGTTCTCATGCCAACAACCTTGTTGAAAAATTACAAGATCGAGGTTATCCCAAAAAATTGGTGAGAACAGCCATGAAGAGAGCCTGGTGGACTCCCAGAGAAACATTGTTGAACAAAAAAGAAAAATCTTCTACAGAACGCCAAGTATTTGTTACTACCTTTTGCCTGAATTCTAATCAACTAAAAAAAGTGATCAATCAGAATTGGTATTTAGTAGAGAACTTGGATCCAGCTTTTGCGAGCTCCCCCCTATTTGCTTTCAAGAAAGAAAGAAGCATGTCTAATCACATAGTTATGGCAGCATCCAAAAAAAACTTTGAACCAACATTAAGACAAATGATGGGTCTAACACCTATAACAGGACATCATAAGTGCGGCACATGCCTGTGTTGTGATCAAACGATTGAAGGAGCATTGTTCTCCCATAAAGGTATCTATTGGAAGCATGATACTTTTTCCAATTGTAAGACGAAATATGTAATTTATGGAATTGTTTGCCCATGTCCGATGTTGTACATCGGCAAAACAAATCAAGAGGTCTGACACAGAATAACGCAACATAAGTCTCGATCAGGAAGAATGTTGAGACTGCCCCGCTTGTTAACCATTGGAACAAAAAGACACACACGGAAAAATACCTTTGTTGAACAGTTATTTCAAAAGTTGAACGTGATCCCCGAGGAGTTGATCTGGAGTTAAAACTATCACAACGAGAAGCAATGTTGATTGTGAAATTTGACACTGCAATTACAGGTTTAAATGAATTATCGGAAATATATAAACTTTGAGGGTTGTAAGTTTGGAATATATTTTTTCTCCAACACATCCCATTTTATCATGTTTTCACTTATGGAGTCATTTAATATACTGGGCGACAAGTCCTCTACATTCCAATACAGCAGTGAACTACATTTCCCAGGAACCCTAGTGGTTCATTCGCGGGAGCGTTGTCCGACAACGATTTACAAGCCAACGCTATTTTATGAGACAGTCTTCTACAAATAAACAAATATTTCACTCAAACATTGCATTCGCTATTGAGCTTGGCGAACGCTGTGGCACAACATTGCAATTTACATTCCGTCCGGGCGACAAACTACATTTCCCATCATCCCGAGCCTTCCCACAATTCCATATTGACGTTATACGGAAGTGCCGGCTTAGATGCAATTGAACTGCACATTGCCGGTCGAAACGTTCAAAGAACATTGTCTCTGCCACGGATTAGGTAAGAAGCGTTTCACGCTGAATTAAATCTGCCCGGCCGCTTTGTTATTTGTTGATTTCACTTTTCATTTCAACTTTTGAGCTGAAAGTAACCAGCCTTCCGTTTGTTGGGTTGTAGATTTGTTGGTATCCTGAAGGATCTTTACAGACCGTTGGGTCATTTACCGAATTTTTGTATTACATTCAAAGCATACGGCAGGTATGTGGTCGCCCTATTTTATATTCATGTCAACTACAAAGTTGGTTTCCATTTGTCTATTTTAGACACTTTTCCCTTGTATTGCAGCTCCAGGCTTGTTTTCCCCAAAAAATGGCTTAAATTGAATGAGAGGAGACAGGTCAACTGAGGCAGTAGCCTCACTTAACATCACAGAAGTTTTGGCCATCTACATAGTAAATCGTTTTTTGGATTTTGGTTTCCATCTCATGACTATTATTGAGTAAAGTCTTGACAGATTCTTTCACTTCTATCCTTATTATTGTTATTTTTATTCATTGTTTCTAGTGGTCTCAATTAGAGAATTCCGAAATTGTACTCATTGGTGAGCCGTCACTTGGTAAGAACTCTTGCGGGGATATTGCCTTAAAGGCGGTTTGTCTAATAGTGCTGCGCTCTTGGGTCTGTCAGTAATTATAAAGTAAAATCTTCTTTCTCCTTTTTCTATCCCACAGGGTCTTGGTCCTGAAGAGAACTCCTTTCCACAAACAAATTTAGACCTTTTTCTTCTTTTTTTATACCAAACACTGGTCCAAGTTGTTGTTTTTTGTGCATTGTAAAAAGAATTATGTGTTAAACTTTAGAACGAATTACCAATAGTAGGATTTATGCACATCAAATTAAGTTGGTTAACCCTTTTCCGTGTTTGGTGAGGTCCTTGGTCCATTCAAACTGTTGATATAGGTAACCAAGGATTGGATATATGAGTGTGTGTGTTTTGATGAATGAGGAGTGGTGTATGAATGATTCAGTTTGTATGTTAATGGTGAGATTTGCCAAATTGGCAGCTAGTCATTGTCGTCAATTCTTTAGTACGTGATTTGTGTAAAAATTCATCGTGGTGTTTTCTATTTTATGTGCGTTCAAATCATTCATGGATAAAAATTCAAATGAACAAAAAAGATGTTCTTCTAATAAATGCTATTAATTAATACTGACGTGGTGTGTTTGAAGTTCTCCCTCGTTTTCTTTATTATTCAAACTGTTGATCAGTATTGGCAATCAATTTGTTTTTTATACTAAAGGGCTCAGCCTTACTGATTAGAGCCACACCCATTCTTGTTCCCGGATGACCTGGCATTATTCTCTACAGACCCAGGGTGAGCATTAGGGGAAATACCAGCGGCTGCTGCTGGGTTTGGTCAGATATCAGGGTATAAATTAAATATTAATAAGACCCAAATATTAATTAATCATAAACCGTTAGCTGTTATACAGGGGGAATGTCCAGTCGTCACTTATCTGAGGGTGCGGAAATCTGCACAAATAGAGAAAATCATCATTCTGAATTATGAGGAGCTGCTGAAGGATACAATTAAATCATTTAAAAATTGGCCCAAACTACCGATAGGTATTATAGGTTGTATTAATATTATTAAGATGAAAATCCTGCCCAAGTTTTTATATCTTTTTCGCTCTATTCCAACCCCTTTTTCAAACGATTAGAAGAAGCAATTAGTAGCTTTACATGGGGATACATGAAATCTAGGCGACTGATAGAAAGATTAAAACTACCATTTGGTCAAGGAGGCTTGGAGCTACCTGATTTTAAGATGTATTTCTGGTCAGCTTTTTTTGGTCGCTTTCATAGTCTGATTAATCCTGCGAGTACTCTGGTGCATATTTACAAGGCGGCGATAGGAAATTATCGCCGCTTTTGTGGCCGTTTTCGGCCAAAAAGTGGCGATAATTTTATCGCCTAATTAGCAAGGTCACGCTAACACGTGAAACCTTGCATTAGCACACCTATTCTTAACGTCCAGCTTTGCATCTCTAATGAGATGCAAAGTGGGCGTTCCTGACCTGACATGACAGGAGAAATGTCGCTAGGCGACATTTCTCTTAACCTCAAGCCCCACGCAGGAAAAGTAGCGATAACCCCTGTTATCGCTACTTTACTTACGCCTGCTTCGGGACTGACTTAGCGATGATATCCTACGGAAGGTGGATATCATGGCTAAGTTTGTGAGTCCCTATAAACAAGCTAACGCCACATTTTTTGAGATTATCGCTGGGTTTCCCCCAATAATCTCACGTTAGGCAGTTAGCGCTAGGATTTTTATCGCTTTTGAGATAAGCGTTGCTAATAGCACGCTATCTCAGCGATAAAAATCCACGCTCGCCGGCGTTAATTATCCTAGCGCTTAGCGATAATTATCGCCGATGTTGCTGATATGTCCCTACATTTTTTCATACATTTATGTTGGGGGAAGAAAGTAAAATGTTTCTGTATAGAATAATGGACCCTAATTATTTCAAAAGGGTTAAATATAAGACCGCTCGGGACAGAATATATATCTGGCGGGCGATCTTGCATAAAGGCAATATATCTCCATATTATGATAAATTTCCTCTGTATTGTAACCCTGCTTTACCCAGTATATTTCACGATGCGGTGGGGAAAAATTGGATCAGATTGGGAGTAGGATGCTTGGGTGACCTTTTCGATTATAATGGTATTATTGCTTTCGAGAGACTACAACTCATATACAAATTGCCAAATCATATGCTGTTAAAATATTATCAGATCCGAGACTTTATAAAGCATCTGAAGTTGACTAATATAACTGGTTCTGAGGTTTGGGATTTCATATATGATGAAGTAAAGGATCTATGATTAGTAAGGTTTATAAATGGCTGAGCAGCAACAGAGCAGATGATTGTGGAAGATTGGCTAATCAATGGAGTAAAATATTGGAGATTCCTTTAGGGGCTAGTACTTTAATACAAGCATTGGGCACTATAAAAGAGGTGGTGCATTTCTACTAATCTGAGATTGCATCAACATCGGCGATCTGTCTTTTCTATTATACACCTGAAAGGATAGTCAAGTGGACGGTTAACAATATAATTACAGATAGGATGAAGTGCCCAAGGTGTGATATGTATAAGACAGATATCAAACATATGTTTGTAACGTGTTTGGAGCTAAACACCTTTTGGCAGGATGTCCAGAATATTATCCATCAGAAATTGAGGTTAGAAATACCCCTGCCAGTAGGGGAAATTATGCTGGGCCGTAGCAACATTGGATCTAAAAGTAGTGGTCTTTTAACTATTTTGCTAGTCTCCGCAAGGCTGATCATTGCTCGAGAATGGATATCGCCAAAGCCTCCAAATGTGATGGACTTCTTGTGTGTTTTGCTGTTCGCCCTATGTGGGAAGCGTATGCCCAGACGTGGGTCCCGTGCTCACTACGCCATTGAAGTCAAGCTATCCTGGCTGAAGAGGTGTGAAACCCCAAAACCGGTCCTAGGATGCTTGATTCCGGTCCAGGGAAGACATGGCTTGGCAGTTCGGGCTGGACTGTTCCCATGAGGCACAGGGTCAAGACTGATTTGCATATGGCCATGTCTGAACTGGGGTGGCATGGTGAGCAAAATAACAATGGATTAAACCCAGATCTGTGACTGGGGGTGAATGTTTTGCAATGTGCAACATTCCGTCCATCATCTTGTGTGTTTTGCTGGTGGCTCTTAGTCCAATAGACATATGATATGGAACATGCACTGGCTAAGTCAAGAGGCATACGTTCAGCTGTTAAATGTAATAAAATATTGGGGTTTTGGCTTTAGATAGCCTCTTGGAAATTTTACCATACTTAACATGGTGTAAATAAGAGGGTGAGGTTCTTGAATGTATCTCGGTATTTATTTATTTCTATGTGATTCTTGTTTAAATACCTTATCTGCGATATACTTTTTTGATATTGGCGGAATGCGGCACTGATACTGTTTTGATGTATTTGATTGTACTATGTATTACCTAATCATTGACAAATAAAAATATTAAAAAATAAAAATTAAAAAACGTACTTGTTGAGCAGAATACATAGAACATCTTCTAATTGTGTTCAACTTTTGCCATTGTCCTCTAACAAAAATTGCTGGATGCCCTATTTGAAAACTAGCCAGCGTTTAAGGTTCACTTACGTTCTAATCTTGGCTTCTCCACATTACAATTACCACAACATCCTGATGGAAATCTATTGTCTCCCTTTGCCGGCCTCCACCTTCTTCCAAACAAGATGCATCTTTTACAGAAAAGCCACTACGACCAGTACCCCTGATTATCTTTTCAGACAAGCTCACCACCTCTGGTGATTCTGGGCACACCTGCTGCCAGGACACCATCACACTGCAGAAAAAGAAGTGTAAAAAAAAGAAGACAAAATGCCATTTCCATCTATGCACTCAGTGACTGCACAACATCTCCTTATCCACCAGGACAGCCCCAACACTGCTCCAATCTGGAAACAGTTAATGACTCACCTCTTTAAAGAAAACCACATCACAATACATTAACCAACCCCAACTCAGCTGCTTCTATTACTTGTTAACTTGAAGCTTACCTTTGACCATGTACAGCTCTCGGCTGCCTTTTGGCTAGGTTCGCGTTACAGAAATATCATATACATACATAAACAAATACAATGCAAAATCTCTTCATCTGCAAAAGGTTCTCTTCTCTTCCTTAGAAGGCCTGCTATTGTTTAGAAATGTGCTAAATGTTACTCATATCTACTAATGTATCCCTATTCGTACCTCCGCTCAGGATTGCAAAAATGATTACTGTATCCCGCATTTTCTACAATCTCCTTTAACATATTAAAACTCTTAGAGAGGGAGTAGGTGTCAACTTCGGCTGCTAAACTACTCAACTATCAAACTGGCCTCTAGAGTCTTGAACAGTTTTGCATATGAAACAGTTCATTCCTGTGCTTGCAAAACACATTTCAGCAATAACCCATGCTTTTCTTCTGTATGCAATTATCCTGATTTCTTATACATGTAATCAGCACCATGCTCTTGAAGACACTACCTGCAGACCTGAAAGTGGAAATTCTGGCTTAGTGCGGATCAATGTCTCATCTACCACACCACAGTAAAAACAGGGAAAGGCAATTTACTGAACAAATTGCAGAACACGTGGAACTAAACACTCTTTTTATGATCATCAATCAGGCTGTTGACCCTAACCTGGTCAACATCAGAGAAGTAGTGCTCCTTACCGTGGACAAAGACAAGAAAACTAAACTGCTTCACCTAGATCTCTCAGATGCACATGACTCATTAGAAGGCAACATACAGCTAGCAGTTGCGGCCGGCATGACTCGTGGGTGGGGGTCGCGCGAGGAGGGGGGTTTAATTTAATAATAAATTACAAAAAACTGACTTTCGCCCCCAGTCCACAGTTGCGTCGAGTCTCCTCTCCTCTCCACACAGGAAGCAGGCAGCCTCCCGCCCCGCCCCTAAGCCAATCACAACGCTGCAATGGCAGTGTTGTGATTGGCTGGGAAGTCTACCCCCACAGGTGTCTATGGCGAGGCCATTTTCTCTATGTAGGCTGCACGCAGCCTACATAGAGAAAATGCAGAGTGTGCATGACTGGTTTGGTCGGCCCTGAGGCCGACCAAACAGGACCCACAACATTGGGCTAGCCACTCCTTCCCTGCCTGGAGCAGGATCGCCCACCCGCCCGTCTCCATCCAAACCCTGCCTTCTTCTTTCTCGCAGTGCGAGAAACAGAAACATAAAATGGTATTCATAGTACCATTTTATGTTTATGCTTCCCGCACTGCGAGAAAGCAGTGGGGCGATGCTCCTCCGCCCACGGGGAGGAGCCGCCCCCGACAGCTAGAGAGTGGCGTGCTGAGTAGCTGGATATGTCTAAGAGTGGATCCAATCCATTATCGGCAACTCCAGTCAACAAGGACTAATAAGGTCAGTGAAGATCCCCCACACAAGTGTTGACAATTTGTGTTGGTGCAGCTTTCAGAGCTTCTATAATACTAATGGGTGATATCTCAAGTCTGCACCAGTGCTACTTCAGAAAGTGGTCTTTTAAGCTGGCATTGCAACACGCACAAACCACATGTTTCACTAGATGAAACAGAGACTCCTCTACATTAAAACAGCTAGTGCTGATTTTCTTGGAGCTAGGGAAGCAGAGCCAACAGTTAGAACGGCCCTCATGCCTTGGAATGACTTCATCGTCCACAATGAATGTGAGAAACCAAGGTATTATTTCATTTTGTGCTTTTTTTTTATCCCCCAAGTCAATGTTCAAGGGGGTCAACATGTTGCTCTTCATAGTTTGGAAAATTCTACTTCTCCAAAATGAACGCTGGGAGTGGCTGACATAAAAGCTGGGTGTTTATTAATCACAGGTTATTAAAAAAACACCTGACTAGTCTGTCATATCAGGGGTAGTTAAATTGTCTCTTAAACGTCAAAGCCAGCCTACTTAATTCCAATGAGTGTAGGTGAATGCAAAGATATATTTCAAAGTTCTTTGACCATGCTCAAAGCATGTTGGGGCAGATGAACAGGATAGCTACATACACTGACTGACATTCCACTGCATGTCAGCTATAAACTAATTTGCATAGGGCAGGCCAATATCTACAATGGCACAGTAGGTGAAAACGATGGCCTGTAAAGTGGCCCATAACGTTTGCCGGTGGTTGGGATTCATTCGGGAATTCCTTCTATGACCTTGTTGTTGTTTCAAGGAAAAATTGAAATTTGGAACTATCAGAAGCTAATGCAACAGCTCTGAACTAAATACTTCAATGCAAATTAAAGTGGAAATTTATGGAAAAAACAATTGCAAGACAGCGTGAGAGCCTAGAAATCGGAGACAGTGATGCTGTCAATAAAAGGCATATTTGAACAGCTTGAAAAATTTCTAGTAGTCCAGTGGCCCAAGCGGTGGAACACTCTAAAACCTGTGCTACTTGTGAGCTTCAAACATTTAAAAAACAAATGTTGAAACTTCCCTAGTACTTATCTAGGTGGGGTGCGAATGAAGGATGACGGACATTGGTCAATAACAGGAAAGAGGTGGAGCGTGATGAACCTATTCCTTCTTTCACAAACTTATGCTAAATACCTTAGAACTCTATGATGATTGAAATATGGATGTACAGTATTTTAAAACCTAAGGAAATAAATATATATCATTGCAATTATACATACATGCTAATGTTAAATAGTGTGTACTTGCTAATCTTGTTCTGAGAGCACCAGGGGCCCTCACACAGAATCGTGTTGCCTTAACATGTCCCTCAAGCTGCCATAACGTTTCTTGAGAAGGAAGTGATTCTAGGTGTGTTGGCTTCCTCTATTGCATAAAACATGTTTATTGGTTGACAATAATGAGGGGATGTTTTAGATGGACATGACATATTTTAGTCTAGCTTTCGAGCTGCACTGACATAAGCAGAGCTCCTAGAAGGGGTCCTTTCAGATGGATGATTCTTGAAGGCATCTGAGACCTGCCAAATTCTAACTTCTTACCCCCCTGCTTGGCCAGGGCATCCAGGAGACTGATGCTTGTCACAACGTTAACATAAGCCCCTGAAGAAAACATAGTTCTCCCAATTCCTGCCTTTGCTAGAAGGCTCCTTTGTTGTACTTTTAATGAGAACCAAATGTAAGGATAATACACTCCCACCATTGTAATCTTAGGGGTTTCACTTCACAGTTGTTTGGTGCTATGCTTCCCAAATTTTGGTTTTTGTTCTTTTAGATTAAACAACAACTTCTGTCTATATCCTTATCATGAACGCAGGAGCTCTCAACAAGAGTTCTTCTAGGAAAGGCCAAATCTGATCTTTGCCAGGCCCAAAAGGACACCACATACAAAGGCTTCACTGCCTTCACTAATATATCTTATAATGTAACAAAGAGCCATACGGCTTTTAGAAACCACAGATGACAAAGTACGAGCACAACCCCACAGCTGCGACGCAAAACAAATGACCATTGTCCAAATCAGATAGGCATTTCCCCACAAACAGCCGCAATGTACATGGACATGCATTCAGTATGTAACCTGCGCCAATGCGGAAACAAACATGGAACACACTGTCAAACCTCATCTCCTCTTCACGTTGCAGAGGGAAGAACAACACCCCCTGCACAACGACGTGCCATGTCCATGAACAAACAATCATGAAAGCATGGACCAATGAAGGAGTAGTGATTCCCCCCACGTACATGTCGCCCATGTCATGGGACTTGAGTCACAGGGTGCATCCCTGCATCATGGCGGCACATATCAGAGCCCAAAAGAATCCCTGTTGTCACTAGTAGGCCACAAATGACAGCCAAAATGGAATGAATTGGGACACATGTGAAACGCCGAAGAGTGGGACACCGTAATAACTGTGACACACAGAACTGGCAGTGCGAATACGTGACACCCCAAACAGCCCCACTGCACAGAGGTGACACACCCACCATCCATCAACAAATTCCAAAATTGTCAGCACAATATGTCGCACCAACACTTGTCTGAGTGAAGTGCCTGTACAGATGAGTGACATGCATACAGGGAATGTGTATTGGAATGTATTTATTAGCACATGCTGTGCCTGTGGTCAGTCAACGCACTGTCCCATTACTGCTAAGGACCGTCACAATGTGACATCAACCAGAGAAGAAATTGAAAATGATGTAGTCCCTACAGGCTATTCCTGCTGCTGCTAGAGTGGGGTGTGGGCCACCTGCCTCATCTCCATCATCATCTTCCGGTGCATCTGGCACTCGTATCCATGAGGCTTTGCTGCGTACACATATGTTGTGCAACACACAACATGCAATGATCATCTTGCACACGAGGTCTGGGCTGTACAGGAGCCTTACACCTGTGACGTCCAAGCACCTAAAACTTGACTTCAAAACGCCAAATGTGCGCTCCACGATGCCCCTGGTGCGTTTGTGTGCCAAATTGTACTGCCTCTGAGCCTGTGTGTTCAGGTCTTGGAGGGGTGTCATCATCCAAGCGCACAGTGCATATCCTTGGTCACCTGTGACAGTGCAGAGAGACATGAGTCAAGACAACGCACTGCATGATGTTTTGGCAGTCTCACTGGTTCCTTGGTGTGTGACATGTGTGAATCTGAAATTCCTGTATGACATGTAGTGCGTGTTGCAAATGGGCGGCACCACTGTGTATTACATAGCCTCACTGCTGCACCTCCCCCCGAACACATTCACCCGAATGAGGACCGCAATGAGGACCGCAACCGGCAAGTCCCTCATTCCTTTCCACCACCTCCCCCGTAGATAACTTGGCACCCCGCTCGCAACCACACAGTATGCGGTCGGCGAGGCTGTTCTCCATTAGGTGTTCCGGAGTGTGGCTTGAAAAGTACAAGTGAGTGACAACACCGCTGGGGGAAGATCTACCCGTTCCCCTTACTAACGGAGATCGTTTTTCTTCGTAATTTTTTTCCCGCGCTAGGTCTACAAACAAGACGGTGCTCCAGATTTTTTAACAAATTACTTGTACCTTCTCTTTAGGTGTACGAGTGTCCACACCCCCTCAGTCGACCATGAGGCATAGTATTGCCTGTTAAGATGTATGTATTATCGTGCTTTTGTCAGTCCTTTTGTGTATTTTGTCATGTCAGACGCATGTTTTTTGTTTGTTTGATTATATGTGCACTGTGTGCATTCACAGACACTTTTTACTCAAGTTATAGCGAAACGCCCGCATGAAGGATTTATTTGCTGGAGAGCAACATAGTGGCACAATAAGAAAACATTAGTAATGAGTATTACAACACAGGTGTATAGTGTAACCACCATTGTTTTTTATAGAAATATTGCATATTGTGTCTTTTTTTCCTTTAACTTCTGTATTTTTATATCCTACAGACCTTATTAGACGTACATTACGTATGTATTATCCTTAACGCATGCTTATTAGGCGCAGCATTTTTTCACTTATCTTTGCACCGGAATTAGGTCTACTAGGAGTGGTACTTGCACTGGGCTGGTCCCAGTGTAGTCCTGAGGAAGAGCTAGGGAAGCTCGAAACTAGTCGACCATATGCTAGGTACACTTACCCATTAAAGTAGTTTATTCTAGCATATTACCCACCTTTTTAACCAATTAGCTAGGAGCAAGAATAAAATATATTTGGCCCACTAGTTGATTATTTTAATTCACTTCATTCCACTCCATACCACGACACTTGCACCACACATAATTTGGTTTAGTGCTCCTACGTAATCCGCAAGTTGCAGCATGCCTCAGTCCGTAGAGGACTGAGAGGACCCCAATGATGAAGCATGTCACCTTGGGGAAATCCTAGTGAGTGAGGGGACTCAAGAAAGGAAGTGTTCTGCCCCTTTCTTTTCCTTGGGTGTTTTTCGGGAAACAAGTGTCTTCCTGACACCCCTAGGTTAGGTTCCTATAACCTGAAGGTTCAGGCTATTTATTTATCTACCAGCGAGATAGCATCACATGCACCCCTACGGCACACCATTCTCATGCCTGTCTGTGCATGTCCTCAAGCCTGACTACGACGCAGTGATGATGCTGAGCAGAATGTGGCCGGTCACGTGTGTAGGCCCATTGTAAGGACAGGGCTGACACATATGTAGTGCACCGGCCTAGCTGAACTCGACATGCAGTTGAGGGTACATCTTAGGCTCATGCTGCGCCAATAGCGACACACACAACAGTTGGCATGTGTGAACCCTGACCCCGAGCGGACATGCCCTCCGCCATGTACCCCTTCGGCCAAGCTTGTACACCACGGGCATGCCACATTGCAACATTGTCGATTGTGGGACGGGTGGTGCAGACACTACAACAGAGACACACGCATCAGCCACATCTTTGGCAAAGGCCTACACTGCAACACACCCAGATCCACGTGTGGAGTAGCCACACCCCTACGCAGTACTGTCGTATTCCTGGCCACCCCGCTTACCTTCACAGGGAGGTACAATACCGTTTCATGTCCCAGGTCTACACTACTGCCACGGTGACATTGATGCGCACGCTGTACACAGCACAATGTTATGTTGAATGACCCTGGTCCCTCATGCATACATACCAACCACACAGACACACTGGGTGAGTTTGTGGGACTGGCGCCCAGCCCCTTTCATTGCCAGGGTCAAATCTCCAGTGATGCCTGTGCTGGATAGGTGTTGAGTAGTGTAAGCCACCACTCAGGAGGTGGTTGGAGGCTGCCAAAAAGCACAACAGTGAGCAGACAATCAGCAGTACAAGGTACGAACATCATGGGTCCCTGACTTGAGCAGCACAGAGTTCATGTCTCCGGATGCACAGCAGCCGGCACAGGTACACCGCCACGGGACGGTGACTTGCGGTGCACTGAGGAAGGGCTACGCAAGCTGAGCGTGTACTCGTTGATGTCCAAGGGGAATGTCGGGGTGGGTGGCGGGGGACAGTGGAAGGTGTCGTTCCAGGGCATGATGCAGAGGGCAGAAGCAAGCAGAAACAGGCTTGTGGTGGAGTTGAATGCTACAGACTCCACTTTTCCACCTTGCCAGTTTCAGCTACATGTAGATGAGGACAACCTCCAGACTATGGGCTCAGATGCCACTGACATTCAAACAGAGATTGCCCATGAATTTCAGGGCACACACTCAGTGGCACCAGAGCTGGAAGGGGATGCAGTCTGCAATGAGGCCTGTACAATGACATGTAGGGAGCAAGACTCAGTTCATATTGTGTGACCTACTCCAACGCAGTGTGTTCTGGAGGCAGCGGTCAGCATGTGCCCACAGCCACTTGTGGTAGGCATGCACTGCACAGAGTCAGTGGCACCAGTGCAGTTGTCGGTAGTGTCTCATCACCTCCGTAAAGGTGAGCCTTGTCTCCTTCTGACTGAAGCCCGTCTTCCTCTTACTCCTCTCCTTGTGTACTGTGACATGAACACTCTCCTGAAGAAATCAAGACTCAATTCCAAAAGTGCAACCTAGTTGGCCGCAGTGTCGACTGGAGGCAGCGGTTAGCGCGGTCCAACCGCTGTCCAGCCATCTCCTCCTGGATCTCTCACACATGACGTTGGAATGGCATTTGTATTAGATTTGTGGCTGACGTAGGTAGTGGCACCAGAGCTGAGCGGGTGTGCAGCCGATGAGGAGGCCGTGTCCTGCCTGTGACGGACTGCATTGGATTGGAGTGAGGCCTGAAGGACCACAGTGCAGGCCGAAGGCCGGAGTCAGCAGGAGCCCACAGACACGTTTGATGGGAGTCCTATGCACAGACTTGGTGGCACCACATCGGAGGGAGCATAGTGACTTTCACTCAGCCTTAAATCATGTACTCTGCCATGGTGTGTTCAAGACCGCTGTGTATGCCGGTGGAGTACGTCAATGATAAGCGAGTTCCGCGGGCCTGTGTCACAGGGGCCGTGATGGCCCGAGGAGTCTGCCAAGGTCGGGGGCCTCGGGCTTGGAGCTTGCACCGGCACATGGTGGGCCCTCTTTGACACACGCCGGTGTCGGCAGGTGGGCATTGAGGCCAGGGTGCGCAGGGGCGAGCAGGACTGGTTTGGGGACCAGCGTCCCTGGGTGCAGCAGGCGCGCATGCTCGCAGGCAACCCTGCTCACGGCGTAGGCCTCGTCGCGGGGTGAGAGGCGGTGCCCTGGCAGGGATGTTGGAAATTCTGGAAAAGGACCATGCCCAGGGCTACGTGCCTTATATTCACACCCCTACGCTGACCTGGCATACGCCGGGCCAGCCCACACCGAACACGCTTACGGGGGGGCACGTAGCAAGGTAGATTTCCTTGATCTCCCCCACTGACTGGGGTGACATGGTTGCATCCACTGTCCACTACACTCCAAACACCAGTGGTGTGTGTCGACATGGATATGTGTGTGGTCTGCATATTACAGTCTGTCCAGCACTACCACGCCACACTTGGCAATGTGTGCAGTCTCATTCATCGGTCAAAATGCCTCCCTCGCACATGCCTGGTCCCCACCTCTTCCGACATTCTGCTATTGTGTGGCCATGCCGTTAATGGCTAATGTACACGGCTGGCCCAGGTTCCCACAGTGAGTTGTACTGTCGTGTCTGATGGGTGTGCATGTTGTATGTGAGCTTGTGACGTGTCCATTTCCTGTGTTGTGAGTTTCATGATTGTGGAGTTGAGGTGCGTGGTGTGTGCATTTGGTACTTACCGACGAGCAGTGCATTTCCGTAGGTGCCATCCTGGAAGCTCTGGTTGATGATGGACTGTCGGAAGATGTATGAGTCATGGACACTGCCTGGGTAGTTGGCGACGACATTGGTGAAGAGTCCCCGGTATTCCACGATTGCAAGCACATTGATGGAATGCGTGTGCTTTCTGTTGCGGTAATTGTGTGCAGTGTCGGCAGGGGGCACAAGTAGTACATGTGTGCAGTCAATTGCCCCCAACATGTGCGGGAAGGCAGCTATGACGTAGAAGCCTTGCTTGGTCTCTAGCTGTTCCTGCGCAGTGTGGGGGAAGTATAGGTATTGGGGTACCAAGCTGATGATGGCATCCAGGACATGTTTGAGGAACTTGGATAGGGCTGGCTGTGAGACTCCTCTGACTCTGGCAGTTGTTGGTTGGAAGGTACAAGAGGTCAACAGATGCAGCACAGCCATCAGCGTTGTCTGCAGAGGAATGCTGGTTGTCCGCTGTGTTGGTACCATCAGCCTGTGGGCTATGATGTTTAGGATGCAGAGGATGGTGTCCTTTTGAGCCTGTAGTGGGCAATTACCTACTCTGGTGTCATGTCTGTGAGGCTGGTGCGTTTTCTGAAGGTCCGGCATCTGTGTCTGTGCTGCCTCTGTGGTGGTTCAGGGGGGCGGGAGAGGTCCGGGGGGGTGGCGGTCCTGGGGGTGGCAGCGGTGGGTGTTGTGGGCCTGTTGGAGCTCAAAGCTGCATGATGAGTAGCTCCATATCATCTGTTGTTCTTCAGGTGTGGCTCTGAGCTGGACTCCCTTTTGTGGTGCAGGCTGCCGTCCGACTTTACACCAAGTCAGAACAGTTGTTAATTTCCTGCTGCTAATGTGCCCTATCGCATGTTTTGAGTTCGTATTGCCGATCTGGCTGGTCGTTGAGAATGTTGAGGAGTGGTGTTGTCACGGCTTTTGGCACGGGGACGCCTACGCTGCATCTCATTAGCAATAGTGTCCGGGGTCATCTGTGGCGATGTGTTTTGCGGCTGCTATCACGGGTTTACTGGTGCTATGGGCTGTTCACACCAGCTTGTGAATGGGGCGTTAAATTTATCACAACTTTGTCTGTGATAAAGTGCCGTTAACTCAGCAATAGCTCCTTGAGAACATGCCCCTATATTGCTTGCACATCAATAATTGTTCTCTCCCACAAAAGGTACCCTGCTATCAAAACATTACACCACACCAATCTCACCACGCGGTTCTCTTTGGATAAGGGTGGGATGATTGTGGTGCAAGATGTATCCAAGTATAAAATCGAAATCTTGAACCAGTTACAAGATGGAGTAAGTTATTGCAAACTGAGATCGGACCCCTCTAAAGAACTTGCCCTAGAGATATTAACACTCACAAAGGATGGTCTTGAGCAAGGTTACTTGAGTAATCTCGAATTCCAGTACCTCAACCAAAGAGAACCGCGGCTGCCTACTATCTATACGCTGCCCAAGATCCATAAGGACATGCAGAATCCCCCAGGACATCCCATCGTTTCGGGATGTGGATCTATGCTTGAGCCTCTGTGTAGGTATATTGATTTCTTTCTAAAGCCTATTGCGGAAAATAGCCAGGCTTTTCTGAGAGACACTATGCAAACTATCAATTTGATTGACTAACATCCATATGATCCCAGTGCATAACTCCTGGTGACGTGCGACATCGTATCGCTGTACACGAGCATACCGCAGCAGTCTGCCCTAGAAGTCATGAGGGACGCCCTTGAACAACGACCTGCACCCATGGCAGTACCCACTGAATTCATCATTGGATTACTCTCCATAGGCATGATGAAGAATCTTTTCTTTTTCCAAGGCAGTTTCTATTTACAGACAAAAGGTGTGGCGATGGGGGCAGCCTTCGCCCTCGACTTGGCCATTATCTTTATGGACCATTTTGAGAAATCATTCTTATTCCACAACACAAATCCCTACACTTACCAAGTGTTGCTATGGAGGAGGTATATCGACGATGGACTGATGATATGGGCTGGGAACACTACAGAACTTGACAAATTTCATGTCTGGCTTAACCAGAGGGACCAGGACATCCAATTCACGATGCAATCTGACGTCAACGAAATCAACTTCCTGGACATTACCATTCGCAACGAGGATGATAAACTATATACCACATTATACCGCAAACCAGCTGAACGCAACTCTCTTCTCAGATACAACAGTTATCATCCTCGTAGGTTGAGCGATAACCTACCAGTGGGGCAGTTTCTCCGCATCCGTAGAAACTGTTCCAAAAAGACGGACTACATGGCTGAGTCTGCGGACCTTAGCAATCGCCTGCTGGAAAGGGAATACCCCAGGAGACTTATAAAAAAATGACAGAAGAGGGCATGGTATAGCCCGCGGGAAGTCTTACTGATACCCAAAGATAAGAACGAGGGGGCACTACAAAGGATGATGTGTGTGACTACTTTCTCCACACGGAGCAATGCAATTAAAAAAGTGATAAATAAACACGGGGGCCTTGTGTCGGATGACATAGAACAACTCAACTTACCTATGCACTCTTTCAAAAAAGCAAACAGCGTCAAAGACCATGTGGTCCGTTCTTTTCTTGAAACTGTAGAGACACCATCACTCCAATCGCTTTGGAATTTACCACCGGTATTAGGGCATTTTAAGTGTGGACAATGCAAGGCATGTCGGACAACAATCCAAACGAAGAAGTTTCTTTACAAACATCACGCGATTGAGCTAAACTCCCTCACGAACTGTAACACAACCAACGAGATCTACGAAATGATCTGCCCCTGTGGATTGATTTTTATGGGCCAAACGCAGCAAAAAATTAAAGCTCGCATCCTGCAGTATTGCAGCTGAATTAGATGTGGTACACAAGGAGCGCCCCTCGTAGAACATTTCAAAGCTGCGGCACACACTTCAGATGAACTTGAATGAGTGATCCTCGAAAAAGTAACATTAGGCCCAAGAGATTGCAACATTAGCTCAATTCTGAACACAAGGGAATGCAAACGGATGTCCTGCCTTGACTCTATCCAAAATGAGTTGAACAAACTGGACTCCAGCCATGCCCAATTAGACTGCCTTGTGTCAGAATAAGTCTTATTAGGTGCTTTGGGCCCTTACATTCCACTCACGAATGATCTCCATTCTTAACTATGCTGAATCTGTTATAGTATATTGTATAACGTACCATTTCCCTACTGCATGACAGTCAAGTATACTATTCTTCTAACGCGATATGATTTTTTCCATATTACCTACCGGACAATATTGTTTAGCACACTGTCCTGTTCTTTGTGATATAACATAAACGGTATCCCATTTCTAGTTTGTATTGTGTTGCACAGTACACCGCTACTATGTCAGACCTAATGGTAACAATTGTTTTCCATTTAAAATATTTTTTCCCCCCTCTAAACAATGTGTTACTACGATACGTTTATCTCGATTTTGCAAATTTGACTATAGACCCTCCTGCGTGAGTGGTCCTAGTCTATATTCTGTTTGTTCTAAATACCCGGGTTAGAATACAATCATGCACCAGTTGATTACTTGCCATTGTATACCGCATTGGAAGTCTTTATTTAGTTTCCGAAGACTATGACGCGATGCAGTTTCACGCTCTTGTGAATAGCATCTAGCGTCTGCAGACGCTACATCACGCACACTCTAGCGAGTGTTCCTATTTAAATTACTGACTTATCATTGCTCCGGTTCCCTTAGCCTCCACAGGAGCATCCCCGCGAGTAGCGGTGAGTCTTCAATATACGTCCCCTTTTTAAGTGTATTTTGTTAACTGGGTTAGTTTATTACCATCTGTTTTTCTAGCTGAGGCTTTTCACTTTTTGTCATTCTTAGACCGAGCACCGCCAGGTCACCCGATTCATTTCTGGGTTCCCTTTCAGCTGAGCGGTGAGTGTATTTAGTCTTTTTGAGCTTGTATATTTCACTATGGGCTAATTGACCAGTTGTAAAAATTCCCCTTTGTTTTTAGGTCCGCATTAGTAATGGTGCACTCTTCTCTATATTTCAGAGGTTTTTTCTAAAGTACCCCAGCCCATTAATCGGGTTTGGATCGGGCGAATAACGTCGCAAGGACATGTCAGTTGCCTTTACAAATTCAGAATTAAGTAAGTGATTGCACACAATGGCACTTTGCCCAACAACTTTTCCAATTCTTCCCAATAAGTTTGGGCATTCTCTGTAAACTGTACCTTATTTCTGCAGGTACTGGTTTTTCGCTCTCTTACTCACCAGGAGCCTACACGCCCTTCGTTTTGCTGAACATGCCCTTTCTCTAGGGCCTTTTATGGTAATTGAGGGGACCAATGCCCCCCTTTTTTCCACATTCAAAAGTAATTTGTCTAGTTTTTCCTTTATTCCTTTCTTCAACTTAAGTTGTTTTCTATACTCGCCTCGTAGGTGCCCCTCCTCCTTTCATCCCAGTCCTGAGGAAGACCCGCACGTAAGGTATTGAAGAGCCTACATAGCTACAGGGGTCGAAACGTCGACACTCTAGACTCTGCCAATATAACCAACAGTGATTAGTCCACTATGGTCTATTGTCTGAACAATGGCTACATGATAATTTATAGAGAATATGTTATGAATCTATTGGCTGAAGATAATGCCAGTCTGTAATATACATATGAATCTGTGATTGTCACTACATTTCCTTTCCTTATACCCTTTTTTAACCCCTTCGCTGCCAGGTCTTTTCCCCTCCTGTGCCACGCCCTTTTTTGGCTATTTGGGGTAGTCCGCGCTGAGGCCCCTGTAACTTTTTGACCACATAAGGTATCCACGCCAAATTTGCATCCTTTTCTTCCAACATCATGGGGATTCTAAAGGTACTCAGGGTTTGTTGATTCTCCTAGAGGGGTCACAGAAATGAGCCAAAATACAGCAAAATTTTGGGTATTTTCGGAAAAATTGGAAAAACGGGCTGCAAATGAAAGCATCTGGGTTTTTCCCTGCAAATGTTATCAAAAAAGGGTTTGTGGGGTTGAAATCACCATTTTCCCAGCTTTTCGGGGATACCAGACTTTTGTCAGAACCCCAACATTTTTTACACAGTTTTGGCATTTTTCTGGGACATAGCCTAATTTTGCCATTTTTTTGTGCTTTTGACCTCCTTCCAGTTAATGGCAGAAATGGGTACAAAAGCAATAATGGATCCTGGAAAGCTATACATTTTCGAGAAGAAGACAAAATTCTGAATTCAGCAAGGGGTCATTTGTGTAGATCCATCAAGGTTTTTTTATAGAAACTAACAGTTGAATATTGGATAAATTGAAAATTAGTTGAAAAAAAAGCCTTTCGTGTCAATGTTTTCACCTGTAACTTCTTCTAATTATGATAGCTCTTTAAAAGCAATATACCATTACATCCGCTGACACGTAGTGCGCCTACGTTTTGGGCCCTTGCCTGTCGCGGGTACTTGGGCCTCCCACACAAGTGAGGCACCGTTTTTATCGGGAGACCCGGGGGAATGCTGGGTGGTAGGAAATTTGTGTCAGCCCGGTGATGCCTCAACTTTCCCACACAAAAAAATGTGTGAAAAAGGTGATTTTTTCAGCTAAATTTGAGGTTTGCAGGTTATTCTGGGTAAGGAAACATTGGGGGATCCACACAAGCCATACCTCCCTGGAATCCCCCGGGTGTCTAGTTTTCAGAAATGTGTGGGTTTGGTAGGTTCCCCTAAGTGGCCGCCGAGCACTGGCCAAAAACCCAGGTGACCCCCCTTGCAAAACCAGGTCGTTTTGAGGTAGGCAATTTTCATGTCGCCTCAATACGTTTTGGGCCCTTGCCTGTCGCGGGTACTTGGGCCTCCCACACGAGTGAGGCACCGTTTTTATTGGGAGACCCGGGGGAACGCTGGGTGGTAGGAAATTTGTGTCAGCCCGGTGATGCCTCAACTTTCCCACACAAAAATGTGTGAAAAAGGTGATTTTTTCAGCTAAATTTTAGGTTTGCAGGGCATTCTGGGTAAGGAAACGTTGGGGGATCCACGCAAGCCATACCTCCCTGGAATCCCCCGGGTGTCTAGTTTTCAGAAATGTGTGGGTTTGGTAGGTTCCCCTAGGTGGCCGCCGAGCACCGGGCCAAAAACCCAGGTGACCCCCTTGCAAAACCAGGTCGTTTTCAGGTAGGCAATTTTCATGTCGCCTCAATACATTTTGGGCACTTGCCTGTCGCGGGTAATTGGGCCTCCCACACGAGTGGGGCACCGATTTTATCGGGAGACCCGGGGGAACGCTGGGTGGTAGGAAATTTGTGTCAGCCCGGTGATGCCTCAACTTTCCCACACAAAAATGTGTGAAAAAGGTGATGTTTTCAGCTAAATTTGAGGTTTGCAGGGCATTCTGGGTAAGGAAACGTTGGGGGATCCACGCAAGCCATACCTCCCTGGAATCCCCCGGGTGTCTAGTTTTCAGAAATGTGTGGGTTTGGTAGGTTCCCCTTGGTGGCCGCTGAGCACCGGGCCAAAAACCCAGGTGACCCCCTTGCAAAACCAGGTCGTTTTGAGGGAGGCAATTTTCATGTCACCTCAATACATTTTGGGCCCTTGCCTGTCGCGGGTACTTGGGCCTCCCACAAGAGTGAGGCAACGTTTTTATCGGGAGACCCGGGGGAACGCTGGGTGGTAGGAAATTTGTGTCAGCCCGGTGATGCCTCAACTTTCACACACAAAAATGTGTGAAAAAGGTGATGTTTTCAGCTAAATTTGAGGTTTGCAGGGCATTCTGGGTAAGGAAACGTTGGGGGATCCACGCAAGCCATACCTCCCTCGAATCCCCCGGTGTCTAGTTTTCAGAAATGTGTGGGTTTGGTAGGTTCTCCTAAATGGCCGCTGAGCACGGGGCCAAAAACCCAGGTGACCCCCTTGCAAAACCAGGTCGTTTTGAGGTAGGCAATTTTCATGTCGCCTCAATACGTTTTGGGCCCTTGCCTGTTGCGGGTACTTGGACCTCCCACACGAGTGAGGCACCGTTTTTATCGGGAGACCCGGGGGAACGCTTGGTGGTAGGAAATTTGTGTCAGCCCGGTGATGCCTCAACTTTCCCACACAAAAATGTGTGAAAAAGGTGATTTTTTCAGCTAAATTTGAGGTTTGCAGGGCATTCTGGGTAAGGAAACGTTGGGGGATCCACGCAAGCCATACCTCCCTGGAATCCCCCGGGTGTCTAGTTTTCAGAAATGTGTGGGTTTGGTAGGTTCCCCTAGGTGGCCGCCGAGCACCGGCCAAAAACCCAGGTGACCCCCCTTGCAAAACCAGGTCGTTTTGAGGTAGGCAATTTTCATGTCGCCTCAATACGTTTTGGGCCCTTGCCTGTCGCGGGTAATTGGGCCTCCCACACGAGTGAGGCACCGATTTTATCGGGAGACCCGGGGGAACGCTGGGTGGTAGGAAATTTGTGTCAGCCCGGTGATGCCTCAACTTTCCCACACAAAAATGTGTGAAAAAGGTGATGTTTTCAGCTAAATTTGAGGTTTGCAGGGCATTCTGGGTAAGGAAACGTTGGGGGATCCACGCAAGCCATACCTCCCTGGAATCCCCCGGGTGTCTAGTTTTCAGAAATGTGTGGGTTTGGTAGGTTCCCCTTGGTGGCCGCTGAGCACCGGGCCAAAAACCCAGGTGACCCCCTTGCAAAACCAGGTCGTTTTGAGGGAGGCAATTTTCATGTCGCCTCAATACATTTTGGGCCCTTGCCTGTCGCGGGTACTTGGGCCTCCCACACGAGCGAGGCAACGTTTTTATCGGGAGACCCGGGGGAACGCTGAGTGGTAGGAAATTTGTGTCAGCCCGGTGATGCCTCAACTTTCACACACAAAAATGTGTGAAAAAGGTGATGTTTTCAGCTAAATTTGAGGTTTGCAGGGCATTCTGGGTAAGGAAACGTTGGGGGATCCACGCAAGCCATACCTCCCTCGAATCCCCCGGTGTCTAGTTTTCAGAAATGTGTGGGTTTGGTAGGTTCTCCTAAATGGCCGCTGAGCACGGGGCCAAAAACCCAGGTGACCCCCCTTGCAAAACCGGGTCGTTTAGAGGTAGGCAATTTTCATGTCGCCTCAATACGTTTTGGGCCCTTGCCTGTCGCGGGTACTTGGACCTCCCACACGAGTGAGGCACCGTTTTTATCGGGAGACCCGGGGGAACGCTGGGTGGTAGGAAATTTGTGTCAGCCCGGTGATGCCTCAACTTTCCCACACAAAAATGTGTGAAAAAGGTGATTTTTTCAGCTAAATTTGAGGTTTGCAGGGCATTCTGGGTAAGGAAACGTTGGGGGATCCACACAAGCCATACCTCCCTGGAATCCCCCGGGTGTCTAGTTTTCAGAAATGTGTGGGTTTGGTAGGTTCCTCTAGGTGGCCGCCGAGCACCGGCCAAAAACCCAGGTGACCCCCCTTGCAAAACCAGGTCGTTTTGAGGTAGGCAATTTTCATGTCGCCTCAATACGTTTTGGGCCCTTGCCTGTCGTGGGTACTTGGGCCTCCCACACGAGTGAGGCACCGTTTTTATCGGGAGACCAGGGGGAATGCTGGGTGGTAGGAAATTTGTGTCAGCCCGGTGATGCCTCAACTTTCCCACACAAAAAAATGTGTGAAAAAGGTGATTTTTTCAGCTAAATTTGAGGTTTGCAGGTTATTCTGGGTAAGGAAACATTGGGGGATCCACGCAAGCCATACCTCCCTGGAATCCCCCGGGTGTCTAGTTTTCAGAAATGTGTGGGTTAGGTAGGTTCCCCTAGGTGGCCGCCGAGCACCGGCCAAAAACCCAGGTGACCCCCCTTGCAAAACCAGGTCGTTTTGAGGTAGGCGATTTTCATGTCGCCTCAATACGTTTTGGGCCCTTGCCTGTCGCGGGTACTTGGGCCTCCCACACGAGTGAAGCACCGTTTTTATTGGGAGACCCAGGGGAACGCTGGGTGGTAGGAAATTTGTGTCAGCCCGGTGATGCCTCAACTTTCACACACAAAAATGTGTGTAAAAGGTGATTTTTTCAGCTAAATTTGAGGTTTGCAGGGCATTCTGGGTAAGGAAACGTTGGGGGATCCACGCAAGCCATACCTCCCTGGAATCCCCCGGGTGTCTAGTGTTCAGAAATGTGTGGGTTTGGTAGGTTCCCCTATGTGGCCGCCGAGCACCGGCCAAAAACCCAGGTGACCCCCCTTGCAAAACCAGGTCGTTTTGAGGTAGGCAATTTTCATGTCGCCTCAATACGTTTTGGGCCCTTGCCTGTCGCGGGTACTTGGGCCTCCCACACGAGTGAAGCACCGTTTTTATTGGGAGACCCAGGGGAACGCTGGGTGGTAGGAAATTTGTGTCAGCCCGGTGATGCCTCAACTTTCACACACAAAAATGTGTGTAAAAGGTGATTTTTTCAGCTAAATTTGAGGTTTGCAGGGCATTCTGGGTAAGGAAACGTTGGGGGATCCACGCAAGCCATACCTCCCTGGAATCCCCCGGGTGTCTAGTGTTCAGAAATGTGTGGGTTTGGTAGGTTCCCCTATGTGGCCGCCGAGCACCGGGCCAAAAACCCAGGTGACCCCCCTTGCAAAACCAGGTCGTTTTCAGGTAGGCAATTTTCATGTCGCCTCAATACATTTTGGGCCCTTGCCTGTCGCGGGTACTTGGGCCTCCCACACGAGTGAGGCACCCTTTTTATCGGGAGACCCGGGGGAACGCTGGGTGGTAGGAAATTTGTGTCAGCCCGGTGATGCCTCAACTTTCACACACAAAAATATGTGAAAAAGGTGATGTTTTCAGCTAAATTTGAGGTTTGCAGGGCATTCTGGGTAAGGAAACGTTGGGCGATCCACGCAAGCCATACCTCCCTTGAATCCCCCGGTGTCTAGTTTTCAGAAATGTGTGGGTTTGGTAGGTTCCCCTAAATGGCCGCTGAGCACGGGGCCAAAAACCCAGGTGACCCCCCTTGCAAAACCAGGTCGTTTTGAGGTAGGCAATTTTCATGTCGCCTCAATAAGTTTTGGGCCCTTGTCTGTCGCGGGTCCTTGGACCTCCCACACGAGTGAGGCACCGTTTTTATTGGGAGACCCGGGGGAACGCTGGGTGGTAGGAAATTTGTGTCAGCCCAGTGATGCCTCAACTTTCCCACACAAAAATGTGTGAAAAAGGTTATTTTTTCAGCTAAATTTGAGGTTTGCAGGGCATTCTGGGTAAGGAAACGTTAGGGGATCCACGCATGCCATAGCTCCCTGGAATCCCCCGGGTGTCTAGTTTTCAGAAATGTGTGGGTTTGGTAGGTTCCCCTAGGTGGCTGCCGAGCACCGGGCCAAAAACCCAGGTGACCCCCCCTTGCAAAACCAGGTCGTTTTGTGATAGGTAATTTTGATGTTTCCTCAATAGGTTTTGGGCCCTTGCCTGACGCGGGCACTATGCCTACCCACGCAAATGAGGTACCATTTTTCTCTGAAGACTTTGGGGAACGCAGGGTGGGTGGAATTTTGTGGACCCACGCAGATTCCAGAACTTTCCGACAAAGAAATATGAGGAAAATGTGTTATTTTTAACACATTTTTAGGTTTGCAATGGATTCTGGGTAACAGAACCTGGTGAGAGCCAGTGAAGTCACCCCATCCAGGATTCCCCTTGGTGTCTAGTTTTAAAGAATGTACAGTTTTGCAAGGTTTGCCTACGTGCCAACTGCGCTAGGGCCCAAAATCCACAGGTATGCACATTGCTAAAAAATAATCGGAGCCCAGTGGGCTTTCTGCCACCCTGGGGGGGAATCGGGGAACGGGGTTTCATCCTGATATGCCCCTAAAGGGGCAGAAAGACTGTGGCTATTTTTTGTGGGGGTGGGGGCATTGGTATGACCATTTTGGGCAGCCCCCACCCCCACGCATAAAAAAAGCCTGCATACTCGCTGGCGCCTACTGGGCTTTCTGCCCCCCCAGGTGGCAGATCAGGGGCCACTGCCACCATCTGCCCTCCCGGGGGGGGCAGAAAGACTGGAATTTCTCTGGGGGTGGGGTGGGGTATTGTCATGCCCATTTTGGGGAGCCCGTACACTAATAAAACAAAAAAATCCATGGTTTCTAGTGGGCATTCTGCGCCCCCAGGGGGGGCCAGATTGGGGGCTACAGCTCCCATCTGCCTCCTGGGGGGCAGAAAGACTGACATTTTTGTGGGGGGGAGAGTGGGGGCATTGGCGTGCCCGTTTCGGGCAGCCCACACCCTAAAAACAATTGCGCAAAAAAAATCCCTGGTGTTTAGTGGGCTTTCTGCCCCCCCCCCCGCAGGGGCAGATTAGGGGCCAATGCCCCATATGCCCCCCGGGGGGGCAGAAAGACTGTAATAATTGGGGGGTGGGTGGGGGCATTGGCGTGCCCATTGCGGGCAGCCCCCACCCTAAAAATAAAACTAAAAACTAATCCCTGGTGTTTAGTGGGCTTTCTGCCCCCCCCGGAGGGGCAGATTAGGGGCCAATGCCCCATCTGCCCCCCGGGGGGGTAGAAAGACTGTAGTAATTGGGGGGGGGGCAGCCCCCACCCCTATTTTGTTTTTTACAAAACTTCCCTGGTGTCTAGTGGGCTTTTTACCCCCCCGGGGGGGCAGATTGGGGGCTTATGCCCCCATCCGCCCCCTGGGGGGGGGCAAAAAGACTAAAATTGCCAAAAATAAACAGGGGGGAGCAAAGGCCCTTCCCCAAGGGGCAGCTCCCCCCTCCCTGGTGTCTAGTGGGTGGATCCCTGCTTGGGGATCGCCCTCCTGTGGCGATCCCCAAGCAGGGATCCACTGGGGTGGGGTACCATTGGAAAGGGGAGATTCTCCCCTTTCCAACGATACCACTCCCGTCTTTCTACATGCTCAGGGGGCTGTGATGGCCCCCTGAGCACGTACAAAGTGAAACCTGAAATGAGCCTCTTGGGTCATTTCAGTTTCACTTTCACTGTAATGACGTCGGCGCGACGTGCGCGCCGATCGTCATTACAGTGAAAGGGGGGGGGGGCTCGGGTGCTGGGGAAGCTCTTCCCCAGCTCCCGAGGCTATTTTTGCAGAAAGGGAATCCCTCTGGTGCCCGCACCAGAGGGATTCCCTAGGGTATGCCTCATGACGAGCTGGACTCGTCATGGGCACAGCGCGACTGTGCTCCATGACGAGTCCAGCTCGTCATGGGCATACAAGGGGTTAAACCTCACTCGAATCACACAACTTTCCATATTCCCCTCTTCTCCTGGGCACTTACTCCTTTTATAATAGCATTTGATGCTAGAAACGCTGTATGTCCAGTGTGATTAAACAACATTGGTACATCATTCATATAATGTCATCCCTTTTATTTGTTTTCCTAATTTTTGTATGATTTGTGGTTGCTATTGAAATAGTATTTACTGGGACCACCCTCCATTGTACCACTCTCACCCCCTGGGCTGATCAACCCTTGATTCCTTTCAGAAATTGGGTTAATGTTAAGGGGGCGGGCCCCACTGAAGCTGGACCCACAATCATTATCAGGTTGAAGTAACAAACAAACCCCAAATTTACTTGTGCTCAACCTCTTAGTAGCTTGGCACAGGGAAGTCAGACACAACTTAGAGGCAATGTGTAAATAATTTGTCGAACACTTCAAACAACAACACAGTGAAATCACACCCTAAAGGATCCCACACCAGATTGATAAAAATTGATTAATCTTTAATAAATAAGAAAGATAAAATTACAAAAATCCAATCAGTAGAATTGGAGATATGTAATTTTGAAGATTTCAGTGAAAATAGCACCAAATTGAAGTGCAAACTGTAAATATCTGGTCGCCCCGGACTGGGACAAAGTCATAAGTTTAGGCCGACCACGATTGAGCGTGGGCCAGCTACAGGTACCTAGGTAGGCCCTATGAACAAGAGGACCTTAAATCAGGATTGCTAAATGTTGCGAGGTTCTGCATCGAGGATGCGCTGCGGTGTGCAGCCGAGGTGATGCATCGGTTTCGAAGAGACCTGAAGCTGTAATACGAGGTCTTTCATTGTAGTCGAGGATCCCGTCGATGATGGCTTGCGATGCGAAGTCCGGCATGTAGGGTGTGTCGTGCAGTCGAGGCAATGCGTCGGTTTCAAGGAGCTGCGATGCGAGAACCTGCATCATCATCGATGCTGCTGTCGACAAGAGATTTGCGATGCAAGGGCCTGTATCGGGGAAGCTTTGCACATGGAGGTTCTGATGCGAGCAGCGTGGCCGATGCAGAGTTGTTGCACAGCAGCGGCGATGCATTGGTTCTGCTCGGGATCACACCGTGCAGGAGAGGAGATGCATTGCTTCTGGTGAACCCACAGATGGGCTGGCATAGCACCTTCAGGCCAGCTATCAAGGGTCCAGGTCTGGGGTGGCACCACTTGGCAGGGTAGGACTCACAGGTGGCAGAGCACAGGCTTGGAGTCACTCTGGGGTCCTGGGTTCAACAGATGCAGGTCCAGTCCTCCTCACTCAGGCAAGAGGGCAGCAGGTGGGAGGCTTTTAAGAAGGTACTTAGAGGCCACGTTCTAGGTTTGTCAGGAACGCTCCCGTTTATGCTAGGTATCACGATGGCAAGGAAAGACATGTCACCATAAAGATCCCTGCAGCCAAGTATCCGCGTTGGAGGAGAATTAGTCCTGGTTGGAGGTCTTTCCTGTGTGCAGTTATTGGTAATTTGAAGCACCCCTTAGCAGGGGATCGAGACTTGACTGTGTCCACTTCCTGTGGTGGTGCGCGGTCTAGTTGTACGCCCTCGAGACGCTTGGATGGGCTGATGCGCATGCGTGGAGATCGCGCGGCGCACTTCAACGATTTGAAAACCGTTGACAGGAGCGTTTTTCCTCAGCGCTTTGCGTCAACCCAGTGAAGTACCTCAGAGAAGATATAAGGCGACTCAAAGTTTTCAGTAGGGAAGTAGTGAATGCTATCTTGTAGTTTTTCATGTATATTAGTTTTCTCAAGCCTTTTCTGAAATTCTTTACCAGAGAAAAAAGGTGAAGACCAGAGCAGCTTCAGACCTCCGTTGAGCAAGAAAGGCGAGAGTCGAAGATTGGTAAGGAGAGCAGCTTCTGTGAAGAGAAGAGCCCCCGTCTCACAAGTAAGAGTGTTCAAGTGATTTTCAAGGCTCACGCATTCAGACAAAAGAAACTGTTGGTGATAAGGAGTAGCAGTAACAAGGAACCATTCAATCTAGAGCTCTAGAGGTTACTGAGAACTGAACTGAAAAGAACTAAGTTATGGTTGGACTTCCAAATTGATTGAGAACTACTTTATAAGGAACTCAGTATATTCTTCTATTTATACTTGTTGGATACACTATGTTTTCTTATATGAGAAACTTCCTAAAAACAAGGTGACATTCAAGCTCTTGAGAGTGGTCCTTCCAGTCAATCAGATTATTACACAATTCAGACAAGGCATATAGAGAGGAGCTAGCCTCAGCTGAGACTCAGGTAAATGGGTATAAAATAGAGAGAGGGCAAGAGAAGTAATTGAGAACTTTGGGCAAGTATATGTTGTGTTCTCTCTTGCAGGTGACTTCCTTTCTGAATATAGAAGTGAGGAGAGCGACCAGAGTCAAGAGGCTGTCTCTCTTGTTTTGTCTTCCACTTCCCCTTTCCCCCGAGCTGAAGTCAGTGACAGTTGCCTTCACCTGTTGCTGGCTTGGGCAGGTTGGAATTGGGACAAGCTCATCTGCCTCCGAGGGAATCGTCCCCCTGCCGTAAAGCAGTTCTGACAGATTGAAGTGCCTACCTCTTAATTGAGGATTGCAGATTCCCTCCCGGGCAGTATGGCTGAGGGTATAGATTTAAAATCCTTGACTAGCATTTTGACCAATATGCAGGAACAATTAAATAGTGCCCTAGACGATAACAAATCCCTGAGGGAGGAAGTTAGGAGGTCTAGTCAAGAATCCATGCAAACTAGGCAGAAATTAGATGAGTTGGTGGCTTCAGGGTCAGTTCTTAAGGGTCCCCCACCTTCGTCAAGTTACCCCTCCTCTGCAGACATTTCCACTCAAGTCATTCACGCAATCTCGCCAATCATTCCTTTGGCACCCCCGGAAAGATTTGGTGGAGATCCTCTTAAGGCGCAAATATTTTTGACTCAGTGCTCGTTGCACTTTTTATGTCGCCCAGTGATCTTTGCTGAAGATCAATCTAAAGTGGCCTTTATCCTGTCGTATCTGAATGGTGATGCAGCTGCCTGGTCTATATCTCTGGTCACCCGGAATGATCCTGTTTTGTATGATTTTGAAGGTTTCAAAAAAGAATTTTCTAGGATTTTTGATCGACGCTCTGCATCCCAAGCTACGGATAATGAGTTGTTGGAACTCAAGCAAGGATCTCGAGACCTCGTAGGATATCTGGCGCAGTTTAACAAATTGATTGTAGAGACTAATTGGCCTGAAGAAAAGAGAGCAGCCATATTTTATAGAGGAATAAAGGATGAACTAAAAGATGCGCTCGCCCAAATTCCTCGAAGACCCACAGAAATTTCAGAACTGATAGATTTGGTGCTACAGCTCGATCACAGATTGAGTGAGCGGCGCAATGAAAAGAAAAAAGACTTTCGACCTTTTCCTCCTCGCTTTGACCGAGTTAAGACGGAGACTCACAAGGCTTCAGAAGGGGCTTCCACCGAAGAACCAATGCAAATTGGATCCGTTAGAGGGCCCCTGACTAAAGAGGAAAAAGAACGTCGACGAAGTGCGCAACTCTGTTTATATTGTGGATCAGCAGGGCATTTTGTAAAAGAGTGCCCAAAAAGACCAAAGGTTTCTCAGTAGGGAAAAGACAGGCTTCACCCGTAGAAGGAGCTGTGCGGGTGGAAGCAATGACTAAGTCAGCTCAAGAACCTCAGCAAGTTGTGAACACTTTACAGTCTGCCGCTCCCCATTTGGTAGTCTCCTTTACCATAAGCTTTCGGGGATTGGAAATAAAGAAGGTCTCAGTGATGATAGATTCAGGGGCTACCGGAAATTTTTGTGACATCAATTATGCCCGCCAGCAGGGAATCAAGTTTGTCAAAAAGGAAATTCTGGAGGCAGTGAGGGCTGTGGATGGTACAAATCTATCTTCAGGGCCAATCACTCACGAAACTGAATTAGTTCAATTGAATGGACTGAATGGTCATTCTGAGCAAATGACGTTCAATCTAATTGATGCTCCTCAGTTCCAATTAATATTAGGACTGCCGTGGCTAACAGAGCACAATCCAAGCATAAATTGGAGTAAGAGAACAGTTGTCATGTACTCCCCCTTCTGTAAGGAAAATTGTTTCAATGATCAGATCCGATCTAAAGAAGAATCGCCAGTTCAAGGTTTGGTTCATCATCCAGTTCAAATCTGTTCAGTGGAAACCAAAGAAATTCCATTTGAGTACAAGGATTTATCATCAGTATTTGACAAAAAAGAAGCTGAAAAACTCCCCCCTCATCGCCCATATGACTGCAAGATTGAACTTGAGCCTGGGGCAGTGCTCCCTTGCAGCCGTATATATGCCCTTACCGAAACTGAGAATCAATTTTTGAAATCTTAACTAGACCAATATCTAGCAAATGGATTCATACGCCCCTCCCAGTCCCCAGTTTCCTCTCCCCTATTTTTTATCCCCAAGAAAGATGGAGATCTTCGAGCATGTGTGGATTACAGAGCCTTGAATCAAGTGACTGTAAAAAATCGTTACCCTCTTCCTTTGATCTCAGTGTTACTGGATCAAGTAAAAGATGCCAAGGTGTACACTAAATTGGATTTAAGAGGGGCATATCATCTGATTAGAGTGGCTGCTGGCGATGAGTGGAAGACAGCGTTTCGCACCCGTTATGGATTGTTCGAATATCAAGTAATGCCATATGGGTTGTGCAACGCTCCCGCTGCCTTCCAGCATTTTGTAAATGATATCTTAGGAGAATTTTTGGACCGAGTGGCTGTGGTGTACATCGATGACATTTTGATTTTTTCACAAAACAAGGATGAGCATGTGCAACATGTGCGAGCCATTCTCACAAGGTTGTTTGAAAATCACCTTTACGTAAAATTGGAGAAGTGTGCGTTCCATGTTGAAAGGGTTGAGTTTTTGGGTTTTGTGCTCACCCCTCAAGGCGTCAGTATGGATACCACCAAGGTGAAGGCAGTGCAAGAGTGGCCATCTCCAACGAATGTCAAAGAGATTCAAAGTTTTTGGGGATTCTCCAATTTCTATCGAAGATTCATCCCAAATTTTTCCCGTGTGGTAACCCCCATTACTCGTCTCTTGAAGAAAGGAGTGAAGTTTATCTGGGGAACAGAAGCTGAAGAGGCTTTTCAATTTTTAAAGAAATCTTTTACTCAGTCTCCAGTTTTACTGCATCCCAAGATTGAAGATCCTTTCTATGTAGAAGCTGATGCTTCGGATGTCGCTATTGGGGGAATTCTCTCTCAACGCCATGCAGACACCGGACAACTCCACCCAGTAGCCTATTTTTCCAGAAAGTTGACTCCACCAGAGTGTAATTATTCAATTGCTGACAAGGAGTTGTTGGCAGTGAAATGCGCTTTTGTCGAGTGGCGACATTACCTGATGGGAGCTAAGCACAAAGTCACAGTGTTCACTGACCATCAAAACTTGCAATTTTTAAAGTCTGCTCGCACTCTGACTTCCAGGCAATTGCGATGGTCCTTGTTTTTTGCGGACTTCAATTTTGTGATCACTTTTCGGCCTGGGGCCAGTAATGCTAAAGCAGATGCACTCTCCAGAATCGACTCCAATTCCCAAGAAAAGATCCAGGAGTCTCAATTTATTATTCTGGAGGAGAAAATTATATCAGCCACAAATCTTTCAGATTTTTCAACTGAGATTAAGAGATCGATGACAAGAGCAGAAATGAATCAATGGGCCTTGGAGGAGGAAGGTAGAGAACTAAAGAATGAATTACCTTACTATGAAAATCGTCTTTTTCTTCCAACAAAGGCTCTCCAGAAAAAGGCCCTGAAGTCCTGCCATGACAATCTATTAGCGGGTCATAAAGGAATTTGCAAGACAGTTGAATTAGTGGAAAGGAATTTTTGGTGGCCAGGGATGAGACCGCAGATACGACAGTTTGTGTCCACTTGTGAACGATGCTTAAAAGGGAAATCAGACCGTAAGGCCCCGCAAGGGCTGTTAATGCCATTGTCCACTCCACCACATCCTTGGCATACGGTTTCTATGGATCTAATTGTAGATCTCCCTCCAAGTCAAGGATTTAATACCATCCTTGTAGTGGTAGATACCTTTTCAAAGATGGCTCATTTTGTCCCACTTAAGAAAATTCCCAATGCACCAAGTTTAGCTCAGTTGTTTTCCCAACATGTTGTGAGGTTACATGGAATTCCAAAGGTTTTAATTTCAGATCGAGGCTCACAATTTGTTTCCCATTTTTGGAAGGCCTTCACTAAGAGGTTAGGAATAGATGCCCGCTATTCCACTAGCTTTCACCCGGAAACAGATGGGCAGACAGAAAGGGTAAATCAAGATCTAGAACAGTACCTCCGGCTTTATCTATTAGATCAGAGGTCAGAGTGGTCAGAATTGGTGTGGGCAGCAGAGTTCGCCTATAACAATGCCAAGCATTCTTCCACAGGAAATTCACCTTTCTATCTAAATTATGGTAGACATCCTAGTTTAATATTAGACAAGGAAGAAAGCCCAGTCCCTGCAGTTGAGGTATTTGTAAAAGAAGTTCAAAATTCTCTAGCTCAAGTGAAAGAAAATTTAACTAAGGCTAAGACTTCTTACAAAACTCAGGCAGATAAGAAAAGCAGAATCAGTCCAGTTTTTAGCCCAGGAGATAGAGTGTGGCTATCCACTAGGAACCTCAGGTTAAAAGAAAATCGAAAGTTTCAGCCTCGCTTTATTGGTCCTTTCCAAGTTGACAAGATGTTAAATCCAGTGACAGTCAGAATCCATTTGCCTTCCTATCTCAAGGTCCATCCAACGTTTCATGTATCCCTGCTTAAAAAGAGTCCACCTAACTTGAGAAGTCAGGCACCTTCTAAACCAGTTTTGATTGATGGAGAAGAGGAGTTTGAGGTACATAAAATTTTAGACTCCATGTTTAGGAAGGGTAAATTGTGTTATCTGATTGACTGGAAGAACTTTGGTCCAGAGGAAAGATCATGGGAGCCTCACACCAACATTCATGCTCCAAGATTGATCCGTGAATTTCATAAAGCCAATCCAGCAAAGCCTAGATTGGGGGAGCGCCTTTTGGTGGGAAGTACTGTCAGGAACGCTCCCGTCTATGCTAGGTATCACGATGGCAAGGAAAGACATGTCACCATACAGATCCCTGCAGCCAAGTATCCGCGTTGGAGGAGAATTAGTCCTGGTTGGAGGTCTTTCCTGTGTGCAGTTATTGGTAATTTGAAGCACCCCTTAGCAGGGGATCGAGACTTGACTGTGTCCACTTCCTGTGGTGGTGCGCGGTCTAGTTGTACGCCCTCGAGACGCTTGGATGGGCTGATGTGCATGCGCGGAGATCGCGCGGCGCACTTCAACGATTTGAAAACCGTTGACAGGAGCGTTTTTCCTCAGCGCTTCGCGTCAACCCAGTGAAGTACCTCAGAGAAGATATAAGGCGACTCAAAGTTTTCAGTAGGGAAGTAGTGAATGCTATCTTGTAGTTTTTCATGTATATTAGTTTTCTCAAGCCTTTTCTGAAATTCTTTACCAGAGAAAAAAGGTGAAGACCAGAGCAGCTTCAGACCTCCGTTGAGCAAGAAAGGCGAGAGTCGAAGATTGGTAAGGGGAGCAGCTTCTGTGAAGAGAAGAGCCCCCGTCTCACAAGTAAGAGTGTTCAAGTGATTTTCAAGGTTCACGCATTCAGACAAAAGAAACTGTTGGTGATAAGGAGTAGCAGTAACAAGGAACCATTCAAGCTAGAGCTCTAGAGGTTACTGAGAACTGAACTGAAAAGAACTAAGTTATGGTTGGACTTCCAAATTGATTGAGAACTACTTTTATAAGGAACTCAGTATATTCTTCTATTTATACTTGTTGGATACACTACGTTTTCTTATATGAGAAACTTCCTAAAAACAAGGTGACATTCAAGCTCTTGAGAGTGGTCCTTCCAGTCAATCAGATTATTACACAATTCAGACAAGGCATATAGAGAGGAGCTAGCCTCAGCTGAGACTCAGGTAAATGGGTATAAAATAGAGAGAGGGCAAGAGAAGTAATTGAGAACTTTGGGCAAGTATATGTTGTGTTCTCTCTTGCAGGTGACTTCCTTTCTGAATATAGAAGTGAGGAGAGCGACCAGAGTCAAGAGGCAGTCTCTCTTGTTTTGTCTTCCACTTCCCCTTTCCCCCGAGCTGAAGTCAGTGACAGTTGCCTTCACCTGTCGCTGGCTTGGGCAGGTTGGAATTGGGACAAGCTCATCTGCCTCCGAGGGAATCGTCCCCCTGCCGTAAAGCAGTTCTGACAAGGTTTGATAGGGACCTGCAAAAAAGAAAAGGCACTGAAATGCATGGCTCTGGAGAAGGATATTCTGGAGCTGGAAGCCCAGGCAGGGAGAGAGGAAGAAATAACGGGGGAGGCAATTCGCTGCCTTCGCCTACGACTAAAGGAGCTCAGAGAGCTTCTGAAGGATGGGGCCAGAGCAGTAGCCAGGGCCTCCCGACACAAAATCTATCAGCTAGATGATAAGGCCAGTAAACGTCTAGCGTGGCTGGACAAACAGGAGACTTCGGGACGATGGGTCGTGGAGATTCTAGAAGACCAAGGGATGAGACAAGTGACGGGGCATGAAATTGCAGAGGCATTCACCTCCTACTATTAAAGGCTGTATACATCCACCTCCGGGTATGCTGAGTCGGATTGTGTTGAATTCCTGAGGGACAGTAAACTACTGGTTTTGACCGCTGAGGAAAGAGATGGGTTAGAAGGAGACTAGACTGTGGAGGAGATCCGAGGTCTGCAGTCGGGGAAAGCTGCGGGGCCAAATAATCTTCCACCGGAGCTGTTTAAAATCTTGCCGGATAAAACGACCCGCACCTCCTAACAATGTTCCAAGAAGCGAGCCGAGCCGGGGGTTTTACTGGTGGATCGCGCTTGGTGCTGATCTCAGTGGTATGTAAAGAGAGCAAACCCCTAATGAGCTGTGGATCGTATAGACCAATATCGCTTCTGAATTTCGAGGTGAAGGTCCAGGTGAAGGTGCTCGCCTTGCACCTGAAAATAGTGATCCACTCCCTAGTACACCTAGATTAACCGAGCTTTATGTCACACAGGGTTACCAGGCTCAACCTGCGTAGGTTGTTTCGGGTCCTACATGCCACTGAGCAGGACCACGCGGTGCCCTCGGCTCTCCTGTCCCTGGATTGCAGGATGGCTTTTGACATTGCAGAATGGGACTACTTGTGGGCAGTCATGGTGCGTATGGGGAAAGGACCAAAGTTTATTGGCTGGATACATTTATTATACGAGCAAACGCTGGCGAGAGTAAGTGTCAACACCACAGTATTCCGCAAGTTCACCATTCAGAAGGGGACAAGACAATGGGGCCCCTATCTCCAATACTGTTCCCCCTGGCACTGGAGCCTCTGGCTTTGTGGGTTCAGCAGGACTCACTGATGTAGGGCATTCCAGTGGGTGAAGAGTGGGAGGAGCACATCTCCCTATATACTGATGACGTTCTGTTGTATGTCCAGCGCCCCAGGCAATCCATTGACAGAATTCTGCAAATCTTCTGTATATTCGAGGATTACTCAGGCTACTGTATTAATTGGGATAAGTCCCTGTTGCATCCATTGGCAGGGGGGCATTCTAAATTGACATCAAGGCGCGCAGTTCCACTGGAATTGGATGTGTTTAAATACTTAGGGATCAATATAACAACAAGCCATCAGTGATTTTCTCAAAGCAACCTAACACCCCAACTGTATAGATTTAAGAGAGATGCCCAGCGTTGGAGGTCATTGCCTTTAACGCTATCGGGCCAAGCTGCCCTATTCAAAATGATGACAATGCCCCGCCTACTCTACGTCCTGCAAAATGCTCTATTTACGATTCCTACACCTTCTTCTGAGGAATTGAGGGACAATTGCGTTCCCTCCTATGGAATGGAGGAGCAGCACGTACAGCCCTACATAAATTACAGAGAGGTATTTACTACAGGGGACTGGCGGTCCCTGACGTGAGATTGTATTATTGGGCCACCCAATTGGCTACGGTGAATGACTGGGCGTTTGGGAACAGGACGGAACCAGCCTGCAGGGTGGACAGAGCACATATGGGAGCCAGGGGCTACGCACACCTAATCTATGATAGGAGGGTGGGTCGGGTGCTGTCAGCACATACACAGACAGTACTTAAATCCTGGTAGGCAGCAACACAATACTTGGCTAGGGGAGACAGAGTGACAGCAATGACCTCCCCCCCCATGGGCCAGTGACCAACTAGACAAAGTGGATAGACTGAAGGGCTTTGGTAAGTGGGAACTGCTGTGCTTTGTAAAACTTGTTGATGTCTGGAGGAGCCAGGGATTTGTGAAGTTTGAGACCCCTCAACAAGAGTATGAACTGGATCCAGGGGAATAGCTCTGGTAGCTGCAGCTGAGCCATGTCCTCCGGATTCACATGGCGAAGACCTGACCGAGGCATCCCCAATGGAGGATAGACTCCTGACACACCCCTTGGAGGGGAAGACAATATCAGTAATATATAAAAAGTTGGTAAATAATACACCAGATCCTCTGGGACCATTGAGGGCCACGTGGGAGGGAGCTATCAGTCTGATAGAGGATTAAGATTGGATATAGGCACTACAGGGGCAGAGGGAGGTGGCGATCAGCTCCTGTTTCTGTCTAATCCAGTTGAAGATTTTCCACCCCAAATATTGCTCCAGGAGACTACTGTATTGCTTGGGGTGGGTGGATTTATCATGGTGTCACAGGGAGTGTGGCCAGGAGGGAACATTTTACCATCTTATATGGGAATGCCCAGAGACACAGACATATTGGGATAATGTTGGAAGAATTATGGTGCAGGTGACGGTAGTGGAGGTACCCTTGGAGCCGAAATGGTTTCTGTTGATGGTCCCGGGGGAAGAGCATGGCCCAGATACACTACGATTTGGCTGGCATTAGCGGCGGTGGTGGCAAAATGCAATATAGCCAGGTGTTAGGGAGCCCAAGCTTTACTAAAGGTGGGAGATTGGGAGAATGATCTAGATTGGTGTTGGTTGGCAGAACGTATGATTTACCAAAGCAGAGGCTGCCTGAAGAAACGGGAAAAGATTTGGGGGCACTGGCAAATGTACCGAGGGCTGTGAATGGGGTTTTAGACACACTATGTAAGCCACTTATTATTGGTGTTGTATCCTCTCTGATGTAAAAATAGACAACTGTAAACACTCTGGTCGGATTATATGTAAGACAATAGTATCACTGATGTACTGCTGTTGTGCTGTTTGCAATACAAATGTTAAAAATTTAAAAGAGGGCAGCAAGTTAGCACAGCAGGGCAGCAGTCCTTCGGAGCAGCATTTCAGCAAAGTGGCAGTCCTTACAGCAGCAGATCAATCCTTCTTCCTGGCAGAGTATCCGCATGTCCAAAAGTATAATGAAGAGTTAGTGCCTGAGGTCCAATATTCATCCCAGAGTCTTTCTTCGAAGTGGGAGAAGCTTCTAGAGGTTTTCCTGCCCTGGCTTGAGGCTAACTACAGAGGGTGTGCAGCCTTTTGTGTGGAGGCAGGACACAGCCAATTCAAGTGTAAGTAGGGCTGTGCCCAGCATCACCCTCTCATCCTGGAAGTGATGACCCATCCAGGCACATCTAAGCTATCTATTGTGTGCGAGTGTCTTGGAGGAATACGAGAAACACAACTGTCAGGTACACCCAGTCATGTTACCCAGAGACAGGCTGCAGGCACTTATGGCTGAGGCAGGAACATGCTAACTTTCTAAAAGTGCCATTTTCAAAATTGTAATTTGAAATCCAACTTTACCATGGGAGAGGATTTTTTATTACAATTCCAAAGACACCAAATATGAACTGGTCACCTATTTCCATTTGAAAGTTACAGAATACTAAGTGTTATAAGGTAACTTCAATGTATATGGGAGAGGTAGGCCTAACTGTAGTGCAAAACAAATCTAAATGTTTTTTCTACCAGGACATGTAAAACTATTTTTTTTTAAAGTATATGTCCAACATTTTAAATACACTGCACCCTGCTATCTGAGCTGTCTATGGCCTCCCCTAGGAGGGGTAACTTACATGTATTAAATAGCAAGGTTTGGGACTGGCAAGAGTTTTATTTTGCCAGGTCAAAATGGTAGCTTAAAACTGCAGACACAGGCTGCAATAGCAGACCTGAGACTTGTCTGGAAGGGCTACCTAAGTGGGTGGCACAATAAGTGTTGCAGATTCACTAGCTGCAACTTACAGGGCCAGGGTACATGTTGCACCATTTTACTAGGGACTTTTAAGTAAACTAAATATTCCAATTGGGGATAACCCATGTTCTAAGGAGTGAGCACATGCACTTTAGCACTGGTTAGAGGTGATAAAGTGCACAGAGTCATAAGGCCAGAGGAAATGAGGCCAGCAAAAATAGGAGGAGTGAAGGCAAGAAGGCCAACCTGCGGCTGACAGCTCTAACAATTCCTTACAAGAGAAAAGGGCAGAAAGTCAAGAACTAAATATGTTTGGCATTTCAGAAGTCTGTCAATAGGCACTTCAGAAGTCTGACATATGTTATGTGGCATATAATCAGGGCCACTAGAATTATGTGTTTCTGTGGCTGCAGCGTTTTCCGCAAAATAATGGATTTTTCCTAATTTGCCATATAATGCACCATCTATAGCATCATTTAAATAATTTTTTTAAAAGGACATTTTGTGTCTAACTCAAATACCTCAATAGTTATTAAACAAAAAGCGTTACACATAAATCTGAGCAGTGGCAGATCCTTTGTAAAGTTTTACCAGTCACCTTTCAGTTGCTGATTATCTTATTCAGGTGGTAAACTGGTATAAATGTGGTGCAATTTTACCCAGACTCTTTTAAAAGTTGCTAAAATGTCAAAATGAAGAAATTATACTGCTGGCTTGTGCCACATTATGCTGCATTTTTTAGCTTTCCTGTTGCAAAATGTGGTCCGCCACTGCCACATAATTCCACTGGCCCTGAGTATAATACCATTGACATTCCCAGCTTTTAAGCCAAATGTATGTTGCACTGTGAGACTTATAATCTTGCTTTGAATGCTGCCATTATGGGCTCAAAACCCAAACACACAAAGTGCTGTTGGATACAATGCCAGAATTTGTTTAATGTTTTATGCATGACTTTAAGCCACTTGCTAGCTCTGCTTGAGATTTTTACAAAGTCACCTAGTCTATTTAAAAAAATGCTAGTTTCACACATAAAATAAGTAAACTTGGTTCCCACATTTTGTGAGGGTTCACTCTTTCATTCACATCATGCATTAAAACAAACATTGGCAATTCAAATAATGTTATCTTTTGTGTATTGGAAAGTCCAATACCAAGCATCCCATCACACCAAAGGCACAACATAGGCAGCAGCAGTGCAACTTTTCCTAACATACATAATAAGTAAAATACAGGTCGAAGGAGCAGGAGCGACATTGCACGGTTGTCTCACACAGACAGAACATGTACAATTAAGGTAGTTACAATTAAGGTAGTTAAACACACAAAAGAGGGACTGAAAGGAGTTAAAGGACTGTTGTATGTTCTGTGTGAACATATGAAAATGTATGAAAAGGACAACAGTCCCAGCAGAAACAGCCAAACCTCCAACGTAATTGCTATACACTGTGGGGCAGATTTACGTTTCCTGGCGCATCCCTGCAAATCAGCAGGGATGCACCAAGAAACGTGCAACACGCAATGCCATCGTTGCACAACTACGGATGCGCCGCATTTAGAATGTGGCGCGCCATGGCGCAAGGATAGGCAGATGCGTGTCGCATCTGCCGGCGTAAGGTTGGCGCAGTGCTGGAGTTGTGGCGCGGGTGCGATGCAACTTCAGCACTGTGCCAACCCGGCCTATCTTCCACATGGTGCATCACACCTTACACCTGCTTCAAGCAGGCGCAAGGTTTTGAAGCAGCGGGGTCGGAAAAGTGACTGAGTGAAATCTTGTAGATTTCACTCAGTCACTTTTCCGAGGCGTTCCTGCACCGGAACGCCCACCCTGCGCCTGTACGCCCAGTGGCGCAGGGCTTTACAACGTGACGCATCACCCTAGATGCATCACATTGTAAATCCCCCGCAGCATAGCGCAAAAGTGGCGCACGGGGCTTGTAAATCTGCCCCGTATTCTTACATGGAATGAGGAATCCTCACCTGCTGGGTGTGGTATGCTTCATCAAAGGGCTCCATATCTAGTTCAGTGACGGTTCCAAGATTACTACTGTTCAGTAGTTGTTCAGTTTCCTAGTAATGGGTTCCCTAGTTTGAGTGAGGTTACGTCCCACAAGGCAGCAATTATGTTCTCCTATTGTTAAACTAAGACGTATATTAAAATTGTGTGTGGGTGAGCTAAAATGGTTTCCCTCCTACAAGATTCAAAACTGAAGGGTCGAGCAATAGTCACTACTTCTCTTTTCTGTCACAATATTTCAACACATGAATATTTCCTCTATGGGATCAGGCACCTTATTTGGGATTGCTGTCCTTGGAATCTCGCATCAGGTATTGTGCAACCGTCCCCAATTCATGCGGTGTGTTATGCAACTGCATTCAATGTATCCTTTTTTCATATTATCGGCAACAGCAGTGGAAATAATGCTTCTTTACACAACAGTCACATTGTCGGCAGAAATACTGTAAGGTTCGGTCTATCAGAGGACAGGCATAACTAGAACAGCAGTCCCTCAAGCTACACCCATTACAAGACATGTACAAATTAGGTAGGAGCAGTGCACACTTTTCTTCTTCGCAGACCAGGTACATCATGGCGGTAACAAAGCAAGCTTCCCTCCCCGGTGCAAAGCAGCACAATTATTCGCTCCTTCCCCAAAGAACAGATTCAGCAGGGCAGACTAATACAAGCTTTCACCGCTCACAGGACATGCGCATGTAGGTGACAGACAGATCTTTGGAGCGAATGCTTAACTCACCGAAAAGAATGTATCGGGGGATGAATGAGTGAATATGCAAGTTCTAACGCCCTTCTCACCTAGTTGATATTCAACATCATCACCCTGAAAGTCCTGCTGCTATCAGTCAGAGACCTGCTGTCAGTGTTGTAACTCCTGGGGCCGTATTATGGTGTAGGCGCATTTTTATTGTTTGCGTCCTATTATCATGAATGCAAACTCATGCTGCCCTGCGGACAGCGCATTCACGTGAAATACAGAGCGGCTCCTTTAAAGCCACACTGTGTTTCACAGTGCAGGCGGCAACCCACCTGCACTTTCAAAGGGGATTAGAGATCCCCTTGCAGGTGGGTGCAATCAGCGACTACACCTGCCTGCAAGGGGAAGTCTGGGGGGTCCATAGTGCCCCCTTTACCTCCTGTGGAGGGCTGATCTCAGTAGGAGCACTGACAGTGTGCCACCTTTAAAATGGCGCACTGTCAGTGCTCCTTCTGAGGGCTTCTTTGCCTATGCACCCGCATCGGTAATACAGCGCGGGCTCCGAGGCAAAGGGATTGCCTCATTTGCATGGGGCAAAGCGGGTGCAAACGTCCGTTGCACCACCGGGGCACTTTTTGTAATACAGCCCCCGGTGTCATATCCTGCATTATCGCTGTTGTCACTTCCTTTAGATACAATTTCTGTCATTTACATGCACATTTGTGAAAGGCGAATACAGAGAACTTTCCTACCCGTGGTTTGAAAGGCCATGGAAAGAGAAGCATGTCCCAATTATGAAAATGTAAAAATAAGATTGCAAAAATTCATTTATGCTGCTCTTTTGTTCTCCCTCATCATTGCCCTTTTGGCCTCTGTATTCCAAATTTCTCTATTAGATATTCCTTTTTCTGTCTCAATCTCCCTCTCTATCCAGCCTCCACCTTTAGTCATTCTTTCCTTTGCTACTTTGTCCATCTTTCTCATTCTTTTTTCCTGCTTTACTCCCACGTGCACTTCTTTGATCTGCATTTCTATTTTTTCCCCAGTCTCCTCTCATTTTCTCCTTGTTTCACCTTAATTTGTAATTTCACCTTTGTCTCTTACCATCAATACCCTAGTGCTCTTCATACACACTGCCCCTCTCTCCCCCTCTTCTTTCCCACTTTTATATATTATACATAATTCTGTCACACTCTTCTCATTTTCCCAGTCTATCACCCCTTCCATCTCTTACATAGCCCCTCTCTTTCTTACATTTCACTTCTACTTCTAGCTACATCTGCACATACGATGGCCATCACAAGGAATTTTACCATCCCTAGTGCAAAGCACATTTTTCTCTACCACCTACTCTAGCAATGGGACCACATTTCTGCTTGTACTGGAAATATGAAACCCCTTGCTGGTGGTTGCCCGGGCATCCACCTAGTTTTGTCTTTCGCAAACGTGCCTGCTCGTATATGTCTCACACAGTCCTATTTTCTCTGTCTCGCATACCTTCCTCTCTCTCACCTATTTCTGTCCATCTTCTGGTACTCTGTTCGCTCTATTATTCCCAATTCCCAATGGCAGACCATGTACACCATTCTTCCTGAGTCAGCTCTCCATTGTATCTGATAAACTCCTTTCTCACATCTCCCTTACACATATCTTCTCATTTTAGCTTCTCACACCCTTCTCTCAAAGACCCAACTTTCTATCCCATACACTCCTCTTACCATTCCATTTTCACTCCCATGCACTCATCTCTCACAAAAATGCTCCTCCCACAGACATTCTATTCCCACTTTCAGGTCCTCCTTTCCCCGCAAGCCCCATTTTCACGTTCTTCTCGCATGCCTAACCTCCCATACACAGAGCCTTCTCTTGCTCATAATATTTTCTCTCTCAACCCGTATTCCTCACAAGCACTTTATCTTTTTCCCTCTCACTTGCACAGATGCAGCCACACACAGATGGCTGTAGTTTATTGTCCGATCACTAGTTTGAATGTGGGATGATCATGTTTGAAAATTACACTGGTGGAAACAAAGCTGTGTCTCACAATTTGTCAATGCAGATTTAGAGGCCATGCTGGCTGACAAAGAATGAAGAGAAAATCCTATGCAAGGCTGTAATCTTAAAACAATTAGTTTATTTCAAGCTCAAACATAGATATTTAATGGGGAAACTGGAGCAAAATGAAAGTGTCAGGCCATTTACAAATTCGTCGAATTAGAGTTGATTTTTTGGTTTTCAATGCATTGAGAAGTAGCCTTTATCTAGTAGGTTGTTGTTATTTGGAGCAGCCCATACACAGCCTATCCATATCTACGGGCCAGATGTGCGAAACTACTTTGCGGTCGCAAAGTCTGCAGTTGGCTAAATCCCAGTGGATGAGACTGATAAATGGCTTGTGCAAACGTATTAAACCCATTTATCCATTTGTTAACCTGTTGGGTTTAGGAAATAATAAGAAATGTCCTTTTCAAAGGGGCATGCTTAGGGTGTCCCTTCCAAACAGCGATTCGTTCTGGTATATATTAATGTTTAGCCACTGAATTCCAGTCACAACCGAAAACAGTAATACTTTACCACCTCCTCAAGGGAGGTGGTACGTCATTCCCAGAGAGACCTTTTTTCCTTAGAGGATATTAAACAAATATATGTTTGAAGAGTGGGCAGTGGCTTATCTTAAAGAAAAAAAGTTAAACAGTTCCTTTTTTCTTTTGAAATGTATCCCTATTTTCTTTTGAGGAAAATGGATTGTGTTTTAAAAAAAAACATTTGCTTTACTTAAAAGCAATCATTAAACATAGTGTTCTCTGACCCCAGCAGGTCACCATCCCTGTGATGGCTGTCATTCCTGCTGGGTTGCAAATTGTGACCTAGCTCACTAATATTCAAAAGGTCGGTTGATTTGCAATGCACTAGTAATAGTGCCTACATCTGGCCCTAAGCTCTAGATAGGTACACAGGTAACAACCTCTTGAAAAAGGTTTTAAATGTGCACTTCATATGCACTGGGCAAATACAGTCTCGGCGCTATGCTGGTTCAAAATGTTGATGGCTGCCAGAGAGTAAGGCCATTGAATATGTGGAATGTACAGGCATGCAGTGGATACCTGGTGCAGATTTTGCCAGGCTGGCATTCACTCACGAGTGAAAAGCTGGCCAAGGAAATGTGATCTTCTTTTGGCTAATATGATTTTAATACCCATTTACTAAGTGTGGTGTCAGCAGTCGAGACATATATTAATATGACTGAGAGAGCACAGCACAATGTAACATAGCTACAAAATACATTGAGAGATATGCAGCAAAGGAATCAGAGTGAGTCCAAGGTTGTGTAAACAGATACCTCAATGTGACTATGAGGGGGGACTAACGGATGGATGAAGACTTGAATATTAACATGATCGCAGCTATATCACACACTAGCCAAGGTGAGCATTATAATATTAGCATGTCTCCACATCTGGAACATGATATTTCTGAGAAGGAGTATGCTTGTGCCCAATGCGGTCTGTTAAAATCTCAGCTCTTGCACAAGAGTCTGCGTCTCTGATCAGATAGCCGCCTCGCTGCGCCAACTACTTTAAATGTGAGTGAGCTGCCAATATGTCGTAGTGATGTCATCAGATGAGCAGGGAGGCAATCGATATTCTACTGTGTATGTCACCCCTTCCCTATGGCACTGCAAGTATGGTAAGACTGACCATAACATTCCTTGGCCACCGCCAACCTGCCAACACAGACTGTCCCACCATGTGTCACACGTTATTGTCTCTTCTCACACGGTCTCCCAGGGCAGAGCCGATATCACACGGTGAGAGATTCCGAGGTGGAAACCCCTGTGCAGTGTAGGTTTCCTGCTCATATTTGGTGGCTTGGCACTGCTGATTCTCATGGGGGGAGAATGGGGGGGGGGGGGGGGCAAACTCCCCAGGACCTTAGCAGCAGCTTCAGGGGCTTTAATTTTGTGGTTGGGGTGGGAATCAGTTCCCGGCACCAAGTCCCACCCCCACTTAATGACTCAATGCCAATACCTCATAAAAGCAAAGGGATTACAATCCCAACGCCTCTACAAACCCCTTCTCTTTAAGACCCCACCTCTTCTCACACGGTGATATTTATTTAAATGTTGGTAGGCCAGGCCACTCTGACATTACCAGTATGCAGCCCACCTGAGATTTACTATTTGTTTGGATTTTAAAATAGAAATATATATGGCAAAACAATGTATGCTTGGTGACAATATGTTAATGGGAGTAAAAATTAATTCTTCGTAAAGCAATTTTTCTCAAATTTCCTTTGCAGGGGTATTATCATGTGCTGAATAAATGACCCATCATATATATGTCAATGGCACGATGCTGTATATGCGAGACCACCATTACCTGTATCTCATTTTCTTGACAGAAGTCTTTGCGATTGTAGTTCCTGTCAGTGACCAACACTATGAGGCATACCGCGAAAAAAGTTAAAATAGTTGTGAATCTTCGGAAGCAGGCATATTTATTGAGGTTCCCCAGTTTCATTGTGGCTCCTCTTCTTTCTTGCGACCCTGAAATATAATTATACAATTAATCATTGTGTTAACTGTAATGTTCAAATATTTACTGTCTAAGTAATACCGCACTTATACATAGGACACTAGACACAAGACAGAAGGAGTTTGCCCTAGAGACTGCAGAAGCTTCATTATATAGGTGTGGGTCAAAGGTCGTGAAAATCTGACTTAAATGTTTGGATCAAATGGAGGGTGGATGACAGATGTGTCACTGGTGGCCTGGCTTTTCTTTCCTTGCTGAACTATATGGAAATCTGAAGGTGCATGGCCGAAGGCAAGGTACATTCCTGCATTTTAGGAATATCAGTCACAACGAAAAACCCAAACAGCATGGAGCTATAAACTGACGACTAGGACAATACGCACTATTCAGAGGCCGAAAATAATGAGTCAATCAGAGAAGAATTCAGAAGTCGCACTGATGTTTTATGTGCTATCATCTTCATTGAAATGGAACCTCAGTCAATGACAGTGCACTATGGGTGTGGTAGGGTATGATAGAAGCATAAACCTTCACCGCTATTCATTGATACTCATCCAAGATATCAGAAGTGTCCTCTGAAACCCAAGTAGAAAAACTCTTTATAGCGGGTGCTGACATAACTTAAATCCATTGAAAGAAATTGGTTTTTATAGTGCTTGGAGGATGGCCATTTGCCTGCGAGGTCAGTGGCAGCTCTATCTATCTATCTATCTATCTATCTATCTATCTATCTATCTATCTATCTATCTATCTATCTATCTATCTATCTATCTATCTATCTATCTATCTATCTATCTATCTATCTATCTATCTATCTATCTATCTATATATATATTCACTGAAAAAAACATAGGTTTCAGGCACGTTATAGTTAGAAATTAGCATTTAAAATACCATAGAGCAGTGGTGTTCGGGCATTGTAGGGGGTCTTGCTGGGGGTGGTGTTTCAGGGTTTAGGACAGTGCAGTGGTGTTCGGGCAGTGTAGGGGGTCTTGCTGGGGGTGGTGCTTAAGGATTTAGGGCAGTGCAGTGGTGTTCTGGCAGTGTAGGGGGTCGTGCTGGGGGTGGTGTTTCAGGGTTTAGGGCAGTGCAGTAGTGTTCGGGCAGTGTAGGGGGTCATGCTGGGGGTGGTATTTTGGGGTTTAGGGCAGTGCAGTAGTGTTCGGGCAGTGTAGGGGGTCATGCTGGGGGTGGTATTTCGGGGTTTAGGGCAGTGCAGTGGTGTTCAGCAGTGTAGGGGGTCGTGCTGGGGGTGGTGTTTCAGGGTTTAGGGCAGTGCAGTGGTGTTCGGGTAGTGTAGGGGGTCGTGCTGGGGGTAGTGTTTCAGGGTTTAGGGCAGTGCACTGGTGTTCGGGCAGTGTAGGGGATCATGCTGGGGTAGTGATTCAGGGTTTAGGGCAGTGCAGTGGTGTTCGTGCAGTTTAGGGGGTCGTGCTGGGGTAGTGTTTTAGGGTTTAGGGCAGTGCAGTGGTGTTTGTGTAGTGTGCAGTGCATGTGCTGCGTCGCTAGGAAAGACCTAAAAAGCGTCGCTAGGCAAGACCTAAAAAGCATTGCACCAAGATGGCTGCCAAAACTTCCTGGATTGAAGTGTTGGCAGCCAATTAGAGCCAAGCTTGTGCTTGTGTAGTTAGGTCCCGCCCAGATATATAAAGATTTTTTCCTTTAATATCTCGAAAACTACTGAACGGATTTACACCATTTAAAAAAAAGGTCGCTTTATGAACCAAGCACTACAGCAGTTCGGTCTGTAGTCGTGTCTAAAGTTTCCTAAGGGAAATAACATGGATTAAACATTGGGACCCCCCTTTTGAAACTTTCTCGAAGATTCGTCAACCGGCGCCAAAGTTATTGGGAAAAGAAAAAACACTTTTTGAATAGAAACAAGGTCCTAACTATAACTACCTACTGTAGGTAATATATATATATATATATATATATATATATATATATATATATATATATATATATATATATATATATATATATATATACATTTATGTCGTGCTCCGATCTAACATGCATTTGCCGGTATGTTGAGATGCGATCGGAGGATGTTTTCTATGTCTATTGCTCAAATCACACACCTGATGCATCTGATAATGAGGTTGTTCACTTTAAATATTGCTGTCACGTCCTCAAACGTTGTCATGTGATCAAGGCCCCACGAGGGCTGAAACGCGTAATGGCGGCATTGGTGTTGGGCACTAAATAAACGCTGGCACAAAAAGTACATTGGGTACGCTTCGTCTTTTGCCAAGGATTTTGGTTACCTGAAGGCGTTTTCTCTTCAAGTTATCTTCGAGACTGCTTCCTCGAATTGGCGTTTACCCCTCCTTCGGTTTTGGGCCGTGCGGCATGAAGCTCTGATTCCAAGGCTTTGGAATCCCCTGTTCTCCCGAGAAGGAGGAGTCGCGGTTGCCCCGGAACAGCGGAAGGACTACAAACAGTGTGGAGTGTGGAGAGAGTGTTTCCGGTGATCGTTGGTCGGCGGATCAGTGAAACCGGGTTCCTAACCTCCCAGATCGACACACGGTAGGAGTCCCGTTGAGAGTTCCGTGAAGGAGTGTGCCAGGTTTGCAGCGTGATATTATCGACGCACCAAACCTGTTTTTTCCAAACATTTTTCAAGCCCACAAAGTGACACCATGTCCGCAGACACGTTGAGGAGTAGGGAGGAGGCGGCAACTGATATGTTTATTGATCTCCCGATAGGAGAAAGAGTAACCAATTTGGTGTCTAACAGCCAGCCGGAGTCACCGCCAAAAATAAAGGAGCTGTTCAAAAACCTAGAGAAAGCAAGCAAGGCTGAACAGGCTAAATGGTGGGAGCACCGCTCGCTCACCCGATACTTGGAGGTGGGAAGGATACCCCGAGGTTTGCGGATCATGCTGGCTCCCTCATATGATAACCCAGACCCCCGGATGCTGTTGGAGTGGGCAGAGAGTAACCTGGAGTCCTCCCGCCATCTGGTAATAATACTGTTTAAGTACGCGGAGAGTGATAGAGTTACCCTGCAGAAACAAATTGACGAGTTGAATATCGAAATTGAGAAATTACCTGATGCATCTCTGGTAACAAAGTATCGGGAGGAAATGGCAATACGACTGCGCCGAGAGGAGGATGTGATAAAGAAGAGGAAGACGTATAAATTTCAGCGCGACCGCCTAGATTATGAGCATGGTCAAATCTTCACATTCGCCAAAAAATACGACAGCGTGAAAGCGAATAAGAAGTTTATCTCTAAAACAACTGATGCAACAAAACAACCTGCCAACACTGCCATACCTGATACCTCTGCCTCTGAGTTAAGTTCCAATGTGGATAGTGAATCTGACAATGATCAACAAAGGGCGCAGAGGTTGGGGTTTCGCAAATTTACATTGACCCAGGAACTGGAGTGTATGCGCCAAGATCGCAAACAAACACTGCGCTCGAGTGTCCGAAGTGCAGATACAAACAAAATGCCAACAGAAAACGGAGCGCAAGGAGGAGATGCAACAAGTTGCGCAAACGGGAACGCAAAGAAACCTTACAAGAAAACCCGCAAGCAGTGGCAACGCAGGTAAATTCATTATGTAATCAGAATGATCCTCTGACTGTCATAAATCTCACTGATACTGTACTAAGTGAACAAGAGAATAACATTTTGGCATTAGGACTAACGTATAGTGCCAACAGTAATTTTGACTATGCAAATACTAAAATCGATGTATTCAGATTTGTTCGTAAATTGAAACTGCGAAAATTCTTTTCAACACACAAGTCAACCAGAACAATGATACCCACACAGCCTGTTCTAAGTCCCACCTCATTAACAGCAGGGGATGCTGGGCTCCTACAGGACCTTATTCAAATGCAGGATGAGACCATCACACATCCAGCTAACCTTGGTCTGGGGCAGGGAGGAGCTATAGCACCTACCCCATTCAAACCTAAATCTACTTTCTGTCCCCTCATGTTAAAAGATAACATCGATATGTTCCAAGACAAAGTATCACAAGAACTAAAGAGTTTGCATCTTAAACAATCCAATATCAATAAGAAACATCGATATCGTGACTTTGCTTATCACCAACTTGTAAAGAAGTTACAGAACAATGTCAATATTGTGGTCCGCCAGTCGGACAAGGGCGGCAACGTGGTACTATGGCCAAGAGACATGTACATGGAGGAAGCATTGGGCCAACTAAATGACAGACAATGTTATAAAAGATCCACAATGGCGGAGGTGAAACAGGCATGGAACTTATTCCATATGAAGTTAATGGGTTGGAGAAGCATGGGTCTACTAACAATGGACGAGTTCAAATTTCTCAAGAATGACCATCCAGTGATGCCGATAATTTACTTCATTCCTAAAATTCATAAGAACAGTGTGAAACCACCAGGCCGTCCCATCATTTCCGCCTGCAACAACATTGTGGAACACACTAGCAAATATGTTGATTTCTTTTTGCAGGATTTTGTAAAAAGTCTTCCATCATACATTCTTGATACTGGTGATTTATTGAAGAAAATGGAGGGTTTAATATGGCAACCAGGGTACCTTCTTATATCTTTAGATGTATCCTCCTTATATACTAGCATCCATCATAGGGACGGTTTAAAAGCCATAGAATATTACTTAAATTTGAGACCCATTCATTTTCATCAGCATAACAGAATGTTACTGTCAATGATCAACATGTGCCTTGAGAATAATTTTTTCCTGTTTTCCAACCAAGTATTCCAGCAGGTGAGGGGCGTGGCTATGGGGGCATGTTTTTCCCCAAGCTATGCTTGCCTCCATTTGGGATACTGGGAGGAACATGTCCTCGTACCCACATACTCTAAAATTATGTCTGAAAACATTGTCAAGTGGTACAGGTATATTGATGACCTTTTAATAATTTGGAATGGATCAGAAAGTGAAGCTAAGCTATTCATAGACAATCTCAACAACAATGAATTAAATCTTGGCTTCTCTGGGCATATTAGCGACACCTCTATTTGTTTTTTGGATGTTGAAATTCGGGTTTGTTCTAATGTATTACAGACCAGTTTGTTCAGAAAACCAACGGCGGGTAACGCTATACTCCATGCTACTAGTCATCACCCGGCACATGTAATTAGGAGTATCCCATACGGGGAAATGCTTCGTATTAGAAGAATATGTAGCAATGACACTGACTGTAGTATAGCACAAAAAGACTGTAAAACTAGGTTTTTGAGTAGAGGTTACCCAATGGAACTCATTGATAAAGCCATCTACAAAGCCAATGAACCAGGTAGGGCACTAGCACTACTAGGCAGAAAGAAACCGGTTTCTGGTGAACACACGGAGTCAAGATTGATTCTGACATATAACAACCAACATCAGACCATACGCAAGATCATAAAGAAAAACTGGGCACTGATTGTGAATGATCCTGTATTGGGGAGTCAATTACCACGATCTCCCAGTATCTCATACAGGAGGGCCAGGTCCCTTAACAATTGCCTAGTGTCCAGTAGCCCCGAAATCAGAACTAACAGTTCTTGGCTCAATAGCAGCACAGGTTTTTTCAAATGTGCAGTATGTAAGGCCTGTAAAAACGGGGTCAACAAAACAGAATATACTACTCCCCTTAGTGCGAGTCCTGTCCCCATTCAGCACAAACTTACCTGTAAGACTGAATACGTGGTGTATGTGCTGGAGTGTCCATGTGGCCTGCGCTATGTGGGTAGTACCAAGCTGCAGGTCCACAAGCGGATACTCCAGCACCTAGGAGCCATCACCAATGGGGACACCACGTACCCAGTGGCCAGGCATTTCAATGAGTCTCACAATAGTAACCCAGCAGGCCTGAAATACTTTGCCATAGATACAGTCTTGCCCCTAAGAAGAGGTGGTAATCGAGAGGCATTGTTGCGCAAATTAGAAACCAGGCACATTATTCTCATGGATTGCAAAACACCAAATGGACTCAATGCTAGTGAAGACTATTTTACCTGTCTCTAAATATTTTTGAAAAAATTATGTTTTAAAAATAACTGTTTCAGCATTTTATCATATAAGACTGCCTTCTCCCGAGACCAATTTGGTCTCTTTTTTCGATTTTTATATAACATATATTTTTTTATACACACACACTTGGTTTGCACATATTTATGATGATTTTATCTCTGCATCTTTTTTACGTACAGCAATATGACATTCAATGATGGGTATGACTAGCATTTGTCTCACATTATTGACATAGTGTCTAATAGGATCTAAGGTAACAAATTCAGAACGTGAACACATGCATTATTTTTGAACTGATTAAATGTTCATTAGCTATTCTTTGTAAACAAGGTACTCTAAATTTTATATATGATATTTATTTATTTATTTATCTATTTATCTATATTTATGCGGGCATGTATCACATTTTGTATCTATTTTACAACTCACACATGGTTTTAATATGTATAAAAACAACAAGGTTTTTTTAAGAACATGTGGCTAAATATGTAATGCTTTTGTGTTTTATTCTTTTATGTATATATTTATATATTTATATATTTATATACTGTGTATGTTCTCGGTAGATTCTTGTCCTTTACCCCATTTCCCGTATTATACGGTGATTCCTAATCATGTATTTTACATTTATGTCGTGCTCCGATCTAACATGCATTTGCCGGTATGTTGAGATGCGATCGGAGGATGTTTTCTATGTCTATTGCTCAAATCACACACCTGATGCATCTGATAATGAGGTTGTTCACTTTAAATATTGCTGTCACGTCCTCAAACGTTGTCATGTGATCAAGGCCCCACGAGGGCTGAAACGCGTAATGGCGGCATTGGTGTTGGGCACTAAATGAACGCTGGCACAAAAAGTACATTGGGTACGCTTCGTCTTTTGCCAAGGATTTTGGTTACCTGAAGGCGTTTTCTCTTCATATATATATATATATATATATTTCGGCCAGTGAATAGTGCGTATTTTCCTAGCTATATATATATATATGAGGCTGGGCCTCATGGACTTTCTTATCTCGCCGGAAATGTATTTGTTGGATCCGCCAGAGTATCACTAGTCCATAGTGTTGATGTTCGAACTGTATGTACTGTTTGTTGGTGCACATTTCTTTTATGAAACAAAAAAAACGATTTAAATATATTTACCTGTTTCGTGACTGGCATAAGTTAAGCAAGGGAAAAAAGGATTTAGGCGAGTCACGCTATAGAAGTCCTGCAGCTGCCATTATTGAAGTTCAAACAAGGCATCCAGCAGAAAGGTGTGCATGCGGGCACCATGAATATGAAGATTGGCGTGCCACACTTTATAAAAGTGAGAAAAGCAGGATTTTGCCGGTGCGCTGTAAGAAAGTCGCCATATGCGCTGTTGAGTAAAGATGTAATAATAAAAAACAAGCCTTTGCAATCCAATAGGACTCGCATTTACGCAATGTTTATTGCATTGCAAACGGGAATGCGGTCGTGTGGGGGAGGCGAGAAGGCATGAACAACGGGGGTGGGGGGAAGGGGCGAGAAGGCACAGACTGGGATATGGATGGGAGGAGGGAGAGAAGACCTTAATAAAGAAAATAGTGCTCACAATCTAAATTACATATACTGTGCAACACTCGAAGTATATATATATATATATATTATTTAAATCTGTTTTATTGTTTCATAAAAAATGTGCACCAACAAACAGTACGTACAGTGCGAACATCAACACCATGGACTAGTAATACTCTGGCGTGTTCCAAAGCATTTATATCCCTGGATAGGCTGCCTCTACTAGCCTGGCCACTCGTATCCTAGCAATTGCAAGGGAGGTGATCATAGCGCGAATGGTGGCCTTGTAGGTGTCCCACAGGGTGTGACTGTTGGTGTCCGGCATGGCGTTCATCTCAAAGTAAGATTGAATTGCTTGTCATATTTCTGCCAGCTTAACCTGGTCACGCAGTATGTATGAGGGAAGCCGCCAGAGAGGCGAGGAGTGAACGGACATCCCAATGCCTCCCAGGGAGATCTTGACATGCACATGGTCCGAGATAAATATGTCCGATATGCTTGCCGAGTCCAGCATTTGGATGAGGGATTGCGAAATAAACAAGAATTTGCAATGCAATCAGTCTCGCCTTTGGGAACCTATATGTATTTAGCTCTGCAGCACATTAGACTGGGTGCTGAAACATATACTGTTCTTTAAAATGGAGGGAGAGTAAGCACCAAACTGCTTGACACGCCAGGTATGGTAACACAAGGAGAGAAATATTGCCTTTCAGCGGGAAATAGTATAGTCCAAAGCTCTGTTTTAAATATAAAATCAGGGCCTTTGGTGGTCATATCACTGAAAATACAAAATTTGAAAAAAATATTTTTGTCTACGTGTGCTCGTGGAAGACAATTTCTAGAGCGTGCTAAAGTGATTCTGGTATTTTACTGACCTCTGCTGGTCCTTTTCTATCAAGACAAATAGCGGCAGTTGAACAGAAAAAAAAGTCTTTAGCGGAAGCAGGCAAGTCCTAGGGCTGAGTTCCAGAGCCCACATAGTACATACACATATAAGTATATAATAAGTATATACTAAAGTATATACAAGAGGTCTTGAATGCTCAACCTAAACACACAAAGGAGAAAGAAGGAGGATGAGAAAGACTTAAGTACCGTCACAAAGTGAAACAGCAGGAACCAGTCAGAGGAATAAATGAGCCAAGGGTGTCAGGTACTGGATTAAAGAGGCCTGGGGTGGTTTCAATTCTAGAGAGCCATGGTATTCGGCCCACCGACATTTATTTAATAGGGCTTCCGAGGTACTCATTCTTTGACAAATTAAGGACTGATGCATCTGAAAAATGCTTTTCCTTCGACGATGCACGCAGCACTCATGCCACTGTGGTGCAGTGCTTTCCTATTTACATTCCACTCGCAGGCTCCCGCACCCCGCCTGTGGAAGTGCTTCGGGCTTGTGCTCTGACCAACTTGCACCTTTAATGGACTGTAATGAAAGTGAAGTTCCTAATGCGCTGCAGGGCTTGGGGTTCACTGCTCCTGTGTCCCGGTGGGAGAATCACCGAGCAGCTGAAGCACCAGGCAGGAAACGCGGAAATTACCCGAGAGAACAACTGCCAAGGTTTCAGGTTGCTATGTGTGACATTTTCATAATTTTTGTGTAATTATGAGTGCCATTGACTCCACTATGGGTGACACTTTTCTCGCAAGCAAAATCAACCAATAAAAGATGAGGGAAACATAAATATCAGAAATCTGACCCATTTGAGCAACGAGAAACTCTAAGATCTTAAAACTGCTGCAAATTCATGAGGTGGCTGAGTCATAATTACAACGAAATTATCAAAATATCATACATAGCAATCTGAAACCTTGGCAGATATGAAAGAAGGTGAGCATCACTTCACATGACATAGCATTGAAGATCACGCCCATACTTCTGTTCTTGACACCGAGTCTTGTTTACTTAAATATATCATAAAAGTGATAGGAAGTATGTGTTTTATTCTATTGCTATTTTATTGCTTCTCTTGTAAAATGCTGATCATATAATAAACTTGTGAATTTTGGTTGGCATAATGTATTGACTAATAAGAATAAAAAGGCAGAAGCAATGCCAATTATACCAAAAGAAAAGAAAAGGAGCATGGTAAAACTAGGAGAATAAAACAAATCACTTTTACCAGGTGGTGTTTGTTGTCCAAGACGAGGCAGTGCAAAAAATTAATGTGATGGGAAAACGTTTTTCATTTGGAGTGGGGTGAACTAAGTCGGTAAAGCTGTCACTGCAGGGGCCACCTTATTCATAAGCAAATGCTGTAAGCAGGAAAGTAAGACTTGTGAAATAACTACTAATATTAGCCTCAGATGTCACAACTTGAAAAAAAAAAAAGCGGACAGCTAGAAAGCAGGTCACATGGCTCCGCTAAGAATTAACACTAAAAGGAGCAAGGACTTGCGTTTATACTGCAGAACCATCTTACAGGGTGTGAGAAGCCCAGCGGCCTCGGGGCCTAAAGTGTATATTAATAAGAGTCAGCTGACTCGCGGACTCCGGCTGGTGCATTAGCAGTGTCATGACAGCATGGTGCTGGGCAAGCCTCAGGAGAGGCTGGGAGATACACACAGTGGTCACAGCAGGCTGTATTATTTCAAAATGTAACATCAGTGAAGTGAGCAGTCCAGGGGTCTGGCGCACCACAGTTACACAATTCACTTACTTGAACGAGTCAATAAACTAAGAGAACTGCATGTATTCTGTAGCAAAGAGAAACCTTTTAAGTCATTTTTAAAACATACTTACTGCATATTTGCTATGCCATGGATTTTAGAACAAGCTGCGCACGCTTCACCCTGCAGAAGAGCCTCTCTTCCTCCTGCAGAGTACATCTTCTTGCCCGCGCTGTGACCTGGGAAATGTCTGGGAGCCCCAAGAGATTGTCACATACAGGAGACTGGTCAGGCCAGGAGAGGTAGGGGACACGTTTGTACTCAGCAAGGAATGTTCGAGTACTTAAATCTCTGATTGTTTTAAATTAAATCCTGTATGTTTATTTTCTAGTGTAAAAAACACTTAAGCCACTCTCTTTGATGAATGGGTAAACCCTTCCTCTTGAAGCAATATCGTGATCGGAACAAGAGGACAATACTCCCTGGGGCACACAATTGAAAATGTCTGAAATCAGTTCTTAAGTGTGTTGGGTTGCTAAATTTTACTTAGCTCACGTGTATGGAAATAGAGAATTTTCCTATTCTGCAGCGTACATGGAAATGATGGTCAGTTTGATTGTCTTGAAAATAAATAAATTGCTGCAAAGTCATTTTGTTTGGAGCTCTGCTGTCCTCTTGTGGGGTCTGTCGGCACTGACATTGGCGCAGCGAATAACGGAAAGCCGGAGAGCATACATTGTCTTTCGTCTAATTGCTGAACCGTGGATATTGTCTCATCTACAGGGTAGGTTATATAATGTCGTGACCCTAAAGCACTGCGTAATACAGATTAGAGTAATACCAACAAGCATTGGGTATGCAATGGGACTCGCATTTAAGCGAGAACTATTGCATTGCAAATAGCAATGCGTGCGGGCGACGAGGCACAAGAGGGGGCGGTGGTGAGAAGGCATCGGACTGCGTGAGGGGGACACAGGAAGAAAGTAGTCGGTGTTGTGAAGGGGCCAGTAGCCATGGAAGGACACAAATGACTGGCATAGCTGTCATGGGAAGGGACTAACAAGCTTAAAACCAATCGGAAGGCAGAATTTAGAACCTAAGCCAATGAAGAAGATGGGCCGGAGAGTGGGCTGAGCTTCCACAAAGCTTCCACACTATAGTGTATACTGCATGCCTTACAAAGCGATGGCAACCGATTGGCGCTGCAACGCTAGGCGAGACCTAAGAATAAGAAAGTTGTCTGTGCTGTGAAGGGGCCAGTAGCCGTGGAAGGACACAAATGACTGACATGGCTGTTATGGGGAAGGACTAACAAGCTTGAAACCAATCGGAAGGCAACATTTAGAACCTAAGCCAATGAAGAAAATGGTCCGGAGAGTGGGCAGAGCTTCCACAAAGCTTCCACACTATAGTGTATACTGCATGCCTTGCAAAGCAATGGCAGTGCATTCGCGCTGCAATGCTAGGCGAGACCTAAAAAGAAGTCTATGCACGAATATGAACGGTGGAGATGGGAATAAAAGGCAAAGTCCTGCCCACCTGGGGCCTTATAGTGCCAGGCGTCTATCAGGCCCAGGGCTGTGATGTCCCGTTGTAACGCTGCAGACATTGTCCCCGTTCCCTGGTAAGATGCCGCCCAGCAGTCAAGTAGGGAATCCCCTACCAAGTTAAAGTCTACCCCAAGTAGAACAAGGCCATCCTCCTGTGTGGCAAGGTTCTTGAGAAGACTCCTTAAATAGGTGTCCTGTGATTGATTGGGGGCGTACACATTGATCAACGTGAAGAATTTGCCATTCAGCAGAGATTTGAATTTTAGGTAACAGCCCTCCCCATCCCTTGTCAAGTGGGTTTCCTGCAGGTTGAGGCCCACTTTAATAAGGATAGCCACCCCTGCCGTTTTAGCAAGAGATGAAGCCCAGTATTGAATGGGATACTTGGGATGGGTTATATGCTTCGTGTCGGATGACAGTAGATGGGTTTCCAGGAGGAGGATAATATCTGTATCCTGCATCAAAAGGTAGCACAAAACCTGTCGCCGTTTATTGGGGGTATTTGGACCTTTTACATTGAGTGAAAGAAACTTGAGCTGCACCATTGATACCTATGTGAGGAGACAGTGTAAGTGTACGTGGACCCTCCCCTATCCTCGAAGGAGAGGGTATGCATATTATCTGAGATCTTGCCACGCTCTTATTTATGAGGAACAGAAAGGGCACCATGGTCCGTTGTCTACCTTGCTTCGCAGGGGATGTGACTGCAGAAGCTGGGTGATGCAGTAGTGCAGGGTTTGGTATCGCCCGCTCTCTGGTGTTTTAGGGGTGGAGAGAAAAACAGAGGGAGGAGCATTCCAATAGCAGGTAAAACAAAACAGCCGATTGGACCATAGCAGACCATTCAAGTCCTGGAGAGACCCTACGGTACCTACCAGTGTCACTCTGGGGAAGTCACTCCCCTTGAAGACCAGTTGAATGGGGGGGGTGGGTGAAGAAGGTCGCATTGCAGGGTGTGGTCTCAACGTCCAGCGGCCGGCCTGTAAGGGGGAGGGAGGGGCCCTCTCCTGGGACCCGGGGTCTCGCTAGAGAAGGCTGTAAGGGGAGGGTCTGGAGGGGGTAAGAATTGCAGAAAGGAGTGTTAGAGCCCAACAGACCCATGGATTCACAACCCCGTCCGCTCGCTGAAGTGTACTTCTTGCCAATTTAGGCTGCAGGCCGATAGGCCACCGGGTATGGGTACCCGGGGCCTGAGGGTTCGAGCACAGGAAAGTTCAATTTCTATGGGTGGGTCGGCAAACGATCGCTCTCTAGAGACTGCAAATGTTGAATGATATCCTGCTTGGCGTGTTGAGTGGAGCAGCTCCCTTGTGGGGTCATGCCCCTGGATCGCAGCACAGTTGTCCAATCTGGATGCAGTGGGGTTCTAGACCGGGCATTTAGCGAGGGTGGGCTGATGGTTGGGAGTGCATCGACAGCTTGAGTAATTGCTGCACTTCTCTTAGGGATAGTATTGCCCTCCACCGGGCCTCCCGCGTAAAGATAAAGGCAAACGGATGGCCCCATTGGTATTTGGCATTCAGTTCTCTCAGTTTGTCTGTGACCTGTTTGAAATCCTTGTGCCAATGCAATGTGACAGGGGAGAGATCTTGGAATATTTGTTTGCGATGGCCTTCATATATCAGCTCCGGGTTCTCCCTGGTGGCTCTAAGATAGCTTCCTTCTCTGTGAAGTAGTGTGCTCGGGTGATGATGTCCTGCACCAAGCCAGGGCCACCGCGTGGAGTCCCCGTCTGGTGGGCCCTGTCCAGGGTGGGCAGTGAGGCATCGTCGTCACCTCTTACTGTCTGGAGCAGGTCTGCAGTGAAGGTCATTGTGTTTTGTCCTTCCGCACCTCTGGGGACCCCACGGATACGGAGGTTGTTCCACCTGCTCCATTATCCAAGTCTTATTGTTTGATTCAGAGCTCTATATGTTGTTCTTCTAGTGCTGACATCCTGCACCAGAGGTCCTCTTGCTCCTCCGTTCAGGTATCGAGGGTCAGCTCCAAGTCGACCACCCTCCCCCAATTTCAGCCACATCGCGGTCAGGTCTTAGAGACAAGTCAGATTTACGGGATCCAATTTTGGCCTTTATTTCTTGCAGGAAATTGGTCATGAAGGCCTGCGTGAGAGGACTTGTCTCTGACTGCCCGGGGGCCACCGCCATCTGGGGATTCGGGGCCGCCGCAGCAGCGGTATTTGGTCTCAGTCACAGAGATGGTACCGTTATATCTCTGGTGGGGGCCAAGGGGTTCTCCCTGCCGGCCTTCACATGAGGCATGCTCCTCTTGGCCTCCGCCGCCCCAGCTCCCCAAGGCCTCCCCACACGGGCATCAAGGCCCGGGGCCAGGGGTATCACAATGTACGGTGCAGCCAAGTAGTAGCTCGAATGTCTCTCTAGGTCCGCCTATCTCTAGGATCGTAAGTCCACTTTATTCTAACTTGGGGGTCCCTCATAGCGCAATGCAGGGGCTCAGGATCCCAACATGCCCGCAGTGGGTTTGATCCGAGGCAGCCAGAATGTGAGGTAGAAAACTAAGCGAGGAGGTTGAGATTCGCGGTGGGCGCCCTCTGCCTCAGGTTCTTGAACTCCGTTTCCCAACGGAAAGGGGACACTCCCCCAGAGCCCGATGGTCTATCAGGTCACCTTTCTCTCGACTGCAGGGAGTATGTCTGTGGAGTATGGATGATGAGGGCGCTGGAGGGAGTAGGGCCACACCCGCTGCTCGATCATGCAGCCGATCTCTCCCTTCCATCCCACTAGTCCCCGCAGCAGCCCTCCGCCAGGGTGCTGGATCATTCTGCTAGTGTACTTACGGTGAGAATGCAAGCAACAGCGTCCTTTGCTATGCCTCTTCAGACCCAACTAACTAGGGTCCTCCCCAGAGGGGCCAGGCAGGGCCCAGGCCAGAGAGCGGTGGCATGTCAGAGGCAGAAGTTGAGGTGGGCATGAAAGAAGACTCCAGGGCCACACAGTGAGAGGGACAGGGCCCAGCTCAGTAACTTTTTGCTTAAAAATATGCACGGGCCCAAGTGATTCTCCACCCGGACCCAGTCCGCTTGGCATAGCCAGAAGAGATGCCGTCAGGGGGGAGGGAGCGGGGAAACCACTCGCCACGCAACCACACGGCCGATTGCCCCCCTCATCCCACCTGGGAGCGAGCCCACAGAGGTTTTTTTGCCCGGTCTGGGCAATGACTGCAGGTTGGCGCGTCAGGAGGCCTCTTTTGGTTCATGCAGGCCTCAAGGGGATCAGTCGAGGCAGGTGAGCAGATGCGGGTAGGGGCCAAGACCATCCTCTGCCAGGCTTCACATCACAACCAGATTAGGGGGCGCCAAGAGAAAAGGCAGCGGGGAATCCACCCACCGTGCAGCTAAATGGCCGATCGCTACCCCACCCCCCCAACAACACACCTCTCTCACCTAGCCCGGTCCGGTCGATGAGAGCAGGGTGCTGCAACGGGCCCTCCGATCCCTGTGCCTCACGGGTCTTAGCCGATGCGTGCAGTCCTCAGACGAGGGAGACGTGCGGGTGGGTGCAGGCAGCAGCCCTCAGGGGGGCAGTAGAGGCCTCCGTGGACCCCAGTCCAGGCATGTGGGGCCCCAGTCAATCCCACCACAATTCATGGGCAGTCCGCTGCTGGCCGGTAGGGATGCTGTAGGCAAAGCCCATCCAGGCCCCAGGGTCCTCAAAATGGCGCCTCTAAGTTCCGATGGCTGAGCCGCCCTCCAAGCCAGGCCAGATAGTCAGCAGCAGGGCCGGTCTTGGGTTTCTCCCGCCCAAGGCCCGTGAAGCAGCTCCCGGAGTGGCCCCCGTTGGCAGCCAGCTAACTCTAGGTGTCACTGAGGAGCGCTCTCTCCATCTGGCCTGACCACAAGATGGTGGGTCCGGCCCTTAGTCGTTGCCGGGCTCTCCGTCTTTCAATATGCTCTGGAGGCTAAAATCTCCCTAGAGATAGGGCTGGTGCAGGCTGCAGTAGGGCGATGTGTCTGCCCTTGATCCCCAGGATTCAGCAGGGCAGACCGCGGGAGGACGGAGACACCGCACGGTGCGCCCTACTCCATCTGCAGCTTATCCACGCAGCTGGGGTAAATTTTTAATCCCCTTGCCGTGCTCCTGGCCCGGAAAGAAGGGATAGGGTGGTGGATGGCCTTTTTGTTTATTTTGTTTTCAGTTTTAAAGAGATAAATTTGATTTAGAAATGGATAATTTTGAATCAAATCATAAAATAGAGAAGACATCAGGAAGGCATTGAAACGTATATTTGGAAAGTAGATTTTGGAGTGGGCACAAAATTTGTATGATGGCCAGAGCATTGTCCAGCTGTAAAGAGATGATTGTTGTGCTGTGTTCAACAAAAGAAATGGGTGGTTACATGTATATACAGCGATTAATAAAGTGGGGCAAATTGATTGGTTGTTAATGCGTAAAATATGGGAACCAAATCTCCCCATCAGGATTGAATCATTATTTTAAGCATATTTGAACTTTGCACATTCCCACATAAATGACGCTGTTTCCATTCTTTAAGAATATATGAGCTGTACCTGAAAGAAAAAGGTGTGTGCCAAAGCAGTGATCTATGCTGTAATCTCAAAAGATTAAGGTCCCATGGCAGTAAAAGCAACCAGACATAGCGCAAAAAGAAACACAAATTAGCAAAACCAATTTTCTGTCATTCACTGTCAGTCTTTTGGCTTTGTCATTGCTTGTTTTTTTTTTACATGGTTTTTGTAAAATTGATACTGGGCTCTCACTAATATAAAATAAAAACTTTAATAAAAATATATTTTTGTCCTCAAAAATTTAATTTTGCCATAGCAGTCCCTGGCACTGAAGTGAACTACTTTGTGTAAGGATGCTCCTTGTTAAAGAGCAGAGTGCCAGCGCTCACACTGCTACACCGCTACATCGCAAGGTAGATGCAATGCAAGTAGATATGGATTTAAGAATAATATTTACATGCTAATGTTGTGGCAGGTGGCAGCAGGCAATCCTCACTTGCCTTGAGCTGCCCATAAGACCATGCTTGTGCTCGCACGCTGTTGTGCATCGTGCTCTATCAGCCAATTCTCGCCCGTTGCGACGGTGGGTGCAAGGCCGATAGACAGAAAGCCGGTCGGCAGTAGGAGCGTTTGCTTGAGTTCCGCTCTCCCCAAGGCTGTCTTACTTTAATAAATCTTCTACATTTGAAAAATTACCTTGTCTTGTCATCCCGCAGCAGCCAACCTTGAAAATGTAGTGGTAAGCAATGTAGAGGATGTGATATATTTTGGGTTGATATCTACAACATTGATGTAGGTTTGAATAACCTGTGAATAACTAACATTATGACTTTTGGGCATAGAAATACTTGGGAGGAATTTTGGAGTGCATAGGCAAGGCATTTATTTGGCAGAGAAAACATGGGCTTGTGCACCGCTTGCACGTGTTATTGATGAAGCCTCACATGTCATATGTTAGTTTCGTATATCACACTTCTACAATGTTAAAGACAGTTTACTGACAGGCCTAAAGTGAACCAACACAGTGGTTCTTTCTTTAGTTTCTTAGCTTGCAATGAGCAACACATGAACTGAATCATGCACATGTCTGAGGAAAGGAGATATAGTGTATTCCAGCATTTGCATTACAAGCGCCTATGTGCACAGTCCAAGATGAGTGCATATTGTGATAGAAGAGTACTTATAGCACTGGGGGCTATAATTTCAGACTAATGTAGCAGAATGTCTAGATATTAATTGGAATCAATTGTATCTACAAAAGAGCACTTAATCTATGAAAGAAACAGTGCCGGAGCCCGAAGCTCTGCTCAGAAGCTGGTGGCCACAATTGAACTTTGGCGCACCAAAAACAAGGCCAATAGCCTGTAATCAAGTACAAAGTCCCTGCCTCGCTATCTCGAACTTTTAGGTTCCTGATTCTCCCTTTGTGAAGGTTGCTGTCTTTCTCCTCCTCCATCCATTTTCCCCTCTCTAGCACTTGAAAACATGTATTGGTCCTCAAAAATAAGTGCTGGTAGTCTCCATCAGCAACCACAGGCTTCAATAAAGCACTGCTAAATGCATGTCATAGGAGCATGCCGGCACATGGGAAATGTGGCACATTCTTTGGGAACATTTGCCCAGATGCAGGTCTGCAGACCAATAACATCAGAACCGAGGATATGTCAGCTAACTCAAGACCTTCCACCAAGGAGGAGTTCTTGGGCCCATGGCCACCACCATGAGTAATTGGACAAGGACAGATTTATCACGACCATTTATCACTGGTGCGGTGTTACAAAAACTGACAGAACATGGTGTAAAAGCTTAAATTGGGATTTTCTTTGATGCTCAAATCCTCATCTGCACTGAAATGTTGTCCTAAAGTGTCATCTGGTCACATTAGGCCCAGGCAGGAACACCACCATTGTACTTCCTCACGTGTACAGTTGACATCTTAACATGAACATTAACATTTGACACACATTTGCTTGTGTGCTTGTCTGGATAATGTTCCATGAAATAACTTTGCTTACATTTACACATCTTCGTAGACATATCATCAGAGCCTTGAACATTCTGTATGAAAGCTAAAGTTCACTGAGCAAAATGTTGTTGTTTGTTATTGTTGGCTCGGCGACAGCTTTTTCAGGATATAATCAATAATGACAGCCCGACTGGGACTTCGGCATAGCAACATGGGTGAATAAACATCACTCCTTTGTTTAGTCAGAGGAGCATTTCGCTGACAATGTTAAAGTCGCCCCATGCCGGGTCCAGCCCTGTCTACCTCCTGGGAAGGATGGTGCCCAGCTCTACACCAAGATGGGCTCCCAGATGAAACATACACACATGTAGCTGGGGGGGTAGATCACCCTACTGGGATTCTGGCAGATTCACCCACCCTAGTCACACTAGAATAGGGAGCACTAGGTAGGAGCATAGCTATAACAGTACTTATATGCAAGTACATATTCTATGTAACAGTACAATGGTTGAATTGTTGATCTTGGTTACCATTCTGGTGATGCTGATTACTCTGTTTTGTTTCCATCTTTTAATAATTGCAGTGCAAATATTTTACACATGAATCTTATGGATTCAATAAATATTGAAATGCCAATTCGAGTATTTCTTGTGTCTATCTTTGGACATGCATGAGTTACCAAATGAAAGGGTTCTAGATCTGTTTCCACAATATCCTTGGGGAGTCAGGGTTGTCCTGTTCTGAGGTTACACATACCACCTGTTACCTCGGTAGGTTAGGGGTACAGATGATGCACTGTAAGCTAGCCAGGACTCAGGCCAACATATCCTAATGGTGTACGTGGAATCAGTCTTGCACAGTTTTGACGTTTATGTTGTCCTACAAATGTTTTAATGAGAAAGTATGAAAAGTACGACAAAAGTAACACAGAGCTTTGTATTACTTTGTGTCAAAAGGGTGGCTTATACGTGGTACATGCGCATTCCCATATGACCACCAAGGGCTTTGATACAAAACCCTACCTACTAACAAGCATTTGCAAAGCCAATAGGTTTCGCCTATGCGAAAACTATTGACTATTGTCAATTTCCTTTACTTGTTGCATAGAAGTTGAGCTGGCATTTTGCTATGTGGCTTAAAGTATAATAAAACGATATTACTATGATGTGGACAAAGCCAACAGGTTGTGCATAGGCGAAACGTAATGGCTTTTCAAATGCTTGTTTAGTCTTCCCGTCAAGAACCCCCAGCAGTAGGCAACTAATGAGGCCTCTTGCTTACTAAAAATATAACAATGCTCACAGCTCTTGAAAAGGCACAGGAACCCTGTTATCGAACATGCACTTAATGAACAATATATAACATTCATTCGGTTTAAAAACAAGCTGCATTATTTTAATTTAAACTGTTACAATCAATTAGTTGATATGATGCATTTACATCACATTACCACAGTAGATTAGTTCATCCATTGTAGAGATATGTATGTAACCCGAAAACAAAGGTTTGTGTCAGCCTGTTCCATCTAATTTTTCATCCTTTTGTGGTCGGTAACATGTAATATTGCATGGGTTATAACTAACACCTGCTACTAGCGTATTAGGGACCACACAGACAGTAGAGAGCACCAACTAAGTGCAGTAATAACTCATCAATGAAGCATTAAAACATCAGCAGGGTCCCAGTCAGTAAATGCGTCACAGTGCTCAGTGCTTTTCCCAGAAGTACTCAGAGGTATGTGACAGCAGTCCTGGGTTACAACACGTGCTGCACATAAAACCTGAGATGGCCAGTCCTGCTTACAGTGTGTGAAATGTGGTCTTTTCCTTCGAGAAGTGCAATAAGAATGCTAGGAATTAATTTAGCAAGTAAAATGGTGAGAGAATATGGCACTAGGTCAGAGCTGCCGACCTTGATACTGGGGACAGATTTGAGTCTGCATCTGCTGAACATCCTGTGATTCTGGGCAAAGAATGAAAGGAGCTGTGTTTTGAAATTACAAGCTCGTGCAATAATGCAGCAATAAACAGCAGCGGGCAGTCACTAAATGTTAGTTCCCTGCTGGTTTTTACATTAGTATGGTGCGACAAGTATTGCGTTCACACATGCAATGGTGCTGGGCAAAGTCACATGAAGTTGGCCTGTCTCTGTTTGCGAGTCAAATCATTTGTAACCTTGGTTACTAGCATTCCATCACATAAGGCAGAAGTCTTCAAACTGTGGGGCGTGCCCCCCTGGGGGGCGTGAATGGGTTCCCAGGGGATGCACAACTGCCTCTGCAAGTAACATGTAAATGAAGATGGCCTGGAAGTATGGCGATGTTTATTTGCTGCATTTCCAGGCTGTCTTTATTTACATGGGGCAGGAGGTCAGAGTGTCCTGCTGTGGGCTTGGCTGGGCAGTGTCTGGAGTCTTGTCTCCGGCACGCCCACACTTTTTCACAGGTCTTTAAAGACCATTTGCATGCCTTTCTAAATTGTTTACAGAGGCTTAGTTTTTTTCCTGGTTCCAGTATCCCCTGGACCCCACTCTGCCTATTCCTTACATTTGTATTTTACATTTACTGCTGTAGTGTGAAAATGCATTTCATGAAAAGGAATATAAAGTAGGGTTGCCAATAGAAAAATGCCAGCCATGTATGTCTAAAGAGCCTGCAAAGACCTTGTCTGGACACTAAATATGGTTATAAATAAAAAAGTATGTATTCATTTGTAATGTGACTTCTCTGTCTTTGTTCCCTTTAATTATCAGTCCTGGATCATTCAGGCAGCCCTAGAACACAATTAAAAATGCTTTCTATTTGCTGTTCGAAGTTTGCACAGATAAGTGCTGAAAATAGGGCTTTAGGTAACTGTTTATTTTTGTACAGTCTGCGACATCAAAATAATGAGCAGGCACCCTAATCATAAGACTGGAATCAGTGGCGGTTTCGGTGGGAGGGCGTCGGGGCTCCGCCCCTGTTAGATTCACAATGCTGCTCATAAATGATTACACAGTTTTAAAAAGCTTTAAAGAAAAATTCCCCCTTTTATTTTAGACAAGCACTGTCTGCCCCACTCAGGGACACCGGCTGGGCAACATCAAGCTGATGCGGTGGACACTGGCACGTCACCAGTGTCACGTGACTCTGCAATGCTTGCTGCTCCCCGGGCGGGCCCAAAGAAGCCTAAGTGTTTTGCCCGGCTGACAACCTCACAGCCCTGAAAGCTGTGATGTCATCAGCTCGGCAAAGACCTAGCTTCAGGGCCTAGTCTCCACCCCCTGATAGCATGGAGGCAAAGTTAGCCCCGGGCGTTTAACCCCTTGAGTGCCCATGACGAGATGGTCTCGTCATGGGCCGCGGTTGCGCTGTGCCCATGACGAGACTATCTCGTCATGAGCCCCGCCCGCTAATGAAACGCCCGGCACAGGGCGTGGAAAGGGCGGGGCACTCAAGGGGTTAAAATACAAGCCCGGTATCACTAAGCCTCCACGTCAATGAGAGAGTGGAGAGCATTGGCACCACACCCTTTCCCAACTTGTTACAGGGTGTGGGTGGGACCGCACCCTGTGACGAGTTGGGAAAGGATGTGGCAGGTGGGAAGCAGGAATCGAGTCTGCGCACTTTGCGCAGACTTGACCCGAGTCTGCTTCCAGCGCAAGTCTCTGCAGTGGCAATATTATTATTATTATTATTATTATAGTCGGATTTGTAATACGCATGGCTGCCCCAGCGACGGGGCGTCCCAGCGCCACCAAAGACATTGAGACTGAGCATGGAGGGGAAAAAGTTATGCCGGGAAGAGCCAGGTCTTTATGGCTTTCCGAAAAGCAAAATGATTTTGAATCCCTCTGACAGAGACTGGGAGCGAATTCCATAGTTTCGCCGCAAGACTGCGAAAAGAGCGACCTCCAGCTCTAGCTCTTAAAACTCGAGGAATACAGACCAGGGCTTGGTCAGCAGACCTTAAAGTGCGCCGCGGTGCATAGAACGCTGGCAAATTGGCCAGCCCCGAAGGTGCTTGCTGCGTCAGAATCCTGTGAGACACACAGAGTGTTTTAAACTGGATTCGTTTCTCGACTGGCAGCCAATGTAATTTAGGCAGAACATGAGATACAGAGCAGGATTTCGGGAGTGCCACAAGAATGCGTGCCGCTGCATTCTGTATTCTCTGACGTTGAAAGCGGCGGTGCCATTTTAAGAAATTATTCCGACTGCCTGCGTGTTTGGAGCCAGAGGCAGTCCGAGTCGTCTGCTGCAGTGTAGTGTATGATAGTTGCTTGCCGCTGCGCTGCGCACAGCGGTGACTGCTGTTGTGTCATGTCGGACTCGGGAGAGTAGGAGCCAGAGCGGAGGACTCTGTGAACTCGGGAGCAGTTCACCACCACCAGGTAACGCCCAGTCAAAGAGAGGTCATTTTTTTAATTGAAGAAAATCTAAACATTTAAGTGTCTTGGCTCAGTTTTCGTTTGTTGACCTCGATAAACAAAAATGTAAAGCATCTTTTGTGGTTCAAACCATTTTGCTTCAAGATATGATTTTCAAGTAAATGCGCCTCTGCCTTCCTACTGCTGAGCAGGTGCACAAATAATAGGAAACGTTTAAATCCTCTAGCCGACTCAGAAGATAATATGCAACCTTACAATGTCGGGCTTGTTCAGAGCATGTTGTGACATCACGAGCACAGAGCAACTGAAAATTACGTTTATTTGCCTGATGTGTGATTGGAGAAAACTTGATAGTGTTGTGCTTGTCAGTAAATATAAGAAAAGTGTAATTCACATCCAGGTTTACTTGTCTGAACCTTTTGCATGTCATTGTAAAAGTTCTACCAAATAAAAACAAGCATTGGCATAGCCAACAGGTCTCGCGTTTGGGACCTTATAAGTGTTTTGCCATGTAACAGTTGCATAACTAAATACTTATAAGGTCCCAAAAGCGAGACCTATTGGCTATGCCAAGCGGCCGTGTGGCCGCGAAAGTGATCGCAATCGCGATCAAACATCAAAGCGGCCGCGAAAGTAAGCTCAGTCAAGCTTCCGTGCTGAAATCCGTGCCAGCTCTGATAAACGTGTGCTGCTTGTACGTCAGAGCTCTTTGGCGGCCAAGGCATGTCCTGCTAAACATAACTCCAGGTCACCAGCATCAAGCCCACAAATAGGCTATTTGGCACCCTGTTGGAGGTCTGTGCTGGATGGTGGAGCAGCGACCTTCACCTTCCACTGCCTGATGCCCAGAGCTTTCCCGAGCCAAGGCCTCACCTACTGGGGGCTTCAGGGCATGACGCCCCTGACAACAGCAGCGGGTGACAGTCTTTGTCCTAAAATATTACTTGACCGACGACAGGCGGCGACTCTGAGAGGTTAGCAGTGTGTAGCAACACCAAGGCGCCTGGGTAGCAATTCACGGTTAAGCGTTTCTCACCGCTAGATTTCACTCCAGAAGAGTGGTGAGGATGGTGCATTGTTTCCTAGAGAGTTTTCTTCTCTCAGTGTCTTTGGCAGTCTCGTATTTCCCCTTTCACCGGGATCACATTCGCGCATAAAATATTCCCTTCAGAAACCGAAACATATTTTTGCTCTTAGGCCATATTTGTTTTAGACTGACGAGGGCACGGGACCTTACCCAAACAATAAAGTTTTGCAAGAATGATAAAAGAACATACGCATTGTGACAGTCAGTAGTCTGAAGCCAATGCTTGTTTCTGTGTGACTCTAGTTTAGCAGTGGAGTGTAGAGGAGCTTTGGGGAGTGAAACGTGCTCTAGACAGGCCAGGTAGGGAGATGCCACGGTCTGATTGACTGGCAAGCTTTCATGTGCCACCACTGCCATCTTACATTATTTATTTTGCTTTGTTAAAAAGGTTAGTTTTTCTCTGCTTTTTTTAGTCGGAAATGTGTTCACAGCGTGACTGCGTAATCACGGGGCTGAAGTGCTAGTGAATGGGGTGATCTCCCGGATGTAAATTAAAAACAAGCATTGGCCGCGCGCGAGCGGCTGGAGACGCAATATGTGGTGGGGGAGGGGGAGAAGCGGGAGTTGTGTGTGCGCGTGCGTCATCGTGATCGCGATCGCTCTGAAAGCGAAAGTGATTGCGATCGCGATGACGCACGAGTTTTCAAAGTGCTGCTGGCGTCCGGCTGCGTGCGTGCACGATCGCGTGAACGCAAGCGTTAGGCCAGCCAGCAGCACTTTGAAAATCCCACATACAAAATGTCTCTCCGAGCCAGCGCATGCGCTGGGCTCAGCGAGACCTAATGAGCAATTCAGATGCTGGAGTAAAACCCTCGCCCACCAACCTAGGAGGCATGCTTCACATCGGGTTACTCCGCCATCATAAAAATTCAACAGTTATCTCTGCTCACAAACCATATTATTGAACCTATAAAGAATAATTTTTACCCATGGCTTCCTAGCTCCACAGTTGGCAGCATATTCTCTTGACTATTTTTCCACCTATCAACATGTCCCTTTAAAGAGACAGTCAGTTTCAGCTTCCTCGTCACTGATCAATGCGTGCATGTTTACTTTACATTGCCAACATCATACTGTCCGTTTCTTACGGCAAGGTACTCGTTCACTTCCCTCATCCACAAGAACAAATGAAGCTGTTACAAAATTAAAGTTTTATGTGAGTTTAAAACTTCTTTCCACAGACATTTTGTGAAGGCTCCAAACTTGGTGGTTACAAGAGTAGCGTGTGCATCATAGGCAAAGCTGGGATTTTGTCTGGTGCTTATGTTCTGATAAACAGCTTGCAGTCTGAATAAAACAGTGGTTTGCAAAAAGCTCAGCTGACACTTCTGCACCTTCGAAATGCGAGCAAACAATTTGAGGCATTTGTCAGGATATAAACACAGGCCTGGGAACAGATGGCTGGCTGAGTTTGACGGGGGCAGGGAAGTAGTGGTGGTAATCATGACATGTGGGCTCGGGTTGTAGCCTGTAAACTTTGGGACAGCAAATCCCAGCCTTGCATTTGTTGCGCACTCTGCTCTTGTTACCGCTGACTGTATCCTCGTTCCAGTAAACAAATAATAGCAAGTGTCTTCTTGTGATCACCCAGACACATTTAATAGTGCTGTAGGTATGTGGCATCGGTGCACAGAGCCATCAAGGGCTCCTGGAACCCTGAGGATTGCTTTATTTTACTAAGCATACACCAGGAAGGGCCGCTTCAGTTTTCCTGACTGCACAAGGTTAATTGTTTCTAGGCCAATCCCTTTCTTTCACCTCTCGATCTTTTAGTGATATTTCATTATTATTGCTCTTTACTATTTATTTATCTACCTTTGCTTGGACCTTATTTATTCTCTGTTTTATCTCGTCGTGCTTGTTAATTCCTGTATTCCCCTAACTGCTCTGTTGGAGTTACGAATTGAGTTTGGATGCAGCCTATGCAAGGGTAAGGATAACAGTATTCCAGGAAGCATTTGACTTATGCCCTCGGATTAGATCTATGCACAGGGGCCTAAAAGACCATAGGTGTTCACCTAGCACCCCCAGAGATAACAGTCCAGAATAGCTCTTAACGCATTCATCGGTAATGAGAATAATGAGGGCTAGAACATGCACATACACACAACAGGTACACCATCCTGGGGACCAGCGTGCTAGAAAGAGGACCTGTAAAGTGGTTATGCCCCAGTCTTACTTTTTAAATTTCACCGCTTTTTAACTGTTGCTGTCTGCCAGCCACAGAGTCTTTTGCTCAGTCTGTCGAAGGGGGCCCTGGAGGCTTCAAGCAGTGATTGCTCACACTTTCTGTCTCAGCCTGACTTGGCAGGAGTCTCCATCCTAGTCTGTGCCTGCTCCCCCACTGAGCGTAGGGCAGGATGCTCACATCCACACACAGCCCTGAGATATCACTGCAAAAAGACCTAGAGCATAAATAGCAATAGAACAACTACATACCTACTGTGAAAGAATAGCACACAGTGGCGCAGATAGACAGAGCACGTGGTAGGCCGGTGTCTGATATGTATCCGATTAGACTGACAGTTTTGCCAGACACTGTCTTTGTTAGAACAGATTCACAATTGCTTTATTAACCTTCCTGCTTTTTCAAACTTGCTTGAAAATGCACCATTTGGCCACTCTTTTTTCAAACTTTGCTCAGGGGGATAACCCTTCCCAACCCCCCCCCCCCCCGAACCCTCCTAGGTTGTTTGGGCTCACTCACTACTCTCACTCGCCACAGTGCACAACAATTCTTTTACGCATCACCTCTTTCAAATGTCACCAGCCACCACTGACTGGAAGTTTGTTGCAGGATCAGCACATTATTTATTTCCTCCACCATCGATCCCTGATTAATGCAATAGTTGAACTTATATCTGAAACCCTACGCCACCGTCAATAACATGCTGCTTTACTTCAAGTGTCTGTGAATGCACCCTGCATTCAGACAACTCACTCCTCATTCTCACCCTTCACTTTCACGCTCACCCTGCACTCATAGCACATAGTTATGGATTTCCCGCATTTGCCACATAATCCATCATCTAATGCGTAATTTGCAGATTAAAAGAAAAACTTGTTTCTAGCTCAAGCGGTTCAAAAGTTACTAAAAATGCAGCAACACATGTTACCTCGCAGTGGAAGGTCCTTTCTAAAGGTTGACTGGTACCTTTCTGTTGCTTATTGCTATATGTCGGTTTTAATGTGTTACTTATGAGGGGCAATAAAGGCCAGGACAGTGTTAACAAGTGTAAAAATTGCAAACGAATGCAGTAATGCTATCACAAAATATGCAGCATTATGCAGCATAATTTGCCTTTGCTTGCTGCAAAATTTAGTTAACCATGCTGCATAATTTGGCCTTCTCCTGACACATAATTCCATTGGCCCTGTGTATAGTGCTATGAGGTGAATATGTAAGCCATTATTTACAAACAGTATTTACATACTCTAAGCTAGGCAGCTGCAAAATGATCTAGTGATTGAGATAAAACAAGTTCTTACAAAATATACTTTTTAGTAATAAGTAATCAAACTGTATCTAATGCAGACATTTTTGTAGGTGTCTCCACTGTTCCACATCTCAGCTGAGAACACCCTTACATTACATCTCAGAAAGAATACATCTTTGCCAGCATGAAGCTTTAAGCAGATCCACTGGAATTATTCAGCAAAAGAGGACCACACTATGCAGCAGGTTTGACTAAATTCTACAGCAAGAAAAGGTAAATTATGCGCCACAATGTGCCACTTTTTGTGGTTAGCATTACTTCAATATTTTGTCATTTTAACTCAAGGTAACGCTGTCAGGGGAAATATTTCACCTCATTAGTACCAGTTTAACACCCAAATACAGCAGTAAGCAACTACGAGATTACCAGTCAATCTTTGCAAAGGGCCTTCCACTGCTCCGGAACACTTTGTCATGCGTTAAGTAACTTTTGTTCCGTTTGAGCTAGAATCAAGCTTTTTTTGTTGAAATCTGCAGATTGTGTAGTGAATGCAGTGAACTGATAATTATGTGGAAAATGCTGCTGCTGCAGAAACTCGTAATTCCAGTGGCCCTGGCTTTAAGTGACTCAATCAATTAATGGCTGGTAAGGAGGCTGGTTTCTTTTTTAACTTTTTGCGCTACCACCACACCCTACAATTTCAGGCAGAGGAATCTCAAAGTCAGTATTAACCACTCAGGTGCAGTGTGAAAGCTGAGTCCATGGGGTGGCAGGTAGAAGTCCAGCAGGGTTGCATTCATATGCAGAGCCCTAATTCTCTCTATCCCTGGGGCCTCACAGTAATGGTCTAGGAGACAGAGGAAAGGATTGAGATTTATAGATATTGTCAAAGAGAAGGCCCAGAATAGGGAGCACTGTATGGGGACTCATTTTTTGTGTTTACAAATTGCCATCGACAGCTTCTTCAGAGAGATACCCCAAAGAAGGAGACAATATAAGTGTCTTTTTTAAGAGTCATTCATTAGTGAAGCTGGTACTGCTGCCAAGTGTGTAAGTGGCCACTGCTGGTTATCATTGAGGAAGCAGATGCAGCAGGACTGGGGCCCAAGGATTTGAGGGGCCCACTGCATCACAGTTATGACGGTCTACCTTTAAAAAAGGGGCATCTGAGCTTATTTTCCTTTCAAGCATTAGGAACGAGGTGATGATCCGTCATGGTCGGGAAGAGGTAACAGATGCAGGGGGGATAGCCTTCTAATCATGACTGCAATTATCATTAGTGCAGCTGGTGTAGTTGCATTGGTGTCAAAGAGTGTGAGGGGCTCACAACACCCCAATTATGGGGAGCAGTTTGTTTGGGATAATATCTGTTTTTGTTTGATGCATTTGCTGTTTTATAAGTGTCAAAGTCAAAGTAAAAAAAAAGTCTTTATTTCGAATATTTCATCATAAAAGACATGTTAATATTTCATCAGGTACAATTGATTAAAAATTGGAATAAAAATTAGCACAATAAACATAGTGGACCAATTAATAAATAACACGTTAAGAACAGTAATAAAAAAATATTAAACAGTACAATTTTGCAACGACTTGAATCTGATTAAGACCTACACCACAAAAGACACAACTTTGTTATTTGGGGCCAGAGAGTTTGTGGGTATGTCGCCGGTTCCGTAGAAGCCATGCCCAACTAATAAATTTGGCTACACCAATAACCACAAATGTTGATGTGTCAGACTTTAATATTCTGCTGGCAGCCTGAGCTGATCTAACACCCAGTTCACGGCATACAGGGCGCAACCACAATCGTCTAGGTTGGTGGTACTCTGGGCAAACAAATAAGAAATGGTCGACTGTTTCAATATGATCCTCACATTTGGGACATTTATCATTGCCAGTTGTATTCCAACTTTTAGTAAAGCAGTGTAACGGAAGGGTGCCAATTCTAAATTGATGATATAATTTCCGATCCTGCTGCTTGGTTATTACGTCCCAGTACACCTCGAGGGAGGATTCATCCTTGACAGCCAAGAATGTTATAGACAAAGAGCTGCCAGTCAGGGAGGCATGGTGCTTACCCTTGATCCATTGCCAGTAGGTGTCCCTAAAGATCTTTTTTGGGGGGAAGACAGCCGTCACAGGATTAGACCATAGTTCGCCCATGCCCATGTCAGTCAAGATAAATTTGATTTCTGACAGCCAGCTAATTCTATGGGAGCCCCCAAGGGCTTTAACCTCCAGCAGTGCCTTAGCATATAGGGACAGTTCTGGGGTAGTCCATAGGCGTCGCCAAAACGCCAGTGGCCTATACCGGACCATGTCCTCAACAGGCTGACAACCTAGGTCATATAGAAGGGGGATACGTGGAGATGATTGGGGTAGCCCTACTGCAGACCTCAGAAATTGATTTTGCGCCACCCTCAGGGAATCCAATTTACTAAACCCTCATAGTTCGGCACCATACATTACAGCTGGGAGAATTTTGGACCCGTAAATTTTGATCAGGGGGGCCATAGGTTTAGTTATAGATTGCCTATGTTCTTTAAGTAAGGCTCCACCTAATTGTAAGTGCTTAAGGCTGAAAAGATCAATCTGGGGCTTCCAACTTAGATTGTCACTAAAAGTGACCCCCAAGTAAGTAAAGGTGGATGTCTATTCCAATGTAGCTCCACCCATTTCAACCCTGGCTTTTACTGGACGGGCACCACGAAGGACCATAAACTTGGTCTTCCCCACATTTACCTCAAGCTCATGGTCGCGGCAGAACAACTCGAACTGGGACAGTGCTAGCTGTAGCCCCTGTCGTGTTTTCAAAATTAAAAGAGTGTCGTCCGCGAACATGAGCAGGGGGACTTTCATGCCAGCTATGGAGGGTGCATCTGTCGGGAAGTTTAGAAAATAATTAGTTACTCCATTAATAAACAAGGAAAACAGGGTGGGGGCCAGTACACACCCTTGTCTAACCCCTTTGGACACCTCAAATCTTGCAGTCACCTCCCCTGGTTTACCCCAGCGAACCTGGGCATATGTGTGTGCATGCAAATTAATCAGCAACCGCAGTAATTCTACCGGCATAGCCATCTCCCGAAGAACTTCCCACAATTTGGGCCTTGGCACCGAATCAAATGCAGACCTTAGGTCCACAAAGGCTGCAAAAAGCATGCCACCCCCAAGATAAACTTCCTTCCAGTATAAAAGCATAAACCTGAAGGCTTGGTCAATGGTTCCGACATGCTTCCGAAACCCTGCCTGTAAAGGCGTTAGTATGTCAGTTTCGGAAATCCAACTCGTAATGCGACCCAATAGCAGGCGAGCTGTTATTTTTTTAACAGCGTCTATAAGGCTAATCGGCCGATAGTTGGCCGGCAGAGCGATCACCTTTCTTATAGATCGGCAATATCTCTGCCCCGAACCAAGAATCCGGAACCGATGCTCCACTAGCCAAAGCATTAGCTAAAGTGGTCAAATAAGGGACCCATAGGTCCTGCTCCTGCTTAAATAAATCTGCGGGAATGCAGTCAGGTCCCGGGGCTTTGCCACTAGGGAGAGATTTCAGGATTGTCTCTACCTCACTAGGAGCAAACTCTAAAACTTCAGCGCCGCTATATGACCATGATCCATCTTCTGACCCATCCCTGGACTTAAACTGATTTTCAAAATAGCTGACCCACTGTTCAGGTTCAACGTGGTTAGACGGGGTCATGTCCTGCGGGTTCCTACCCCATTTTAGGAGGTGCCAAAAATGACACATATTTCTACCCTCACACTCCTCGTATAGCTCACTCCAACGTGTTTCATCCCAATTTATCTTTGCTATTCTTTGGGCAGATTTATAGGCAGCTCTGCAGCTCCTAATGGTTACCGGAAGCCTAGATTTAATAGCTATTATTAAAGCGTTACAGGACTCTCTACAGCCTGCATCAAACCACGAGTTTTCCCTCAAACATTTGAGCTTGCCAGTAGCAGGGATACTTTTAATAAAAAAGGTTTTGAGCCCCTCAAAACGTTCTCTATGGATACAAGGGATGCTGCGCATAATCCCTTCCTCAGACTCACATCTGGTCAGCTTGCACAAAGCTGAGTTGACCAAATTCCTAATAGCAGCCCGAACGGGAGCATTGGAAGCAATCTTTGGCCAACTAACCCTTCTCAGGTCATTGGACAGGATAACTTGCGCGTACGCAGGACTACCATCATCAGTGCGGGGGCCAGTAAAACTACTATCAGATAAGGACAGCTTCAGGGGGTTGTGGTCACTTTCTAACCTATCAGTCACCACCATGTCTATGACGGCCGGCCACAACTCACAATTAACCAGGATATAATCAATTCTACTCCCGCTTCTACCGTTGTTAAAAGTTAGCTTCCCAGACCTGTCCGATATCGTTCTGCCATTAGCAGCCCTCAACCCCTTTTCGAGGCACAGGCCCTTCACATATAGGGCTGCTTGGGTCCATTTCCTAATGGGATTTAATCCCAATTGAGGAATTCCCCACACAGAATCCTCAGCCTCAGACAGTTTTCCATCATCATTCCCCAGGGGTTCGAAACAAGTATTAAAATCACCTGCCACCACCCTATGACCAACTCTGGGTGCAGTACAAAGTAATTGTTCCAATAGATAGACTGACGGGGAGCATTTGCCTCCTGGAAGACCCCTCAGATAGATATTAATGATGAGGATATTAAGGCCCCCTGTAGAGGTGACCCTGATGGCCAAAATATCAGGATTGTCAGTCGGGACTTCCCCGACTGTAATACCCTCACATTGGCGTACCCAAATAGACAGGCCTCCCACCGGTCTACCTCTAGGACCCTTAATGGCTGGTTTAAAATAATTCACAAACCCTACTCGAAATATAGGATCGACCGCCCAAGTCTCCTGGAAACACCATATATCTGCCTGATCGGCAAAAGCCACCCAATCTGGTATAACCAATTTGGGTTGCAAACCAGTTATGTTCCAAGAGGAGATTGTTAAATTATGGCGAACAGATGTTTTATTCTCCACCTGGGAGGCCAGATTAGATTGGTTAACAGGGCAGGCACTTGGTGAACTTTCGAGTGCAGGAATTAAGGTTGGAACGGGTTCCTCACCTTGGGCCAATGAATTCATTTGAACAGGTAGCTCCCGACAGGATGGCAATAAACTCCCAGATACTCCAGACCAGGGGACGTCAATACCATCCCTCAGTCAGTCATTATCCTCCAGGGTGGATAAGACAGAAAAATGGTTATTTGACATAATAGGCTGAAAACCCTGCTGAGGAGCACTATACAAGACACGGTGCTGCTTGGGGGGCAAGACCCTTACAGGTCTATAAAATTAGCCTAAGGGTAAAATCATAATCTCCTCTGGGGAGGGAGCATAGTGGGAGGCCATCTCCAATATATGTTCTACCAATAGAGGGGACCTAAAGCTCAGCACCACACAATCCCCTACCATGGACTTTTGGGAATGGCCAACCCAGGTTACCCGCCTAACCATTTTGAATTCCTCAAACAGTGATTTACTAGCCCCAAGTTTGTTCCCAAGATAATACAGAGCTTTATTTTTAAGATTAGACCAGTGCTCCCTAGACCCTTCTGGCAGTGTTGGGACATTAGCTAAAATAACTGTAGGGTGTAGCTTCCGGGGGAAAATGTAAACTTAGTAACGTATCAGAGACCTCTGTATTTTGGATGACGGGCCTTAACATATTCCCCATAGGCTGTTGTTCGGTCAACGGTCTTCTTACAGTATTAAGTGGGGGTATGGGCCGGTTAGTGTGAGCTCTAGACACTATGGGGGCCTGGGGGTTACTTACATGAGATCGTATCATGGTGACAAATAGTAGCCCCTTCACCAGCATGACTGACCATTTCCTTGGAGTTCTGCTCGGGTAATGATGTGGCTAACAATTGTGTACTTTCCAAATTAGCTTCAATACGATTAAGCCTTACCACCACAGATTCTAACTTATCCAAGACAGGTTGTATGAGAGACACTAGCTGTTCCCTGAGTAAAGAACATAGGAGCTCGAAGCTCTGCTGAGCCATAGGTTGCAAGGGGTTAGTACTTACAGAGGCAGCAGGATTCCCATGGGTTTGAACCCCCATGGTACCAGGGACAACCCTAGGAGCATTTATCTTATTGGGTCCCCATCCTTTCCTTTTCATACAGGGTGGCTCTCTGGCTTTAGTTCCAGTTACCCTTTGATTCGCCCGTGTGGTTACCATAGCTGGACTAGGGGGGGGGACTTGCAATTAAAGAAGGGTCTGTGAGCCCGGACCTAGATGGTAAACTTACTGGACCCATTGGGGAGCAATTACCAGACCGAATGATCGTTGGGTTGTCGTGTGCAGCTGTGGACTGAACACAAGGTAAAACTGAGGTAGGATCCAGAGATAGCCTTCGTTCCACAGCTAATATCTTATCATTGATTACTGTTTCTGCCCTTGTTAGGTAATCATCAAGGGTCCCCACAAACCTACCCTCGGCCTTCCTCTTACTCATGTTAATGAATATCTAAACACCTAATAAACCTGTAATAGGAATCAGTATGGACAGAACAAATACCCCCCAGTTGATACTAAGTAAATCAGTGAGGCCCTACAACGGCCAGACTAGTCATCGGGTCCAGAAGACAAGAGAGTGGGCCCAGCCCGGCCTCAACCGGCCACTGACGGGCAAGGACGGGCCCGCCTTTGGCCCGGGCTTCTCCTGGGCGCGGCCCGGCGCGTCCCTCGCTGCAGGTCTAGCGGTGTGCTTAAATCACCTCCCCGGTGCTGTCTGATGACGCTGGTGTGGAGCGCCCGGGGCTAGGGATGCTGGGATATTGAGTTTGTAGATGGCCGTTCCCTTCACGGCGAAAAGAAGGAGCGCTGGACCTCGGTGAAGGTGTCACCCCCAAGGAAAGCCGTTCCCCTCACGGCAGGCACAGAGCTCAGCAAGGACTCCAGGTATGTAAGAGCGCGCGTCCCGCGCTGCGGGTCTAGCGGTGCGCTTAAATCCCCTCCCCGGCGCTGTCTGATGACGCTGGTGCAGAGCGCCCGGGGCTTGGGATGCTGGGAAGTTGAGTTTGTAGATGGCCGTTCCCTTCACGGCGAAAAGAAGGCCTCCCTTACTGCACAAACGCACTCATCTAACGCAGGCACCCTTGCACTAAAGTGAAAGGGTACCTACATTGGTGCAAGAGAGCACAGAGTGCACCAGCGCAAGGAGAGAGCAGAAATGCTCCCTATTTTGTCAATGCAGAGCATTTCCGTCTTCTTCCTTTAACACAATGCAGGGCAGCAAGTTGCCTTGCTGCGTGGTGTTGCATTAAAGAATAGTAGATATGCCCCTTGAGACTTGCATCTTCAATGCAATCATGAATATGTGTGCTGGTCATAAAGTCAGTGGGCTTCATAGACTCATCAAAATGTAGTGCTTACAACTTCAGCAGCTCAACATTGCTGTCTGCCTCACTGTCAAATTAATTAGTCCTTGACCTTATCAATGCATTATGGCCAGATGTATGAAGCCATTTCGCATCTCTTAATGGACCGAATCGCTATTTCACGACGTAAAGAAATGCTAAATTGGCTTTTCATATGTACAAAGCCCTTTAAGCGTTTGCAAATTGCGATTTCTACCCAATAGAAATAGAAATTTGCGAGCTCCTTAACCCGTTCCGTGCTCATGACGGAACCACTCCGTCATGAGCCACGGGTGCGCTGTGCTCATGACGGAGTGGTGCCGTCATGCTGCAGCCGTTAGCGGCCGCTCCGCCCACGCGGCGCTAATTGCCCGCCTGTGCGGGCGATTAGCGCAGTGGGCGGAGTCGTGACGGAACCACTCCGTCATGAGCACAGCTCGCCCGTGACTCATGACGGAGTGGTTCTGTCACGAGCACGGCGGCACCGCACCTCCCCCCAAACCCCCCCAGCGGCGCGGTGGAATTCCTGCCGCGGCGAAGGGGTTAATAGGTGATCACAAATAGGGATTACCTATTTGCGATTCCTATGCACATGTACTGCAAGTTGGTGGTAACCATGGGCAATTTTTAAAAAAGCACCCAAAGTTGCGTTTTTTAGAAGTGTGATAGAGCGCCCACGTGCGCCTAGGGCATATCTGTGCTCTACATATGCACCACTATATTTGGGGTGCATTACGGGGGGCCTTCCATTTAAATACACATTAATTCCCTTGATGTTTACTTGCAATACTTTACATTACAGTACAACATTCTTTTAAATGCCAGACCTATTGGTATTGGTAATGCTTGTTTCAGTGGTTGGCCTTTACGTACTTTGTACACTTCAACCTATCTGTCTGAATACAGAGGAACTATTCTTCTCAGAAAAGACAGATCAAAGGCTATTGGTTCAATTTTTCTGCTTATTCGGTGAACTTGAAATCAGTGCATGAGAAATAAAGTAGGTTTTTCCTCTGATACCTTAACAGCCCTGCTATCATAAAGGAAAGACAACAATGGATGTCCACAGAATACAGTCATTTGAGACCAGTCACAAAAAATGCAAATTGCGATGTAGACTGAGAATGTGCGTGGCGAAAATGAAGCTGTGTTCTCTATAATGTATTATGCACCCCATACCTGCTACTACATCCATGGTTGCTTGAAGTGTGCTGTCGTACGTAAGGTTAACGTACTTGGTGGTCAGAAGGAAGCAGTCCTTCCTCTGTGTTTGTCTCGCCTCCTGACGTCGTGGCCAATCGGATGTCGTGGTCGGCCGTGACGTCAGGGGGCGGGGAGAAGAGGGGAGAAGAGCGCTATCGAGGGTAACGGGCGGTTGTATTCCCGCTTGCTCCTCGTGGGCCTTATCATTTGTACTCGCAAATAAAGTTATTTTCCTCCCAGCATTTACGCCTCGACCCCTCATTCCTGCCACTACAAATGGCGACGAGGGTGGGATTTGCGGTACGGCCCACGAGTGAGTCCTGCTTTTCCTACGCCTCGGGCGCTCCCCTGTTGCTGCCGTGCAGCGTGCTGATGGGTTTCCCCCTGTGATCCTGCGGAGGCTCCCGCTGAAGTCGTCTCCTACCTGCTGATGCCTGCCTGGGGCTGCCTGTCTACTGGCGAGTTCCAACATCGCCGTCTGCTGCCGAAAGTGTTCCCGGGAGTGCCTCGACCTGCCTGCCCACGTGTGCACCTCGCGGTGAGCGGCTGCGGGGGTGCTGCGGTTCTCTGATCTTCGGTGGCCATCCGGCTGCCACGTGGTCCCCAGGTGGTGTGCTGCGAGGTCCGATTAATCTGCCCTGGTGGGCGAAGTGCCTGTACCTGCCTTGGCTTCGGGTGGTGTGCCCAGTTCTTCGAGCTGCTGGGGGTGCCTGTTGTCCGGTGATGGCTCAGCCCGTCAACATCTGCGTGCCTCCCCTGTTCCTCGAGTCCCCTGGTAAGCCGTGCATGAAGTGGAAGGGGTGGCTGCGCGCATTTGAGAACTACATCGTTTCCATAGACGGTAAGGGGTATAGCCCCGAGCGCAAGAAGGCACTGTTATTCGGACTGCTAGGGAAGGCTGGCCAAGAGGTTTTCGACAGCTTACCAGTGTACGTGAACCCCCCGGGGGCCCTCGCTCCTCTGAATGAGTATCAGGAGGCGGTTAAGCGGCTTGAACTGCAGTATTCCGAGGAAGGTAACATCATGGTGGGGCACCACAAGTTTGCACTGCGGAAACAGGATGAAGGAGAGACTATCGAAGAGTACATTGCATGCTTACGCGTTTTGGCCCAAGAGTGTGAATTTGCGGAGATGACTGATACATACATCAGGGACCAGGTGGTGTTCTACTGCCATTCCAAGAAGGTGCAGGAACGGTTGCTGTCTTGTAGGAACCCTTCTCTAAAGGATGTGGTGGCCATTGCGAAGGCCATAGAAAGGTCCATGGTGTCCACTAGGGAGCTTGCAAGCACGAGCCAGGCCTCGAATGTGTTCTACGTGCAGGACAAACATAAGAGTGCGCCCAAGACTCCAGACAAGGCGGCGAGCGATAGAGGGGGAGGCAGGAGGCCGCTCGCTTGCTTTAGATGTGGGGCACGGGATCACTTGGCGGACAGCAGGGTTTGCCCGGCTCTGACCAAAAGCTGCACCAAGTGCGGGAAGGTGGGCCACTTCGCGGCGGTGTGTAAAACCAGGAAACCTGGGGGTTGTGAAAGTGAGCTCGGTGAGCGATGGCGATGCGGATGCAAATGCGGACATAGTGCTGTCCATTGATGCTGTGGACGGCAGAGTGAGTGGGCCCATTGGCTCCGTCCTGATTGGTGCCATTGAGCTGCCATTTACGGCTGATTCTGGTTCCCCTATTACCTTGATATCTGACACGACATTTGATGTGAAATGGCAGGGTGTGCGACTGCATGAGACGGATGTGTACCCGAAGGCCTTTGGGGAACAAGACATAGTGATGAAGGGGTACTTCTGCGATACTCTCACCTTTAGAGGGCGAACTGTAAAGACAAAGATCTATGTGGCCGAGAAGGGGAGGAGCCTGGTGGGGTAGATGGGCCTGGCGAAGTTGGGTGTGATGCTAGTCCCTGGGGCTGACGATCCCATAGTTCTGCGGGACGACTGGGTCAACTATGTCCAACCAGATGAAGTGCATGGCGGGTTGGCTGATGTCATTGGCAAATTTGAGTCCATCTTCAAAAATTAGGTAGGATGTGTGAGAGGATTTGTGCACGCCATACAGTTGAAAGAAGGGGCGGTGCCGATAAAGCATAAAGTCAGAACAGTTCCCCTCTCCGTTAGGTGTGATAGAGGAAGCAGGCGCATCAGAATGGGTGTCCGCGATTGTGGTGTCCAAGAAGAAGAGGACAGGGGACATTCGGCTGTGTGTGGACCTGCGGTCCTTGAACAAAAGTATCCTGGTGAACTGCCATCCGCTACCCAACATTCAAGAGATTCTGTCATCCACGTCAGGGTCGAGGTTCTTCACACTGATCGATTTGAAATCGGCATACCACCAGGTGTGCCTCACGGAGGAATCCAAAAAATTGACCACCTTCATCACCCCGTTCGGAGCGTACAGGTACGTCCGGCTTCCCTTCGGCCTTGCATCGGCATCGGGTGTCTTCCAGAAGTTGATGGATCTGCTCTTCTGCGGCATGGAGGGTGTCGAGGCATTCCAGGATGACATACTAGTCCACACGCAAGATGAGAAAGGGCACTTGGAGCTGCTGGGCAAGGTACTGGAGGTGTTGCGGGAGAAAGGGATGACGGTCTCGAAAGACAAATGCAAGTTCGTGGAGAGCAGGATCGAATACCTGGGGCACGTTCTGACCCCGGAGGGCATTGCGCCCAAGGAGGACCTGGTCAAGGCCATACGAGATGCCCCCTGTCCCGAAGATAAAGACGCCTTACGATCGTTCCTGGGGCTCAGCGAATATTACTCGAAGTTCACGCAGGGTTACGCGACCACGGTGGAGCCTCTGAGGAAACTGCTGCGGAAGAATGAGAAGTACGTGTGGGCGCAGGAACAACGCGCTGCCTTCGAATCCGTCAAGCAGGCCATTGTTGCGGCTCCGGTGTTGCAACCGTACAACAAGGACCGCCGGAATGTAATCACGGTCGATGCCAGCGCCAAGGGTATCGGCGCAGTGTTTTGCCAATTCCAAGGGAAGAAGGAGAACACCGTTGCATTCATATCCCGGTCACTGAGCGACACCGAGAAACACTACAGCACCATCGAGCGCGAAAAACTCGCATGCGTCTGGGCAGTGGAAAAACTGAAGAACTATCTGTGGGGCAAGGAGTTCGAACTGGTCACGGATCACAAACCCTTGATTTACATGATGGACGGTGAGGGCCGCGGTAATGGAAAGGCCAGCTCGAGGCTTCTGCGCTTACTGTCCAAACTGCAAGAATACCACTTTGTCATTAGACATATCAAGGGCGGCCTTAACAGCAGGGCGGATTGCCTATCGCGCCTGCCAGTGACTGGTGGGGAGGATTGTTCCCTGGATGACACGGAATGCGTGGTGGCAATGGTGGACGCGACGGCCATTTGCGATGGGTCCATCTCTGAGGAGGAGTGGCTGGTGACTCAGGAGAAAGATATGACTATTCAAAGGGTGATGGACCACATGACGACTCATTGGCCTCCGGTCCGGAACTTGCACGGAGCACTCAGAAGTTTCCAGCAGATAAGCGCTGAACTTACTATTGAAAACGGCTTCTTGAAGAGGCATGAGCTGTTTGTGCCCCCGGAAGGTCTGAGAGACAAGCTAATCAGGATAGCCCACAGGGGTCACCCGGGCAGTACTGCCACAAAAAATCTCCTCAAACAATACTACTGGTGGCCAGGGGTGTGCAGCGATGTATGCAGCTTCATAGACCGATGCGGACCATGCTTGAGAGCCGACAAACATTGGAAGACGGCGAAGGGGAGCTGCAGATGGTGGACATACCGGTCGGCCCATGGAGCAAGATTGCCATTGATTTCGCAGGCCCATTTGCCCTCCTGCCGGACGACTGCAGACATCTCATTGTTCTTACGGATTACTTCTCCAAGTGGATCCACTACAAGTTTGTCAGGGAGGTAAACACTGAACGGGTGATCAAGGTGCTGAAGAAGAACTTCGCGATGGAGGGGCAGCCGAAGATTATGGTTTCCGACAACGGCACCCAGCTGGTGTCCAGGCAGATGACGGAATTCCTGGCCAAGCTGGGGATCAAGCAAGAGAAGACTCCACTGTACAGCCCGAAGAGCAATGGGCAGGTCGAGCGGATGAATAGATTCCTCAAAGAAGGCGTCCAACAGGCAGTCGCGTCCCACATGGATGTGAAAGCGTTTTTGGCAGACAAGGTGCACACTTTTCATAATACACCCAATGAAGTCACCGGGCACACACCGTTCTATTTGATGAGAGGGAGAAGGTGCATGAGCGAGCTTACCCCCAAATTTAATAAGTGGTATGAAGTGAAGGATGAAAATGAGGGTGTACCTGATGAGAGGTTGAGAGTCAAGGAGTGAATTGTGGCTAAGCAAGAAAGCAACAAACGGTATGCTGATATGGTAAACAGAGCCAAAGCAAAAGAAATTGCGCAGGGAGATTGGGTACTGGTGAAGAAACCTAACAAAGTGATGAAGGGAGAATCTGTATTTCAAACCCCTGTACGTGTGCAAGGAACGACAAGAGGGGCAGTGTGTTTGGAAGGAGGGGGATGGCGTAGTAAGGACGACATAGTCAAGCTCAAAGCTGGTCAAGAGGAAACCATCATGAGAGGCGGTCATGTGTGTGAGACCGAGAGCGATGGCGGTGTGCTTGAATGGCAGGATAATGAGGCCGCTGGCGAAAGCATGTGCGATGTTGAGAATGGGGGTAATTCCCCCGTACAAGGATGGACCGGACGAGGAAGCGCAGACAAGAGTGAGGGTGTGAGCGCTGACGGGGTGGGACAACCCCAGTATGTTACTCCAAGCAGGCCGACAAGGCATATCAGAGCACCCAAGAGATTCGAAGACTTTGTTATGAGATGATATTGTGTGTGATTCTTTAGTTTGTTAAGAAGGGAGATGTCGTACGTGAGGTTAACGTACTTGGTGGTCAGAAGGAAGCAGTCCTTCCTCTGTGTTTGTCTCGCCTCCTGACGTTGTGGCCAATCGGATGTCGTGGTCGGCCGTGACGTCAGGGGGCGGGGAGAAGAGGGGAGAAGAGCGCTATCGAGGGTAACGGGCGGTTGTATTCCCGCTTGCTCCTCGTGGGCCTTATCATTTGTACTCGCAAATAAAGTTATTTTCCTCCCAGCATTTACGCCTCGACCCCTCATTCCTGCCACTACATGTGCTGAGGATTTACAAGTCAGTGAACTGTGAAAAAGGTGTCATGAGAATAATAGGTTTGTAATTGAAATTTATTACCTTCAGAGTAATGTACCTCAGACAATTTCCTAGTCACATTACAGTGATAAAAAGGAAGTGCTAAGCCAAATAATTTAATAAAGAAAGCAGATACCTGACCTAACGAGAAAACACTCTTTAAACTACAAACCTGTGACATTTTTGAGAATGTATATGCCTGGTCCCGCTTCATAGATGATATTTTTTTCATCTGGAAGGGTGACCAGACTTCCCTTGATGAGTTTGTCCAATGGGTCAACCTAGCTGATGAAAACTTGAAATTTACGGTGCATTCCAGCAATAAAAGGATTGAATTCCTTGATGTATGGGTTGAACACAAAGACAACCTTCTATATGTCTCCCTATACACCAAGCCCACCGCCAGGAACACACTGCTCCAATTTGACAGCTACCATCCCCGCTGCCAAAGAGAGGGTATCCCTTTCAGCCAATTTCTCCGGCTTCGAAGAAACTGTACTGAAACCAAGGATTTCCTCTATCAGGCTGACATCCTGAAAACCAAGCTTCTGAATAGGGGTTATCCCCCCAGACTGATTAAGAACTCTTTCAAGAGAGCCAGGTATTATAATCGCGATACCATATTCCAACGAAAACATGACAAAGTCTCTGACCGACTGGTTTGCGTCACTCGGCACTCTAACATTAATCACAAAATCCGCCAGGTTATCAATTCCCTTTGGTACCTTCTTAACATGGATGACAATGACCGATTGCCCAAACCCCTGTTTGCATTCAGAAGGAACAAAAACCTTAGGAATCACCTTGTCCGTGGCAAACTACCAGAATCCGCTCCCTCCTTCCGCCAAATGTCCATTACTGGCCTACCCCCATCACAGGCAACCACCGCTGTGGATCCTGTCAAGCATGCCCCAACGCTTTGGTTGAACAAAACCTTATCATCAATAAACGAACCATCAAATTGACGGAAATGACCAATTGTCGAACCACTAATGTGGTTTACGCAATTCTTTGCCCTTGCGACCTGACCTATATTGGTGAAACTGGCAGGGAATGCCGTCTGAGGATTGGTGAACCCAAATCCAACATTCGTCTAAAAAAATCAGGGGCTCCCCTTGTTTCCCACTGGACTAGCCTTGCCCACTCAGAACAAGACCTTAAATGGACTGTCCTGGAAAAAATACCCACTCCAGTGGGCAAGGACCCCACGACCTTGAGAAAAAAGAGGGAAGTGTTTTGGATTTACTACTTGAACTCTGTAGCCCAGGGCCTCAATGAGACCTGCCCTTGGGAAAATGCCATAACATGAACTAGCTCCCTATGATTCACCTATTTGTCCCCCTGTTGGGTCCTGTTTTACCCTATGATTACCTACTTCTCCCCTGATTGTTATCTAGGAAGACATTTCCATTGATATTGACTTTTCCCTTACCAGTGTTCGATTCTTTATTCTCCTCTTTACAGTATCACTTAGAAAGTTTTCCTTAATACTGTAATTTCATATAGTCTTTTCCAACTTCATTTTTGAGCATAAGACTGATGACTCATTTTCAGCTACATTCTATATTTGGTGTTGTACTACGCCTTAGCACGTTTTTTGTGCTCATCCCCGCTGCCCCATTTATTTCCTTTATTCATTCTTTATTTGTCACTTTAGCATTTTCACCCACGGTCCCGTTTGTTTCTTACTCTTTCCCATCTGTCCCGTTCCAATATGGCCGCCAAAATTGATCGGCCCCTCTAAAATTGGTCCCTTCTTTGTTTTCATACCCTTCCCATTCACGCGAGAACTCTCATCTCTAGTTTTTTTAATCAGTCGGGCCGTATTTAAATCCCGGCAGACTGAGCTCGGATCTCCTTCGTTATCGGAATTGATCTTTGCTGCCACTTCCACGCCGGATTGACAAGTTTGTTAATGGTAGGAATCTCCTTGCCTTTTATTTGCCTATTGCTTGCTGATTGGGCCTGCAGCCTCTGGTTGCACTTACCTGTATTCTCAGATCCTCGTCTCTTCTACCTCTTATGCCAGGCATATGTCCGTATTCTATCGCTACGCCTCTGGTCCTCGTACCCTCATTCCACGTCATTGGGGTTTCATCTAGCGCTTCGATGCGGCCTGGGATGTCTTTACACTGACCCCTGCGCCTATCAGTTATATATATCCCCTGTATTAGACCTCTTATTGTTTCCTTTTTTCCCTTAGACCCCTCATCAAACGGGCGAACTTGTGATTAGCCTTATCCTTGCTTCTTTGGTTGCGCTTGTGAGATATTGCTTTGCGGAGTTTCTCTCCACTTACCGCCTCGTCTGAAGGCCTGCCATACGCTGGGTACGTTTTCTGTTATCTAGTTATTGTCTTACGTTCTACATTACCTGAAACATATTTTAGTGGACCTTTCCGCGTACCCTTGGCTTTCTCTTTACAGAAAAATCTTTTGTGTTTTTTCCTGATAGTTTGGGATACCCGTATTTGCTATACCTGGGGGGTTTTCACCCTTGACGACCCCCTTAACCTCTGTTCAGTATCAGCCTATGTACCCCAGACCACTATTGATTGGACCCTATTCTGGGTAAGCAACGCCTACTCCGCATACCTTTATTTCATCTTTATGTCTGTTTGCAGGCATTTAGGGTACCTAGGTTATTTATTATCTCTTATGGATTTCAAGGGTAGTTTATTCCTGTGTATTCCCGTTGTCTTTTCCTCCATAGATCCGATTTGTCCTCTGATGTACATCCTTATACTCCTCTATACCCTACAGAAGACCTGAGTTGTAAATGGCATCCTTGATATAAAGGTACGATGCTTCCTCCATTGTTTCTACTCTTTATCTTCGTCTTTCTACATATTCACCTTTCCTATTTGTATGATTTACTTTTGTTTTATCTCTTGGTGATTGGCGAACCACAGTTGTACTTCTTTGGATTTTATATCCTCTACCTCACGGGTGTGTATCTACCTCGTTGCTTAAACCTTGATTACTTTAGTCTTGACTCTATTCTTCTGGGTGCACCTCGATTTCATCCATCTCTAAGCTCTCCACCAGTTCTGGCCTTATATGTTATCCTCTTATATATCATTCTGACCTTGGGATTTTTTGACTCGATATTGAGATTATTACCCCCTTATCCTTATGTTATCCCCCCAATATGCTAATACTTTTTAGCAAACTATGAAGTAGACACCTTAATGCAATTGTATACTGACCAAAAGGTTTCTGTCTAAATGGTATTAATATTGATTTGTTGATTTGTTGTCTTTTGTTTTTCCTATGACCTGGCAATAGGCTCCTTCTGTGTTGTCCCACACGCCTTACATCTTCGTTGCCCTGATGAAGGTGTAGTTCACACCGAAACGTGCGTCGGCCTCTGCTCCCTCGTGCTCTCTGAGAGAATTTATTTATCCCTACCAATTGGGAATGCACGAGCCTACCTGAATTGTTACCCCTTTTCTGTTGAAGTTCTATATCGCTGATGCGATTTTTAAACTTTATTGGCAAATTTAAATGTATATTGTGTGTATTTGTATCATATTTGGTCTATATATGAACGTGTCGTCTGAATGAGTGTATCTTTGTTTGTCTTTACGTGTGGGACCTCTATGTATAGACAAAATATTTTGTATGTTATATGGCTTATCCTTTATGCAAAAATTATCATTGTTGAATACTGTTATTGAAATAAAATATGTTCTTTTTTATCTCTTTTGTTTTTCCTATTATTCTGAGTCTATTTCTGCCCTTGGCTTTTTCTTATAAATGTGACCCAATCCTGGGCCTAATGATATCAGACGTAGTGTAGACAGTGGGTTCTGTTCTTTCTTTGAAGGCCTTTTTTGTTCCCTATTTCCCCTGTCTACCCATCCAAGCATTAGGGACCCCCCTTCGTTTAAATAGTGTCTTCACAGCCCTGAGCTGTGGGGGTTTTGTTTCTGTTATCCGTGCCTGTACCCTCTGGTTGGTGCTTTTTTGGGCTGTATTTGATGCTGTGCACCCTGTCTCCTTCTATTGTTTATTTCCCTTACTGGTCTTTACTGGTGTTGATTGGTCTTGACATTATATATATATTTACCTTTTTTCTGCCATAGGACCCCCCCTTTGACCAATCTACTCTTTCCCTTTCTCCACGCACTCTATCCGAAAAATATCATGGAAAGCATCAAAACTTTTGGCTTCTCAGATGAAGACTTCGCCCGCATGATCGGGATCACTACTGATAGCAATAAACAATTCACGCTATCTAGGGGCCTCGAAGAGGAATGGACAAAACTTTTGAACCTCAAGAAGAAATCCAAACGCACCGAGGCACATGCCAATTTTATGCTGGAATATCTTAAGGCGGGCACCATCCCTATAGGCCTACGTGTCCATAACATCCCGGGCCTATTTGTCGAACTCAGAATGTTTCTCGAAAAATGGGCCCTAATCTCTAATAGATGCTCCAGAGATTGGATGATGTTGATAGTTGAAACCGCGAGAGAAGTCCTGTCCATACTCAATAAAGAAATTGAGGAAATGGAAGAAAAACTCAAACGTGACAATGCTGTTGAGGTAGGCAAAAATAAACTGGAAGAGATTTCTCGCGAACTTGACTCATTCTCGGAATATCTTATTAAGAGAAAGACTGACAAGTTCAAAAAAGACATCAGACTTTTCTCCCAGGAACGTGCTTACCCATATTTGAACCCTAACTTCTATACCAACACAGAAGGAACCTATTCCAGCTATCCTAACACCCCTAACAGCACTAGATGGAACAATAAACGGGTTGTCACGTTTTCTGATACCACTGACTCAGATAGCGAGGAACACACTAAGTATAATCCCAACTATAACCCGGTGTATCAACCCAGACAAGAAAACTACGACAATACCACTCCATCGAATCATTTTTTAGGGAATCGCAGAGGCAATTTCCGTCCCAGGAACCGGAACTCCAGACAGAGGGGTTTCCGTCAGGATCCAAGTCAACCTCAGATGTACATCCAAACGAGGCAACAACAATATTGGAAAACATAAACAACATCCCTGTGTTTAACCTGTCATGTAAAACCATTAATCCTGAGACGTCCAAACTGCTGTCTAGAGGACTGTCCTTTGTTCCATCTACTTATTTCAATAAATTTGAATTTATCAAGGACCTCCACTCTTTCTTCCGAAAAATAAGACTAAAAAAATTTTTTCAGACCAGGCCCACCGTTGATAATAATGACAACTTATCCGGACTTAGACCCCCGTCTGAATTCACTCCATCCCTGGACTCCTTAGGACCCGAAGTCCATATCTTTGAGAAGGCAGTGCTTACTAAAATCCAACAAACTTTACAATTTGTTCCTCAACCGCCTCCCAATCTCTTTAAAGAGGAGAATGACGCTCTCAGCAACCTCAGAGCTGATAAACAACTTACCATCAAACCATGTGACAAGGGTGGGGGTATTGTCATTTTTGACACTCCCACCTATATTGATAAAATGAACACTCTTTTATCAGTGGCCAAACATTACAAGCACATTGCCATCAACCCTGAACCGGCCCTGAAACATCGTATCTTGACGATTGTTCGCAACGCTGTTGATGATGGGTACTTGTGTACCAATGAAGCCGAGTTCCTTACCCCTACCTATACCTGATTACCTATCATCTACGGGGTACCCAAAACCCACAAAAATGTGTCTGATCCCCCCCCCCCTCAGACCCATTGTCTCGACCATTGGGGCGGCTACGGAGCCCCTGTCTAAATACGTTGACCAGTTTTTAAAACCGTTGGTGGCTAATCTTGAATCCTTTGTAAAGGACACAGGCCATTTCATCGCTAAGATTGAGAATTTGGATTACCACAGTGACAGAGAAATCTTGGTCACCATGGATGTCGAGTCCTTATATACGAATATCCCCCAAGAAGGAGCCCTATCAGCTATCCAAGAAATCCTAGACTCAGAACCTGACATTACCAACGCCCCCCTCATTCTCCAATTTCTGAAACTTATACTGGGTGAAAACTACTTTGAATTTAACAATGAATTCTACCAACAAACCCAGGGAGTCAGCATAGGGGCAAGCCTGTGCTCCTAGTGTGGCTTGCCTTTATATGGGGATTTTTGAAAGGACGAACATCTACAACGAGATCGCCCCTTTTTTTGAGAATGTATATGCCTGGTCCCGCTTCATAGATGATATTTTTTTCATCTGGAAGGGTGACCAGACTTCCCTTGATGAGTTTGTCCAATGGGTCAACCTAGCTGATGAAAACTTGAAATTTACGGTGCATTCCAGCAATAAAAGCATTGAATTCCTTGATGTATGGGTTGAACACAAAGACAACCTTCTATATGTCTCCCTATACACCAATCCCACCGCCAGGAACACACTGCTCCAATTTGACAGCTACCATCCCCGCTGCCAAAGAGAGGGTATCCCTTTCAGCCAATTTCTCCGGCTTCGAAGAAACTGTACTGAAACCAAGGATTTCCTATATCAGGCTGACATCCTGAAAACCAAGCTTCTGAATAGGGGTTATCCCCCCAGACTGATTAAGAACTCTTTCAAGAGAGCCAGGTATTATAATCGCGATACCATATTCCAACGAAAACATGACAAAGTCTCTGACCGACTGGTTTGCGTCACTCGGCACTCTAACATTAATCACAAAATCCGCCAGGTTATCAATTCCCTTTGGTACCTTCTTAACATGGACGACAATGACCGATTGCCCAAACCCCTGTTTGCATTCAGAAGGAACAAAAACCTTAGGAATCATCTTGTCCGAGGCAAACTACCAGAATCCGCTCCCTCCTTCCGCCAAATGTCCATTACTGGCCTACCCCCCATCACAGGCAACCACCGCTGTGGATCCTGTCAAGCATGCCCCAACGCTTTGGTTGAACAAAACCTTATCATCAATAAACGAACCATCAAATTGACGGAAATGACCAATTGTCGAACCACTAATGTGGTTTACGCAATTCTTTGCCCTTGCGACCTGACCTATATTGGTGAAACTGGCAGGGAATGCCGTCTGAGGATTGGTGAACACAAATCCAACATTCGTCTAAAAAAATCAGGGGCTCCCCTTGTTTCCCACTGGACTAGCCTTGCCCACTCAGAACAAGACCTTAAATGGACTGTCCTGGAAAAAATACACACTCCAGTGGGCAAGGACCACACGACCTTGAGAAAAAAGAGGGAAGTGTTTTGGATTTACTACTTGAACTCTGTAGCCCAGGGCCTCAATGAGACCTGCCCTTGGGAAAATGCCATAACATGAACTAGCTCCCTATGATTCACCTATTTGTCCCCCTGTTGGGTCCTGTTTTACCCTATGATTACCTACTTCTCTCCTGATTGTTATCTAGGAAGACATTTCCATTGATATTGACTTTTCCCTTACCAGTGTTCGATTCTTTATTCTCCTCTTTACAGTATCACTTAGAAAGTTTTCCTTAATACTGTAATTTCATATAGTCTTTTCCAACTTCATTTTTGAGCATAAGACTGATAACTCATTTTCAGCTACATTCTATATTTGGTGTTGTACTACGCCTTAGCACGTTTTTGTGCTCATCCCCGCTGCCCCATTTATTTCCTTTATTCATTCTTTATTTGTCACTTTAGCATTTTCACCCACGGTCCCGTTTGTTTCTTACTCTTTCCCATCTGTCCCGTTCCAATATGGCCGCCAAAATTGATCGGCCCCTCTAAAATTGGTCCCTTCTTTGTTTTCATACCCTTCCCATTCACGCGAGAACTCTCATCTCTAGTTTTTTTAATCAGTCGGGCCGTATTTAAATCCCGGCAGACTGAGCTTGGATCTCCTTCGTTATCGGAATTGATCTTTGCTGCCACTTCCACGCCGGATTGACAAGTTTGTTAACGGTAGGAATCTCCTTGCCTTTTATTTGCCTATTGCTTGCTGATTGGGCCTGCAGCCTCTGGTTGCACTTACCTGTATTCTCAGATCCTCGTCTCTTCTACCTCTTATGCCAGGCATATGTCCGTATTCTATCGCTACGCCTCTGGTCCTCGTACCCCGATTCCACGTCATTGGGGTTTCATCTAGCGCTTCGATGCGGCCTGGGATGTCTTTACACTGACCCCTGCGCCTATCAGTTATATATATCCCCTGTATTAGACCTCTTATTGTTTCCTTTTTTCCCTTAGACCCCTCATCAAACGGGCGAACTTGTGATTAGCCTTATCCTTGCTTCTATGGTTGCGCTTGTGAGATATTGCTTTGCGGAGTTTCTCTCCACTTACCGCCTCGTCTGAAGGCCTGCCATACGCTGGGTAAGTTTTCTGTTATCTAGTTATTGTCTTACGTTCTACATTACCTGAAACATATTTTAGTGGACCTTTCCGCGTACCCTTGCATTTCTCTTTACAGAAAAATCTTTTGTGTTTTTTCCTGATAGTTTGGGATACCCGTATTTGCTATACCTGGGGGGTTTTCACCCTTGACGACCCCCTTAACCTCTGTTCAGTATCAGCCTATGTACCCCAGACCACTATTGATTGGACCCTATTCTGGGTAAGCAACGCCTACTCCGCATACCTTTATTTCATCTTTATGTCTGTTTGCAGGCATTTAGGGTACCTAGGTTATTTATTATCTCTTATGGATTTCAGGGGTAGTTTATTCCTGTGTATTCCCGTTGTCTTTTCCTCCATAGATCCGATTTGTCCTCTGATGTACATCCTTATACTCCTCTATACCCTACAGAAGACCTAGGTTGTAAATGGCATCCTTGATATAAAGGTACGATGCTTCCTCCATTGTTTCTACTCTTTATCTTCGTCTTTCTACATATTCACCTTTCCTATTTGTATGATTTACTTTTGTTTTATCTCTTGGTGATTGGCGAACCACAGTTGTACTTCTTTGGATTTTATATCCTCTACCTCACGGGTGTGTATCTACCTCCTTGCTTAAACCTTGATTACTTTAGTCTTGACTCTATTCTTCTGGGTGCACCTCGATTTCATCCATCTCTAAGCTCTCCACCAGTTCTGGCCTTATATGTTATCCTCTTATATATCATTCTGACCTTGGGATTTTTTGACTCGATATTGAGATTATTACCCCCTTATCCTTTTGTTATCCCCCCAATATGCTAATACTTTTTAGCAAACTATGAAGTAGACACCTTAATGCAATTGTATACTGACCAAAATATTTCTGTCTAAATGGTATTAATATTGATTTGTTGATTTGTTGTCTTTTGTTTTTCCTATGACCTGGCAATAGGCTCCTTCTGTGTTGTCCCACACGCCTTACATCTTCGTTGCCCTGATGAAGGTGTAGTTCACACCGAAACGTGCGTCGGCCTCTGCTCCCTCGTGCTCTCTGAGAGAATTTATTTATCCCTACCAATTGGGAATGCACGAGCCTACCTGAATTGTTACCCCTTTTCTGTTGAAGTTCTATATCGCTGATGCGATTTTTAAACTTTATTGGCAAATTTAAATGTATATTGTGTGTATTTGTATCATATTTGGTCTATATATGAACGTGTCGTCTGAATGAGTGTATGTTTGTTTGTCTTTACGTGTGGGACCTCTATGTATAGACAAAATATTTTGTATGTTATATGGCTTATCCTTTATGCAAAAATTATCATTGTTGAATACTGTTATTGAAATAAAATATGTTCTTTTTTATCTCTTTTGTTTTTCCTATTATTCTGAGTCTATTTCTGCCCTTGGCTTTTTCTTATAAATGTGACCCAATCCTGGGCCTAATGATATCAGACGTAGTGTAGACAGTGGGTTCTGTTCTTTCTTTGAAGGCCTTCTTTGTTCCCTATTTCCCCTGTCTACCCATCCAAGCATTAGGGACCCCCCTTCGTTTAAATAGTACAAACCTGTGACAGACCACACTGCCAAGAAAATGCCACCTATGAACACATTGCACCACAGTGCAAATAGTTGTCATAAGGGGAGGGGGGTCAAAAGACAGTGATGTATGCCTGATTATTGTAATTAGCATTTGCGTACTCAAACAAAATGTTGGCAAAATTACATGAAATTATATGCTGGTACACAAAATGTTGGGGCTATATTTTACAGTGAAAGCCGTCTTTGCCTCCACCTTGGATGCAAAGTGCACATTTGGTGCTAAAGAAATAGTACAAAAACCACATTCAAATGCCTCAAAAGTCATTTACTCTGGGCCTTATTTATGAAAAGTGTTGCATCGCTGCAGTAAAACAGTGATGCAACACTTTTCAGTGAGCCCTCCGTGCGACACCTTGGATGCGCCATATTTACTGTACGGCACTCCATATCGCAAGGATTTACAGATACATCAGAAATCCTGACGTATCTGTTGGCGCAAAAATGGTGTATTGCTGGAGTGTGTCCGGAAACAGACCCAACTCCAGCAATGTGTCATTTCACATGGGGCCAGCCCCAGGTGAAAAGGCCTGGTTCACCCCTGACGCCTGCTTCAAGCAGGCATAAGGATTTGACGCAGTAACGCCGTAGAAGTGATGCAGCAAAATCTCATTGATTTCACAGCGCCACTTCTACGTGGCTTTTCTGTGTTGGAACACTGACCCTGCTTATATTATACCTATCGCAGGTATAATGTAACGCAGGGGTTTACAAAGTGACGCATCTGCCTAAATGCATAACCGTGTAAATATGGCGCAGTGTGGCACATTTTTTACACTGCTGCAGCGTCACAAAGAGTGACACAGCGGTGGCGTAAGGGCCTCATAAATGAGACCCATGGCTTTCAAGAGCTTACTCTAAATATTCCCGGAACCAGTGCATAATTGTGTGACATGGCTTAATAACGTATTTTAGTGAATTTTGCATAACAAGCATAACATGAAGTTACTGAAACTACACGGGATTTCGCCCTGATAAGGGAACCTTCTCATGGACCTAAGCTGTAAACCTCAACCGTAGGTGTCATAAGATTCACCTGGCTGTTTTGATCAATGGGATCTGAGGGATGTCAGTTACATTCATGGATTAGTGGCCTGTAGCGGATGTTGCTTTGCCCTTTTCATCACTAAATAACTGGCAATAACCAGACTTGCAGGGAGGTCATGGCACATTGAATTTGAGAGAGTATCCTATGATGAAAGAGTTTCCCCTTGTATGCACTTCCTCCATGTGATGATTTTCATCTGCCTGGGGTTGTCCACTTTTGTTTAGTAAAAGACCTCTATGCAGATTACCTCTGCTATGTCCTGAGACCCCAATAACAGGGCCTCAGCCACATGTGCTCTGTCAAAATAGTGTGCCTTTGTTCCCTCAATAAAGTCCTGCTTTTCCGGACGTGGTAGGTTTCATTTTAAGCCAAGCGCAATGATCCTTCCAAATGCTAAAATATTAATTACTAGCACATTAAAAGGCAACAGTAGAAGTGCAGGGCGTTTTAGCCTGGTGCATCTGATTAGTCATGGAATTGTTGAGGTTGTTAGTAAGCCCCACAGTGTAAGGCATATTTCAGATAGCTTATAATAAAGCAATCATGACCTCAAAGCTCTGCTACAGAACACTGTCCCATAATGTTAATTATAAGTCAACTGATAATCTGGAACTAGAGTGTAATGGTGGTGATTATTTCCAAATTTAAAACATATAGGCAATTTAGCTTTGAAAAACCAAGGGCCTCATTTACTATTGTAGCTTGCAGTCACAAAGCCTGTGAGTCACAACATCAACGGCTTGTGATTGCAAAATAATACGTTGTAACGTACTAAGAGTGATGTGGGACTTGCAAATTATTTTGCCATTGACAATGTATGCTTTACATCCCCGAATGAACCGTTAGCAAAATGTGGCATACATTGGGCAGCCCTTTCCTAGTTGCAGCCATTGTTTAGATATCAACTCCCAAAAAGGCATTTAACAATTCTCAAAGTGAAAGCAGCTCACGAAGGACAGATTACACTGTGTGAATAGAGGCCCTGGGCATAATCAGAAGCACGAGCAGTTTGCTGGTGTTCACATCATGCCAATTATTGTTTGTTTGCAATATAATAAAGGCATTTTGTGATTGCAAACGTTGGTGTGAAAGTCTTCCTTTCCCGACGGGCCTCCATAGTCGCATTGCCAGCCCTTTTGGTAGGAGACACAAACAGAATCCTCCTTCATTAATATTAATGAGGGAGGAATGTGTGAATCCTACTGAATAGTCAGTTTTGTACAGTGACTAGCATATGCTTTTCAGAGCGAAAATATTCTCAGGATACAAGTCAATCATTGTGCAAAAACAGCAATGTCACCTGAGAATGATACATCAGGTCCCAACTATTGTCAATGTCTACTGCACTTATATATGAAAAACTGTCTGGCTGGGCCAACCAAAACGAATTAATGCGTCCATGGTACATACGGCTATGGGGCAAAGCTGTTTCACTTTTTAGGTCGAGCTTTAGCGGTAGCGCGCATGTGCTGCTTGCTGTGCAAGACATTCAGTAGTAGAGTATGGGAGACAAGCTGCCCTCACTCTCCGCCCATCTTTTTTATTGGCTTCCGTCTTTGTCTTCGTAAATTCTGTCTTCTGATTGATTATGAGGCTTGTTAGTCCCGCCTTACTATGGCCATACCGTCATTTGTACTCTCCCATGGCTAATGACCTCTTTACATCGAGTGTTACACTGTACGGTACGTGTTATTTAGAGCACTATTTTCCCCCCTCCCGCGGCCTCACTCCTGTTTTCCTTGCCTTCTCCCGCCTCCTGCCGCCCGCACTCCCATTGTCCGTGTCTTCTCGACCCCCTCCCGCCCGCTCGCCCGTGCCTTCTTCCCCTTCCCCCGCACTCACGTTGTCCATGCCTTCTCACACCATTCACCCATCCCCTGCCCAGCACTCCCACTGTCCGTGCCTTCTTGCACCCCTAACCCCCGCCCGCCCGCACTCCTGTTTTCAATGCAATAGGTGTTGCATAAATTCGAGTACTATTGCATTGCAAATGCTTGTTTTATGTACGGGAACTGTCGAATTTCTAACATTCTCTTGACAAACATTGTCATCTTTAAAAACACCCAAGAGATTTTGCAGCAGAAAGGTGATGACTTTTGTGTGTGTGACAACATTGGCACGAGGTCCACCTCGGCTGAGATTAAAGAAATAAAAGCACGTAAAAATAAACAATAATAATTTTGAATACATGAGCCTGTCCATTTTTAAACCGAGTGAATTAAGTGGGATGGCCGAGTCACCTGCCGATTTTGGACTTGTATAATGGTCGAATAGTTTTTAAAATATTTTCATTTCAAATAAGCGATATCCAGATAACCTCATAAAGTATATTCAGAAAAAAACACAAGTATAAGCATTAGTGCTTAGATTGTGGACTCTGAATAAATGAGGGTGCTTTATAAGTTTTATATTTATGAAAATATGCAGTTTTGGGGGTTCTCGTCTGGTGATCTACTCTGTGCGGCTTTGTGCTGTTAACATAATATTGCAATGTCAACCTGTGTATGGTTGGCCCAAGAAGTGACGTTTTTAGAGACTTTCAGCAGCAAGCTTCTGCCGCTATTTGTGCAGTCCATTCCCTAGACCAGCACTTATAAAATTCAGAAAATGTTTTGATACGAAAAGGTGCACTGTGGTAACGAGGGCATTGTAGCGCGTGCAGCTGTTGCTGCCTTGATTGGACATCGACAGTTTGTGTATTGATTGGGTGTGAAGTGGCACAGGACAATCCTACAGCCTAGATAAACCAGCCCAGGGGGGCTGGGGCCGGGGCCCGTGAATCACACACTTCTGGTCGGGCCTGGAGCGCGTGCCTCCTTCTGGCACTTGGAGAGTTGGCAGCTACAGGTGGTTGCGCGGCTCAGCACACAGCACAGCTCTGTGACGCCGCCACCCTATGGGGGCGGCGGCGTCAGTGCAGGTCACCTCAAACGATGGACGTGGGCAGTGGGCATTACCCCCTGTGTTTCTGCATTTAGCTAGGACCACCATCGAGCTGCAGGCATGCAATGTGCACGGTAGACTTTCAGCAGCCTGTTCCACGTGGCTGTTTATATATCATTTATTAAAATCTCCAGGATTTTACAATCATTTTGTCGACAATATTAACAGGTTAAATTCGCGGAGGGATGGTCCCTTTTGAAGCAGACAGGTTACACTTTTACACTGGCTGTCATGTCCGCCTTCTGTTCCATGGGTTGGGATGTTGTTCTGTCTCATTCACTAAACACAAACGTGTAAACCCCCTAATAATAGTACGCCGCCACAGGCTTCTGTGGAGGTTGGAGTATTTAAGCGGATTCTTTTCGGTGTCAACTCTGCTGTTGGACTTACTCTGTGTCTTGAAATGTTAATAAAAACAGCATTGGCAAAGCCATTGGGTCTAGCCTTGGCAAATGTATAATTTTTTTTCATAATTTTGATTTTTTGTTGTTGCTGCTAAGCGGTACATTAGCTGATACAAGTTTAAAAACAATAATACGTAAAAATGACGCCATCTAAAGGCGACCTGTATATTTTTACAAAGGAAAAAAAGTAAACATGGACCCATCACAAAAATAAATTAAAATGAATATGAAATAAAAACACGAAGGAAAGCAAAGATTGGTCCACCAACTTCAGCACTAAACGCAACTAAATTTTAGGCAGATCACTACAAGTAAACTACTGCAGATGTGCACAAGCAGAATGCGTCACTCACAGTGAAGAGAGCCCATGGCTGGAGTGGGCAGACCCTTTTGTCTGTGAGGTATGCTTTGGTGAGCTGAGGCAAAACGTAAATGACTCCTGAACAGTCCAGTGGATGAAGAGGGACAAGCGAAATCTATGTGTGTCAGGAGAGAAGAGCTCCAAATCTATTTCTAGGTCAGACCTTAAAAAAAAACTCGCAGGGATTCTAACCTATGACCTGCAGCCAGCATGCAGTCATTAACCCACTGAGCCCTCCTTCTAATCTGTGAAGGGGATGCTTCATGCCCTTCAAGTTTGAATAGTTCAGCTTGTTCTGCTGTAGCTTGACTCTGTATTACAGTATGCCTGTTTACTATATATTTACACTGTTGTTGATTGTGACCAGACTGACTCGGCACACATGGGCTTTCGCTTTGTATGTTTGCAATACTTGTATTTTGCATTGAGTTAATGTACCAAGATGGATTTAAAAAAGCGTTGAATCCTATTTTTGGATATTCCGTATCTGGATCGCATAACCACACAGAGGTGTAAATAAACACATTCTCGCGCCTGGTTTGACGTTACTGAAATCTTCCTGTACCTTGTAGAGCTGTATTTGAGGGTGTAATTCACGTTCGCCCTCATTAAGCAGGGGTCTTAACAAATATATGAAATAGGATGATTTCATGACATCTTTGCCTTTTGAGAGAAGGGTAAGAGAAGGGGTGGGTCAGAGGGATCCATTTTAGGCCCATGGTACCAGCATGTTCCTGGAACCGGAAGTGAACGTCGACGGCGTCGCTGTGAACTAGGCCCTTTGTGCATTCCTACCGGGGGTGTTTGCACAGGGCTTGGCTGTACGTGGAGGGTGGCTGTAATCCGAAACTGGAGTCTGTTTTCAAGGAAGGCGACTAGCAGGTTTTGCATAACTGTCAACGGCTTTTATGGTGTTTGCTTTTCTTTGACTGAAGGAAAAATACAACCTATTAATGCCATTTATTAAAACAAGCATTTGCAATGCAATAGGTCTCGCCTTTGCGAGGGTTTGAGCTATTGGCATTGTAAAAGACAATGTCTTTTATTTATGTGTTGGTTTTTAAAACAGATAAATAAAAGGCATAGTCATTTACAATGTCAATAGTTTAAACTATCGCAAATGCGAGCCCTATTGAATTGCAAATGCTCGTTAATTGCCCTGCCATACCAACTCTGAGCTTAGAGTGTCAAATGAATCAGACACAAAAAAAGGTTTGTGTTTTCGTATAGTTCTCCAACCAACCAACTATTCTTGGAACTAGAGCTTTTTTAGAATGGCTCCACTACAGACCGTGGGGCTCCTCTGCTCAATCCGACAGTTACCACCTGGGAATGCACTGTAATACATTGAAGAGGACTGGGCTGACCTGGATGCAAAGAGGTGCAGCTAGAATGCAGGAGAGATTGTGGACTTACCTTTTGAAAATCCTTCCATGTTAGATTTTCCTTCAAATTCCTCTGGGAGTGTTTTACATGGAACAGATCAGTGGGGACTATCATGGTCTCAGGCGATCCAGAGATTCTGGATAAGGAAACCTCACCCACTCTTTCGTGGCATGCTTTATCATAGATTACCTTACCCCCATCTCCCATCCCTGGAGCTCATCCTTTTGTAGAAGGGAATCTTTATAAAGCAGCACTGGTTAGTTTTAGTGATCCAGGTCTTAAAATTATCAAAAGGGTAAACCAAACAAGTTTATTAGCAGTACCCTGGTAGGTTTAAAAAGAAGAACTATGGGATGCACAGTGAGTACTATGACTCTAGCATCCCTCATTGAGCCAATATGGTTTGGGCTATTTACTACATCTACAAGTCAAAGGCCTTCTTCATGGCTTAGAGAAATCCCTACCTAAACTGAGCGTTTATGCGTGCAGTGAGACTCGCCATTAGGAAGATATTAGGAAGAGCATTTAAATATTTGCACCTCTAAGAGTAGGGTTATCAACATAACAAGCCTTAAGAGGATATAAAAAAGGTTCTAAACATAATGACTATAATTGGACCCATAATGTCAGTACAAACACAAAAGTAGTGGTCAAAGGGTAAAATAGGGTGAGAGCGCAGCAAACAGCGCTATAAGTGTGAGGGAGTGAGTAGAGGCAACTAAATACAGACACACACTATCATTCGATTTACCCTAGCTATGGGTTAAAACTCATCATGGTCAGGAGAAGGGGACACCACTGAAGTCAACAGCTGAAGTGGGTGAAAAAGTCATCAATATTTAAAGCTGGCCTTCATATTAACCAGGGCCCTTTTGAACCTTTCCCCTTTTAGGAAAATGCAGCATTTGTGTCTTCACAGAAGTGAAAAAAGAGATTGATCTAAGCTTAACAACACAGTAAGTTTTGAAATGACATACAAACTGTAACTCAACAAATGCTGCAAAATTAATTCAATAGGATTGCCGCTGAAGCATAAGAGCATTACATCTGGAATAGTAAGAACACATATTATTAACAAACTTTGCAGCACAATTAGGTGCAAGAAAAACATGACTAAATTGAACAAATACTATGTTGACTTTGGACATACCAAGAATGATCTGGAGTGGTGTCTCATCAAAACATTAAGGATGCCCTGCTGGAATATTTCTCTAGATCTTGTTAAAATGTGAGCCTCATTGGATATATTGTCTGGGGACATAGTAGAAGGGCCGTAATGCTGATATATCTTTCTCCGAAATGCAGAAGGGGCCATAATAACATCATGTACTCTGCTGCATAACTAACAGCGCATCCAGTACATCTAAGATACAACGATGATATGACCCATTATACTATCTATGCTTTTTCAGTAATACTGTCAATTACAGGAACACCCCTCTAGTTGACATCTCCTATGTGTTCTTATTCCAAAAATCAAACTGATTAGGTAAATTAGATTACCAATTTGTCTCTAACACACACAATATCAAAATGTTTTGTCATTAAAAGATTATTTCAAATATAATCTGAATTATTTCTATGCAAGAGGGCAAATATCTGTTGTCACAATTATGTGCAATTGGAATTTATACCTAATTGTTCCTGCTATGCACATATATCCACTATGTCTTAGCCTTGCTCTCTATATCAGACGTGGTGTGTGAACCACATACTGATTTTGAATAAGCCTGAGATCAACAACCTGGTAGCTATAGCACACAACAGACAGGCTAAATTTAGAAGCAATGTGTAAAGTATTTATGCAGTACTAAAACAGTAATAAAGTTGAAATGCAAAAAGTAGAAATACCAAAATGAAGTAGAAAAATAAAATGTTATCCTTTCTTTTATCGCACCAAATGTGAAAGTTAAAAAATGTTTTGTGTTCAATCATTACTAAAACAAATTTGAGGTCATGATTATTGAGTAAAATGTACCTCATGCATAAGTAAATATGTGTTTAAATCTCATAACCACCTGATTTCGTTTTGTGTGCACAATTGTCTAAAGCCCAATTCACACACAATGTTCTAAAAGTGGCATTTTCTAAACTGTTACTTAAAATCTGACTTTACCATTCTAGAGGATTTTTTAAAAGGTTTTTTGAAAGTTATTTTTTTGCAGTGTATTCAGACAATAGGACATCAACAAAACAATGTCAACTTATCGTACATCTTATATTGAGTCTTAGATTCAGCATTTCACCAGGTAATGAATGAATAGTCAACATAGTGAAGCAACAGTCTCCGCTTATTCCCTTATCCTCTCCTATAGCCCTCTACAACCCTGCCTAGTCCCCCCCAATTGTTTCCCATTTCTTCAGGCACCCTCTGCTCAAGTATATCATAGGCTCTGCTTGCCAGCTCCAGTCAAGATCAGTTTTCCAGTCTTCCACTTTAGGCAAAGCAGCAGCTCCCCAGTTCCCTGCAATATTATGCTTTGCCACCATTGCAGCTAGAACCAACCACAGTTTTTTATGTTTAGGTCAGGTTTCATCCACAGGGATCAGCAATAGGAACCATTCCAGCTATACTGGTACCACCATGCCATTAACCCTTCCGATGACATTCCAGTATTGCTGCACTACTGGACATTTCCACAACAGGTGGTAGAAGGTTCCCTCCTATCCGCATCCTCTGTGACATAAAGCATTCTCCACATGACCTAGTCGGTGGAGTAGCATTCAGGGGTAGTATATTAGATGGGAGGAATTTTAACTGAATAAGGTGGAATCAGGAAAGTATTGCTACCTCCCTCCGGGCTTGTATGGCCTCCACCTACTTGTCTTCATCGATGTGGGCCACTGCACTTTCCCATACTGCCCTCAGTGTCAGTCAGTCATAAAGTCTTTATTCGGTTTAAGTGCAAACCATAAAAGCATACTACAATAAATACATATTAAAAACAAAGATTTCATTTTTAGGAAATTACCAAGCTTAAAAAGAAACATCATTACAACAATTGTTATTACAAAGTGTCATTATCTGATGAAATAAAAACATTAAAAAAGGGGTACAGTTCATTTCTTCAAGGTACGAATTACCACAGTTAAAAAACTTGCAATATTGAAAGTTTCCCAGACATTGTTTAAAAGCTGTAGGTACAGAAAAGCAGGTCTCACTTGAACAAAGCCTTTATCTCTTAAAATTGGGATTAAAAAACGTTTCCTGATGTCAATAAAGTGCTCACAGAAGAAAAAGAGGTGTATAATGTCCTGGGGGGAAAAGTTATCACAGGATCAAGGGCCAGGGTCCAACGCCCTTTTCCAGTCTATCTTAACTCCGATCAATAGATGTAGTTGGTTCAATCTAAATCTGGTTAAAAGAAAACGGTGATTTGGATTTGTTACATATCCGAGGTAAGGTTCCATAAAAGGTGTTGTTTGACAGAGCTGATGGCTCCTAACGGAACCTTTAACCAGCTCCTTCTCTTCCCTTACCAAGGTAGATATGCACCTATGAGTTTCTTTGCACCAGTTGATATCACCTTTTACCAGAGTCTCGGGGGAAAGAAACAGCTCTGGTCTGCCAAGCTTTTTCGCCAGGGTCCAAATATATTTCAACCAGGGTACATTCAAACCATGGTCGAGCAAGAGACAGTCTCTCAAAATAGTGTGATTCAGGTGTAAATCCGGGTTAAGCCAAACGCTGATCCATTTGAGTATCGGGGCCAGAGCAATACTGTCTTCAAGATAACCGATGCCCAGTTCCTGATGGACAATATAATTAGCGGTAGAGATCGGGACTGAGAGGAGATTTTTTAAAAATCTATCCTCAACAGTCTGAATGCTTTTGGCGTTGTTAATACCCCAGACCTCCGCTCCGTACAAGGCTATGGAGAGACACTTAGCTTTGTACACCTGGATAAGGGCCTTCAATGGTCTGGCACCCAGTTTTCTTGCAAAGCCCAGAACGCCTACTGTTGCTCTTGAAAACACAATCTTTTTAGCCTGTATTTGGGTTGCCCCAGAATCTCGATCATCAAAAAGAACGCCCAAATAAGGAAAAGAAGAGACCCTGGATAATTGATGGCCCCCACATAAAAAAGTTTTGGATTTTGCGGATTTAGGGCCAATAACCATGACATGTGATTTGATAAAATTAACAGATAGGTCCAAAGCCTTCATAAAATCAGCGAATGAGTTTAACAATCGCTGGAGGCCCACTCCCGTTCTGGAGATTAGAGCGGCATCGTCAGCATATAAAAGGGCAGGGACTGAATATTTCCCTGCACGGCGGATATCTTTACATGTGGCGATAAGGGTATTGTCTAAATCGTATATATACAAAGTAAAAAGGAGAGGTGCCAAAATGCACCCCTGCCTAACCCCATAAGATATGGGTATATCTTTTGTGCAATTACCCTTTTGATCATAACGAACTGTAGCTATTAACTCTCTGTGTAGGTCCGCTAAAAAGTGGACGATGTTTTTGTCAACACCAAGTGCAAGAAGCATGGGCCATAGTTTTGATCTATTGACACGGTCAAAGGCCGAAGACAAGTCCATAAAGGCGAACAGCAGGGTTCCTTTCTTGGCCACCGTGTATTTACCAATTAAAAGTTGTAGGTTTAAACATTGGTCTATGGTGCCCATCCCTTTCCTAAATCCATACTGGACCATAGAGAGTTTTCCAGATTCCTCTAACCAACCATTTAGTTGGGCGAGGACGACCCTCCCCAGAACTTTCACTGAGGAGTCTATAAGAGAAATTGGTCGATAGCAGCTCGGGTCGCCTCTGTCCCCCTTTTTAAAAATAGGAACAATGACCGATTTCGCCCACGTTAGTGGGTGTAGGAGAGTAGGGTCTGCTTTCTATGTTCACCCCCACTTTTTGCTTTTGCTTTACTGGTTTTCGACTTAGATGTGGCTGTGGGCCTGCTAATCAGACCCACAGCCCTGCTGTTCTCTCTCTAAATTACTACTATGTACTTTAGGTGCATAACCCATTTGGATAGGATCACCTTATTGGCCCCTGTACAGTGTACCCTAGGTACCCAGGGCATAGGTGTACCCTAGGCCTACCAGGGGCTGCAGCATGTATTGTGCCACCCCTGGCCTGGCCTTCCATTTTGACACAACTGGCTGATCACTCAGCTGGGGCAAGGTCGTGTAATCACCCCTTGCTTAGGTGTAGTATTCCTATACCTAACTTACAGATAGACACATGTGTACCTATCAGTCACTCCTATGGCAGGCCTTGACAATCCTGGAGGCAGAGTGCTTGGTAACATGTGAGATGGTGCTCTAGCATGAGCTGAGCCTGTCTGCAGCTTTCGGAACCTTGTCCTTATAGCTGTTCTATGATATAGCCTACCATATACTCTTAAAGTGCCTTATAATCTTAGACGGTTATGGTAACTATGGTTGGGCTTTATCAAAACATGTCGTGTAAGGTGTCTAACACTCGGGAATAATACCCCCATGCCATTTCTGGACATGAGAATATTATTCCCCCCTTCTAGAGGGAAAGACATGTTAAAATCATACTTCAACTGTTAGCCTCTGACCAAAGCCTCAGCATCACAAAATGGATGCTGCTGCCACGACACAAGTCTGACCTCCTGCTGCTGGGAGTGATCCCAGCCAGGGAGGCCTGGACAATAGGTTTCCTGCTTGGGGAGGTGCTAGCACCTCCCCAGACAGCCTTTAGTGTATTGGGGCAGGGTGGGCTGAAAGGAATGAGACATGCCTGGGGCACACAAGGTGTTCCTTGCATAGTCCAGTTCAAACCGGCGCTGGGGCACTCCAGCCCCAGCTCTGGCGCGAAACTGGACAAAGGGAAGTGGGTGTAACCACCCCCTCCCAGGTCCCACCCATAAGGCGTGACCTAGCAGGTATCCCAGCCCCCCAGATTAGTATAAGAGTGGGAGTTGGGCCTCAAGACTTCAGATTATCCTGAACCTGCAAAACTGAACAGAAACTCTGGACCTTCGACATTCGACGAAAGAAGAAGACTGAAGAATCTCCCTTGTAGCCAAGGAGTGGCTACCCTGTGCAAACAGGCACCATCAAGTGACTACCCTTTGCTTTGTGAAACGTTCGACGAGGAACCGACTGCAGAGCCCGACCAGAGCCTTGATTTCCAGACTTCTCCGACCCTCATCCACATCTGCAGCAGAGCTGAGATCCGTGGAGGCGACGAGCGACGTGGGACCGCCTACCTGGGAAAAGTGGCTAGTAACTTACAGCGCAGCTTCTGAGGTACCCTCGAAGTTGTGCACCGGGGATTGAGAAGCCCCAACCCCAAGCACCATCTGCACCGAAGACCAGCCCCCCACACTCCACGAGTCCTGCGTGGGGCCCTTCAGCATTTTCCTGCTTGCCGCGTCTGTCCGGTTGCTTGCCCGCTGGCTAGTGGCCTCTGTGACGACGCTCCCTGAAATCTTCTGCGCTGGTTTGGCTCCTCCAGACTGGCTCCCGCTTCTCTGCAAAGAAGAAGCACCCCAGACCTTCCTGGTCTGCACCAGAAGCAAGTCCCTTGTTCTTCGTGGGTTCCGCTTGCCAAGGCTTGGTGAGTCCTAGTCCAACTTCGACGCCGCCGACAGCAAGAGCCTTCGTGGGACAGCTCGCCTCCTGGTCCTGGTCGTCCTCGACGCTTCCTGGTCCTCCTGGCTGCAGCGACAAGCTTCACCTTCACCTGCAACTCTTCATGACATCGCCTGGTTCCTTCCTGGTTCCACGTGGTCACTGGCTAGTGACCTTGACTCTGTCCCCTCTGCTTGCAGGTTTCTTCTCTTCTTGATCCCAGGCTTGGGATCCACCGGACACTCTCTCCTGACTGCCTGTCAGCATCTTTCTTCAGGCATCCATAGGAGTCGACGACGAAAACGACGCATCTTCACCCCTATGCACCCGCAGCCTGTGGGCTAGGTAACTTGGGTACTCCGGTGCTCATCAGGATAGTGACTATCCTAGTGTCTAGTTTTCAAGTCTCAACTTCCTAGCTACTCCGGAAGTGTCCTAAATCTATCTATTTCTAAACTGTAACATTGCTATTGACTTTTACGCATTACGCGTGAGTGTTTCCACTCTGCACACGAATCCCGTGGGCCTCCCACTTCCTAACTAACGCTAGTGTAGTGTAGCCCCAGCGATTCCCTAGGCCTAGGCCTAATCTATTTCCGTGACAGTGGTTCTTATACCACTTCTTTAGTATATGGTTTGCGTGGCCCCTAGGGCCTAACTGTATTACTTACCTGTGTGACTTACTGTATGCATTAATAAGACTGTGTTGTACTTACCTCTAAACTCATAAAGAGTGCTGAGGGTTTGCTTAGAATAAATACACTTTATTTTATATATATATCTGTTGTGGTGTCCTTTCATTTGGTATTCAAGGGATTATATATGGTATCACAGCTGGCTTCACATGCCATTCAGAGTTTAGCCTAAGACTGCTCTTGTCCATGCTACTACTAGGATAGCTGGTCTATAAGGTTGACTTTACAACCAATCACCATAAGGGTATTTGGACTGATATAAGGTGTACACTATAACTAGTGACATCATACATCAGGCCAACTTCTCACATTGGTGAGCAGCGGTTGGGATCTGAGCTTGCTGTTGTAATACCATTGTAATCTTGAGATACTAAATTGAAAGATCACACAGATATTGTCTAGGTACATATAACATAGATTATTATACTTAAGTCCTACTGGACTTTGTAGTTGTAGGTTGAAGGGAATAACACACCCTGACTACAACTACTAGAAAGGTTTAGTAGATACAACTAGTGTAGGTAGGTGCACACACCACACCCTCACTAGATCATGCCTCTGGGAGGAGATCAAGTAGATGCTCTCTCAGGAGGGGCAGGTCTGCAGAAGACCCCCTCTAGGTATGATACCTTAACATTCCAGGAGATGAGACAATTGTGTACCTCCAGAGGAATAAAACAGGGTGCAAACCCTACCCTCCTTCAGTTAAGACAACTCCTAGAGGAGTATGATGCTCAGAGGGCATCACAGGAAGGTGCCCTAGGCACAGAGGAGGGTCTACCCACCACAGAGGAGTCAGATGGGCCTTCAGATGGGGAGGTAGACAGCCAGAGCCAAGTAAAGAGACTTAGCCAGGCTAACTTAAGTTTACATGGGAGTTTGCATGGGATCCCCCCATACAGGCCCACAAGTAGACATTCACAGAGAAGCAGGAGGGACAGATCCCCTTCAAGGGAATCCATCCACTCCCAGGTCTCTAACATCTCTAATGCTTCCTCTCACAGGGGAATGACTTCACCTGAGAGAAAGGAGCATGCAGCCAGAATGAGGGAGGCTAATCTGAGGATTCAGAGGGAAGAACTTGCCCTTGCCAAAGAGAAGCTTGCTCTGGCTAGAGAACAAAAGTTAAGTGGGTTAGAACCCACTGGTGGCAGCAACATTCCTAGAGATAGAGACAGGCACTATGATAATAGAAACCTGAGCAAGATTGTCCCTCCCTACAAGTGTGGGGATGACATCCACAAATGGATAACTGCTTTGGAGAGGGCTTGCAAAGTACAGCAGGTACCCCAAAGTCAGTGGGCAGCTATCTTGTGGCTCTCCTTCTCTGAGAAAGGAAGAGACAAGCTCCTCACAGTTAGTGATGAGGATGCAGATAATTACACTGTCCTGAAGAGTGCTCTGATTGATGGGTTTGGCCTAACCACTGAACAATACAGGTTGTTGTTCAGGGATACCCAGAAGACACAGACTCAGGACTGGACTGACTTTGTAGATTGTGCCACTAAGGCTCTGGAAGGCTGGCTATTGGGAAGTAAGGTTAAGGACTATACAGGATTGTATAATTTGATCATGAGAGAACAAATACTTAACAACTGTCAAAACCAGCTATTGCATCAACACCTGATTGATTCTGATCTGACTTCTCCCCAAGAATTGGGAAAGAAGGCAGATAGATGGGTCAGGACTAGAGGTAAGCAGAAAAACCAGAACCAGGGCGGTGATCAGAAAAAGGCAGACCAGAAGGGTAATGATCAGAAACAAAAAGACCAGAAGTCTTCACCAGGCCCCCAAAAGGCTCAGGGGGAGGGTGGTTCCAAAAAGGATAAGAAGAAAGAAGGCCAAAAGAAACCATGGTGCAACTATTGTAAGTCTACCTCACATTGGTTTAGTGAGTGCACCAAAAAGGATAAGCCCCCAGCCACCATTGCCCCTAAGGCAACTGTACCCCCTAGTTCAGCTGTAAGTGGTGGTTCCCAGCAAAAGGGTGTAGTAGGGTTAACCCTGGGAACTGAGGAGGATTCTGGCCTAGTCAGAGTACCTACTCAGGCTGTCCTGATCTGTGATGGGGACTTAGCTTTGTCCTCTACTGTAGGCCCCAGTAACCTGGGCAAGTACAGACAGACACCTTTTATCAACCAAAGAATGGCTCAGGCCTACAGGGACACTGGGGCTAGTGTCACAATGGTGACACCTGCTTTTGTGGACCCTGGACAGATCATACTAGGTGAGAATTACCTAGTGACCAACGCTAGCAATGCCACTACCTCCCATAGTGTGGCTATTGTTAACTTCTCCTGGGGAGGGGTAACTGGCCTCAAGAAAGTTGTTGTTAGTTCAGACCTTCCTGTAGAGTGTTTACTGGGCAATGATCTTGAAACTTCAGTTTGGTCTGAAGTGGAGTATAGGACCCATGCAGAAATGCTGGGGATAGATGCACATGTCCTTGCTGTGACCAGGTCACAGGCCAAAAAGTGCAACACCGAACAAGTGCTGGATCCTGAAACTATGGACCAGGCACAATCCAAGAGAAAGAGCAGTAGGGTTAAGGCTGTGCCTTCCCCCCTGCCTCAGGTGGTGGATCAGCCCTCCCAGGAGGATGGTTCTGAGAGCCCTGAAGGAACTGTCCTAGAAGAACTTGAACCTGATCAGGTTGAGTTTCTTGGGACAGGGGGACCTTCCAGGGCAGATCTGAGGCAGGCTCAATTAGACTGCCCCTCTCTTGAACCCCTCAGACAGCTGGCTGCTGCTGAGGCTGCAGGGAATGCTCAAGGTACCCATAGAGTGTATTGGGATGAAGGGCTACTGTACTCAGAGGCTAGAGACCCCAAGCCTGGTGCATCCAGGAGGTTGGTCATACCACTGAAGTTCAGAGGCTTCCTTCTAACCTTGGCCCATGATATTCCCCTTGCAGGACATTTAGGCCAGAACAAGACTTGGGACAGGCTTGTCCCTCACTTTCACTGGCCCCATATGTCAGAAGATACTAAGGAGTTTTGTCGCTCCTGTGTCACCTGCCAAGCCAGTGGCAAATCAGGTGGCACCACAAAGGCCCCCCTCATACCACTACCTGTGGTGGGGGTCCCCTTTGAAAGAGTGGGCATAGATATTGTAGGACCAATGGACCCACAAACAGCATCTGGGCACAGATTCATACTGGTGATAGTGGACCATGCCACCAGGTACCCAGAAGCAATTCCCCTGAGGACCACAACAGCTCCTGTTGTGGCAAGGGCCCTGCTTGGAGTATTCTCCAGAGTGGGCTTTCCAAAGGAGGTCATTTCTGACAGAGGTGCCAACTTTATGTCAGGATACTTGACTGCAATGTGGAAGGAGTGTGGTGTTAACTATAAGTTCACCACACCCTATCACCCACAGTGCAATGGGCTTGTTGAGAGATTCAACAAGACCCTAAAGGGAATGATAAAAGGATTACCAGACAAGCTTAGGCGAAGATGGGACATCCTTTTACCCTGCCTTCTGTTTGCTTACAGAGAGGTCCCACAAAAGGGGGTTGGCTACAGCCCTTTTGAGCTTTTGTTTGGGCATCCTGTAAGAGGACCCCTGTGTTTGGTGAAGGAAGGATGGGAGAGACCTCTCAGACAACCCAAACTAGACATAGTGGATTATGTACTTGGTCTCCGCTCCAGGATGGCAGAGTATATGAAGAAGGCTTCTAAAAACCTTGAGGCAAGCCAAGAACTCCAAAAAGCTTGGCATGACCAAAAGGCTGTACTGACTGTTTACCAGCCAGGACAGAAAGTGTGGGTGTTGGAGCCAGTGGCCCCAGCAGCACTCCAAGACAAATGGTCTGGACCCCACACTATTGTTGAGAAAAAGGGAGAAGTCACCTACTTGGTGGACCTTGGGACTCCCAGAAGCCCCCACAGGGTGCTTCATGTCAACAGATTGAAGGCATATGTTGACAGGGCAGACATGGGGCTACTCATGGCTACAGATGAGGGGCAGGAGGAAGAGAGTGACCCTCTCCCAGACCTGTTGACTCAGAACCCTGATGATGGCTCAGTTGATGGTGTGGTCTTTTCTGACAGCCTCACTGTCCATCAGCAACAGGACTGCAGACAAGTTCTGCAGGCCTACAGACATATGTTCTCTCTGACCCCAAGTCAGACAAACTGGTGCACCCATGAGGTGGACACTGGTGACAGTCTGCCTGTGAAGAGTAAAATCTACAGGCAACCTGACCATGTCAGGGACTGCATAAAAGTTGAGGTACAAAAGATGTTGGAGCTGGGAGTCATTGAACCTTCAGAGAGCCCTTGGGCTAGTCCTGTAGTCCTTGTGCCAAAACCTCACACCCAAGATGGTAAGAGAGAGATGAGGTTTTGCGTGGATTACAGAGGTCTCAATGCTGTCACTAGGACAGATGCCCACCCAATACCTATTGCGATGAGCTCATTGACAGACTGGCAGCTGCTAAGTTTTTGAGCACATTTGACCTAACAGCAGGCTACTGGCAAATCAGACTAGCTGAGAGTGCAAAGGCCAAAACTGCTTTCTCGACCCCAGGAGGACATTATCAATTTGTGGTAATGCCCTTTGGTTTGAAGAATGCACCTGCCACTTTCCAAAGGCTGGTGAATCAAGTCCTTACTGGGTTGGATGATTATTGTGCAGCTTATCTTGATGATATTGCTGTCTTTAGCTCCACCTGGGAGGATCACCTGGTCCACCTGAGGAATGTTTTAGAGGCCCTGCAAAAGGCAGGCCTCACTATCAAGGCCACTAAGTGCCAGATAGGGCAGAGCAAGGTTGTATACCTGGGCCACCTAGTTGGTGGGGGTCAGGTTCAACCACTGGAGAGCAAGATCCAGACCATAAAGGACTGGGCTCCTCCAACTACCCAGACTCAGGTCAGAGCTTTCTTGGGCCTGTCTGGGTACTACAGAAAGTTTGTTAAGAACTATGGGTCCATAGTGACACCACTTAATGACTTGACCTCCAAGAAGATGCCAAAGAAAGTTCAGTGGACAGCAAGCTGTCAAAAAGCATTTGATGACCTGAAGCAGGCCATGTGCAGTGCACCTATTCTGAAAAGTCCAGACTACTCCAAAGAGTTCATTGTCCAGACAGATGCTTCTGAGTTAGGTGTGGGAGCTGTTCTTTCACAACTGAATGTAGATGGTCAAGACCAGCCCATTGCTTTTATAAGTAGAAGGCTGACCCCTAGAGAGAAACGTTGGTCAGCTATTGAGAGGGAGGCCTTTGCTGTGGTTTGGGCCCTGAAGAAGCTGAGGCCATACTTGTTTGGCACTCACTTCAAGATTCAGACAGACCATAAGCCCCTCTTGTGGCTAAATCAGATGAAGGGTGAAAATCCCAAACTTCTTAGGTGGTCCATTTCCCTACAGGGGATGGACTTCACAGTGGAACATAGACCTGGGACTGACCATGCCAATGCAGATGGACTCTCCAGATATTTCCACTTAGAACATGAAGACTCAACTGGTCAAGGTTAGTTTAATGTCCCTAAGTTTGGGGGGGGGTTGTGTAGGAGAGTAGGGTCTGCTTTCTATGTTCACCCCCACTTTTTGCTTTTGCTTTACTGGTTTTCGACTTAGATGTGGCTGTGGGCCTGCTAATCAGACCCACAGCCCTGCTGTTCTCTCTCTAAATTACTACTATGTACTTTAGGTGCATAACCCATTTGGATAGGATCACCTTATTGGCCCCTGTACAGTGTACCCTAGGTACCCAGGGCATAGGTGTACCCTAGGCCTACCAGGGGCTGCAGCATGTATTGTGCCACCCCTGGCCTGGCCTTCCATTTTGACACAACTGGCTGATCACTCAGCTGGGGCAAGGTCGTGTAATCACCCCTTGCTTAGGTGTAGTATTCCTATACCTAACTTACAGATAGACACATGTGTACCTATCAGTCACTCCTATGGCAGGCCTTGACAATCCTGGAGGCAGAGTGCTTGGTAACATGTGAGATGGTGCTCTAGCATGAGCTGAGCCTGTCTGCAGCTTTCGGAACCTTGTCCTTATAGCTGTTCTATGATATAGCCTACCATATACTCTTAAAGTGCCTTATAATCTTAGACGGTTATGGTAACTATGGTTGGGCTTTATCAAAACATGTCGTGTAAGGTGTCTAACACTCGGGAATAATACCCCCATGCCATTTCTGGACATGAGAATATTATTCCCCCCTTCTAGAGGGAAAGACATGTTAAAATCATACTTCAACTGTTAGCCTCTGACCAAAGCCTCAGCATCACAAAATGGATGCTGCTGCCACGACACAAGTCTGACCTCCTGCTGCTGGGAGTGATCCCAGCCAGGGAGGCCTGGACAATAGGTTTCCTGCTTGGGGAGGTGCTAGCACCTCCCCAGACAGCCTTTAGTGTATTGGGGCAGGGTGGGCTGAAAGGAATGAGACATGCCTGGGGCACACAAGGTGTTCCTTGCATAGTCCAGTTCAAACCGGCGCTGGGGCACTCCAGCCCCAGCTCTGGCGCGAAACTGGACAAAGGGAAGTGGGTGTAACCACCCCCTCCCAGGTCCCACCCATAAGGCGTGACCTAGCAGGTATCCCAGCCCCCCAGATTAGTATAAGAGTGGGAGTTGGGCCTCAAGACTTCAGATTATCCTGAACCTGCAAAACTGAACAGAAACTCTGGACCTTCGACATTCGACGAAAGAAGAAGACTGAAGAATCTCCCTTGTAGCCAAGGAGTGGCTACCCTGTGCAAACAGGCACCATCAAGTGACTACCCTTTGCTTTGTGAAACGTTCGACGAGGAACCGACTGCAGAGCCCGACCAGAGCCTTGATTTCCAGACTTCTCCGACCCTCATCCACATCTGCAGCAGAGCTGAGATCCGTGGAGGCGACGAGCGACGTGGGACCGGCTACCTGGGAAAAGTGGCTAGTAACTTACAGCGCAGCTTCTGAGGTACCCTCGAAGTTGTGCACCGGGGATTGAGAAGCCCCAACCCCAAGCACCATCTGCACCGAAGACCAGCCCCCCACACTCCACGAGTCCTGCGTGGGGCCCTTCAGCATTTTCCTGCTTGCCGCGTCTGTCCGGTTGCTTGCCCGCTGGCTAGTGGCCTCTGTGACGACGCTCCCTGAAATCTTCTGCGCTGGTTTGGCTCCTCCAGACTGGCTCCCGCTTCTCTGCAAAGAAGAAGCACCCCAGACCTTCCTGGTCTGCACCAGAAGCAAGTCCCTTGTTCTTCGTGGGTTCCGCTTGCCAAGGCTTGGTGAGTCCTAGTCCAACTTCGACGCCGCCGACAGCAAGAGCCTTCGTGGGACAGCTCGCCTCCTGGTCCTGGTCGTCCTCGACGCTTCCTGGTCCTCCTGGCTGCAGCGACAAGCTTCACCTTCACCTGCAACTCTTCACGACATCGCCTGGTTCCTTCCTGGTTCCACGTGGTCACTGGCTAGTGACCTTGACTCTGTCCCCTCTGCTTGCAGGTTTCTTCTCTTCTTGATCCCAGGCTTGGGATCCACCGGACACTCTCTCCTGACTGCCTGTCAGCATCTTTCTTCAGGCATCCATAGGAGTCGACGACGAAAACGACGCATCTTCACCCCTATGCACCCGCAGCCTGTGGGCTAGGTAACTTGGGTACTCCGGTGCTCATCAGGATAGTGACTATCCTAGTGTCTAGTTTTCAAGTCTCAACTTCCTAGCTACTCCGGAAGTGTCCTAAATCTATCTATTTCTAAACTGTAACATTGCTATTGACTTTTACGCATTACGCGTGAGTGTTTCCACTCTGCACACGAATCCCGTGGGCCTCCCACTTCCTAACTAACGCTAGTGTAGTGTAGCCCCAGCGATTCCCTAGGCCTAGGCCTAATCTATTTCCGTGACAGTGGTTCTTATACCACTTCTTTAGTATATGGTTTGCGTGGCCCCTAGGGCCTAACTGTATTACTTACCTGTGTGACTTACTGTATGCATTAATAAGACTGTGTTGTACTTACCTCTAAACTCATAAAGAGTGCTGAGGGTTTGCTTAGAATAAATACACTTTATTTTATATATATATCTGTTGTGGTGTCCTTTCATTTGGTATTCAAGGGATTATATATGGTATCACAGCTGGCTTCACATGCCATTCAGAGTTTAGCCTAAGACTGCTCTTGTCCATGCTACCACTAGGATAGCTGGTCTATAAGGTTGACTTTACAACCAATCACCATAAGGGTATTTGGACTGATATAAGGTGTACACTATAACTAGTGACATCATACATCAGGCCAACTTCTCACAGTGGGAGGCCCTGTTGACAAGCATTTGTAAAAACATTAAAAAGGATTTTGGACCAGAGTTTTATATCTGATTTAAAAAGATAAGCCGGGACTCCATCAGGTCCCGGCGCCTTGTTACTGGTCATTTGAAGAATAGCGTTTGTCACCTCTGATTCTGTAAAGGTCAACGTATAACTGTCAAAGTTAAATAAGGGCCCCGCCCTTGAACCATCTCCATCATACACCTGTTTAAAATGGGCAAACCAAGCGTCCTCTTGAATACCGCATTCTAGCTCGGTATTGCTTTTACTGTTAAAAAAAGGCTTATTTACAATGGACCAAAATTTCGCACTATTTTTAATGACATCAGTGGACAGGAGTTCATTCCATGCCTCATCCCTAATTTCATTTTTACGTTTCTTTTGGGCCATTTTGTAGGCCTTCCTACAAATGGCAATTTCTGCTCTGTCAGGTGGGACCGCTTTAAGAGCTAACATAAGCTTCCGTTGGGAAGATGAGCAGCTGTGATCAAACCATTTCTCCCCTATTTTGGGTTTGTCCTTGCATACTTTTTTGAGATCACTATTCACCTGACAGCAAATTTGATCATAAGCTGTCAGAACTGCATCATTACAAATCCCGTCTTGTGAACACAATAGTATTTCATCCCCAACCGTCTCCCGCAAATTTTTAGTAAAATCCTCTGGGACCAAATGACACCATTTCAGGCGTCGAGTTTGGTCTGTTGGCCTTATGTCCAGTATACTGACAATAGGTTTATCCGTTGTTCTTTTTTTAAGATCATCAGTAAGAATTAACTGGACGGGATTGTGGTCACTAAGAACAGACCACTTAACCTTGTATTGACTTACATTACCAGCTAAGTTGGATGTAACAAGGATGTAGTCAATAGTGGATCCTGTTCCACTTCCTTTATAGGTCGGGGTGTTGTTTATGTTATTGACGGGATAAACCAAATTATTCCCAACTAGAAGCTCATCTAAGAATGTCCCCTGTGGTGTATGTTCAAAGTGTAGATTACCTTGATCATGTGGACCCAAACTGTCCCATATAAAACAATTTTTAAAACAGGGATGAATGTTAAAATCACCAAGCACAACGACCGAATAAGGATTTTTACAAGATTCATTATACATCTGTAAAAAATCAAATAGACTGCGTAAATGTTCATTTGGCATATTCTGACTAAATGAATTATAAAAATTTACAATAAGCCAGGTCCCATTTGAGTTGGAGTGAATTTCAACCGCTAGACAGTGAGGCGAGCCAGTCTCCACTTTACTGTATTTGCCGTCAATGGTTAGTGCAATAAGGGTTAAAAGACCACCTTTAGCCCTTCCCCTGTTGGAGGCCACTGCTGGTGACCAAAAAGCACAAAATCCATCAAACAGAAAAGTATTTTCAGTGTCCCAAGTTTCTTGTAGGCCAATAATATCATGGCCTAGTAGACTGTCCCTCCAGTTAGGGTCATGTGTTTTGTTGTTTAGACCAGCTATATTCCAACTAAGGATACTTGTGCCTAGAGGCATTCGCGAGACACTGACAGTAGCGTCCACTCTTTCATCAATAACAGTCCCCGGTACAGACATAACATTTTGGGTGCCCTCTCCACTTGTTGCTGACGCAGAACCACTAGTGACCGTGTCCTCTCCCTCTATAGAGGATAAACTCTCCATGATGGGTCTCAAAATGCCCCCAGCAGAGTCCACTCAATCATTAGAATCTAGGGTACTCAGAGCCCGAAAACGATTTGAGATGACAAAACCTTGAGGAAACTGGCTTTCAGGGTGACTTGCACGAACCTCCCATGGAACACTGCGGGGTAAGTTTATCTGTTGTTGATAAAAGTAGCCCAATGAATGAAGGGTAATACCCTCGCCAGTGTGAGGGAGCAGAGTAGCTTTTGATAAGATATTGTGCACTATGTGGGGATTACTAAAGTTTAATATTATACAATCCCCCTTTACAGTCTTGCGTGAGCGCCCCACCCAGGAAACTCTTCTCGCGGTCAAAATCAGATGGGATAAATGTACTGGAAAACCATAATTCCTATTTAACCACGAGACTGATTTATTTTTAAGAGATTCATGGGTTTCAAAGGAGGGGTTCTGGGTGACGTCCTTCAAGGGGGGAACATTTTTTAACACAACAACAAGTGGGGCACAGTCAGGGGGGAGATCTGGTTTTGCACCTCCTAAATATGTGCTTGCCGTTGCATTATTACCACTTAAGCAACTTCCAGGAGGTGAAGTGTTATTCTCCTTTGCTGATGAATCAACTACCAATGGGGCTATACTGTTTAGGGTGTCCTTTGAGGGCCTCATAGTATCAACAGAAACAGGTAGGCCCTCTGCTGCTGTAGTTATGTTCCCAGAGGAAGTAATCTTATTTGCCAAAAGATTACGTAGGCCTTCAATCTCAACAGATAGTTCGCCAATCTTAGTAACTAAGGGTTCAACAATTTTCAAAATTCTGGACTCTAAAAGACCTAACAGGGAATCAAGTTGATAAGAATCTAACTTGGCCGTAGGGTGGTTAGTGGTGGCTGGTTCCTTAGTGACCTGAGTTATTGGAACAGGGGCCGTCTTTTTATGAGTGCTTCGTGAAGAACCCTGTTTAAGATGAGTCCGTTTACGAGATCTTAACACTCTCTGGGTTGGCCGGTCCGGAGAGTCTTCAACGGTCTCGTTGACATCTGTTACTGGTTCTCTATTCACTTCAAGTAATTCTTGTTCGCTAGGGAAGTGATCATCCAAGGTTACTAGATCATTATTTTCATTTACACGATTTACACAATTCGTGGGATGAGATGAGTTAGAGGATACAGTATCTGTGTCATTAAACAAAGGGCTAGTAATCGATATCTTTGAACCCTGGCCTAATGATTTGCGCCTATCACTGTTGATTTTAGTGACAACTTTGACCAGGTAGTTATCTAGTGTTGCCATGGTCGTGGATTTTCCTCCTGCTGCAGCTTTAGCCATGTTTAAGATACCCCCTGGGAAAACCTAAAACTTAGATTACACTTCAATTAAACTAATAGCCATACATGAACCAAAAATAAACAAACTAAAACCAATGCTACTGGACCGGGATACAGTAAATGGGGCAGATTACCCCCACAGTATGAATAGAACAATAGACTTATAGAGTCTTACAGGTTAGTAGGGTGGCCCGTCCCGGCCTCAAGCGGTCCTCTAAGGGCCACAGAGGGCCCGCCCTTTGTTCGGGCTTCGTCCGGCGCCGGCCCGCGCGCGTCCCGCGATGCGGGAGGAGTGACGTTCTTTTAAGCGCCTCCGGGCGCTGGGATAGCGTGTGTGGGGCGCTAGGGCGCCTGGGAAATGGAGTTTTGCCCACGCGATGCAATGGCGGCAGTACCGGCCGAGGGACCGCCGCAGAGGGCCAACAGCACCCAGTAGGACTCAGGTGGGTGCCAACACCTTTCCCCCGTAGCGTTTCTCTGCCCTCAGTGGATCCAAGGGGTCCGAGGCACTATTTACAGTTTTCTTACATATTAATGATGTTGCTTTGCCTTCCAATATGTGGCTTAATAGATGGTCCTCTGGGGGATGCTTCTGCCAAGTCCTCCCCTTCTCGGATATGACCTCAGAGTGCATGTCCCAGCTGCATATGTCTCAGCCATTCTCCCTTCCCCATATCATACTCCCGCTACAGGGTGTCATACGTAACATATGCCTGTCCTCTCCAGTCATCACCTAGTGTATCCAGTCCGAGAAGTTCCCATTTTCCAAGGCCACGAAGACTGCCCACCCTATCACGTCAGTTGCTATTCCAAAGTGGGGTCATTGCTGTTAGTTTACCTTCCCAGCCCAGAAATGTTATCATTGCTCTCCGTGCCTCTATTACCGATCTGGTATGTGTCAGGAAGCCCCACTGCACTTTCCTGTCCCATGACCAATCTATCCACTCTATATGCCAGTTCCATCCTGTCCCCTAAAACCCAATCATTCATTGTGACCAACTGAGAGGCCCAGTAATATTGCTTAACACCAGGACCCCTCTCTGCAACTTAGGTAATGGTATGAGCAGCGACCCTCCACTCCAGAAAAAAATCCTTTGTTCGGCCTCTAATTTTTGAAAGAAGGGCGGGGAGATATGATAGGGTGTATTCTGCAAAATATACAGTAGGTGAGGCAGCATCATCATCTTGAAAAGGGCTGTGCGACCTATTAGAGTGAGTGGCAGCACCCGCCATCACTGGGCATCTATTTTGAATCTATCTAGTTGTGTCGTCAAATTCTGCGTAAAACTCTTGAGGATCTCTCTCTGTGCGGCATAAATCCAGACTGATCGGGCTGAATGAGAGAAGAGATCACCGTACACAGAGGTTTGGATACAGATTTTGCCAAAACCTTCACCTCATAATTGAGAAGGGAGATCAGTTTGTATGGCCCACACTCCGCTGGGGACTTGCCCTCTTTTGGTATTACCACTATCACCACTGTTCTCTGGTCTGGTCTGGTGGCTGACGTGGCCTCTTTAAACTTCTCCAGGAGGTGCAGCATCATTTTATCTAGCATGCATTTAAACATTTCCACTGGGAGGCCATTAGGCCTCACCGCTTTCCCGCACTGTAGAGCCCAGGCCGCTAAGCAAATCTCTTCTACCGTCAAATCACCCTTCAATCTTTCCCTATCGTCTGTGGAGAGCCATGGTAGGGTTATATCGCGTACAAAATCACTGCAGTGTAGTTCCTTGTGCCTGGTTGAGGATGAGTATAATTTTTCATATTATGCAGCAAACACTTCTGCTATCTCTTTCCCAGTTTTATATCATCGTCCTGTTCTGTCTACTATCCCCGGGACTTATTTATTTGCCACTTATTTCTTATCTAGCGTTGTTAGTAGTTTGTTGGCTTTATCTCCCACTTCGTACAATCTGTGCTGGGATGCGAACGCCTGTGCCCTGGCACTGTTCTCGAGTAAATCCTGGAACCGTAGACAGTGTCTTATCTTCAAGGGTGTCCCCTCTGCCTCCACCACCTGGGCTTCTAGGTTTAAAAAGAGCATTCAAGGGTGTGACCCTGCAGTGCCTCCATTTCAACACCTCCCAGATCGTCGCCATTGAACCCACCGACCCTTAATTTTCGACAAAAATGTGTTGGCCCGGAGTGTCATACTGTCCTTACATTTTGCATTTTTCAAGTGCCAAGGGTCAATTTTGGGGGGCAGCAGGTGGTCTCGAGTTGGACCCCTTAGAAGGACCTTCACTGGGGAGTTGTTGGATATGCCTCTTGCACCATATGAGGTGCCCTTAAAGTGTCCCAGATTGTGAATCTGTGTGATCATTTAGTCGAGTCTAGAGAAGCCTCCATGGGCTGCTGACCTGTGTGTGTATTTTCTATGACTGGGGTGGTGGGGACACCAGACATTGCCCAAACGCATAGCCACGGCAAAGTCCCCCAGGAAGCCCACCCTTCTCCCGAGGTCACCCCAAAAAACATCCATCTCAAGTGAAACCACATCATTCATATCTCCCCCTAGAAGCAGTTGTCCCTCTGGGAGCTCTAGGAGGCGTGGGCCCAGCCCATCTAACGTTGGAGCCTGCAGCCTAGGGGGAACATATACCGAACAGAGGTTGAATTATTGCCCCTCCCATCAGCTTCTCACTGCTGCAAATCTGCCCAGTGGGTCTGTCCATCTTACAGGTGGAACAAACACGAGTTTCTTTTTACATAGTACCGTCATCTCCCTAGAACCATTTGTATAACCTGCATGCGCTATCAATGTATATCCACACCTATCCAGCACCTTGCAATGGTTGCCCCGTAGGTGTGTTTCTTGCAATAGATCAATTTTTGGGGCATGTTTCTTAATAAATTGCATAACCACCGAGCGCTTGATTTTGCCTTTAAGGCCGTTGACATTCCAGGTCCACACTTTCAGTGATTGCGCTTGTGGTTCAGGCATAGCGATGGTTACCTACTGCCACCCCCCTGCGGACTATCTTGATGTTGGTCAGGTATGGCCACAGCCCCTGACACCCACTAGCTCTCCATCTGAGCACTGCATTCTCTTTCATAGCTATTCCCTTTTCCTCAACTTTTTCCCACAACCTCCTTACCTGCTACCCTGCTAAATTGGTTCCGCTTACCTCAACTACCCAACCAGCAGAGTGCTAGTCATCCAAATATGAACATTGAAAAATGACAATCGGGGGTGTCTCAGCCACACCAAGACAACCGGTAACTCTTCTGTACATTTCAACCCCTACAAGAAAACTATCACTGTCCATGGTACCCATGGAACCCAGATAGGTATTATCCAAGATGGACAGTGTCTAGTGCATGTCCAGTTCCCGACTGTGGGTTTCGTTGCTTCACTGCCACATGGAGCCACGCTTTTAATCTGTGTCTGGATCTGGCCCCATTCACTCTTACCATCCCAATGACCAAGTATATCAGTTCTCTTCACCTCCACTATCCACCTATTGGTCATCTGTAGTGGTCCTCTCTGTCTGTCCCGCCTGTGACTCCTCAGTCTCTTTACTCCGCTCCAGACCGCCGCAGCCTTGTTTCGGTCCTTTGTGTCTGTCCTACTGTTACCGACCTTCCAAGCAACTTTCAGGTCTTTTTCTGGGGACTCAAAGTACTATGTTATCCCTTCTGCGATTACTGAAAGTTTTACTGGGAAGGGCATTATATACGTAATTTCTCTTTCTCTTAGTTCCCTCTTTACCGCTTTGAAGCTTCTTCTTCGGCGTCTAGCTTGTAGCGTAACGTCAGGGACAAAACGGATTCGGACATTCTAATAGTTTGTCACCTTTCGACCGTCCGGCTTGGAGTATCACATCATGGTTACAGTAATTAAAGAGTCTCGCAATTATCATGCGTGGAGGGGCACAAAGGCCTGGGCATCAGGGCTCTATGGGCCCTCTCCACTGAGAAGAAGTTTGACAGTTTTCTGGGCTTTAATGTGTTTGAAATGAGGTCTTCTACGAAGAGGTCCACACCTGGGCCCTCTGCCCCCTCCAGGACCCTCACCACCTGAAGTTATTCCTTCTCACTCTTGCTTCCTGGTCTTCGAGCTTTGCCGCTATAGACGTGGCCTGTTGTGTTAGGGTTTGCACTATTGCCTCCAGACATTTCGCCGTGGACTGTAGTTGGGATAGGTGTGTCTCGGCTGTGGAGACTTTCTCTCTCAGAGATTAAAGAGCTGCCTTGATTAGATTAACTTTTATGGTCACGGTATCAATTTAGGGCTCGAGGGTGCCTTTGACATATTTGATTGCTGATGATTGCTCGTAAGGAGGGCTCCTCCGCTCATTCACCCTCCGCCGTCACTAGGGGCCCTGGGACTGTGTAATTGTCCATTTTGTTGGTTTGTGGCACCCCAGTGCCTTTGGACTTCACCATTATTATTCCTGCTGCCCAGTAAGGTTCGCCTTTGTTTGCTTTCACCAACTTTGAGGGGGGTGGAGGAAGCGAAGGTGGTTGGGTAACTTACTATCATTCAGAACCGCACTCACATCCAGGTCTGTCACTCTGTTTGGTGCCGTTCCCAATAACCAACTAGGCCAAAACCAGTTTTGGATCTCTCCACCTGGATGCCTCCAAGAGACTCCTGCCCCAGTCGCGTGTATCAGGATATAGGCCCAGGTCGTGTTTGGTCTCTCCTCCTCCACTTTTAGCTGGTCAACATGTTGCATCAGCCACCCTCTGTTATGGCTCAATAATGGGGTCCCCAGCCCCTTGTCAGTTAGGCCAATTCTTCGACTTTAGTAAAGGAGGGGGGTTTACCACCACTATCCTCCACTCGGGCCTCTATATTTCACTAGGCCTCGGACCAATCCCACCCTCCCTGCTGGGCTAGATATGCTTTGCCTTTTCACCACTGGGGTCCTGCCTCAGCATGTTCGATGCACAGGCCCAAATGTAGTGCTGGGCTCAGTCCTACCAGAAAGGGCCCAGCTCACACTCCTTCCTCACAGGACCAGGGATGCCCCTCAACCGTGAAAATCAGCAGGTTTTGGGGCTGCTTTGGGAATCGGCTCCCGCCCGACTCACCTCTAGAGCTTCCTGTGGACCACGCGTCATCTAGGCCCCGACCATGGGTAGTGCAGAAAGGCCTGCTACACTCTTCTGTCCATGCGCCCAGTCTGCAGTCTCTCCACGCTTCGTGAAACTGTTGTTCAAGCCACGGTTCCGTTCTGCTGCAGTTCGTGTAGGAAAGGAGGAGATGGTGCCAGCCCGACTGCCCCTCTGCAGGCAGTTCTCCAGTACCATCTTCTTCGGTCTCCACGCATCTGTCCCCGAGGTCATCGGCCACCCAGTCTCAGTTCACTTTCTTCCTGTCATCGTCAGCGTCCTTTACCGATTGTTGCCACTTCTGGCCACGAGAGACACTCTGCTCGCCTAGGTGGGGGCCCGCTGACCAGTCCCACAGTCCTCCTAGTCGTGTGTTGTTCTGGGATGCCCTTTAGGGCAGTGGATGGATGACGGATGTTGGGTTTGGTGAGTGGCTGCTCAGAGCTCAGCTAATTTGTGGCCAGTCTTGTACGGGACCAAGTCATGGCCCCTTAAAAAGGATTTTAAATTAAAATTGCTCCTACACCAAGCATGGCTTTCCTGCTTGCTCCCAGCAAAGTTTAGCACTTATAAATATAATAAGGTAACCGAATGTTATCCTATGGGAGAGGTAGGCCTCATAGTAGTGAAAAACTAGTTTTTCACTACCAGGACATGTAAAACGTTAAAGTACATGTCCAACTTATTTATTACAATGCACTTTGCCCTAGGCACTGTTTATTGCCGACTTTAGCATTTAGCGTCCCATGTATGTATTAAAAACAAAGTTTAAGGATTTGCAAAGGGGTAATTTAGCCTAGTTGAATTTCTGTTAAAAGGCTGCAATGACAGGCTGATACATGTTTTAAGGAGCTACTTAGCAGAAGAAGTGATACTGGCCCACTGGTAGCATTTAATTTACCAGCCCCTGGTATATGGTATGCCACTTTACTAGGGACTTATAAGTAAATAAATATTCCAATCAGGTGTAAGCCAATTTTGCCATGTATTAAGGGAATCAGCACAAGCACTTTGGTACTGGTTAGCAGTGGTAAAGTGCACAGAGTCCTAAAACCAACAAAACCGAATTCTGGAAAATAGGAGGGTGAAGACGAGAGTATGTGGCTTTACAGCTGGAGCTGTCTACCTCAAAGCTGGGGAACAAGGTTTGAGTCTCGACAGGGATGCTCAACATCTTGTGATTCTGGGCAAATAACTTATTATCCCGGTCCCCAACAAAAAAATTAATGTGTCCGTCTGTAATGCAACTGGTGCGCTCTTAAACCTTCAGGTCAAGTTCGTGCTATATAAAACTCTGGGGAAAAAAAGGCAACAATTTTGGGGAAGCCCACCCTAAAGCTGACCGGTCCGACGCGGTTAAATTTTGTAGTGTCATCAGGCAGTACACTGGCATGTGCCGTTACCTCTAGATATTCTGATGAACCGAAACTGAAGAGTGGGATCTGTGAGTACAAGAAAGAATGGGTCTTGGAAAGATATCAAAATTGAGGACTTGAGTTAACATTGAAACCACAATACTTGATCTTTAAGTGAGAAATAGAAAGCTACAAGAATGATTTAATTACAAGCAAATGTTTGAGAAGAAGAAAAAACAAAAGAAAATCTATTTATGGATCATATTGAGATTCATGCTTTACAAAAAATGAAAAGAAGAATTAATGTGAGACACAGCAGATAGTGGCGTGGACCACAGAAACGCGTAGGGATTTTTTTACAAGCGGCTTGCGCCACCGGTGCGTCACTTTTTCCCATTTTTAAAAGTGATGCACCGGTGGCAAAAGGAACTTGTAAATAAGCTCCTTAATGACTTAAGCAATAGCCCAAAGAGGCCCCTGGAGTAGCTAGGATCATGGGTCAGCAGAATAAACTATAAGGAATCTACATATTTGAAGATCTTTTTGCTAAATTAAGGCTGCGAAAAGAAGAGGGAAATTATCAGTCAGCAATGTTAGTTTTTGTTTTAATCATTCAAATGTTTGCTGCAAAAGCATTGTGAAGAAGCTTACTTTATATTACTTTAGTTTTGTAAAGAACCACCACCAGAAAAAGGTAGCCTCTTGTGGTTTTTATTATTATTTTTTTATTTTATTATTATTACTAAATTGATGAACATCTCTTAGTTACAAAAAGGAGCTAAAGAGGTGTGTTTAAAAGTAATTCTAAATGTGGAGTGAACCAGAAAGAGCTGCAAATAGCTCCGAGGAAAATTCCATGCAGTTAAGAGAAAAAAAGGCTTCTCCCATATGTTATTACATTTTGAGATGGTCAATAGATGAACTTAAGCAGAGCATAAAGGTCTATTGGTTTAATAGAGATTAAATCAATTCTCAAAACCTGATGGGCCACAGAAATTCACCGCACAATAAATTTGAAACAGGGCCTTGAATTTGACTTAAACATGAAGCCAATGGACACAACATAAGCCATAGCTGGCATCACATCATGTATTTTGGGGCGTGCCCAAGTAACCACTATTAGTGTAATGGCTATTTGGAAGTTACAGAACAACCACACTGTAACACAGTGGAAAAACACAAAATTCCTATTTTTACAACAATGAAAATTGGCAGAGCCAGGGATGGTACAAAATCCATGATAATACCAACATTTTTTGATGTAGGTAAACAGTTCTTGATTAGTACTTTGACAAGTAAGTCATATGGAATTAGGCCAGACTTGTGCTTGGAATTGCATAACCTAGGTTTTTAGTGCCTTCGTTTGTAGGTGGATCTAAGCCATCCACCTATTTATCGGCAATACGCATCTTGTAAATGTAGGTGTTTCAGCCCATTGGCTCAATTTCATTACCAGTTTAGTATTTTCCACCTAATTGAAGAAACTGACAATTGCCTGGTGATGGGTATTTACACCGAGTTTATTTCAAAACACAAACATGCATAGTGATAGTTATATATACTCCTTCTTGCCCCACACTTTTGTTTTAATTCTATTTTCACCATCAGGGAGCAGTATTTTCTTCATACATCTTCCAGGAAACCAGCCTTGCCTTATCTCTGTTTTTTATTTCTAAAATTGAATGCAAGAATTGAGATAATAGATATTTAAAAAAAGCATTGCATCAAATAAATATGCTGTCCGAAAGTGGTTCACCTTGTTCCGAGACACAGAAATCAACGAATCAAGGTTAACCAATCCCTGTCCACTACCACCCTAGTCACCTTGAGGGTCCACCCGTACAGTACCACATGTATGCAGATGAAAAATATCCTCCCCTGATGATATCCTTTTGCTCAACACAACATTTCATTAAAGAAAATTAGCTGACCAGCCCACCTCAAACTCAGCTCGCTCAAACCGAATTCTTCCTAATTGCCCCATCAAAAAGATCCTTAGACATTAAAGATTGGATGAAACATTTAACAGCCTTCAACTGCCTACCACACATTATAGATTTCATAAGATAACTAGGAATAACACTCAACAAAAATCTCACCATGCAGGAACACATCAGCTCAGCCACCGGAGTAGCAAACTTTCGAATGAATATTCCAAGAAAACTAAAACATTTCTTCCCCTTCAACAACCACAAATCAGCTGTGCAAGGTCTATTGATCCCCTGATTAGACTATGTGAGTGCAACTCTTTTTGGTTTGCCAAGATCCAGTTTGGCTCCACTAAGGACATCCGTCAACTCGGCTGCAAGGCTCATCACTAGATCCAAAAGGAACCACCACATCACTCCTGATCTGAAGGCACTAAACTGGCTCCCTTATGAGGCAAGAATACAGATGAAAATTGCTTGCATCACACATAAAGCCTTCACTTCAACAGACTGAAGGGCCTAGCTGATAAACCTGAACTGTCAGGTGATGGCAGTATGTCAAGAAGCACCAGCATCTTTCTATTGAAACCTCAAAAATTACGGGGGAAAAAACCTACAACCACACTTTCTGTGGATTAGCAGCTAGAATCTGGCCCCCTGAAGTCAAACTGAACCCTTCAAGCACATCCTTCAAAAAAGAAGTCAAACTGTTCTTAATGAACAAAAACCCTGAACCCAACAACCAATTTATCTGGGTACTTATCTGACGCAGTTCACCAACCAGGGTCTGCACTCACTGCTATGTCCTGATATTTAACTTACTCCTTCTCCTGATTTGTAATGGGTACTGGCAGCAGTTCTAGTTCTTGGTTGTCTTGTTTTCTACTTACATTTATATTACTAGGTTATCCTGCTTCCTACTTGTAGTAACATTTGTAAATTGCCCTGGTACCCTTCCAAGGACTAGTTTGCGCTATATGAAATTTTATAAATAAAAATAAAATAAATAAATGAAAATAACATTAAATGCATTTTTGGAAAATCATCTGTCAAAAGTGCTAAAAATCAGTGTAAACGTTGTACACCATAATGTGCATTATATTGTAACATAAGATAATGATAAATTTACCATGGGCTGTATTTGCATTACTTTTTTTCCTGAGAAGTATATTTTTATTTGCATCCCAAATGTAAGTTAATCCAGCAATGTCAAAATTCCCTTTAGATCATCGTGAGTTGAAACAAAGAGAGACTCATATCATCGCACTGAGACGGATGAATTGTTTTATAATTGCTTTTGAATAGTGATTCATGTACACGAGAATGCGCTGAAGTGCATTAGTGGATATGCAGCACACTACCGTATGGGAGAGTGCTTAGTAGGAAGACTATTGAACTGCAGTATGTGCCATGTGGGAAGATGTTGGGTGATGTGTGAGAGTAAGCAGAATAGTTTTGTGATGTTGTCGTAGGTTGCTGCATTCAGGTATTTGAAGGCAGCAAGAAGTGTAAGAGATAGAACACATCCAATTTATATTTGTTGTGCCTGATTGCAGTTCACGCCTGAGCTGTAAATAAGCAGTGTTTGAAATTGGGGTTGCTGGTTGGCAGAGTATGAAGCCTCTCCAAGGAGGAACCACAATCTTAGGCAGGGTAAGTCAGATACACAATTTAAATTAACCTATGCTCACCCTCTGGTAGCTTGGCACAGTGCAGTCTGGCTTAATTTAAGAGGCAAAGTGTTAAGTATTTGTGCAATACAACAACTGTAAAACTGTGAAAACACCACAAAAAGACTATTGGTAGAAATGGGATTTCTGGTTGGCAGATGTATGCACCCTGTCCAAGCAGGAACCACCACTCCAGTCAAGGTAAGCTAGATGCACACTAAAAGATAACCTGTGCTCACTCTCTGATAGCTTGGCACAGAGCAGTCAGGGTTATCTAAAGAGGCAATATGTGAAGTATTTGTGCAATGCACACTCTCAGTAACAAAAACTACACACAGGTTCAGAAAAATAGCCTATTAGATTCTGAACAGAACAAGAACAAAATGACAAAAATCATATATGCTTAAGTCGAGATTGAATTTTTAAAGAATAAGGGAAAAATAGCTCTTAGAAGCAAATAGCACTTTAGGGGTTATTTGAGGTCATGATGGACCAGTTCAAAGTCAAAGTTCGGGCTGACCGTCATGGAGCGCTGGCCAGATATAGGATCCATGCAGGCCCCGGTGAACCAAGTACATTTTCACTGCGCAAGCAGTGGGATGCATCATGAAGTGCTGGTCCCCCAAGTCGATGATGTGTCAATCTTTTCCACACGCTGATGGCGATGCATCAGTTTCGTAGTGGGGTGACAGACCTAAGAAGCACCTAGCGATGTGCCGGGTTTCTCAACACTGTCAAGCGGATGGATCGACCTCTCCATACTGCAGCAGCGGCAATGTGCTGTCCAATGCCTCAATCCCTGGAGGCAAAGTGCTGGTTCCAATGCAATGCGCCGATTTTACTCCCTTAACCGAGTTGATGTGCTAGTTCTGCTACTTGCAGCCAGGAGATGTGTCAAAATCCGTTTTGCAAATATCTGGGCTCTTCCTGTGAGCCAAGCATAGGGGCAGGGTCGAGACTTTGGTATCCCTGAGTCTCAAGTGACAGGAGACAGGCCAACAAGCCCGTGGTGCACACTGAGAGCAAAAGGCAGAGTGAAGCTCTCATTCAGCAAAGTCAGAGAGCAGCAGGCAGCTGGGCAACACAAGAGAAAAGTAGGCCTTTCAAGTTTGCATTCCTATAAGCAGCACAGGAGTCCTTCTGGCAATGTGCAATTGTAGTTCCAGCAGTGTCTGATTTTAGGGAGTCAGAGACCCAGTTCTTATACTCAAATGTGCCTTTGAAGTGGGGGTGACTTCAAAGAGTTATCTTTAAAGTGTACACGTATCCTTTCAACCAGTCCTACCTGCCAGGCTATCTGTTGGGGGTAAATCAGTGTCTTGTGTGGGGACAGGACACTACCTATTGAAGTGTAAGTGTCAGTTCCTCCCTTCCCTTCTGCCCAGGAAGAACCATCAGAATGCAGATGTATATAGATGGGTACTCAGACACACTTAGCCTTCCTGTGTTTGTGGCTGTCCTAGGGAAATGCACAATGTGTAGCTGTCTTTCACTCCAGATGTGTACTGGACACAGGCTGAAAGGCACACATTGCAGTAAGGGCAGAAAAATGCTCTCTTTCTAAAAGTGGCATTTCTAAAATATTACTGTTAAATCCAACTTTACTAGTAAAGAGAATTTATCATTACCAATCCAAAGATGTGAAACATAATGCAGCCACTCCCTTCTGATCTGGAATTACAGCTTAAACGTGTTTTAAGGAATTCTCAATGTTAAACAATGAGAGGAGTTGGCCTCACAGTAGTGAAGAATGAATTTAGGCCTCACAGTAGTGAAGAATGAATTTAGCTGTTTGTTACTACCAGGACATGCAAAACTTATAAGTACATGTCCTACCTTTAACTTACACAGCACCCTGCCCTCAGGGATACCTAGGATCTACCTCAGGGGTGACACATGTGTAATAAAAGGAAATTGAAGACCTGGCAAGTAATTGTAAAATGTCAAGGTGAAGTGGCAGTAAACTGCACACACAGGCTCTGCAAAAGCAGGCCTGAGACAGTTTTGAAAGGCTGCTCAGATGGGTTGCACAATCAGTGCTGGAGGCCCACTGGTAGCATTTCATTTGCAGGCCTTGGGTATATGGCAAACAACTTTAAAAAGGACTTACAAGCAATCTAAATTTGTTAATTGTGTGCACATCAATGTTACCATGTTTAAGAGAGAAGCACATGCACTTTAGCACTGGTAAAGTGTTCAGAGTCCTATGGCCAACACAAAGAATCAGCAAAAAGTGGAGGTAAGCAAGGCAAAATGTTTGGGGAAGACCACCATAAGGATGACAGGTCTAGCAAGCATTCTTGGGCATGCACTGCATGTATGTAGTCATGGTTGATATTTTACATATTCCTTTAAGCAAGAAATGACAGACTCATGTGGATGAACTGAATGCAGCCTGCCAAGGTAAATGATCTGCGTCCTTCCAGTCCAGAAGTAAATAGAAATAAGTCACAGGCCTAAACAGGAAAACTGCAGCCACTTAAATGCCCATTAGTGGCAACAGAGAAGTGATACACAGGAGGTCACTAAGCGTGAGATGGCCTGCCGGGATGGAGGTCCAACGAGAAAGCTCCAGAGTCTGGGATTAATTATCGATATATATTCCTGATATACCCTACCATTCACTGCATCACTATCTATCATCGCAACAATGAAACCCATATCAATGAATCTGGCATAAGCTTTTGAAGTTAGATTGGGATGATTTGAATAGAACCCACTCCTGACTGGCATCCAGAGGCTCGCTGCAAATCGCTGCTAAGATGGACCCCCAGCAGCCGCTCTCCCTGCCCTCCTCGTCTGCCTGTGCAGCTACTAGATGCCGGTCGCGGAAACCTGATACGTTTCCCATACAACTTGAGGAATTGCACCGTAACCCTCTTGAATATCAAGCCCGGCCTATAACTTGTCTGCCTTACCCACTTGCTACTGACCTGCTGAGTGCTTAGATGCAGTCGACCTGCAGCAGGGTAGTCTGTGGAAACTGGTGAGAGCCTTTCTCCCTGCTCTGCTCGGGCTATGGGCCCCTTCGCTGCCCAGTCTTTTGTGATCAGGAATGGTTATGTCACCCCCCCGGGGTTCTGTGCCCTGGAGGTCATTCCGGCACGATGGCAGCCCAATGCTGACGTATGACAGAGATCAGACTAACTTGCCCTTAAAGGTGCAATGGGAACTGGACTGCACATGGACCTTTAATTGCTGCACTTAAGAGCTTGCTCTCCTCACCTGAGACAACTTGAAGCTCCACAGCCTGTGTAATCGGTCTTCGCTTGCCAGCCTTGTGTTGAAGGCCAAATGGTTGTGTCTGATGCTGGCCCTGCCCATATCCTGGTGGTCTTCTACATGTCAGTCTGGCCAGCGCTGCTTGAATCACTGGAATTGTGCGGAGGACTTGGACGCTGCTCCTCTTTGTTGGGGTCCTCCTGGGTGCGACCACTGTTGCTGAACTCCTGTGGCCCCATGTTCTAACGGGTTGCTCGCTAGGATAGCCATCCATCCATTTTAGGGTTCCTCATCCAGCCATCCTGACACGTGGATCTCATTCCTAAAATAGCGGTCATTCCTAATAGAAACTGACATAGGTGACTAGGGTGCGGCCATCTTGGAATGGTATCAATCTTTTGGCGTCCACTGAAGCTGCACCACCTGATCTCCTACCAGCGAGCCGAGCACTCAACCTTGAAGCGGCCCGCTTGCACGGGGTCGCCTCTCCATCAGGGAAAGTGCTATATCCTGCCAAAGGAATTGACAATGCCCCCAAGCTATCTTCCCTCCAATTAATCCACAAGCTACCTCAAAATTGAAAAATGGACCACGGACCCTGCCTATCCTGGGTCTCTTCATGCAGGGCAATGAAAATGTGGACTATGCCTAAATCCACTGCACTGGAGCTCAACCCAGAAAAATCATAAACTACAACCTTCATAATTCAACTTTTATGAGACACCTGACTACAGACTTCCCTACAGTTCTCTGGTGATGAAAGAAAAGTAACACAATACAAGGGAGTGGCCATCTTTGAAAAGTGACTTTTGGCTTGCCCCTGTAACAATTACTGAGAGAGGATTTTGAACTCTCACGCCATCTTAAGACAATGACTCACCATCTGGCCGGTCTCATTGTCACCCTATTGCTCTTTATTTAAAGGGATTTCCCCTGCCTTTGCAGCATAGCATCTAAATCCCCCTGTTGATAACCACTATTCAAAGACTCAAAACCTCCCTCTACAAGTCCCCTTATAATGAGGAAAATTACAAGAAATACACAACAACCCTGCAGGCCGCCAGGGAACCCCTAACCCCTATAAAATTCAACAACCTGAAACCCCCGGGTCCACACTCTTTTTCCATCACTTACCCCCCAACCTCTCAAGTAACTCCACCAAAATCTTTAAACACAGATCAAAGAACACCCCAAAAGACTCACAGAACACCTCCACTACACTTCCAAAGGAAAAGAAAAAACAGACTTCATCTTTTACACTACCCACCAGGCCAAATGGAGAAATAATCTAGCAAAACTCTTCTGAATAACTAATGCCACCAACATCCCTTACAGCCACAAATTGCTGATCTCTAACATACCTACCTTCAAAGGCAACGTTACCATAACAATATACAGAAACAGCAAAGTCATGGTACGAGCCAATGAAATCAACCTACGACAATTTGAATACATATTCAGTAGGCTACACAACTCCATCTCTCATCCCTCTAATTATCTAACCACAACCAAACCCGCTCTCCAGAGCACATCACAGGGAATAACTCACCAGAAGCTCACACTCAATCCATATCTCTGACCTACACTCCACCCTTATGTCATTCGCCCCTCTGCCTATTACCCCTATCCCTCAGGACTCCACTCTTACTCCTCTCTCCCTCGGAGCTCCACCAACCACATCACTTCAGCCAGAGCTGTGCACAACACCATCGCCAGTTCCAGACTTCAACTCCACAGTCCCATGAACAACCCTTACCTCAGTTTAGCGCTCCTGATCTCCCATTCCCACACCACACAATACACTAACCTAGACTTTCCTACCGCTGGAAACTCCAACCCACGTTTAACCACCAAACAAACTATAGCAAACAAAGCACAAGGATACACACTGAATGCACACCCCATAGTTCACACAAAGGAAGATACTTGTAGCATTACAATGCACTGTCCAATTGACCCACAAACCCCCAGCCCTGATCAACAAATTCAAGACTAACCTACTCCTTAATACCCCTACTCTCTCTACATTGAACCTGTTGTCTGTGGCTGAATTAACCAAACATCTAACACGCATGGAAAAACAACTCGAGTCACTCTCTCCATGGAACCCTATCACCACGGAGACATAGTGGGCGATAAAAAATATTGATACGCACAATGGCAATAAACAAGGGTAAGGAGGATGTCAAAAAGAGATGTAAGGCCAGATACAATGGGTTACTTGTAAATTCAGAACGTTTACATACATAAATCATGACAGTTATTTTTTTTTTTTAAGTGTGCATTGTGTCCCCAAGTGAACATGGAACCCATAAAACAGTGTGTGACATTTTGTGACATAAAGAAATGGTTTCCATAATGACAAAGTCAACCATCAAATTAGTACACAATGAACACAGTCTTCTAATATGATCATAGAGACTGGTAATGGTTCGCTTTAGGTATTGTTTGCGACGTTTTGACCTCGTTATCAATAGGGAGTCTCTTCAGGACCTAGCAACGTTGGGACATCTGAACAAGGAATATGCTGCCCAAGTGACAGTGGTGCACCCCAGGGTGGTGAAAGTATTGGAAGGGTACTCACGTGGGACCTAGCCGGGAACCCAGTGAGGGGAAGGACAGTCTTGGTATGTGCTAAGTACAATAACCAGCATCCGTTTTCTTAAAACACACAACAGTCCGTTTGGTGAAATGGTAATTAGGCCCGATCGAACACGACAGTGCGTGTAGATTAGGCGTGTATCGTGTTATGCAGCGCAGATGACCGCAGGATGAATACACAGAAGCGTGCAGCAGCTACACATAAGAAAAAGAGAACCGCGCGAGTCTGTCTCCTCTTGTGGAATGACCACATTATTCTCTGACCTCACCCGACACTTGCAACTCCCCTCTCACAACATCATCAGTGAACCCCCTAGGCTGTTCAAATCCCAACCGAACAGCTAGAGAACAAGCCCTCTCAACAACCAAACTCACAGGCTGAAAAAAACAAGGTCCATGAAATGAAAAAGAATTTCTAAAGCGCATGGCTGCCCTTGAGCGTCCCAGCGCTACGTGTACACACAGACAGACCTCCTCTGAGCCGCATCCAGAGATGTTAGTCATTCTGGGGGAAAAGGAACGTTTTAAGGGATTTTCGGAATCTGGTCAAGCTAGGTTCTTTCCTCATGGATGTTGGGAGGGAGTTCCATAGCTGACCCGCGTTTATTGAAAAGCGGCGTCCTCCGGTCCTTGTTCTTTTTGCTCTCGGGATAGCTACCAGGTTCTCCTCGCCAGAGCGGAGCGTTCGTACTGATTTGTAAGGGCGGATCAGATCTCTGAGGATCGGAGGGCCTGTGCCTTGGAGGACTCTGAACACTGTACAGAGCGCTTTGAATTTCACTCTCGCTCTTATGGGCAGCCAATGGAGCGCTTTCAAGGCCGGTTTTGCTGACGTTCTTCTAGGTGTGTTCGTCAGCAGTCTTGCAGCTGCATTCTGCGCCCTCTGGAGCACGTTCAAGGTGTATTCCGGTGCAGCCAGGAAAAGGGCGTTGTTATAATCCAGTCTTGACAGAATAAGGCCCTGTACCAGCAATTTCCTAGAGTCTAATGGGAGTAAGGGCATAACTTTCCGTATTGAGCGGAGCAGCCCATAGCAACACCCTGCAGTTATTTTCGCCTGAGTGTGCATCGACAGCTCCGGTTCAAGCCAGCCGCCGAGACTTTTTATGGATCCCTTCGGGGTCGGAGGATCTCCTAAACAAGTCGGCCACATACATTTGGGGAGGGAGGTGCAGAGATTTCCCAGCAACATCACCTCGGTTTTGGAGGCATTAAGCTTGAGTCTTGAGTCGGCCATCCATGCCATGATGTTGGTAAGGCAGGCGGCAAACTTCTCACCATGGCTTTCTGCGAGCGAGAGCGAAACAATCAATTGGGTGTCATCCGCGTACGTTGCGAGTTTCACTCCAAAGGGTGCGACCTCCCCCTCCAGTGGGGCCATGTAGACGTTAAAAAGCGTAGGGCTCAGTGAAGAGCCCTGCGGGACACCACACTGAAGGGGGGTGGGCACTGATCTATAGTTGCCCTCGCACACTTGATATGTTCGATCACTCAAGAATGACATTAGCCAGGTGAGCGCCAGGCCTCTTACTCCCAGCTCCTCCAACCGGTGGATCAAGATCTTATGATCCACCGTATCAAATGCCGCGCTCAGATCCAGGAGGACCAGGGCTGCTGATCCTCCTGAATCTAAGATGCACCTGCCCTCTTCTACCATGGTGATCAGCGCCGAGTCAGTGCCTTGACCGGGCCGAAAGCCAGTCTGGGTGTGCCGTAACAACTCGTTAGATTCCAAAAAGGACGAGAGTTGCCGGTTAACCCATTTCTCAGCAATCTTTCCCATCCCTGGCAGTAAGGAGATTGGCCGAAAGTTGGACAAATCGGTGGGATCAAGCCCCGCTTTTTTTAGCAGGGCTTTTACTATAGCCTGCTTCCAACTGGGGGGGACCTTGGCGGCGGCAAAGGAAGCATTGAGTAGATCTACTGCCGGTCCCGCTATGACATCCATAAACTGCTTTAGGATGTACATAGGCATGGGATCCGTCGGAGAGCCACTTTTTTGCGCGGCCAACTCTTTACAGAAAGCTTCCCTGGTGATCGGGGCAAACTTGTCCAGCACGGCTCTATCAGTGGCCAGACGGCTCTCCCCCAAGGGCAGGCTCTGACGGGACACGGGGAGGCCGGCTATGATGTTTTGAATTTTCTGGTCAAAGTACTGGGCCAGAAGGTTACAGCGGTCCGTACTCCCCTCTGAGGGTTCTGGAGATACTGGAACTTTGAGCAGCTCTTTGAGAATTTTATAGGTTTCCCTTGAAGAATTGGTTGATGATTTTATCCTATTTTCAAGGTAGGCCGCTTTGGTGGCATTGCGCGCCACTTTATAAGTTCTCATGATGCCCTTGACAGAGACAATGTATCTAGCAAAAACGTATGACCCTAGGACAGCCCTGAAATCCACCCCCTCTAATATCTAGGTGATCACCAGAATTGGCAGGGACATCAAACCACCTAAAGTTACCAGAACACCATCAGGGCGCACTGAAATACCTTTAGCACCCCCTCTTAAAAACACACTACCAGCAGCACGGTAAACTGCATGCTCTTAAACTGAAAATCAACAACCAAACACACTTCAAAGTTGGCTGAAGCCATACTGCGCCATGTCATTCACAATGCGTTTGTCACAGAAACGTGACTGAACGAATCATCCTATCCGATTCTTGCCCTTCTAGTCACCCAGATTTCTCGATAATCAAGAAGGACAGGATAGACCGTCACGGTGGTGGCATTGCCATCATACATAAGCATAGTGTTATGAGGGAAGAAACAGAGTGCGGAACAGCAGGATACTTTTGATGTAGTTTTTATTAAGATCACAACCTGGTGTCAGTCCTCCCCAGGTGTCAGCAGCAACTGACCCCTATAGAATTTCCTCTGCCTTACAATCTATGATAGAACAATACCACAGAACATATACAAATATAAGAACTAGACACTTCATAACACATATCATTGCAATGGCTGAAACTAACACCCTCTTCTATACCACATTCGAATAGCTCCGCACTACCCTACAGCTAAAAGACAGGAAAGTAACAAACTTTTTTCTCATCTACAAACCACCAGGAAACAGGCCCTCCTTCGTGGAACAACTATCTGACCAATTAACACACTGCTCTCTCTCTCTAACTCGAACAACATAATCCTAGGTGAAATCAATCTACATTGGAATAACGAGAAGTATACATTAATACAGTCATTAAACAAACTCCTACGCAGCAAAAATCTTACCCAACACTGCAAGGCACGAACCCACAACAGAGGCTCAACCTTAGATGCCATCATAGCCCAAAACAAATTAATATTCATAAACAACATTCTCCCAGTTAACTGGTCAGACCGCCTCCTCATTCTGTTTGACATCAACCAAGCAGCAGCGCCTCCCAACCGATCTCGGAAAACCCGCCTATGGTGCAGAAACCTCAGTCCAATCCCTCTAACTGATCTAGAGAAAAAAAGCCATCCCTAATCCCACCTACCACAGACAACCTCAATACGGATGAGATCACTACCCTCTACAGCTTGACGATGAAAACTGCCCTGGACCAACTAGCCCCTCCTGAAACTAAAAAGGGTCAGAGACTCCCCTCAAAATCGGAGACAAGACAAATAAGAGCTGCTCGAGAATTCTGAAGAGCAAACTCATCCACAGCCCACCTGTACCAGCTAAGGAGACAATGCAAGAATTACAAATAACACATCCAAGAACTTTTTAACATCATCAGACAATAAATGTCTAAACCTTCCAAAGAAAAAAACCCTGTCTCAAAACTACAGAGTGACAACTTGGCAAGGTTCTCCAATGACAAAATCACTAAGATCAAGCTCTCCCTGGACTATGAATGAATGAATGAATGAATGAATGAGTGTAGTTTTATATATAGCGCAACGTTCACTCTAAGGAGTATCTTGGCGCTTTAGCGGAGAAAGAACACCTGAGAGGCGAAGAACTAAAATGAACTAAAATGGCAGAGCTTAGATAAGAGACCATGCAGTATTATCTGGAATACCGAAGATCCAGGTTTTTAAGGACTTCCTAAAAATGTGTTCCGTTTGTGTGTGTCTAAGTTGTGTTGGCAGGGAGTTCCAGGCTCTGGTCCCTAGGACCGCAATTGTCTTTCCACCTCTAGATTTAAGTTTGAAATTGGGGACTGTTAAAAGATTATCTGAAGATGACCGTAAAGTACGTTGCGTGGTGTATGGCTTAGTTCTGGAATTTAAGTATTCTCGTCCAGTTTTTTTTGTAGTTTTATAGATGATGGTCAGAACTTTGAAAATAATCCTCTTATGAACAAGCAGCCAGTGGAGGGTATTTAGTGCTGTTGCTGAGGAGGAGTCTCTGGGCAGTTTGAGTACCAACCTCGCTGCAGCATTCTGGACTACCTGTCAGGACCGTTTTTTCGGTTCCTGCATAAAGACTATTACAATAGTCCAGGCGAGATAAAATTAAGGCGACCTCAACCGTTTTCATAGCAGGCACCGGCAGTAGATCGAAGAATTTTCTGAGAATTTTTATTATTTAAAAACAAGTGCCTGCCTCAGCAAGAGCTTGCTTGTGGAAGGATAATGTGTGATCACATTTTATTCCCAGATTTCTCACAGTGTCTACTATATTAGGTGGTGGAGCCGAACTTGACGGCCACCACTGGTTAGGCCTGAATACTTTGGACTTGCCAAACAGCATAATCTCTGTTTTAGAGCTGTTACATTTAAGATGATTCAGTTTCATCCAATCCATCACTGACAGTGGTGACATTTTTCTTCCGCCACTATAGAGTTTTTATCAAGGGTTAGGATCAGTTGAGTGTCATCTGCATAGGCAATGGATTCAACATCATAAGTGTCCATCAGAAAGAGAAGTGGTGCCATATAGAGGTTAAAAAGGGTTGGGCTCAAGGACGAGCCCTGAGCAACCCCTGATGCAAGCCATTTGTTTCCCGATTTGTAACTTTCCAATGTTACAATCTGATGCCTGTCTTCTAAAAAAGATGTGATCCAAGCCAATACATTATACAGGATATCATGGGAGACAGTGTCAAATGCCGCTGACAAGTCCAACAGAACCAGTACCGCATCATTACCCTGATCCAGGGCAAGTTTTAAGGTCTCGGTGGTGTGGAGTAGTACTGATTCTGTTGAATGGCCGGGTCTGAAGCCAGATTGTTTGAGATGTAGGATGTTAGCTTCTTGCATGAAATCATTGAGTTGGATGTTAACTAGTTTCTCTGCAATTTTACTCAAGCATGGCAACAATGAGATGGGCCTAAGATTGGAAAGGGTAGTGGGATCCGAAAGTTTCTTTTTTTGAAGTGGCTTCACGACGGTGGTTTTCCAGATGTCAGGGATTTTAGCTAGCCTAAAAGTGGCATTAATGATCTGATTGATAGTGGGATTTATAGTGGGATCTCTCTGGACTCAAGAGTAAACATAAGCTCACACATAAGGTCCACTGTAAAGGGCACTTTTCATAGCTTAAAACTACAAAACAAAGTCAAGCCTTTCCTACCTCCAAATGAGCTCAAAACTGCAACACAAGCACTAGTTAGGCCCACACTAGACTATGGCAATGCCACACCTAGCTGCAACAGCCAAAGCACATGTAGTCCCCATGAGATCAAGAATGGTCACAGAAGCAAAGAAACACAATCACATCTCCCTCACACTGCAAAACCTAAAGTGGTTACTATCCAAGCATTCTGCTTCTTCAAAACTTCCTTTCTCACCTACAAAGCCCTACACTCTAGTAAACCAGATTACCTCGCAGCTTAACACACTAAAGCAGGACAACCAAGAAACCTGAGAAGCTCCATCACACTCATTTTCATCCTCACCAAAAGACATTTCCCGCACTTTCTCAGACAACGCCCTCAATGTTTGGAACTCTGTCCCAGTACATTTCAGAACTAACCCCTCCTTCACGAGCTTCAAGAGACAACTAAAAGAACTTCTCCTAAACCAGCATCTACATCTCTCTGGAAAATAGCTGTTAAGTCGCACCATGAAATCCCCACCTAGTTACATATACGTCTCCCACAAAGTCTACACAACAAATTTATTCTCAACTCCGAAATCATAATATTTTATTGCTGAATGAGAATGACTAGGCACCCAAACTGTACTTTTATTGCACTGGAATTGACTGATAATTGTCTAGAATCTGTGTTATTATTGTACTGTGACTGTCTGATATCTGTTGTTTATGTTGCTGTTAAGCACTCTGATAGACCTGGCACCTTGGCGTGGGTCTCCCTTCCATTTTTGCTGTTGTCTCATGTGTTTTTGTTGGTGTTAGGTGCTTTGGGCACTGTGCCACTGCTGTCCAGTGCCACAGCGCAAGTGCTCCCTATTGTAAATTAATGTATGGTTTAGTGATTCCATGATTGGTTGGTTTGGTTTACCTGTCAGACCCTAGTACAGTGCACCAGGAGTGCCCAGGGCTGGTAATCCAAATACTGCTGGTGGGCTTGCAGCACTGGTTGTGCCACCCACAGAAGCAGCCTGTAAAAGTGTGTCTAAGACCTGCCATTGCAGAGCCTGCGTGCAGTCTGGTACTGTCATGCTGACTTGGCAAGTGCACCCACATGCCAGTCCCTAAATCTTCCCTTTTCTTCATATTAGACACCCCTATGGTAGGCCCAAGGGCAGGGTGCATTGTAAGTATAAGGTAGGACATACCCTGGTGTGTATGGCATGTTCTAATAGTGAATTACAGCCATTTTCGTTTTTCACTATTGCAAGGCTATCTCTTCTCCATAGGCCAGAATGGGCAGTTTGATTATTACATTTTATAATCCTAACTGACCCAGGGAACATGGTAGAAATTCAAATTTAGTATGCCTGAACTTAGAATGGTAAAATACATCTTTTAGTGAATTTGGTTTTAACACTCTGTGTTTGAAAATACCACTTTTAGAAAGTAGGTCTTTTCTTGTCTAACCATTCAAACCTGCCTCTGCTAGGCTGTGTATTCCTTGTCTGGAGTTTGAGTGACAGGGCTGGGGGATTCCAGGAGACAGGGTGAGTCAGCCCAGTGGTGAATAGAGAGATCTGTATCTAGATGGGAGGGAGAAGTTGCACCTGGGATCTGAATAGGGCTGTGCCTTCCCTCCACAATGCTGGCTCCACCTCCTGTGGTGCGTCTGATGTCTCTGCCCTGCACTCTGAAAGGAAAGAAGGAGTCATGTAAACAAAGTGCTCCAGGACTGACCAGAACTGGTTTGGACTAGGCAAAGGCCTTTCTGCCTTCAAAGAACAAAGAGTAACTTGGTATAAATATTGGGACCCAATCCCAAGAACTTTAGATCACTTTGGGAACAAGAAGAAACCTTTGCTGAGGAGTGGAACCAGAAGAAACTGAGGAGAGACTATTCCTAAGCTGAAGTGCTGCTTGGGGGTTTGGCCTGCAGTGGTTGCCTGACTGCCAAAGAAATGAGAAAGGACTTTGTTTGCATTTTCAATTAACTTGTGAAGGCTCTCCAAGGGCTTGGAAAAGGGCTTGGAAAAGAGCTTGCCTCCTGCTGAAGTCTCAGGGACAACAGACTTCAACCACCAGCTCCCCAAGATTTCTTTGGAAGTGCCTGTAGCTGTTTTTGGGCCTTCTGAGGTACTGCGTGTCGCAAGTAGCTGGAAGCGCGACTCAAGAAGAAGTGTGTCGCCCTCACAGCCGCTGCCGTCGCATCACTGAACAAGGGTGTCACCACTGTAGCTGTCGCATTGCACGCATTACGAGAAGCGTCCTGCAACACTGAAGAAGCGTGTCGCCATCGCAGCCGCTGCCGTCGCATCACTGAACAAGGGTGTCGCCGCTGGAGCTGTCGCATTGCACCGCATCACAAGAAGCACCTCACATCCACGGAGAAGCGTACCGTCATCGCAGCCACTGTCATTGCATCACTGAACAAGGGTGTCGCCGATGCAACTGTCGCATCGAGCGGAAGCGTCTCGCATCGTTGGAGAAGAGTGTCACCGCCAAAGCCGCTGTCGTCGCATCACTGGACAAGGGTGTCGCCGCTGCAGCTGACGCATCGAGCCGAGACATCACGCAACATCGGAGAAGCGTGTCGCATTAACAAGAAGACGCCATCTTTGTTTCTTTGCACCAGATCTTCAACACATCACCGCCTTTGCGTTTAAGGACCTACCGCATCACCTTCCCTGCTTACACTTTCGTTGCCCTTCGTGTGGCATCTTAAGGTACATTGGCTCTAAGTATCGCATTTAAGACCTGAAGAGAACTAAGCTAAATTCTACAATTTTTAAGTACAGTATTGTGGATTTTTTTCGTTTATGGTCTTGTGTTAAATCTATATAAAGAATACTTATTTTTAATATAAAACTTGAGTGGTGTCCATCTGTAGTGTTGTCACTTGATTACTGTATATGTTCACAAATGCTTTACACACTGCCTCTGAGATAAGACTATCTGCTCGTGCCAAGCTACCAAGGGGTATTTTAGGAGTGTACCACCTTACCCTGACTAGAGGCAAGGGTCCCTATTTGTCACAAGTACCTACCTGTGCCAACTAGAGACCCCCAATTCTAACACACTCTGCAACCCCTCGGGTTCTGCCAGTGCTATATAAAACTCCTGAAATAAAATAATAAATAAAATAAAGCACTGGTTATAGGTGGCCAGGATAAATGCAACATACAAGTTGCCCAAGGCATGCACTGGTTACAAGCAGCCAGGATAAATGCCCTCTAAAGTTTACTCAAGAGCAATCAAGGAAGATCTTTAAGCACCCTGACTACCGGAGTAAATGCTCTATAGTATCCACTGGAGAGTGACAGAAGAGTGATCCATGGCAATGCACCAGAAAACATTTACCTATGGTAAATGAAGTATATCGTTTTGAAGAATAACCTACAAGTTTTCAAGAATTGTGAATGTTATTGTATTTAAATAAATAAATGACAGCACATGACACAACATTAACACGAAGATTTTAAAAAAATGCTACTATAAATCATTATGTACAATATGATGTAAGCATTGCAACCCTTGAGCCAATAAAATATTTTTGACACATTCACGCGAACATGAACTGATATTAGTGGACTGTTGCAACAACTTATAAGCACCATCGATAAATTTCGAACGTGTGCTAATAAAACTACACTGAAAACTAATAGTTGTATTAGCAAACTTATGAAATTCCATGCAATTTCAAAATTTCCATAAAAACCTGGAAGCGTAGGATGCAATTAAAGACTGTATTTGAGAACAGAAACTCCTTGCCTCAGCTTTCAACTTTCTGTTTAATAAGCAAGCAAATTATACAAACGCCTTTTATACATATTTAAACATCCCAAGCAGGCAGTTTTAAAACAATCAGATTGGGTGCAGAACCAGGAGCAGTGGCACCAGTTAATTATTTCAAATGCTACTAGTAACTGTAGCTGCCCCTCCCCTCGCTTTGTACTTTTATATAGACAGAGGATTAGGCAATGCTGTACAAATAATGCCCGAAAACGCCAGGGCTGCAAAACCAGTCCATCAGATTCGTGTACAGCGACATAGTTAAAGCCATTTTCATGAAAAACAATTCCGTCTCAGACAGATAGAAATATAAAACATGTCGGCGTTCAAATATTTTGGGATATTCTTCGTGTGGAAAAGAGAAAGACAACATGTAATAAGATGGGAGGAATGGGAGTAGAGTGCCTCAAAGAAAGCAAGATGTGCTCATCTATATAAAGTTCACTTAAAAACGCTGCTAAAGTGCATGTTCAGGGAGAAGACTGTGTATGTGGCTCGTGGTAAACCGGGGGCTTGGGGTAGAATTTGGGGGCAGTGGAATGTGTATCGTGGGACTATCTGTGCTCCCCCCCTGGTGGATACGTCTGAGGTTGCCTTGTCCCCCTGATCCTTGAGGGTTCCTTGCTTATCTGGCACATCTGAGTATAGATTTGGTTCTCCCGTGGCCCCCCCCCTACCTCTCAGTCCTCCTTCTTCTTGACCGCCATCGGGTGGTCGGGTGTGGAGTCCCCCTGCTGTGGTCCGACGCCCATTTCATGTCATCTCGCCTCGCCTTTTGTTTTTAGTTGTTATTTATGTTAAAAGGGTGTATCCTGATTTCCCTTATGTGCAGTCTGATCTTCTGTAATGTGCGGAGCCCCTGTGGGCCAGTCATTGTTTTTGCACTGTTTGTTCTCTTTTTTGACTATTAGCGGCCGGCCCAGGCGGTTGTAGGCCCGTGCTTGTACCCTTTTCTCTGCACAATAAAACTTTAAAAAAAATAAATAAATAAATAAAAAAAAACGCTGCTAAAGGTAAGTTTCACTTAACTGTAAAATTAAACTGGTTTCGTTAAACAAAATGAACAGAATCCAATAAAAACTACAATCGCAGTGTTATTTAACTCATGATATAATCTGCAACAAGCCTTAACCCATCCAAAGCGGTGGTGAACGGTCTTCAGCTGTGCGCAGAGGACCCTTGACGCGGGGCGTGGCCTGTGTCCAGGCTCTGCACGAGCTGCTCTGCTCATTGCACTCAAACCCCCTTTGTACGGCCGTGCGCCGTGTGCTCTCGTGCGTTGGGCTCCGTGCACAGCTTGTGGCTGTAGGTGAAGCAGTCAAGCCATCATCAATCACCCGGCAACCAGCACGAATCAGATCAACACAAGGCCCGTCAGAAAGACTTCGCGCCGAGTCTCATCCTACCAAGTAACCTGGGGCTGCACCTAGCTGCGCGCAGCCTTTAGTTATGTGCAGCGGTCACAGGATGCAGAGCCTGTGTCTGTCCCTGTGGCCACCTCACCACCACGGAGCAGGCAGCTCACGCCCATCGCCCATGAACGGACAATTCCGGGCTCTGCGAATAAGCCCTTGCAAATTCCATGCAATGATGTGCTTCTTCCCCTTATACATGTGCAGATGAAGCACATAATAGTACTCCACCAGTGGGGAAAAGAACTGGTGGAGACCACCATAACCGTTCTGCCGACAATGGTAGAATTCGCTGGACTAGACTGGGAAACCAAATCAGAAGCCAACTTCAGTAAACCAGCGAGCATAGTAAGAAACCTTGTCTTTGGAAACGCGAGACACACCCAAAATGTGTTTTAACAATGATCAACAGAACAATTGCACACACATGCCAAATACCTTAGGTTTTACGAGTGGTTGTGAAGAAATATTCCAGTACTAAACAGTGCCACAGTGAGAAGGAGTTCAGCTTTTTCCGAGCATTAGCATCATAATTTCAGTGCATTTTGGAGGAGATGTACTAACTTATAGCACACAGTGCAACAATTGATGCACTTCTTTGCGCTAGGAGGGGAACGCAGGGCAATGCCATATCTACTAGGATACGGCACTGCTGCTCTCTTCCTCAGTGATGGTACTCAATCAGGCTGCCTGGTGAGGCACATAGTGTGAAGGTGTATGTATAGTCAGAGTTTCAGAAACAGCTTTATTCGATTTTAAAAAACAAAACCATAAAAGCACACATATATAACATTTCATTCATAATAGGTAAAACAATTAAACTTTTAAAAATAAAAACAGGTTTTTTCCATATAAAAAAGACCTAATTCATAGAGATCCTGAATCTTATAATAGTTTTAAGAAACGTTGACACCGAGGAAATAAGAAATTCATCATCTAACATTTGCAATCCGACCAAAGCCACTCTGAATTGTCTCAGGCCTAATTTTTTTAAAACAGGTCGAAGAATACTTTTCCTGGGTTCTGAGTAATATTTACAAAAAAGAATACAATGAAGGGAAGATTGGACAGAAACCAAATCGCAAGGGCAGGGAATTAATTCCTTTAGCCAACAATTCGGCTCAGGGAAGGTAACCAATCTAAAAAAGATATCTGCCCTGAAGCGAGACAATAGCATTCGGGAGTAACAACTAGGGTCTAAATTCAAATATGGCTGAATTCCTTGATTTTGAATGAGTAGGTGGTTGGCCATGACAGTACTCTTGCATTTCTCTATCTGCCAGCGTTTTTCCGCTAAGAAATGCAGGCAAGTTTGCTTGAGCTTTTTTCTTGACAGACCCGCCATGCTATCTGGAGTGTCAAAGAATTCCTGATGGCCCATATCCACAAAGACATTCTTTAAGTATTTGAGCCATGAGATTTTTGTCGCCCCATCAAGACCTAGGCAGTCCCTTATTATATCCCTATTTAGGCCTGTCTCATTGCCAAACCAAACTTTATGCCACAATAAGATAGGCTACAGTTTAATACGATCCGAAATATATCGTACGCCCAGCTCTTGGTGACATACATAAGAGGAAGTAGACCCAGGCACAGCCAATAGGTAACGGAGGAAAGCATTCTGACAAGACTGAATGCTTGGGGTATTAACTATCCCCCAGATTCCTGCACCGTATAGCGCTATAGACACACATTTAGATTTATAAATGTCTATTAAGACAGGTACTGGGCGACCTCCTACCTTATTGGAAAAATGTTTGACAGCCCCTATTGCTCGTGAAAATGCTAATTTTCGTGTCTCGCCTGCAGCTGTCCAAGTGCCCTTCTTGTCAAAATTAATACCTAGATAAGAAAAAGTATTTACAGTCGCAATTTTTATGTTAGATAAAAAAGAATTACAATTAAGATTCTTCTTTTTAGTGCAGCACATGTTAAAGGTTTTACTTGTATTAATCTTTAGACCCCTGTTACCCATATATTCTGAAAAATTATTAATCGATCTCTGAAGACCCATTTGGGTCCGGGCCATAATTACAGCATCATCTGCGTATAAAAGAATGGGGATGTAGGAATTGCCAATTTTAGGATAATCTTGCATGTCTTCCAGGAGATAAGATGCTACCGAATTGATATATAAATTAAACAAAAAAGGAGCTAAAATGCAGCCTTGTCTCACACCCTTTCCTATAGGGAATTTGGAAGTACAATCCCCCTTGTCCCCATAGCGAACCCTAGCACCTGCCTCTCGGTATAATCCTCTAATGATTATTAGAAGGTTTGGGTCCACTCCCATGTCCTGCATTGTTTGCCAGAGTTTATTGTGGTTAATACAGTCGAAGGCTGAACTTAAGTCCACAAATGTAAGGAATACATTTTCATTTTTGGCCTCGACGTATTTAGCTACGAGGAGTGCTAGGTTCAATCCTTGCTCAGTTGTTCCCATACCTTCCCTAAAACCATATTGGAACTGAGAGAGAATACCTCTTTCATCGACCCATATTTGTAATTTGTTGAGTATAACTCTCCCAGCGATCTTCATGAGCGAATCAAGTAAGGAGATCGGTCTATAGCCTTTCGGTGTATTACGATCTCCTTTCTTGAAAATGGGCACCACGATGGCTTCCTGCCAAGTCAGGGGGAAGCCCACTTTGGTGAAGCTGTTAAAGACATTAGTTAAAAGTGGGGCCCATAGCTTAGTATTAGCCTTAAAAATGTCCGCGGGAATTCCATCCGGGCCCGGAGCTTTTCCCGCTGGACTCTTGTCGATAGCAGTCAAGACTTCCTCCAAGGAGAAGTCGACATTTATTGGGTAAGGTACTGTAGCCTGAAATCTAGGATTTAGCCCCGTTTCTACTACTGCCGCAGAGTCTTCTTGATAGAGCTCCTGAAAATAGGTCACCCATGACTCTTCAGTGATAGCTACTTCAATAGAATCTGTTGTATTATCGTTGAAAAAAGGGGCATTCACCGCTTTCCAAAAAGCAGTACTATCTTTTAGAAGGCAAGCTTCCCGTAGGGTGTGCCAGGCTTCCTGTTTAATTTTTTTTTCCTGTTTTTTACTGCCTGTTGATAAGCAGATCTGGCAGATCTAACTTCGACCATGACCCTAGGGTCTCGCTTTAACTGGGTCATTAGATGAGCATGAGTTTTGCTACATTCTCTATCGAACCATCTCTTCATCCCACTCACCCCAGGATTCCGAGGTTTCAGGAGTAACTTTCTAATTTCCTCAGAAATACTAAGGAAAGCATCATGAATTTTAAAGGGTTCCTCGTTCTCAGAGAGACAAATATTAATTTCCACTTCTTTAGAGCAAATTAATTTTCTAAAGAAGGCCACTGGTTCCACTTTGTCCCATTTTAGGGTATAACCATTCTTCCTAGCAAGTTCCAGTCTAAAGTTATATAGATTCTGGACTGTTGTATCTGACTTGCTTTTTTCCCTCGCGATCGTAAAGGACATACTAAGGGGCAAATGATCACTCATTGCTAACTCACGTGTTTTAAACCAGCGAATATAACAACAAAATCGTTTGGAAATTAACATAAAGTCAGTAACTGATTTGCAGCCCCTTCCTATGAATGTAGGGTTAAAAGGGGCTGGTGGAGAACAAAGTTCATTTACGAAACCCAAATCCAAAGAAAAAAGTATATCATTTAAGTAATTACCCAAAGGTGTGTGGGAGAAGTGTGCCGTAGGGACATCATCAACCTCTCCCAATCCGCAGATATTTTGGTTACTAGACGGGCATATAAAATTATTGAAATCGCCAGTCCAGATCACACAGGGGTCAGGGCCTTGTTTTTCATCTACATTTTTAAGGGTCTCGTGTAGTTCTTTCAGAGTCGAGGCCCATGCTTCCTTCGGAATGTTATTATAGAAGTTTATCAAAATTATATTTTGTTTGCCCCCAAACGTTAAAGACAGTATATGATAGAAGACAGAAACTGGAAAAAAAGACATTTTAGTTTCTTTTAAACAGTTTGATACATAGGTGCATAAGCCTCCTTTATTTCTCCCTCTTAATGTAAGGATTGCCGGCGTGTGAAAAGTACGGTAACCATTCATATGAATAGGGTCAACCGTCCAGCATTCCTGTAGGCAGATAATCGAATACTGTTTTAAAAACGAGATACAACTTGAATCCCCTAATCTAGCAGACAGCCCTGCAACGTTCCAAGACAGAAGTGTAAAATCAGAACCTGTATCTCCCTCTAGCAATGATCTCACATTAATAGTTTCGCAGGAAACCCCACATTCAGAAATTCCTCTTTCAGGCAGTGTATGATAGTTAATTTCCTCCTCACCCTCAATGATAATAGGAATGTTTTCAAGTTTATCCTGTTGGGAAATTAGCAATTGAACAGGGCGTGAGTCGGGAGGCAAAATTAACACGTCCTCAATTGCGACCTCCCGTGTGAGTTCAGAAGCGGTAGGATTTAGGGGTAGTCAGTCGACCATATCCAGGCAGCTAAATCTGTTTGTTGTTGAAAAGGCCTCCAGCCAACCCTGTTCGACTGGGGCCGGCCTGCCTCTTTGGAAATTAGTGTTTGTTTTATCTCTCCCTACCTGTTCCCACATGCTGTTATTTGCTTGGTGAGGGTAAAAATAGGCAAGGGGAAGTGGAATGATACTTGAGTAAGGCAGAAATGGTCGTGCCTGCTGGATGTATTTTGCAGCCTGTGTATCCTTAAAATTAACGCCAATACAATCCCCCGATATGTCTTTGTTCCTTCTGCCCACCCAACTGACTCTCCGGGCAAACAAGATTTTAGTGTGTGTGTGAGGAGGGAGTGGTCGGTTAGTATTGAGCCAATGCATTGTTTTATTCTTCAGCTCATAGTATGTTTCGATGGTATTTTCTTTCATACCAGGTACCCCTGTCAGTACGATAACGTACGGCGAGGATTCTGGCTGCAAGTCTAAACTATGTAGCTTGTGAGCACCATCATAATTAGAAGATCTATTTTCCGTTTCATTTATGTTTTGTACCATACCACTTTTAACTTTTGCGTTGACATCAGAGGATTTCTGCGGGGACATTACTCTTGTGGGTAAATTTTTGGGACCACAGAGGTTTATGGTATTGTTGTTACAGGCAGTGTCCTCTCCTTTATCCCGGGATAATCCCATTTGCCGGTCTAAAGGGGACGTAACCGAGGGGACAAGAGTTTTCTCCTTGGAGTTACTCACTAAATTGCCAAGAGAGAGATGTTCACAGAGTTCTCTAGATGAATTTGTCTTCAACGATTGATTGAATTCAAAGTTAGATGAAGCAATCTGTTCAAGTTTCTTAAGGCGCTCTTCAATCAGATTAAGTCTATCCAGGATCGGGCGAGTTGAAAGTGCTTAAACTTCCCCTATTTTTAAATAAAATCCATCATCAAGTTGCCTGGTTAAATCTACAGTTACTTCAGTCGGGGGTTGATCGACGGCATCCGAAGAATAATTAGATGCAAGTTTGGTATTTTTAGATTTCGTCGATCTTAATTCATTCCCCTTTTTTCCTCGCGGGGCAGGTTTCTGTTTTGGTTTGGCTCCTAGAGTTAAGGCAGAAGAGGAAGGAATAACCTCAGAAACAGCGTGTATTTGTGCTCGGGTAGATACGCCTTCTGTTTGGCTATTCATAAGGTCAGCCGTAGTAATTGCAGGCCTAGTTGTACTTCTAGCTGCTTTACTGACCTTTCTTTCGATCATTAAGTCCATACAAGCGTCACTACTTTAATCCTCACTAACCATGAGGTCAGTTAGAATAGGATTTGTGGTATTTGCCTTAGGTGTAACAGACAAAGCAATTTTACCTAAAGATGAACGTTTGTTAGAAGTAGGGTCCAAAGAAAGACGACGCTCTGTAACGTCAATTTCTCGTTCTAGGAGATTAGCAGCTCTTACAATAAAATTGTCCAAAGTACCTGCCATAGTAGTACCAACTACGGCACTTTTACCCCTAGGCATGTCTCCCACCAGTGACGAGAAGGTTACTTTTATCCAGCTGTGCTACGGGAATACACAGGGGGTAGTCCAGTCCTGTCTCTACAGGCTCAAACGGGCCCGCCCTTGGCCCGGGCTTCGCCCCGGTCTACGCCCCGCTCGCGTCCCGCTCGCGCTGGAAAAGGCGTACCTAATGTAGTCAGGGAAGGAGGAGGAGTCAGGAAGAGGTCCCCAGGTGCTGCCGATGATCTTGGCGCTAGGCGCCCTGGTCCTCGCAGTCCTGGCAGTGATCCCAAATTACGTTGCAAAGGATTAGTGTGTTTAACATCCAGCAGCTCCACCGCTTGCCTCACAGGAGTCGGAAGAACAGCAGGAAAGAACCAAGCCTGCGAGCGGCACCCCCTATGTATAGTATCTAGCATAGTTTGGTACCGGAACAAAAACCTTCCAGTACAAAAACAACTACGCTTAGACATACCTTAAAGCTTTTCCCACATTGCATGTGTGCTGTTCAGTGCAATGTCAGTGCAACGTGTATGCAGTGTGTGAAAAATGAGGAGAAATTAAAACATTTCTCCTTGTTAGTGCCTGCCTCGAGGTGGCATCACTTTTTGGCACTAAGCCCCGACTACCACTGTCAGTTGATAGGCCTTCGCTTCAAAAAGCAAGGGTGGTAGCAGAGAAATGCCCATGTTCCACCCATGGGATGCTCACTTAAAGCAAATGAAGTCAAAATTGCTATGTGTGTTACTTTCAGGGCTACGTTCCAGCAGAAAGCTAGTTTTGGAAAGTAAATACTTTATCAACACTTTGCACCAGGTTGATTTACTTTTCAGATTTTGCACGGGCACAAAATGTTGATAAATCTGCTTTGTTTACTCAATAACAACAGCACACTTTAGAAAAACTCTATTATGTGTGTTTTAAAATGTTGTCACTTAGTATTAATTCTAGCTCAGTTACTCCATTAGCTGTTGAAGATAGCTTTGATTTACAATAGTCACAACTACTAGAATTATACAACTGTCTGGCTATGGAGATGTTCGCATAGTTAGAAATTTGCTGAATTTGCCATGTAATACATCACTAGCTGAATAATCTGCAGATTTGAACCCCCAAAAATGTGTTTTCTAACTCAAACAGTTTAAAAGTTACTTAATATTGATGGCACGTGCTGCTGCTCAGTGGCAGGCCCTTTGATAAGCTGGACAGGTCGTCTTTCTATTGTTTATTGCTATATTGGGTGTAGGCTTGTACTAATGAGGTGCAACCAATGGCTAGAGAGCGTTACCAAGTTTTTAAAAAATTGAAATAATGAAGTAATACTGTTGGACCTGGCCCTTTTCACAGGGTTAGCCCAAAACTTGTTGCCTTCTTCCTGTATTTTTTCTGACCTGTTTTTGTTGGTGTTATGACTCTGGGCACTTTACAACTGCTGATCAGTGCTAAAGTGCATGTGACCTCTCCTGTAAACTTGGTAAGATTGGTCTACACCTGTTTGGCATATTTAGTTTACCTGTAAGTCCCTTGTACGGTGGTATCCTTCATACCCAGGGCCTGTAAATCAAATGCTACTAGTGGGCCTGCAGCGCTGCTTGTGAAACCACAGAAGTAGCCTTTCAAAGTTATGATGCTTAATATGCGGTCACTTCAGAAGCACTGCCTTGAAATATTTACCTTACTGCAAGATGACTCGCCTGATATTCTGGCAATTACTGAAACTTGGTTTGACGATAACTCTGGTCCAAACATGGCTGCAGCATTGCCCGCAGGCTATGATGCCTCATGGCACAATAGGCCTGATGGAAAAAGAGGAGGGGGAGTGGCAATCTTCTATAAAAAACAGTTGACAATGGGGAAATTAAAAGGAGAAAAACGAGAAGGAGCTGATATACTAATAGCTAAAGCTTACACCGATACCATGAGTATGGCAGTGGTGGTAGTATACCGACCCCCGAGAGCTCCCTCCAAGTTCATTGACCATCTCACTGAAATTGTCACTAACCTTCGCACACGGTTCCAACAGCTTTTGGTGGTAGGGGATTTCAACTATCACTGGGACCAGCTACCCAGAGAAGCACAAGCCCAAGAGTTGGATGAAACAATGGCCACATTGGGATTGCACCAGTTGGTAGACACCCCCACCGACGAGAAAGGTCACACATTAGATCTGGTCTACTCAGTCACTGGTTAACCTAGTAGAGACATCCCGTTGTGGATGGTCCGATCATTATCTTATCAGTTTCCAACTGACCCTAACTAGTTGGTCTCCCGTCCTCCGCCCAGATGGAAAATGGCGTGGAGTTGGAATAAGATTGAGGTAAATAGTTTGGGAGAAACTCTACGAGTTATGGCTCCCAGGGAAACATTGTCTGAGGATCCTGAAGTTATGTGCAAATCTATTTGCAATCAATTGACTACGGCCATTAATAAATTGGCACCAGCTCGCAGAATAAAAGCGGAAAAAAAGGGGAAGGGCGCCCCCTGGTTCACTGAAGATCTCAGGGGGTTGAAGCGGACCCTCTGCCACTATGAAAGACAGTGGCGTAAAACCTATGAGCCACAGACACTTCTGGAATATAGGTTTAAACTTATCAGCTACAAAAAAGCCATCCTTAAAAGGAAGGCCGATTTCTATGAATCCAGGATCCTGGCCGCCGACAATAAACAAAAATAAACTTTAAAAATGTTAAAAGAGCTCAGCCAAAAGCAAATGCAAGAAGCCCCTACCAGTCGGGAACTATGTAATAAGTTCCTGATGTTTTTTTCATGAAAAAATGTCAAAGATATCTTAATTGACATTCATAAAATTCCCACCAATCCACAGGTCCTGGTAAGGGCAAAGTCACTCAAGAATATAATGGAATCTATGACCACCTTTCCTAAATTGGACCAAGACTCTCTGCTCCACATTGCATCGAAGATTAAGTCGGGCTCACCTGCGGATCCCTGCCCCCCCAAAGATTTTCAAACTAGCCCTGCCAGCGATTGAGGTAGAAGTCCTTTCCCTGCTTAATCTTTCTCTGGAAACAGGGATAATCCCCAGAAAATTTAAGGAAGCTAGAGTGATTCCATTACTCCAAAAAGTGGGAGACAATACCACCTTTATGAAAAATTATAGACCCATCTCCCAACTCCCTTTTATAGCCAAAATCCTGCAACAACATGTTCTTAAAACCTTATTAGGGTTTATGGAATATCATCACTTACTTGGGGAAAGGAAGGCTAGCTTCCGAGCCCACCATAGCACGGAGCTAGTGATGTTGTCCATACTGGATGAAATCAGGCTCACGGTAGACGAAAAAAAGCTGTGTGCCCTGGTCCTCTTAGACCTGTCGGCCGCGTTTGACATGGTCAATCATGATCAACTTCTGACCAGAATCCGGAACATAGGCATTGATGGGACGATCCATCAATGGATTGCCTCCTTCCTGATGGACCGCACCCAAATAATTCAGATGGGTGATTGTGTGTCCGACAGAGGGCCCATAACGTGTGGAGTTCCCCAAGGGTCCGCTCTATCACCACTGTTGTTTAACATTTACTTGCGCCCTCTAGTGGTGGACCTGGCCCGGATGGATTGTCAAGTATTTAACTACGCTGACGACACCCAAATCATCCTACAAATCGAAAACACTCCCAAAGCCCATGCATGTGTAGAAGACATTCTGAGATTCGTAGTAAGTTGGATGACTCTCAATTCACTAAAGGTCAACCTGGATAAAACGGTGGTGTTGGCCATTACTACGGATAATAACCCATGGTCCTATTAATTTTGGCCACAGGAGCTGGGAGACACTCCGTCTCCAGTACCAGTGGTAAAAAGCCTGGGTATAAAAATTTACGCTAATCTTTCTTTGTCTAACCAAGTTTCCACAGTCTTTGGGACATGTGTGGGCCTACTAAGGCAATTGAGGAAACTCTCACCCATCCTCTCTTTCTCCACCGTGCGAACGGTGGAGACAGCAATGATCTTGTCTCGTCTAGACTATGGCAATGCGCTTTACATTGGGCTACCGGATAATCTGCTAAGTAAATTTCAGGTGGGAATGAATGACGCAGCCAGGTTGATTTTTAAACTTCCCAGATATACAAGGGCTACCCCCCTACTGCAAAAACATTATTGGCTTCCTATCAAGCAAAGGACCAAATTCAAGGGACTTTGTATCACCCATAAGGCTCAACATGGACAAGCCCCAAGCTACATCAAAGAGCGCCTTGTGAAATATGCCCAAACCGCTCTTTAAGATCCTCCGCGGGGAACCAACTATCCTGCCCGCGGTTTAACCTCATGAAAAAAGGAGGGTGGGCCTTCTCCGTCTGCATCCCACAACTATGGAATAATCTCCCATTCCATCTCCGATCTGAGAAGGCCCTGCTACCATTTAGGAAGAATTTGAAGACCCTCCTCTTCATTGAAGCCTGGGCTTAATTCCATTCAGTCAGGGGCCATACTCACCTGGGGGCACTGTAGCTTCCTTCCCATAGCGCTTAGAGACCTGCCGGTATTAAGCGGTTTATAAATCACAATTAACATTAACATTAACAAACCTGTCTCGGGCCTCTGCCGCTGCAGGGCCTGTGTGCACAGTTTATTGCCACAGTGACGTGGCATTTAAAGTATTTGCCAAGCCGGAGACTCCCCTTTTACTACATGTATGTCACCCCTAAGGTAGGTCCTAGGTAGCCCTAAGGGCAGGCTGCTTTTTAGGTAAAAGGTAGGACATGGGACTGTGTTGTGTGGCATGTCCTGGTAGTGACAAACAGTCTATTTGGTTTCTCACTGCTATGAGGCTGCTCCTCTCATAGGTTTGAATTGGGAATTCCCTGATATGTGCGTTCAGTGGTAATTCCTGCTGTGAAAGGGGTAGCGTGGCCATGTTTGTTATGTTTGGAATTGTGGTAATAAATCTGGCTTATTGGGCAAAGTGGATTTGATATTACTATTTTTGAAATGCCACTTTTAGAAGTCAGCATTTTTGTGTGTTAATGACTCTTTGTGCCCTGCCTGTGTTGCAGGGATTCTGCACATACACAGAACTATGCGCAGGAAACCAGGACCTTAGTGTGTAGTGGTGTAACAAAATACCCACCTTGGTGCCCAGAACCCCAATCCGACTAGCTATGGTGTCTCATTCGTTCTCCATGCTACAGCGAAGCTACCAATGATTAGACATCCTAGAGCATGTTACTCCGTCCCTCTCAGGATACGTGGGAACAAGAACACTCTTTCGTTCAAACTCTCGTACTTATCCACACCATGAGTAAATAGAGCCAAAGAATAGTTTAAAATGTTTATTTTAACTAATGCTCTATAACACAGTACACTAGCCAATACTAGCAGCAATATGCATAAGATCAAACAAATCAGCATTGTCACAATTCCATATAGAACAAAAGAGGAAATCATATTATAATGATGGTGGAAACAGGACTATAGCGCCTTGTCACCCTCCCCGTGCTAGAAGCTGGTTGATTATAATTATAGAAGACCTCCAGGCTTTGTCAGGGGGACCCCATACCTCCGAGTTCAGATGCAGGAATTTACATCACCGGACGAGCACAGCTCTTCTATCCTGGAAAGCGTTTCTCCAAGTGTCTTAACATGCATGCAAGGCAATATTAAAAGCACCAGATTTCCAGGTTTGCAGCTGTGTTCTATGTTATGGCTAGGGACGTGAGACTGACTAAAGCAAATCAACAGAGCTCATTGTTTTTTGACCTTGAACACGCTGTACAGACGAGGAGCAGAGTGTTCAACTAAATATGTGAAATGCAGACAGTTCTCATGTGAAAGCGAGCAAGCAAAGTGTTTGCGAGAAATGTGGCATGTAGTAATGTGAGCAAAAGCAGCAAAATGGCGGCCAAGCAAATAATAACTTATGCTAACTTAGCAATGTCCGCAGGTGTGTCCATATCCTCCCTACACCTGGTTGTGTATTTACCGTCTGGTTTAGACTGACAGGAGCTGGGGATGTGCCTTCACACTAGACAGTCACAATGGGGGTTAAGGTTATTTAAAGTACTGCCAAAACGAAGACTTTGTGAGTATAAGTGCAGGGTCTGTGATTCCATGATTTGAGACAATGTGTGTGACTTGCAACCAGATGCTGCTGGCTCTACATGCTGAACCTTGCCAGGGGACTATTGGGCTGCCAGTAGGAACTGCCATTGGGAATGCCTGCTCTGTTGAGTGGCCTACTGTCTTCTGGGCTGCAGGAGAGGCTACCACTTTGCCTGCCTTATGTACTGACCTGATGCTTGTTTCCCTTCTTGAGTGCGCCCACGTGACTCCAAGGATCCTAGATGGTGAGGAGTGCTGTTTCTACTCCTTGCCCTTGTGAAACCAGCGCATGGTGAGCTCTGTTTCTGCCTCTTGCCTCTGTGAAACCAGCTAGAGGAGGGATTTTGTGACTAGCGATTGGTAAGTAACGTAATTCTGGTTCAGTGCATGATGAGTGCTGTGAGTTGGTGAAAAACTAGAGGTTCTCGATCACCAGTTGGGCTCAGCGTTCCCCTCCATTTTTTCCCCACCAGATCCTGACTTGAGTCCTATGTTTCCCATGGAGCCTTTCTGTGCAACAAGGTACACTACCACTGGTAGTGAAGGGATCCTCTGCCATGCCTCGCTGTCAGAGGTCAGGGCTGGACCTCACGAGCCGCACACGGGTCAATGCATCACCCCGTGTCTTCCCCAGCTGCAGTTCGGCCGGCGGGCCATAAATCTCTTGAAGAAGCGGGCCGTGACATACAACCCGGAGAGAGCATTGCTGTCCCGCAGTACCCTCCCCCCTGCCGGTGAAGCAGTGATGATCTGGGCAGCGATGCAGCATCGACTGGAGGAAAGCAGCCCTCTCTCTCCAGAGCGCTGCAGTGTGCTCTCAAGTCTGGTGACTGCAGCAGCTGTCCTGCACATTCGATGGCAGCTGCACTCTGGCCCCTCAGTAAATGGGGGACTAAACCAGGTTGCACGCTTGTTTTTATCTTGTTTGTGCCCCCCGATATCAGGGCATACCTGGGGGGCACTGGATCTTGTCCCAAGGACGGGGTGAGACCTTGACAGAGGCCCCCTCTGCAAAGATCCAAGGATTGCCCTGAAGACACCATATTACCCATAGTAGGAGTGCAGATTGTCCTGTAGCCTACGTTTGGGGAACTGTTTACCATAAAGATTATAGTAGAGGCACAAGGACGCTGTCTCTCTGGGTTCCTTGCCGATGAAGGTGATTTGCCCAAAGTGGTTATGGTTCCAACTGACATGTGGTGATACCTGGTGATGTGGGTTTGCTCTAACGTAACTGCTGCATTTTCATGCCCTGATGTTACGATTTATGTCATTTTATACCTTGCATGATAGGATAATGAGTATCATTTCAGGTACTGCAGGTAATATACAGTGATGATGTTTTATGTTGTGTGCGACATCTAAGTATTTATGATCTATGTATGTGGTCTAATGGTTATATAAAATATGAGAGATATTTTTATATACTCCTATGTGGAGTCTCTTTTGTTTGTAGTTATTGTGTCACTGGTGTGTGTGTGTGTGGTGCGCAAACTCTTGGGATAAGCCTGACTGACCTGCCAAGCTTCAAAGGGGGTGAGCAGGGGTTATCTTGGGTTTGTATTTCCCTTACCCTGACTAGAGTGGTGGGTTATGCCTGATCTTATCTTTTGATCCGTTAGATCTGCAGATTCTCCACAGGGTGATATATACATAAATTATGAACCTTCATTTTTAAAAAACGACTGGACAGATTAACACCAAATCATTCAATTGACGGGTGACCCAAAACTTTCCAAGAAGGAGCTGAGTTGTTGAACTTTTCTGTGGAAAGATTTGTGAAGATTCGTCAAACAGCAGCAAAGTTATAATCAAACAGAAAAGTCCATTGTGGAGAAATATGGTCCTAACTATTTCTACCCAGTGGCTACCTAGTAAAGGGTAAAACAAGTCCTGCAAAATCCAAGGGAGAGAATGGGCAAATTCCTATTTATGATAAATGTAAATTATGTGAACATTCATAGAGAATTAAACATATTAACACTTTTTAAAGTTTAGGGACAGATAGAATTCTCAGTGTCAATGAATGGGTAATTTATTTAAATTTAAAGCTCCACATGAGAATACATTACTCGTTGCATGCTATTGGGCAAACATTATGTATACACTCAATCAAGTTAGATGAGCAAGGGGAAAAAACCTTGCATGTTCCAACATGTCTGGCGAAGTAACGGACAATCTGCTTCTATACATATATTTTTGTCCTTTGTTGATGTTCATATTTTTAAGTGCACTATTTGTACAAGCATGTTTGTGAGACTCCTTGACCTATTTGAAATGGCCAAGAGCTGAAGCGTGTCGGCCATCAGGCGTGTTTAACCAATAAACACTTGGGGCCTTAGAATGATGCGGGATGGATACCAGCCGACATGTAGTCTGCGGTTCTACCTGCCAAATTATGATCCGACCGCCCTAGAGGCAGTTGGAAACGTGCCATTTTGTATTGCGGCATGTGCAGCGGCCGGGAAAAGGGCTGCAGCACAAACCACAAAAGAAATAGGCATGTTTTAAACATCCATGCACCTTGTGCCAGGCACCCTGAGGTGTCTGGCACAGAGTCCATGGATGTTTGGGGGGCACCACATGTGGCCCCTAAGCCCATTAGCAGAGGCTAACGGGGATGGGGCCCCTGCTAGGGGCCTCTAAAGTCCCTTTCTGTCTGCCAATACATGGCAGTCAAACTGCCAAGTACAGGTCGCCCTTATTGTAGGGATTATGGTGCAACCGCCATCGGAAAGCAGCGGTCTGTCCCTAAAGCTGTTACTCCGACTGCCGGATCATAATCCGGCGGTCGGACCGCTTCTATGGATGGTGGTGGGACTGCCACTGACGGGCGGTCAGTGGCGGTCTCATGGCCATCGTAATGAGGCCCTTGGTTTTTGCAGCAGATGTTGAGTGAATGTAGTTTCTTTTTTGCCTATAATTTGAAAAACAGTGTGGAATAGATATCTAGATAGATAGATAGACAGACAGACAGACAGACAGACAGACAGACAGACAGATAGATAGATAGATAGGTAGATAGATAGATAGATAGACAGACAGACAGACAGACAGACAGACAGACAGACAGACAGACAGACAGACAGACAGACAGATAGATAGATAGATAGATAGATAGATAGATAGATAGATAGATAGATAGATAGATAGATAGATAGATAGATAGATAGATAGATAGATAGATAGATAGATAGATAGATAGATAGATAGATAGATACCCACTATCCCACAGAGCATGGATGACATAATGCCGGCTGACATCACTATACAAGCCTGACATCACATACAGTGATGGCCAATATGCACATTTATATTCTGCCAAATTCGTTCTGAGGATCCTTTGACATGGTCTGATGTGGCTTATCCATATAAATGGAATAGACTGTGTGAGTATGCTCATTGAGTATTATAGAGAATGAGGCCTTACAATGAGAATCATTAGGAAATGTTGGTGGTGAAGAGGGATTTTCCACAGAACTGTACATATATTGATTGGTGTTACCTGGTTAAAAATAAAAACAAATGGAAAAGCAGTGATGTGTTTATGTGCATGTTGAAGATGCTGTGCCGGAGCGCCCCTTCCCCCCTTCAATTTCCTTGCATGGTAGTAACGATAGGTGGAAGGACTATGACCCCTCATATTACACATCCCATTATATACATGTCATTGTAGGAATACCTACGTTTTTGAGACATACATTTCAATGATTTTTATTTCCCAATTCACTCTCTTGTGAATAAAAGAAAAGCATTAGAGAGTTAAAATATAGTTTTAAGCTAAAGGTACTCCCTCCCCCGGCCCCGGCCTTCCCAACTTCACAAGTTCTTGCATGTATGCTATTAGGAACTAAGTGCTGCTCTTTGTGAGCTCGCCCTAATTTTTTCATACTCAGTGTCTTCTGTGGGGAGCAAAGTACTGAGCAAGGATCTAAAATGGCTGAGTCAAGATCAGAGAGGACTGAGCTAAGACTTTACATCACTGGCACAAGATAGAATATTGGTGGTCAAGTATAACTCGGTGTTGGCCGGATTCACAGTCAAGGCTGAATGAAGACAGACAAATGATGGCTTAAAATAGCAGTGTTGATCCAGGTTGACACAGTTCTGGCCAAAGACCACTCAGCATAGGTTAAGATTACGTTAAGTGTTTGACTGCTTACATATTTCAGTGGCTCATAGCAGCAGCTTGCCATTAATCACCATTTTTTGTGTTGTGCCACTCGTACAGAGGGAATCTGCACATATAATACATTTGAGACTACAAACAAGGGCAATGAAAGTGCAAAATGGATACCTGACAAATGTCAGAATTAATCCCACCCGTAGCCCGCCCACAATCCACTCTTCTAGCTCAATTTGATGAGTACCTGCACTTATATTTTCCCAGTTAAACCACTGGCAATGCGACTCTAATAAAACAGCCTCTCTAATTCTTTAATCTAGTGCCTCGAGGCGGAATGTATTAATTCACATTGCCTCGTTTCCGCTTCTTGTATTTGTCCTTACCCGATAGGGTTAAAGTGTTTGAAAAGTCGCATACACCAGGGATTTAAAACTGTCATCATGGCAACAGTTTGTGATTTCATAAAAAGAGGCGCTCCACAACCCAGAAGCTGGCTGCTGATTTACTGAACTCCTTTTTATGAAACCAAAAGCTGCCGTGCATTCACACGCCCCCCTTCCTTCTGATATTTGCGCGAGAAGAAGGTGGTTGCAAGTTGTGGCTTACCTGTAACTTCACGCCTCTTCAAGCAGGTGTTGTTTTTTTCACAACGGTTTATGCGTGCTCGGAGAGTTCAGCAGTGACTGCTAGTTTAGTTCTATGGGCAGTCTCCACAGATGAAATGGCGTCCCTGGAGCGCTGTAATGAGTGTGGCCCCTCGGTGCGCACCTGTCTATGAATAAGGAAGCCAGCGTTTCACTCCAAGAACGCTTTCGTTTCTGGGTGCGGCGAGCACAACAAAGCCAGCCACGAATTCCACAGACTTGTTTTGTGAGTCCGACGTGATGCCCAGCAGCGGTCTACCTACATTGAGAGTCACAAGAGAGGCCGGATAATCTTGTTCCTGTTCCGTCTCAAACAGCCACACCGCTCAGCTGAGCACGAGCTGTAAAAGTCCCATCCAAGGGTGATTCCGCTGAAGGTTCCTTCCATTGAATGATGTCAAGAGTTGTCAATTCTGCCAACAAATGGAGGGAGGGTCTTCAACCCTTATTTTTGGTTTTCATTAGTGATACAGGGATGAGTGATTGAACCATTTGCCACATAATCCATTATCTGCTGCTTAATCTGCAGATTTTAACTAAATAGTAGTATATGTGGGGTAGCTGATGAAACTGATAATCAGGTGATCCATTTCAGCCATACTAGGAAGGGTGACCTTATGAACGAAATATTGTCGGAATTGGGTTTAGTGATCTTAAATAAACTCGATAATTCATCGGATCAGCTCCAGGCTACTTACTTGGGCAGGGGCTGGGCAACAACGATCGATTATTTCCTGATCTCAACACATCTGGTAAGCAGAGCCCAGAATTTTAGACTATTAGTCACTGCATTAAGCGACCACGCAGCCTTGGCTTTTAACTTGATCACTGAAAAGGGAAAGTTCAAACCATATTCCCTGATGACTGCCCTCGCCCAGAATAACATCCATCTTGCAAAAATGAATGGTTTTACTATAGGGTGGGGGAAGATAGATCCGGAAGTCATAACCACGAAGGTGATCCAAGCAACATATCCCGCCATCGTGAAGTGTTTAGATGGTGACACTAGCCAAGAGGAAGTGTTGTACAACTTCGGTATAATCTTGGAGGCAGCAAAAAACCTACTGACACGCAAGAATAAAGGAAACCCAAATCAAAAAAAAGGATGGTTCAATCATGAATGTACGGCAGCCAACAAACTATTAAAAACTGCCCTAACTAACTCTGAAAAAGATCAAGATGAGATCCGCAGGCTAAGGAGGTCATACCGTTTAGCCTGCAAAATAAGGAAGCAGAAAATAAAACAATCTTTATGGGACCAGTTACAAGAAAGCTCACGATCCAGAAATGGGGCATTGTTCTGGAGGGTAGTAAAGACTCCCTTCCTGTCAGATAGCGGTGATCAACCAACTATTGAGGTAGCAATCGATGGCCCAACATGGGTAAATCATTTTTCAAAAGTATTCAGGAAAACGCAAGTTCCTGATATACTAGACGCAGAAAACGTTATCCCCCAAGAAATTTTACTTCCGATTGCCCTAAATTTTGATCTCCAGGAAATCATAAAAGCTGTCCAGGCAAGTAAAAGTGGGAAAGCCCCCGGCCCAGATGGAATACCGATCGATTTCTTTAAGTTTAAACTCGATCTCTGGGCCCCAATTCTAAAGGTGGTCTTTGATGCCACCATGCAACGTGGTCTACTTGAAACGTGGTCCCAATCGATTATGATTCCGGTTTTTAAAAAAGGGAATAGAAATGATGTGTCGTGTTATCGACCAATATCATTGTTGGACTCACTTGGCAAAGTATTGGGGAGGGTGGTGTTACAGCGACTGCAAGAGTGGGCGGAAGACCATAATATATTATCGGACTTACAGTTTGGCTTTTGGGAGGGCTTTGGCACAATAGAGCAGGCCCTTAATTTAAGCCTATTGGTGGGGAAATATGTATCAGCTAAAGAAAGTAAACTCTACATGGCATATGTCGACCTCTCTGCGGCATTTGACTGTGTTTCCCATTCCAAGTTATGGTCCGTTCTCACTGCCTTAGGCATCGACTTCGCCCTGGTGAATCTCCTACGTGCACTATACTCGGGTGCCTCGTCCCGGGTCCGTTTTGGGGCCCGGGGCGAGGTATCCGAGTCTTTTGGGGTGGAACGGGGGGTGAGGCAGGGTTGTGTCCTGGCCCCCTTCCTTTTCTCTCTCTACACAAATGGCCTGGAGGTGGAGATGTTGCAAGGGGCTCAGGACCTCCCTCGCATAAAAGATCGCCTCATCCCAGCGCTTCTCTATGCGGATGACGCAGTAATTATAGCGCGTACTCCGCGAGAGTTGCAAAAATCACTAGATAGGTACTCTAAGTTCATGGGTAACTTGGACCTTAAAATAAACATCAAAAAAACCTACGTGATGGTGGCAGGGAAAGATAGAAAGCGGGGTAAGTCCATCTTCTTAGATAAAGAGAGGTTGGAGTTTACTATCCAATATCCGTATCTCGGAGTTATGATTGATGAAAAGCTCAATTGGAAAGCTGCAATTGATGCTAGAAAACATCATCTCCTGCGAGCTATTATGGCCCTTGTAAAATTCGCTCAAAAATTGGGGAAAAGACCTCCCGTAGAATTATTGCGCATCTATGTGGCGAAGTGCCAGTCAACTGCACTCTATGGGGCTGGTCTGTGGGGCCACAAAAACACACATGCTCTGCAAGTTGCAGAGAATATTTTCATGCGATTTCTTTTGATGACTCCGAAACGTGTGTCCACTTTCTCATGCCATGCTGAATTAGGCATGGCCCACATCGAGGACTTGGCAAAAATCCAACCCCTCTTACTATGGCGCCGTATCTGGGTATCAACAAGAAATTTAATTACAAAGGCGATTGTAACTGACGTAATGTCTTTGGAGTATGTGAGTAAAATCGAGTGGCTAACATTTATAAAAAGATTTCTTACTGATTTAGGTTGTCCTAAATACTATGATAACCCTGAATCTATGTCTGAAATCTCCAAAAAAGAATTAAAAATTAAAGCTCTCTCGCATTTGGAAGAACTCCGGTTAACCAAGGAGATAAGAAAGCCTTCTGTCCAACACTCCTTGATTGTTGCAACCACTTTGTATATTGAGCCATACCTGACCTATGTGGATTCCCGATTTGAGCGTCTCCTGTTGACACGCTTTAGATTGAATATCTTCCATAAACTTGTGGCTTTTCCCAAACGTAACTCTTGGAAAGAGGCATCAGTAGTATGTCCATGTGATGATACTTCAGAACAAACAACTATGCATACTGTTCTGTTTTGTAAGTTTTATGCTGAACATCGCACTTTATGGTTGATTCCCCTGTTAAGATCTCTTGGTTTTAAACAATGTCGTCCTGCTATGCTGCACTTACAATTTCTCAACACCACACTGATCACAAAAACTGTGGCTACGTTTTTAAAATGTATTTATAACCATAGAACAAATCTTGGTTGAAATATCTTCTGTGATTTTAAATATTAGAATGTAACTGTATATTAAGTAAGTTATGAATTTTCTGTATGCTCTTTTATGGTTATAAATGTCTGTGTATAACCGAATAAAGATGATTTATTATTATTATTATTAACTAAATAAAAATGTGTTTCTCGCTCAATCCGATTAAAGTGACGAAATACACGACGACTTGTATTCCTGCGGACCTGAAGGACCTTCACAGAGGTTGCCTGGTCATGTAAGTTTCTTATTGCTGTGTTTCAGTAGTAAATTAGTACCAACAAGGTGAAATCTTTTCCTCGACAGCGTTACCAGGTGGAAAAATAACAACAAATTAAGTGATACTATCACAAAATATGCAGCATTACCCTGCATACATTTCCTTTTCTTTCCACACAATTTTTTAAACCCTGCTATATAACTTGGTCCTCCTCTACCGCATAATTCCAGTGGCCCTGCTAATTTCTGCCATTTGCATATCCCTAGTGCAGTGGCGTCCACCACAAACAAAAAGTGGTGGGGTGGGTGGGGGAAGCGTTGGGGCGAGTTTAATAATCATAAAAAAAGGAAGACTTACCTGAATCTGCGCTGTTCTTCTACCTTCTTCCTTGTCCCAGCAGGCACTGGGGCAGCATCACAGACTCCCTGTGCAATCCCCGGGGATTGGCCTGAGCGGGCTTCTTTGTGCTTTGCTCAGGACAGGGAGTCTGTGCTGTTTTTCCAACCTTGCTGTTTGAGAAACCTAAGAGCGCATGTGTATTTGTCCGGCCTAAGACGGCCAGCCAAACACACATGCACACTTATAAAAGGAACAAACCTGTCCTCCTCCTCCCACCCATGGCCCAGGCCACTGCCCTGCCCCTCCCTGCACACACTGGCTCAAAAACATAAAATTATAGTATATCGTTTTATTTTTCAGGTGTGCTGCCTCTGAACCTTTGAGCCAGTGGAGCGATGCTCCTCCGCCATTGCTGAGGAGCTGCCCCTGCCCTACTGCCTACAAACCGTTGCACCCTCTAACGGCTGCCTCGAGCAGCAGAGTGAGAAAGAGAAACCTCCGCAGGTCTTTCTCGGTCCGAATGAACCCACTTCAATAGACAATGGATCAAACTTTGGTGTAACCCGTACACATTTTTAGGTCGAGCATTCGAGACCTCTTGTCTCAATACTTTTATGTGTATGTACTTTGTGGGCTCTGGTGATCAGCCCTAGGACTTGTCTGCTTCCCATTAGGGACTTTCTTTTTCTGTACAACTGCCTCTATTTAACTGTCTCAACAGAAAACGGCCAGTAGAGGTCAGTAAAATACCAGAATTGCTTTCTGTTTGTTCATCTCCCTCTATTTATAGGCTTGATAGAAAACGACCAGTAGATGTCAGTAAAATACCAGAATTGCTTTCTGCAGAGGGACCTTCTTTTTAAAAAAAATTCTGGAAACTACCTCTATTTAACTTTCTTAATAGAAAATGACTAGCAGAGGTCAGTAAAATACCAGAATCACTTTAGCATTCTCTAGATTCCAGTCCATAGAAATTGTCTTCCACGAGCACCCACAGACAGTAATATATTTTTCAAATTTTGTATTTTCAGTGATATGACCACCGAAGGCCCTGATTGTTTTAAAATCAAAAGCAGAGCTTTGGACTATACCATTTCTGGCTGAAAGGAAATATTTCCAAACATGTGTTCCCATACCTGGCGTAGCACTGAAGGAGTATGTAGTTCCTGTAGGGTGCAGAAAGAAGAGAAGGAGGCTAGGTTGTTCAACACCCTTACTCAGAAGTAGAGTGTGGGTGTCTCCCAATTTGGGAAGTGGGGCCCTCAAACATCCATTTGGGTGTCATGCTTCATCACATGGCTTGCTCCTCGTTAGGCTGGTGCTGCAATGCCTGACGGGCACCCTATGAGGGACTCTTTGCCTGGGATCATTTTCCAAAGCCGTTTAGGTGAGATGTGTGTGTGAGGGGCCTAGTGGTGTAGATGTGAGGTGATGTGAGGAGAAATAAAATGAGGCAAGGTGGTGCTCCAAAATGAATTTTAATCTGCAAGCCTACTCGTCTCAATTAAAACCAGAATAGGGATACCGCCAACTATAATGGTCGGAGGTGTCTATAGGTGTGTAGTCATGGTCAGCATGTTTCTTGCCTTATGTGTGTAAATCACTTGGCAATTCTTCAGGACCTATCTTGATGCACTATCTACATGGGTGGTTAGTTATGGAAAATTAACCAATCACTCTGATGACCTTTCAATGAGGTACCTTTATAATACAAATCGTGGGACTAACATAATGACATTCGAAACAGAGAGAGAAAAACGACTGTACATGAATAAGGTATGCGCATACAGTAATGATGCCTCCAAAATGAAATTAAAAACATGCCACAACCACATGCACAAGTGGTTAGTGCAACTAAAGAGTTGCATGGCCATACAAACATAATAAGCAGACTTGTGGCACAAGTGACATATACAAAACATACTGGTGTCATTGGTGGTAACCAATCACCGTAGGACATGGCGCGATGGAACTCACCCAAGTCAGGTTCAAGCCACGCCTCATCAATAGTTAGGCAGAGCAACGATTGTTACAAAAGCTAACTTCATGCTGGTTTTGAGGAGAGAAAGGGGGAAGATAAAGACACGATGGGTATAAGCAAAGATGGAAGGTTGCCCAAGGATGAGCATCCGGTCAAAGTGGCGTAGGTCTCTGGTGTCAAAGGGGGGAGAGGGGGCGAAGGGGGAAGAACAGCGGGGCCTGCTTACTTACAGTTTTCCTGGAGAACAGGTGCCGGGAACCTACCCCTCGCTCTGCCTCAATGGGAGGAAGCGAGGTGTGTGAAGCTGGTAGGTTTAAGTAGCAGCGAAACGAACTGGAAGTGGAAGGTCAAGGGACATGTGGCGGTCATCTTTGAAGAGGATTGAAGCTACAAGCTCCCGGTCAAAACAGTGGCGTCATCTTAGAACGTGGAATGCATGTGGCATCCACAGGTCGATAAATATATGACAGCCATCTTTGAAGGGGGTAGAAGCTTAAAGCTATTGACTAAAGCTATGGCGGCCATCTTATAACGTGGAATGACCATAGCATCCAGAAGGTGGGTACTGAATTGGATGGGTCAAGCGTGCGCGTGTATGCGCTAAAGAGTGTCCATCCTCGTGGGACATCTTGAGGCCAACACCATTGGCAGTATAAAGGGGTGAAGGAAGTCCCCAGTTGACTGACATTATTGGTCTGCAGGTCAAAGTCAGACAATCATAATGGGACACACAGGTCACGCAGTGGAGTGATTTCAAGTGGGTGAATTCCCGGCATTAGGATGTAAACACTGACACCTCTACATGTGATAAATCCCGATGGGATGTCATGATAGTTATCACATGTAAGAGGTGAATGAGGGAGTCCACAAGGCCATGGCGACAGGGACTATATGAAGCCAGGTTTGGTTATTATGGCAAAGTAGTTCGTGTTCAAGGGATACTGAGTCCCCGCTGGTGATGGCTAGTATCTGCAGTTAGTGACCTCAGCTGCATGCAGTGGGAATCAAGAGGGCAGATAGTAGGGGAAGGAGGAGGCTTTAATAATTTACCTCCTCCCACGGAATATCCTCATTGAGCCCATCTCTGTCGCAGGATAGCCTGAAAATCCAGCCTTGCTCTCTCCTGAAGAGGCCTTGTTTGCTAAGGTTGGGTTGGGCCTCAATCACTGCCCACCTTAAGCAATCAGGTGTGTGTCCCTTCTCTGTGAAATGTTGACAGAGTTTGGTAGATTAGTCGGTTACAGAGTATGTTGCTACGGTGCTCCATAATCCTGACCTTCACTGCCCTGGTTGTCATGCCAATGTACCTCTGTTTACAAGGGCAGGTAATGGTGTAAATACAATTGGTGTGAGATCTTTGGACCCATCTTAAGTTGGGCGATTGAGCCACATGCTGAGTGATCTGTGACCGGAGGTAGACTCCATAAAGTTGGTTGGCTATTCTGGCGTGGACCAGGGCAGGGACATGTGTGGACCAAGAGGTCCTTCAAGTTGCTGGTACGTTTGAACACAAACCTGGGAGTGGCCAGTGCGAGGTTCCCAGTCTGTAGGATAACCCAGTTGTTTCTAATGATTTGTTTAATCTTGTTTGAATGTGGGGTGAATGTTGTCACACAGGTCAGTATGTCCTCCTTATTTTTGGGTATTTTCTCGAGTAAGGCCTCCTTGTTATTGATCCTAGCCCTCTTCCTGGCAGTGTTAATGCTATGTACCGGGGAATCCCTTTGTATTAGGTTGTTTGTGAGTTGTGATTCCACATCATCATAATCCTAGGTGGTTCTTCAACTAATCCGAAGGCACAGGAACTGCCCAAACAGAAGGTTCTCCCTAAGAGCCTTTGGATGATGGCTCCCATACAGTAACAAACTGTTACGGTCTGCTGGTGTTTTGTGGACCCTGGTGTGTAATCTACTCTCCATCAGTGTTATCTCCAAATCCAGAAATGGAATACGAGTATCAGAGATGGTGTCTGTGAAGCGTAAGTACGGGTTGAGAGTTACATGTCTGTACATCCCCCTTCAAGAATACCAAGATGTCGTTTATGTACCTTCTCCATAGGAGTATGGTCTGGGAGAATGGGTTAGAGACTAACCCTGGGGGGAGCTTGTGTAGTCTCGCTACGCGGAATTCCGCAAAGCCGCAAAAAAACTCTGCGAGCTGCACAAATTTCCACAAACGCACGGAGTTGCTTGTTCTGCCCATTCGCAATGTGTTTTTCCTGTTCGGGAACACATATTGCTTGTTTGGGGACGCTTTTTGCGTGCTCGGGGGAAATATTGCGCAAACTTCACTGCGCGGTCGCCAAATGGGTGCGGCCATCTTGTTTTTCACTTTTTGCTAGGGTTCTGGGCCTGTTTTTCTATCCTCCCTATATCTGTTTAATCCTTTGTTTGTAGAAACTTTTTTCAAATCTTTTTTTATTTATTATCTATCCCTCTCTATTCCTGATTGTATATTTTGCTTTTTTCCTACTTTTTGCATGATTTTTTCCTGCATTTTGCACTCTTTTTCTATTACTTGCTGTTTTCATTTCTTTTACTTACTTTCTTAGTTCCTACCTTTTCTTTTCCGCCCCCGCCTACCCAGAACTATGGTAAAGGGCCGGGGAAGTCTAAGGTGAGGGCTCGGAGTGAGAGCCGTGGCGCCCACAAGGGGTGCAGGTACGGGCCTTATTCAGTGAGGTGGAGGTGGGTGCACAGTTTTTTTTATCCAGCACTACCTCCCCTTAACCCTGGCAGCTGGGGGCAGGCGGCAGGGTACGGGCTCTGGGAGCTTCACCGGCGGTGTGTAAGGGTGCGCCGGGCAGTGTTTCGATGCTCTGGGGTCCGGCGCACCCATAACCAATGGTTGTGTGGGTGGTTGTTGTTGCGAGTGTGTGTGTGGTTGTGGTTGTGGTTGTGTGTGTGTGGTTGTGGTTGTGTGTGTGTGTGTGGTTGTGTGTGTGGTTGTGGTTGTGTGTGTGGTTGTGTGTGTGGTTGTGTGTGTGGTTGTGTGTGGTTGTGTGTGGTTGTGTGTGTGGTTGTGTGTGTGTGGTTGTATGTGTGGTTGTGGTTGTGTGTGTGGTTGTGTGTGGTTGTGTGTGTGGTTGTGTGTGTGGTTGTGTGTGTTGTGTGTGTGGTCGTGGTTGTGCGGGTGCGGTTGTGTGTGTGGTTGTGTGTGTAGTTGGGTGTGGTTGTGTGTGTGGTTGTGGTTGTGTGTGTGCTTGTGTGGGTGTGTGTGGTTGTGTGTGTGGTTGTGTGTGGTTGTGTGTGTGGTTGTGTGTGTGGTTGTATGTGTGGTTGTGGTTGTGTGTGTGGTTGTGTGTGGTTGTGTGTGTGGTTGTGTGTGGTTGTGTGTGTGTGGTTGTATGTGTGTGTGGTTGTGTGTGTGGTTGTGTGTGTGTGGTTGTGGTTGTGTGTGTGGTTGTGGTTGTGTGTGTAGTTGTGTGTGTGTGGTTGTGGTTGTGTGTGTGTGGTTGTGTGTGTGTGTGGGTATGGTTGTGTGTGTGTGGTTGCGGGTGTGGTTGTGTGTGGTTGTGGTTGTGTGTGTGTGGTTGTGTGTGTGGTTGTGTGTGGTTGTGGTTGTGTGTGTGTGGTTGTGTGTGTGGTTGTGTGTGTGTGTGTGGTTGTGTGTGTTTGTGTGTGGTTGGGTGTGGTTGTGTTTGTGTGTGGTTGTGTGTGTGTGGTTGTGTGTGTGGTTGTGTGGTTGGGTGTCATTGTGTGTGGTTGTGTGGTTGTGTGTGGTTGTGTGTGTGGTTGTGGGTGTGGTTGAATGGTTGTGTGTGTGGTTGTGTGTGTGGTTGTATGTGTGGTTGTTGGTTGTGTGTGTGTGTGTGGTTGTGGGTGTGGTTGTGTGTGTGTGGTTGTGTGTGTGGCTCTGTGTGTGTCTGTGTGTGTGTGGTTGTGTGTGTGTGGTTGTGTGTGTGGTTGTGTGTGTGTGGTTGTGTGTGTGGTTGTGTGTGGGGTTGTGTGGTTGGATGTGGTTGTGTGGTTGTGCGTGGTTGTGTGTGTGGGTGTGATTGTGTGGTTGTGTGTGGTTGTGTGTGTGGTTGTGTGGTTGTGTGTGTGTGTGGTTGTGTGTGTTGTTGTGTGTGTGTGTGGGTGTATGTGTGGTTGAGTGTGGTTGTGTGTGTGTGGTTGTGGTTATGTGTGTGTGTGTGTGGTTGTGCGTGTGGTTGTGGTTGTGTGTGTGGTTGTGGTTGTGTGTGTGCCAGTAATACTAAAAGCATCTCAAGATAAAGGAACACAAACATTGAGTTTGTGGAAAGAGAAAGAACGTTATAAGTCAAACGGGCACAGCAAAGCATTAACACAGCAACAAAACAAACAAGATCGCTTAGCGAAGAGTGAGTGCTGATAATAGACACACACAGCCCATCATCTTAAGAGTTCGATTGCAGCCAATGTGCACTCAAACCTGCCCCCTCCTTGTGAGTTGCACCCCATATTTCATGAGTTGTAACTGCTGCACCCAGCATAGCGCTTTGAGATCTAAAGCGCTACATAGGTATAATCGATTAACCAGCCTCCAACATGCTGGGCTTTTAAAGAGAATGTGCCAAAAGTGTCCAGCTTCCTCATCATGTCCTCAAGAAAGCGCCAACGAAAGGACTCCCTGAATGGTGCAACGGACATGAAGCAGCCGCTGCGATCAGAAACAAACACTGTGAACGTTGTCCAGTTTCACAGTAACATTTCCTTAATGTTCTTTAAGTCACAAAACAGTAATACTAAAAGCATCTAAAAATAAAGGAACACAAACATCAAGTTTGTGGAAAGAGAAAGCACATTGTAAGTCAAACGGGCACAGCAAAGCATTAACACAACAACATGTTCTTTGATGTTTGATGTTCTTTGAACGAGAACATCAAAGGGGCACCGCGAAAGTGATCACGGGCGAAAGTGAAAGTGATCGCGGGCGCTTAATGAGCATGCCGAGGTTTGCCGGCCTCTGCTCCTAAGCGCGCGCCCGCGCACATGCACTGTAGCTCTAGGCTGGCCATGGTAGCATTTTTTGAGCCCTCACAAAAAGTCTCACCAGGTCAGCGCATGCGCTGGGCCAGGTGAGACTTAAAAACAAGCCCTGGGAAAAACAAGGACTGTTTTTTTTGCAAGGTTTTTGATTCAAAGGTTTGAGGTTGTACTTGTATTTCAGAATGGAATACTCCCTTGACTCACTGTAGTTTGCAAACACAACATATATTTTGTGCATGCCTATTATTTACCCTACACTTAATCACCTCCCTCCAACTCCGAGGCCCATTTCCCCTCCAGTCCCCTCCCTATGTCAGCCATGGGTGGTCTCTCGGCTGCATGGTAACTAGTACTTACAAATCAATCAGTATGTCATCATCATCATCCTCACTTGAGTGACATGATGTCATGACGCCGTTTCTCATCATCCATAAGACTCTGATCATTAACCATCATCATGTGCCTTATTGCAGTAGTGTAGTCAGGGTGAAAGTAAAATTGTATGAGCATTTGCTATTGATTTAACAGAGTATTGTCGTAATGGAAATATATAATTCTGTAGTACAGCTGCCCCACATGCAGACAGGAGTAAAGTACATGAGTCTGCAACACAAGTATGTCTGTCTAGGCCAGGAAACAAGCTGACTGAGCAGGCATGCCTACAAGATTAATTGTGCTAAACAAGAGAGAGGAAAAAGAATACTTCTACTCTACTCCATACTTTGTGCCTGAAAGTATAATCATCACATCCAAATCTCAGGGGCAGAGGAAGGGAAGTTAGGAGAAGAGGAGGATACGACAGCTGCTAGTGCTACTGCTACTACTACTATGCCACTATAGTTTTATGTGTGTAATTTAATTTTGTGTGACTGTTTTGCTAAGGGTATTGGTTACAATTCTCTTTTTTTTCCTTTCTTGATATAGCTACTCCTTCCCAAACCACTAGGCAGGAATTGGTGGCCAGGGCCCGGCAAAGGAAGCTGGAGGCCATCCAGGATGAATATCGCTGGCTGGTGGTCCTGGCGGAGGAGGAGGTCGCGGCAGCTGTAGCTTCTTCCTCCAATACCCCAGGGCCCAGCCAGCCCCCTGTGCCTCCGGTGGTATGGTGCTGTGTTCTGGCAGCTGCCCGCCGCCCATCACCAACATCTACTGCTGCCCACCCCTGTTGTTCCAGCAGGAACTTTCAGCGCCGTGTGATCCTCAGGGTGACGCGCCTGGAGGCTAAGCTGGAGGAGGTCCCGAGAACTAGCCGGCATCCCTACTGCTAGACGTCATCATCACCGACCTCAGTCTTTGACTCTTGCCCCTTTTTAAATCTTTTTTTTGGTGGGTGGGATGTTTGGACTAGTTGGGGAACCTTGGGGTTTACTTTTTCTTGAACTTGGACATGGACATTTATTTAATTTACTGGACATTGGTTGGGGTCAGGGAGAGGGGTGGGCCAGGTGTTGTGGATTTTTCTTCTAGTTTATATTTGTTAGGGTAATACATTTATAGTTTTCCAATACATATGATGCAAATCTTTTCTGGGGGGTGTTACTCTTTTACGTCACCTTGTTTGTTTGTTTCCCCCTTTTGCTGCAGGGCTGCAGCCAGTTTTTGAAATCTGCCAATAGTGTAACACACCAACAGATAGATGCAGTACCCTCAGTTGTCCTACTACCGTCAGTCTCTCCTCCTAGTCTATGCATTATGCAAATAAAACCCCTTTGTAGTATGTGCTCGGAAAGATGTGGGTGTGTGAAATAATACATTTCCATAGTATATACATTATTGACTTCCCCACACTTCTTCTCTTACCTGTGATTGATGTTTAGGAGAAGCAATGGCTGCATGGTGATGGTTTGGCTTCCTAAGGTGCCATGGTGGTGCAAAATAAGAAAATAAGACAAGTTAGTCACCTGAAGGAGACTAGGGTAGTAAAAGTACAGCAAGTAGTGAGTGCACAAGAAGTAATTAGTTAGGCATATTTCCATATGCAACGGCGGCGACATGTGGTGCCAATAACTCTGTTCAACACAAGCCGATCCCATATGTGTAACTGTGTCCTGAATGGCAGTCACCCCAAGTCTGTGGCAGCGACCACAGCACCACACTCCCTTCGATCAGTGAGGCATAATTCAATATGCAAGGCCGGCAACACGTAGTCCCACTAACCCTCTTTAACACAAGCCAATCCCACATGTGTAACTGTGTCCTGAGTCCTGAATAGCAGTCACCCCAAGTCCGTGGCAGCGACCACAGCACCACACTCCCTTCGATCAGTGAGGCATAATTCGATATGCAAGGCCGGCAACACGTAGTCCCACTAACCCTCTTTAACACAAACCAATCCCACATGTGTAACTGTGTCCTGAGTCCTGAATAGCAGTCATCCCAAGTCCCCGGCAGCGACCACAGCACCACACTCCCTTTGATCAGTGAGGGGTATTTCCATATGCAACTACAGACTCCAGTAGGCAAGTAACTATCACAGTCCTACACCCTACATATTATCCTTTTAGTATCCCCGCTTCTAGAAGTTTTTTTTAAATATCAGTTATAGCTTTACTACAATGATCAAATTAATCTTCAAATGCAAACTGACATGGACTAGCAGTCTACACTGCAGGCAGTACAGCTCGCAATTCCAATTTTAAATGCTAATTTCTAATAATAAGATTGTACTCAGAAAATACATCACTTTGTCATTGTATTCTATACTTATTTCATCTTTTCATCATATGCCTACACTGCACTCAGTAGGGCTCACAATGAAAGTTATTTCTTCATTCATTAACTACAGAGTCTACTAGGCAAGTAACTATTACTGGCCTCAAATCTACATAATATCCTTTTAGTATCCTTTCTTCTTGAACATTTTTTATATCAGTTAGAGCTTTAGTACAATCACCAAATTCATTTTCAAGTACAAACGAACACTCAGCATTCTACACTGCGGGCAACAGACCTTGCAATTTGAATTTGGACATGTGGTGCCAATAAACACTGTCCAACACAAACCGATCCAACATGTGTAACTGTATCCCGAGTCCTGAATGGCAGTGACCTCAAGTCCATAGCAGCGACTACAGCACCAGACTCCCTTCAATCAGTGAGGAATATTTCGATATGCAAGGCCGGCGACACGTAGTCACACTAACCATCTTTAACACAAGCCAATCCCACATGTGTAACTGTGTCCTGAGTCCTGAATGGCAGTGACCCCAACTTCGTGGCAGCAACCACAGCACCAGACTCCCTTCAGTCTTATTTGTTGTTCTTTTCTTAAAATATTTTTTTTATATGTAAATCTATACATGACTAAGATTCTTCTTTGTCCAACCGCACAGGGACACTTCCAAGCCCAAGAAGGTTATTGGGTGTATGATGGTAATGTGGAAAGAGGGTGCGTTACCTGCTGTTGTGGGGAGAGGCAGCGTCAAAGGGGTATCTATCACAGAAAGAACTCTGATATGTTTTCACAAATGCCTCGGACAAATGCCAGCTGACGGACTGAATCACAAAATGGTTTTTCAATGCTTATGTAGTGTGAGTTATGAACAGTTTGCACCCAGGCTCACAGAGGGACAGCTGTGGCAAGTCTGCTTGACTCACAGACGCAGTACTACGAGCGCCTCATTGTAGCTATCCCTGCCCTGCTCCGTCGTACACCACGCCACTCCGATTACGTTCCATTGTTGGCCCCAAATAGCTACCCGTCGCTGGCATACTCGCTGTTAGTGTGCAGGTCAGTGGTCTAGTTCTCAACATCTCACGGCCACTCTCTGAGGGCAGGTTTGCACACACACCACACCCATCCGGCACATGCGTCCCAGGCCATGTGACCACGTAAATATAACAGATCGACAACATCACATCCTTTATTGTCAGTGCTGACTAGATCACGGACGCTCCACGTGTCTCAACCATAAAAAGTCTTTGTAAAGTTGCGCAGAAGGTAAGTCACACCCTGATCTGTATAGCTGTCAGGGGCCTACCACCCCCTTGGCACGGACTTCAGATGGACAGGGTTAGTGCCACCCGCAGCTCATATGACCATCAGGGGTCTACCACCATGTGGCACGGACTTGAGTTCCACAGGCTTAACAGCCCCAAAAGCTGATGTGGTCTCCACCATTGATGACTCAGGACTCAGCGACATGTGTGAGATCTGCCGGGCCATGGAGAAGCTGATGTGGTCTCCGCCATTGATGACTCAGGACTCAGCGACATGTGTGAGATCTGCCGGGCCGTGGAGAAGATGATGTGGTCTCCGCCATTCATGACTGAGGACTCAGTGACATCTGTGAGATCGGCAGAGAAGCTGATGTGGTCTCCGCCATTCATGAATCAGGACTCAGCGACATATCTGGGATGCATGGAATTTTGAGGGGCACGTGGAGTGCCCACTGCTGCATACTCCGCTGGCACCAGGTAATTATTTGCTCATGGATGTGCAGGGGCGGTAGTGTCTCTCTCTCTCTCTCTCTCTCTCTCTCTCTCTCTCTCTCTCTCTCTCTCTTTCTCTTACTCTTACTTCTTTTCCTTCTATCTCTCTAACTCTCTCTCTTCCTTCTCCCTTTCATACTCCCTTTCTTTCCTTCCCTCTCTGGCTTTTTTTTCCTTCTCTGTTTCTCTGTGTCTCTCTCCTTTGATATGCCCATTACACACGTCCTTATTTTGTGCTTTATTTTCCAGGCTCTGTCGTCGACATCCATGGTCCCCACAGGAGTGTACTGCCTTGTTGTTTTGTATTGTTTTTGATACATTTTGTTTATTAGTTTATCGTTCACATATAAATGTTAATAAAAAAATAAAGTTTGAAAATAGTTTATCATTTACATATTTATGTTTATAAAAAAATAAAGTTTTTAATAAAAAATTAATAACGTTTTTGGTTGTTCTCTGGCTGTGTGACTCTTTCTTGTTCTTATTACTGTTATTTGATGGAGTCCACGATGGTGTTAAATTTTGGGGCACTTATCGCGGGAATGCTGGTGATATCTGCAGTTTGCTTCTGAATAGTGTGTTAGATTTATCGCAACTGTACTTCCATTAAAGTGCTGATAATGAAATGCAGACTAGCCGTTCCCGTGCAAAAAGACACGAGGTGCACCTTTGCAATTTATTCTAAATACTAAAATCCTGTATTGAATTGCACTGAGGTAGTGGCTGCACTTACAGTGTACACACAAAATCAATTAAGAAATCTCATTGTATTTATATTGATTGGGAATAGTGCGTCAGGTACTGGATCTTGACGAGATACACTGCTCAGTTCGTATATTGTTCTGCACACGAAAAAAATCACATCACAACTTTCACACCAACTGCAATGCGAAACAAATTCCGGCGATAAGCCACATTAGCACCAGGGATATTACACCTGCTTTCTGCTGGTGTTAACCCATTTACCACAGTGGAAAATCCGCCGCGGGGCGGGCGTTTCTGTGCGCGGGCGGGGCCGCGTCGGCCAACGAACGTGCGCAGCACTACGGAGGTAGTGCTCGCGACGGCCGTTGGCCGACACACGCAGGGAAATGGTTAAGCAGGACGACTACCTGCACCATGAAAGGGAACACAGCCAAGAGCCACACCAGAACACCCACAGGTGCCATAGAGTCAATGAGCATGATACAGGGATACCCATGAGGGCCACAAGACTCATTGCAACAACTCCAGAATGGCCAATGCCCCCCAAACCCGCATCTGAGCAAGTGTGTCCCTGTTGTCATTGTATTAGCATGATAGGCACGAGCCCTGCAACATCACAGTGTGCTGTCACCTCAGTGTTGGCAGTGAGCCTGGACATGTAGCTATGCACGCATCCTCCTGCATGCACAACCGGTGTGTGCTGGTCTGGGGTACACAGGTTAGCGCAGGGGTGTGCCTATCCGGCAAGGGGAACGGGGTTGTCTCGGACATGTCCATGTACAGGAAGTGCGTAAGGGTGTCTCTGTGTTCTGGTGTGGCCTGCCACAAGAGCCGCAGCAGTCGATGTTGTAAAGTGGCATGCACCACCTCCAAACGGCACTGTGATGGTGTAGCTGGAATGTAGCAGGACATGCGCGAATAGGCATTACAATGGTGTGCCGTACGAGTGCACGAGATACAACAGCGCACCGTACAAACGTGTGGGGGCTCATGGGAGGGAGTAGCAGCTGTTTGGCAATGTAACACACAGTGAACTCACCCATGTGCCACGTGCTGGGCATCTCATCCATGATGACCACGGTCGCAGACATCCCACAACACCAACAACCGGCATTTGTGCACATCCTGTATGAATGCAGCGTGGTTTTCACTTCAATGCCTGTTCAGTGGTGTGATGTTGGCGGGTTGTGCTCCTTGTGCTCCTTGTTGGTGTGTTTCATTTTGGCCATTGTTTGTCTATACTTGTGCTGTACTTAATTGCGCATGTGTGCCATTCTGCCCATCTCCCCTGTCCCCCCACTCCCTACTTCTTCCTCTTCCTGGTGCTGTTGTATCTATAATTGTGTTGCTCCACACATAAATACATGTAAAGAACAAATTAGAATAGTTCCTTGATTCTTTTAGGTTTCAATACTTCTCTCTGTTGGTTTCTTTTTAATTTTCTATATAAACCGTTTATTTAATATTCAACAACACATAGAAGTCAGAAGTGCAACGTATTCTATCAACATACTTTCTAGAACATTCTACAACATGTGAAGGTTAAAGGTTCATCACTTTTTTTAAACTTAACGATATGTTTTTGCAATATTTTCTCGAACATTTAACGGCACGTGCAGGTTAAAAGTTCACGATTGTTTTAAGTTCGAACAGTGCCTTCCAAAGGCAAGTAGCAGGTGTGGTTGAGTTGAGCAAATTTTATCCTATGATATGTACTCCACGTTGAAACTGCTTTTTCTTAACCAATCACAAAGCTGCTTTTCCACAAAACTAATGGGCACCCTACTTTTAAAAAAGAATGCTTTTAATCTCCCAATCACGTATCATTTTCTATGGCAAAAAAAAGTAGTTCCCCATCTTTAAACATATCTCTTATTCTACCAAGGAACTGCATGAGCTACAGACATCTTTCCATACCTTCCAGCCATACCTTCAAACTGCTAGTGTGGATCGTAGGACATAGCTATATTTTCTGGTTCGAGAGGTATGCAGAACACAGACTTATTGACTGACTTAGACCTAGATTTACAAAATGTGGACATTAAATGGTTTGCACAGAGAAGATTGAAGGGGCACCAATTGCTACCTTTGGTTAAAACCTCTTTGGATCTTCCACACCCTGGCGTCATGATTGTGCATTGTGGTGGAAATGACCTAGAGACATTGACTGGGGTAGGTTTGGAAATACTTATGAAGGACACCTTTGGACACCTCAGCTCATCACCAGGTGACTCTGGACAATAGCTCACTTTATAGCTCACATAATTTCCACGCCAGCCTCGAGGGCCTTCAGACCCATAGGGGTGAGTAGTTTGCGGTTTACAAATACTGTATTGATTTGATACGCGCAAATCTACCTTCGCACTCCCTGAATAACACCGCCTAAGCACCAGACACAAGTTACAATGCTCGAAACAAAAGTTCCTCCGAGTAGGTATAACTACATGCTGACACTACTTGACAGATGTGGCACAGCGACCAGAGCACATGACTTCACAGTTTGGACTCACGCTTTCATCCCTGACTCCGGCAGCACCTCAGCTTAGCACCATGAGACTCTAGACAATTCCTCACATATTTTCCGTACCCCAGGACTTTCAAACCAGTAGGAGTCAGTAGTTCATCCTAGCAGGTATAAACACATGCTGACACTACTTCCAGAGGTGTGCTGCAGCGGCCAGGGCACATGACTTCACACCATAAGACACACACTTTAGGGTCACGCTTTCATCCCCGACTCCCACAGCAGCTCACCTTAGCAGCATCAGACTCTATGCAATACCTCACTTAATTTCTGTACCCAGCACTTTCAGACCGGTAGGTATGAGTAGTTCACTTCGCACCCCCTCTATAGCACACCCTAAACACCCCACAGAGGTTACAGTGCTCCTACCCTCTTCTTTCCTACTTTTTTGCCCTTTTTTCCCCTTACTCGCTTCAACAGAATCACAAAATGGCGGCCAACACTTCCTAGTTGCAACCACTCGCAGCGCTCCCAACCAATAAGCAGCTAGCTCGTGCTCGTAACGCCTCAGCCAATCAAATGGCAGAATTCCCAAATATCGATATCTGTAAATTTCGATATTTCTCAAAAACTACTGAATGGATTTACACCAAATAAAAAAAAAGAGTGCTTTCTAGACCACAACCCTTCTCCGTGCCAAATTTGGGGTACTTCTGTTCACCCGTTCGACCTGTAGCCTTGTCTAAAGTTTCCTATGGAAATTAACATGGAGAAAAAACATTTTGGGACCACCTTTTTGTCTCGGCCCCCCCTGGATGAATCACCCCCAAACTTTTCAACATAGTAGCTGATATGAACAAAGAATTAGTTTGGAAAATTTAATGAAGATTCATCAAACGACGCCAAAGTTATAAGCAAAACAAAAAATGTTCTTCCTATGGAAACTTGGTCCTAACTATAACTACCTAATGGCGACCACCAGTAGGTTAAATATATGTATATATATAAATACACATATATATATATATATATATATCCCACCGCAGCGGCTCTTTCTTTCGGCACACGACGCTCTTGATGGTGCGAACAGCATGGAGACGGCAGAGCCAGCCGTTATTGTATCGTAACCAGTATTCCTTTTTCAGAAATATTCCACATGCACTTACTGGTATGTCGATGTTGCAAATTCAATTTTAATTACGGCAACAGCATTTACTTGGACAAGTTCACAACCCAACGCGTTTCAGTCTGCCCACGGACCTTGCTCACGGTAGCAAAACGTCTCAACCATTGTTTTTTTATACATTGATCACTTGATGTTACCTCACATCCTGGTTGTGTGTCGCCTTGCATTCTGGTCTTGGTAGTGTAATAAAGAAAAAGAAAAAGTCCTTATTGTGCAATTTGCCTGTGATTGTCTCCACCATCTCAATCATGGCAGTATCATTATTTCTAGTGACAGTGCAATGTGTTATAGTGTTGTTATGTGTTTTTGGGGTCCACTATTAACATTTTCAATATTTGTAAGGTAAACAATAGGCATATTGATTTCTGTTACAAATCCACGCATTCCATTATGCGTTCAATGACTTTTGATCACCAATTGTGTAGTGTAATTCAATAAAGGTTAACAGTTTTTTGTTCAATTACCCATTCATGCCCACTAGTGTGCCGTTTTTATTTTCCACCCTGCCCATACCCAGGTTTCCCTGTATTATTCCTATTCAATTCCTCCCATTGTTACTGTAAGTTATCACCCTCTATTGGGTATTGATTTCAATGTTACCATGGACTGGGTTATGTTCTTTTATTACTTTTTTAAATTATTATAAATGTATATATAGATGTATATATACTTCTAATTGTGCCCTCCAGTGGGCCAATTTCATTTGTGATACAAAACCTATGTCCTATTGAACCTACCTATTGGTGTGTCCCCATAAAATCGTGAAATGTGTGATTTAAAAATTTAATTTCGAGAATACACTCAGATCTTTCCGTGTAATTACCAGATTCCTGTCTGGATAGAGAGATTCATTTACCAAGGCTAATTTCTGACTGTGGTGTGCTATGCAGAGTATGAGGTATCAATACCTTATTTACATGAACCTTTTACAGTTAATAAAAAAGCAAGCTTCTCTATAAATGTGAGTACATCTCCTCGTTCTTATTGAGGCCATAAGGCGCCAAAGTTCTAAAAGACAAAATATGACGTGATTCTTTCTGTCTCAAAGTTTTTTTTCGGTTACCACCTCTCACATGGCAACCGACCATTTCCACAGCATGAAAACTCAATTTCTTCCAGTCACTTTCATGGTATTTCTACATATGTTCTGCAACAGCATAACTGCGATCTTTGTTTGCTGTTGCCCTTACGTGCTCATGATGCGCTTTTTTAGTTCACACACCGTGCTCCCCACATACTTCAGTTGACACGGGCATTCAATTATATAGACCATATATTGGCTTTTACAGTTGATCAGTTGATTAATTTTCCACTTCTTTTGATTCGCCATTGAGATCTCTTTTGTGTTTTGCGCAATTTGGCAAAGTTTGAATGTGGAACATTTGTAAAATCCTATTATTTGTAACTATGTCTTCTGTTTTTGTGATTCGAAGTGACTGTGGAATAGTTCATCTTTGAGGTTTTTAGGTCTCCTATAATTGATTTTAGGATGGTTTCCCACCATCTTGACCATAGTAGGATCCAAACACAAAATATTCCACTCTTTTCATAGAATTTGCTCGATTTGTTTTGATTGTGTAGAAAATGTTGTAATTAATCGGATTGCATCCCGCTCTTCATGACCCCAAAAACACATAATAACACTATACCACATTGCACTGTCACTAGAAATAATGATACTGGCATGAATGAGATGTAGGAGACAATCACATGTAAATTGCACAATAAACACTTTTTCTTTTTCTTTATTACACTACCAAGACCAGAATGCAAGGCGACAATGATTGAGACGTTTTGCTACCCGTGAGCAAGGTCTGTGGGAAGACTGAAACGCGTTGGGTTGTGAACTTGTCCAAGTAAATGCTGTTGCCGTCATTAAAATTGAATTTGCAACATCGACATACCAGTGAGTGTGTGTGGAATATTTCTGAAAAAGGAATACTGGTTACGATATATATATATATATATGTATATATATATATATTCACTAAAAAAACATAGGTTTCACACACGTTATAGTTAGGAATTAGCATTTAAAAAACCTTGCAAATTCACTGAAAAAACCATAGGTTTCACACATGTTATAGTTAGCTGGACATTTCACTCGTAAAAAACCATTGAAATTCCCCCGTTATAGTTAGTTCAGCTAACTATAACTTGCGCGACCGCAATCCACTGCTGATGACGTCATCCAGTGAGTGTGTGTTTCTGTAAAGTTTAAATATGTATAATATATATAGGGAAAGGCCTGTGGAAGAATGAGTGGCTGTACAAGTGTGTGAATGGATAATTTTCTAGGTGCGTAACTGACTCTATAAGTGAGTCATTTGAGATGTCATGAGTGATGTCATGAGTGATGTCACTGACCATGTCATGAGTGATGTAATATGTGATGTCATCAGCAGTGGATTGCGGTCGCGCGAGTTATAGTTAGCTGAACTAACTATAACGGGGGAATTTCAATGGTTTTTTACGAGTGAAATGTCCAGCTAACTATAACGTGTGTGAACCCTATGGTTTTTTCAGTGAATTTGCAAGGTTTTTTAAATGCTAATTCCTAACTATAACGTGTGTGAAACCTACGTTTTTTTTAGTGAATTTGTAAGGTTTTTAAATACTAATTTATGTATGTATTATTATATTTTTTATATATTTATTTTACAATAAACTACCTATGTATATAGTTATAGATTGACTGTATCCTGTAATATGGAATGGCTCAGCTCTTTTTTTTTATTTGGATAAAGTTGAACAGCATAGTTAATATCTTCTATAAACTTATAAACAGTTTAAAATGTCTTTTTTTTTTTTAAGGGTTTTTCACGGTGCGCGCACCGTGCGCGCACCGTTCGCGCATCGGCAATTTTTTTTATTAAACTAAATGGGTTTTTTTGATTTACGAGGTCCTTTAGGGACCCCCTTAGAAGGTCTAGGGGGTCAGGGACTCTCTACCCTGCCTCCTTTTCACGTTCTCCACTTGTGTTTTTAGCTCTCTTCTGCCTCTAAAACTCAAAATGGCGCACCCCGCGATTTTTGGAAAAAAACATAAAATGTTTTTTTGACCCTTCGGGGTCCTTCAGGGACCCCCTGACAAAGGCTAGGGGGTCAGGAACTCGCTACCCTGCCCCCTTTTCACGTTCTCCACCTTTCTTTTTCACTGTCACACACAAAATGGCGTCCGACACTTCCTGATTTCGACCGATTGGAATGTTGACTGACATCTAACCACCAATCAGAATTACGCTCGCGGACATTTGGTGCGCACACCGTGCGCGCACGGTGCGCGCATATAGATATTTATGTACTTTTAACTGCAATTTTCTCAGCAACTACTGAACAGATTGACACCATATATGCAAAAGGCACATGCCTGACATGAAGACTACCTCTTTGCCAAATTTCAAGTAATTCTGTTCAGCCGCTCGGGCTGTACCTTCGACTAAATGTCCTATGGAAAAATGCATGGGGAAAACGCGTTTTGGGACCCCCCTTTTGTCTCAGCCCACGCTTGACGAATCACCCCGAGACTTTCAGGGTAGGAGCTGAGCAGAGCGCCCCATTAGTTTTGAAAATTTCACGAAGATATGTCAACCGGTGCCAAAGTTATTCAAAATAGAATTTTCAGATTTCCTATGGGAACTCGGTCCTAACTATAACTATCTACTGGCAACCACCAGTAGATAATATATATATATATACATATATATATATATATATATATACACATATATAGGTTTTTGCTAATACCGGCATTGGGACACGCCCTCTCCGTCTGGAGCCCCGCGAATATTGGCAAACGTTGGTTGGAGTATGTAGAATACATCGCGGTGCCCCCCCGAGCTGAGACATTACCATTGGGTGATTATTTTCGCAAGGGGTTAGAGGAGGCAGCAGTGAACTGCCTGATAAGGGTCTAAACAAAGGTGTGAGCGGGACTATCATATCCAGGAATTCTGTGGTGGTATGCAGTCCAACGCCAAATATTTGGGAGCATCATTGATGTTTTGAGTTCCACTTCACTGTAATGAGGAAGCTCGAAAGACTGCATGTACCATCATGCATTATGCCTGGAGTCTTTTAGCGCATTCAACACACCTGTGTATGGGAGGAGGAGTCGAGATACCATTTTAAAGGGAGTGGTCTTTGAGTTCCAGGACTACGAACCAGCCTGTGAGACCGGCACTGATGACGGCCATTTCCAGCTAGAAACGCGTCTGCCCAAGCGTTTCACGGACTGTAAGGACAGCGCTGAATTTGCTCATTAAATCCTTTGTTTTGCCCGGTGCAAGTGTCTTGCTAATTTTCATGAAGATTAGCATTGGGTGTGTATATATATATATATATATATACATATATATATATATACATATATATATATATATATATACATATATATATTATCTACTGGCGGTCGCCAGTAGATAGTTATGGTTAGGACCTATTTTCCATAGGAAATCTTCAACATTTTATTTGGAATAACGTTGGCGCCGGTTGATGAATCCTCGCGAAATTTTCCAAACGTTTGGCCAGCTCCGCTCCGCTCCTACCCTGTTTTACGGTGATCCGTCAAGCGGGGGCCGAGAAAAAAGTGGGGTCCCAAAACGCGTTTTCCCCCTGCAATTTCCCATAGAATCTGTTGTCGCAGCTACAGCCCGAACCGCTGAACGGAATGACACCAAATTTGGCAAAGAGGTAGTCCTCAGTTCGGACTCGTGCCTTTTGCATATATGGTGTGAATCCGTTCAGTAGTTCCTGAGAAAATTAGGGTAAAAAAGTTAGTGATATCTATGGCCGCGGAGGATCCGCGGACCGTACCCGCACCATACACGCACCCTCCCCGAACCGAGCACGCACCCTCCCAGTCGCACGCTGAATGCTAATTGGCTGTCGAGTGTCTCTCTACATTAGAAACCAGGAACTGTTGGCGGCTATTTTCTGCCTCGGTAGAAGCGAGGCTGAAGTAGCAAGGGGAATGAATGTGTAAAACATATAAAGGGGGGAGTGTGGAAATACTCTGACCCTCTAGAGGTACTTAGGGGGTCCCAAAAGGACGCCCTGGGGCCCCCCTTTTTTTAAAAAAAACGGCAAAATACGCGCACGGTGCGCGCATCCTAACACGGGTGCACGGATTCTCACGCGTTGGGTGTGCGGATCCACGGCAATGTTTTTTTAAAAAAGACAAGAAATCATTGGTTGTATGACTACTTTCTACACTGAAAGGTAGGGTGTATATTTCTGTTTTTTAAAGGTATGATTCTTATTGGTTAACAAAATCAGATTGTAAGGAACATTATATATGATAAGCTGATATGTTGAAAAGTCAAGCACACTTCATGCCTTGTTTAGTAACATTGTGTGCTGAACTTGTGACCTGTGTGCTCAGTGCAGTGTTCCATGAGCTGTTTCTATGGTAACAGGCAGAAGGCAGATTGGGGGAAGGGTTGAAATGTATTTCAGTTGGAAAGGGTTGAAATGTTTAACCAATAGAACTGTGTGTTTGCTTTCGAGTTTATGTGTGAAGGATTGTGATTTGATGTTTACATGTATATGTGTGGAAAATGAAAGGGAAGCTTTTCCATTCTTTGTTTTTGCTGAGAGGTGCACAGTGCAGAGATTCTGTAAAACAAAATATGGTGAGTGACTGATATACTTTTTAATCTACAAAACAACTTGAAAGGTGAGTTATTTAATTGTGAGGGGATGTATGTATACTATTTTCATTTTAATCAGACTAATGTATTTCTCCTGCTAAAGTGTAGGCAGTACTTTTTTTCTCTAGAATCTTATTGACGGTGTGTGTGCATGTAGAAACCATTCTGTGATAAGCATTTGTGTTTTTCATGTGTTTGTAGACAGATAACTGTGCTGTTTTTATATTTTGGTAGAATTAGAAACCAGTCATTGTTTATGAATTTGTTAAATGAGTTATGTTATGTTTCTGTAGTAAAATGTAGTACTACTTCTAGATGAAGAAATGTGTTTTGGTATAGTGCAAGGGATAGTGTTGTTTGTCTAGAATCACACAGTGAGTCTGTGTGCATTTGGAAACCACTGTGAGAGAAGCTTTTGGTAACATCGTGTATTTGCTGACAGATAACTGTTTTAACTTATCATGTTGTGAAGTTTTAGTAGCATTAGAAGACAGTTATGGCTTATGATTTGATTAAATGAGTCAGGCTTTGACAGAAAAGTGCAGTCCTGAAATATGTAGATTGTGTGCAGTTCCCTTACCACTTGCACTGTAGTGAATGAGTTTTGGTAAACTCCTAGGGATAGTGGTGCTTGTCTAGAATCACACTGTGAGTTATTGTGTATTTGGGATCAGTGTGAGACAAGCATTTGGTAACATCATGTATTTGCTGACAGATAACTGTTTTAAAACCTGTCATGTTGTGAAGTTTTAGTAGCATTAGAATCCAGTCTTTGCTTATGCGTTGATTAAATGAGTCATGCTTTGACACTGATGTGCTGTACTTAAATATGTAGATTGTGTTCAGTACCATTAACTCTTCTAGACTAGTGAATGAGTTTAGGTAAACTCCTAGGATAGTGTTGATTGTCTAGAATCACACTGTGAGTCTGTGTGCATTTGGGAACCACTGTGAGAGAAGCATTTGGTAACATTGTGTATTTAGTGACAGATAACTGTTTTAAAACCGGTCATGTTGTCAAGTTTTAGTAGCATTAGAAGCCAGTCTTTGCTTATGCTTTGATTAAATGAGTCAGCCATAAACAATTTAGTAATCTATCTGGATCAGGAACATCTGGAACTAAACAAAGAAAAAACAAAAATCATTCGACTAGTGGATCATAAAAAAGCGAAATTTAAATGGTCGGCTAATGGGGCAACAGTGGAAGAACAGCATTCCTACAAATACCTTGGTGTAACAATAGGGCAAAATGCCTCCCACAAAGATCATAAATTGGCTCTCAAAGCAAAAGCTCAATCATTAATTTACTCGTACAAGCTTCTACGTAATAAAATCGACTGCCCGAATTACACGTATTTGTTAAAAACAATGGCCGCACAAATTTTGCCTAGCCTATCGTATGGTTTGGTCACCTGGTGTGTTAAGGAAGCTATCTTGCTAAACGAGCTATTGTTAAGGATTTATAAGTCCGTCTTTTCATTGCCTAAATCTGCATCTTCAGCCCAGGTCCGTCTGGAATTTGGCCTTCAGCGCCAAAAATTCAGAGGAATGAGCGGTTTCGTTAAATTGTGTTATAAATTTCGCTCTTCTGCATCTGACTCTATGAATAGATTATGTTGGGATGAAATTAGGGATCAGATGAACTTTGAAACACCGATGTCATGGGGCAACTTCCTGAAAACATCCTTGGATGAGCTGGAATTACAAACTGCATGGGAAAATGGGGACGACAAAGCAACTTTCAGCAAAGCTGCAAACGCATCAGCAAAAAGGAAATCTCTGCTGGCAGATAAAAATGAACTTAGCAAACGCCGGCACGGATGGACAGTTATTAACTCATATAATACCTTAAGGCCTCAAGCTTATTTATCTGCTCACTTTAGCCAGCATATAAAAAAGAGTTTTACGAATTTCAGAATGGGAATGCACGATTCAAAAGACCTGTATCCAACTTGGAAAAAGCCCCTTTCATCTGAGAACTGCCGACTATGTGGTTATAAATCAGAAACATTAATCCACTTATTATGTGCTTGTCCAGCAGTTTTGCCTGAAAGGAGACAGTGCTTAAAACTTATTTTTAATGCCTTGGAAATTCGTTCGAGCAGGCATGCGGTAATAAGATGGCTGGAGGGGACGTCCACCATCTTGGCCTGCCGCGGTGTCAAATTTATGACAATGGTCAGAAAACTTTTATATTTCGCTGACGCCGTCCAATCCGGATTATAGACATTTTTACATATTCTATCCACCATATTAGTTAATTGGGCAGTAAGCCACGTCCCTTTGTCAGCTGAAATAGACAGTAAAATCAATCAAAGTCCTTATTATTGGGGTTTCGGCGCTATGCAAGCACCGACTAGATGGATTTTGCAAGCAGGAATTATCGTAAATGTATTTAATGTAATGTAATAGTACTTTTTATACTTTTGTAATTTTATCGTGATTTTATGCAAATATTGATGGGGAATTGTAAAGATTTTAATTAATCAAACAATAAAAAAATGAATTAAATAATTAAATAAGAGTCAGGCATTGACACTAAAGTGCAGTCGTGAAATATGTAGATTGTGTGCAGTTCCCTTACCACTTCCACTGTAGTGAATGAGTTTTGGTAATCTGCTAGGGATAGTATTGTTTGTCTAGAATCACACTGTGAGTCTGTGTGCATTTGGGAACCACTGTGAGAGAAGTGTTTGGTAACATTGTGTATTTGCTGACAGATAACTGTTTTAAAACATGTCATGTTGTCAAGTTTTAGTAGCATTAGAAGACAGCTATGGCTTATGCTTTCATTATATGAGTCAGGCATTGACAGTAAATTGCAGTTGTGAAATATGTAGATTGTGTGCAGTTCCCTTACCACTTGCACTGTAGTGAATGAGTTTTGGTAAACTCATAGGGATAGTGGTGCTTGTCTAGAATCACAGTGTGAGTTAGTGTGTATTTGGGATCACTGTGAGAGAAGCATTTGGTAACATCATGTATTTGCTGACAGATAACTGTTTTAAAACCTGTCATGTTGTGAAGTTTTAGTAGCATTAGAATCCAGTCTTGCTTATGCGTTGATTAAATGAGTCATGCTTTGACACTGATGTGGTGTACTTAAATATGTAGATTGTGTGCAGTACCATTAACTCTTCCAGACTAGAGAATTAGTTTTGGTAAACTCCTAGGATAGTGTTGCTTGTCTAAAATCACACTGTGAGTCTGTGTGCATTTGGGTAAGGATTGTGAGAGAAGCATTTGGTAACATCGTGTATTTGCTGACAGATACCTGTTTTAAAACCGGTCATGTTGTGAAGTTTTAGTAGCATTAGAAGCCAGTCTTTGCTTATGCTTTGATTATATGAGTTAGGCTTTGACATAAAAGTGCAGTCCTGAAATATGAAGATTGTGTGCAGTTCCCTTACCACTTCCACAGTAGTGAATGATTTTTGGTAAACTCCTTGGTATAGTGGTTGTTGTCTAGAATCACACTGTGAGTATGTGTGCATTTGGGAACCACTGTGAGAGAAGCATTTGGTAACATCGTGTATTTGCTGACAGATAACTAATTTAACCCCTTCTGTGCCCATGACGAGCTGGACTCGTCATGGGCCGCGGTGGCGCTGTGCCCATGACGAGTCCAGCTCGTCATAGACCCCGCCCGCTAATGCAACGGCCGGCACAGGGCGGGGAAAGGGGCGGGCACTGAAGGGGTTAAAACCTCTCATGTTGTCAAGTTTTAGTAGCATTAGAAGTTAGTCTTTGCTTATGCATTGATAAAATGAGTCAGGGTTTGACACTAAGGTGCAGTATCATGTACTATTCTGTTCACTGTGGCAGAACTGAAAATTTAAAAGTTTTACCTAAGCACTGTCCTAGAAGTAGTCTGATTATTTAGTCAGTTTCTAAGTACCAAATAGATTGCTTCAAATGTCTATGCAGTATGCATGTAGTGTTCTAACATACTATACACTTGTCTTTTACACCTTCAATTCCCTAGTCAGTATCCATACACTTCCAGGAAACATCCTGTCACTTCCTTTGCAGTCCTCTAGAGACCCATTCAACAGCATGTACTAATCCATTCACTTTGCGAAAACCCAAACACTTATAAATTCACCAAGACACTCTCTTTCCAGTACTCTAATGATTCAGTCACTGCCTAAGTATTCATGCACTGAGCCAGGTCTTAGCACATGGACTTCTTCAAACCCCTATCCACTATGCATGCAGTCCTCTAACCATCTACACACTTGTCTTTCACACCTTCAATTCCCCAGTCAGTATCCGTTCACTTCCACCAAACACTCTGTCACTGCCGTTGCACTCCTCTAGTGACCCATTCAGCATCATGTACTAATCCATTCACTTCGCCAAACCCTAATAAATTCACCCAGGCACTCTCCTTGCTGTACTCTAATCATTCAGTCAGTACCCAAGTACTCATCCACTGACCCAGGCCTTAGTATATGGACTGCTTCAAACCCTTATCCACTATGCATGCAGTCCTCTAACCACGTACACAATTGTCTTTCACACCTTCAATTCCCTAGTCAGTATCCATACACTTCTAGGAAATACCCTGTCACTCCCTTTGCAGTCCTCTAGTGACCCATTCAGCACCATGTACTAATCCATTCACTGTGCTAAAACCCAAACACTTATAAATTCACCAAGATACTATCTTTGCAGTACTCTAATCATTCAGTCAGTGCCTAAGTATTCATACACTGAGCCAGGCCTTAGCACATGGACTGCTTCAAACCCCTATGCACTATGCATGCAGTCTTCTAACCACCTAGACACTTGTCTTTCACACTTTCAATTTCCTAGTCAGTATCCATAGAGTCCAGCACTTGTCACTGCCTTTGCACTCCCCTAGTGACCCATTCAGTACCAAGTACTAATCCATTCCCTGTGCGAAAAGCCTAGCACAATTTAGCTAGGCACTCTCCTTGCTGTACTCTAATCATTCAGTCAGTACCCAAGTAGTGATGCAGTGAGCCAGGCCTAAGCACATGGACTGCTTTAAATGCCTATGCAGTATGGATGCAGTCCTCTAATCACCTACACAGTTGTGTTTCACATCTTCAATTCCCTAGTTAGTATTCATACTCTTCTAGCAAAACCCCTGTCACTCACCCAGTGTGTCTCCTTATAGTACTGTAATCATTTAGTCAGTTAGCATGTAGTCTTTTAGTGAGGTAGGCTTTAGGGCATGAACTGCTTCAAAGTAGTATGCAATATGCATATAGTGTTTTAACGGGGGAACAACCTTTACAACGCAACTTTTACACCGCACTACCATTACAACGAAACTTTTACAACGCATGCGATGATACAACGCATGCTTTTACAACGCAAGTCTTTACATCGACTTGCACTAGATGGCGTGCTAACATTAGAAATAGTGTAGTTTACTATCCAAACACCTTCCCTACTGCAACGTGGACTGGAGTTAGAATAGTAAATTACACATTTCTAATGTCAGCACGCCATCTAGTGTATGTCGATGTAAAGACTTGCGTTGTAAAAGCATGCGTTGTAACATCGCATGCGTTGTAAAACTTTCGTTGTAACAGCATGCGTTGTAAAAGCATGCGTTGTAACGTCATACATCCGTTTTAACGATCGTCACACTTGTGGTTCAGGGCTATAGTTTCTAAGTCATTTTTTATATAAAATGTGTTTGTACAGTAATGGAATAGTATAAATTTGAAAGTTATTAACCCCTTCGCTGCGGCGTGAATTCCGCCACAGCGCTGGGGGGGTTTGGGGGGTTTGCAGAGCCGCCATGCTCATGACGGAACCACGCCGTCATGAGTCACGGGCGAGCTGTGCTCATGACGGTGTGGTTCCGTCATGACTCCACCCACTTGCGCTGATCGCCCGCACAGGCGGGGAAACAGCGCCGCGTGGGCGGAACGGCCACCAACGGCCGCAGCATGACGGAACCACTCCGTCATGAGCACACGGCGCCCGTGGCTCATGACGGAGTGGTTCCGTCAGAAGCATGCAATGGGTTAATATACATTTATTTGTGATTCTTTTTTACAGATACAGAACTGGAGTGTTTCTCATCTGTTTGCACTCTTCTCGTGCAAGATTGTTTGGATGAAGGTTCCTTAGGTGTTTCATCATACTTGCTGTGCCGCACAAGTATTTTTTGTTAGGATCCCCTCGTAACAGAACTCTTTGGCATCATTTGAGATGTCATCAGTGATGTCATCAGTGATGTCACTGACCATGTCATGAGTGATGTAATATGTGACGTCATCAGCAGTGCATTGCGGGGGTGCGAGTTATAGTTAGCTGAACTAACTATAACAGGGGAATTTCTAGGGTTTTATACGAGGGAAATGTCCAGCTAACTATAACACCCCTGAAACCTATGGTTTTTTCAGTGAATTTCTAAGGTTTTTTGAATGCCAATTTCTAACTATAACGCCTCTGTAACCTTTGGTTTTTTCAGTGAATATATATATAGATAAATAGATAGATAGATACTTAGAGCAGAAAATGATCCTTGCCCTGCCTTGAATTAGTGTTGCCTACTTGCTTTCACCACATCCACCCCAGCAAGTGTGTGATCAATTATTAGTGTAAATTTAATTTAGTCGCACCTCAATAAATCACACAGCCCGGGGGAAGAGGGCTAGGGTTTGATCAATGGTTGGGAAGAGGTATTTAAAGGAAAGGTTTGACAAAGACAAACACTACACATGGACAACACACAATCTTGGCAGACGACAATCATATTCATAAATCTGTTAAGGGAGAAAAAGGAAATGCATGCATGATGTGGTTAATGATAAGTAGTACTAAGTAGACTAGTAGACAGTACAGGGCAGCAGTATAATATTAACTATTATTATTATGTAATTGGCGTGCTTGTCTGCCCTCAGAGAGACCCAAATTACATAAATTTTATTTATGTTCTGTTGTACCAGGCTTCCTTTTGAAGCTAGCAAAGAAAATTAAAAAATAGCTGTAGGGATATAAGCAAAGGCTAAGAGCAAACATAATAAACAACAACATACAGTCGTAATGATTGAATACAAAAAATGAATCAAATTAAATAAAAGATGACGAATGATACTATGTTACTTAATGTTATTATTAGTATCCTGGTCAAATTGGGAAGTTGCATCTCAGTATTCCTCTTGGTCCTCCCTTCCATCGACGCTCCGTCCGTCAATCTTGGGTGCCACTTCCTGCCTGGTGGATGCAGATTGGTAAGGTAAGTGTGAGTTGTTTTTCCCAGTACAGCACAGGGTAAAGGCCGGCCTGTAAGTGTAGATGGAAAAACAAAAGGGATATTGAAAAATCAAGGAGAAATGAAAAGCATAAATTATGGAGGAGTCTAAAAAGAAAACTTGCAAAGCAGGTGTGGCTAAATCATGTCTACTCTGTTTCCAGCATTAACCACGCTACAACAACAACAGGACAGAGTAGGCCCTAGCACCCACCCAACCTCCACTTAGCTTAGATTTTGACTGAGCCAGACAGAGCATGCATATACAGCAACATAGTATTTTCCAAATTAAGTAACTAAATCAATGCACCGCTGTCAGTCATACCACTACATTCAACTCCACCACTACACAGAAATGTAGGTCTGCGGTGGTTGTTATTGACTTGTTTACCTTTTATGCCACTTCATGAAGCGCACAGAGTTATTCCATCAATCATCTCTGATCCTACTGACTGACTGCGAAGAGTATAGTATGTGTTCATCATCATCATGGTGTCCAACTCAGTGTGTAGTATACTGAGCGAGTCCAGATTCCATATTCAAAAATGCAATGGATCTGCCTGCAGCAGGAGTACAATTTTGTTAATAAACAACAAGAAGGGAAACATTGACTAGGGTCACTTTTAGTGTGTAGATTAAATACTAGTACACTTCATGCACAACAACAACAATAACACAAACACCATTCACTCAGAGTCAGCGTCCAATGCATGCCATCATGGCCTGTTCTCATCTTAAAGGGCAGTCCCTCTCGGCTCAGAAAGGAGGATAGCTATAGTTATGTTCTTTTGGAGGGACTCGACGAGGCAGGCACACATTTCTTGTACTATTCTCTCCATCCAATGTATGGCTTGAAGGAAATGGATTTATGGTGAGTCAGGATGGATGGAGCAGGACTCGGAGGAGTGGACTTCTTTAATAATTGCTCACAGTTGCAACTCCAATACGGCAATACAAAGACAAGACGGTGGTGATGGATTTGTTGTGATTCGAACCAGAAAGACAGAGACACACACAAATAATGAAAGTGAATAAGGAAGAAAGAAAGTAACAAGTTGGAAGCCTAGTTGTCAGGGAAGTAGTGTTCGTCCTCAAAATCTGGTGGTTTACCCAGAAGTAGGTCATCTACCACACTACGTCCGTCACCTAAGTCACTGTCCTCTTCTTCCTGCTGTGCTTCAGGTATGGTGTAATCCGGTGGTATAAATTGCTGATTCATTTTGATCATGGTTAACCTCTCCACATTTTGGGGCAAGAAACTGGTCCAATTCCCTGTTACAATGGCACCAGCAGCACTCAAAACACACTCAGAAGAGACACTTGTGACAGGGCAAGCCAGATAGTTCATCGCCAGCCTGCTGAGCACTGGCCAATGGCGACTGTTCTCATACCAATACAGCAATGGGTTTTGAGCAATGTAGACCTCTGTTGGGTCATCCAGATAGGCCTGGACCATCCTCTCAATGCTCAGGGGTGCTCCGCTTTGCCCGGCCTCTTTTGCCTTTGCATTCGCATCAGCACTGGACCTAATAAACCCTTGCTGTAGAAACCATTCCTGTGCTGATTTTACTGGGGCTGATGATCCTGTTCTTGCTGTTGTTGATGTTGCTGTTGTTGATGTTGGTAGTTTTGACTGCTGTGAGCCAACCACACTGCCCTCAGGCTCTAAAGTTGAACTTGACGCCGGCTGCCCTGACTTGTTGGCTGGAGTAGCGTGCTTCTAATTTCCAGCCGGTCTTTTTCAAAGCGACTGGCTACCACAGCTGTCCAAGTTTTGTACTTGACTTCACGCGTGAAGAGCTCGAAAGGAAGTAGCATCTCTGTCAGGCATTTAACTAGGCCCCATTGGTCCATCTCAATGATCATGGCTTTCACAGTAGCATTCCTTAGTCTTCTCATAACATATTCATTGATTGGTCTGTACTGCTCAAACAGGCATTCAAACATGTAATAAGTTGAGTTCCAATGTGTTGGCACCTCCTGGATAAGAGCTTTAACTGGCACTCTATGCTCACATTGAATGATCCTCAGCTGCTTCTGGGCTTTAAAAGAATGGCTGAAATGTGTGCATATTCTTCTGCAGGTGGTCAGTAAGTTGCTCACTTGGTATTCTTTTTTCAGAAAGTCTTGAACAATGATGTCAATGCAGTGCGTCAAACACAGAACCCTGAAATAGCCACCATCACCCGTGGCCTTAACTATATTACTGCCATTGTTCGTGGGAACAAAACCAATGTTAAGCCCTCTTGGGTGCAGCAATTCAAAGACCTTGCTGTTAAACTCTTCCCAAAAACTTTCAGCAGTATGAGATTCCTCCATGGCGAACATGGTTACAGTTGCATGTTTCTGAGTGGCATTGAAAACCTCAGCAGTGTCAACACCTGCAGATATCTTTTCTCTAACCCCCACAAAAGAGATCCAGTGTGCAGTGATGCACATGTAATCAGTGGCTTGGCAACTGGTCCACATATCTGTTGTTATGTGGATACTGTGAACAACACTCTGCTGCAAATCGTGTCCAAGCAATTCTAGCATGTTGTGATGTAGTGCTAGAAGAGCAACTCTGGCAAAATAGGACCTGCTGGGAACCTTCCCTTTTGGGCAGATGGCTGTCACAAATTGAAGAAAACTCACCCCTTCCACAAAAGAAAAAGGGAGAAGGTCCCGTGCTAACATGTTTGCCAGCTTCGCATTGTACAAATGTGCCATTGAGTGATTGCGTTTGTACTGCCCCTCCAACCTAAACATACTGAGAATGGTAGGCTGGATTTGTTTCCTTTCTGATGCCACTGACGCAGGTGACTTCTTGACGCCAGATGTTGTTAGGCTCAACGCCGCACTTTTTTTGGTTACGGTAGTCTGTTGCCTTGGTGTCTCACTCTCAGTCTGACTCTAACTCTTGTGCCACTGAGATGTTGCTGATGAAGATGTGGTGGTACCACTGCACTGCTGGGTACAGGGCTACTTTGTGTTCCAGAGAAAATGTCTTAATCTTGTCCACCTTCCACCGCAAGCGTATCTTCTACTTGTTCACCACCACTGACAGCAATGGGTGCAGTTTTACTTTTTTGTCCTTTAAGGTGTCCCTCCCACTGGATCAAGTGGTGTGTTTTCAGATAGGTTGTTTGGCCTCTGGTACCATAGTTTGTACCAAGCTTACCCCGACTAACACCTTGTTTACAAATGGAGCATATAGCAACATTCTCCTCCTTACTGCTAACCGAAAAGCAGTCCTAAACTGGGGAGTGATCTTTCCGGAGCTGCTGGAGGTGCCACTTGCAATGCCGGATGAACTGGAGGGTGGGCGCGGAATTTGACTCTGTGCACTACCATTACCTACTTCTACTGAGGTGGTTGTGCTGGATGTAGGTCACTGCAGGGCCTTTGCAAATGCAATTATGGAAGCTGGAGGTGGTGTTGGTGTTACCTGTGTTGGTGGTATCCGTGCCACATCCCTCACAGCAATTTGGGATGGGGTTATGTTGGTCTCCACTGGGGCGGATCTGACGTCCATGATGACTGGCTCATCATCATCCTCCTCTTCTACATCTACCTCCACAACTACAAGGTTTTCTGGAACCTTCCTTTTCCCTAGCCCTGTCTCATGGCATCTCTCACTCTCTGACTGAGGTGGTGGCTTCCAAGTGGCCTCTAGATCATCAGAAGGGGGGCTTGCAGAAGAACTCGATGGACTAACCCTCCTTTTCCTTGCTGGGGATCTGAAAGACAATGGGTCTTCTGAAAGAGTGGTTTGCTCTTCTTCCTCTGCAGGAAGCTCAATTTCCTGAACTGCCCCTACTTCGGGATGAACAACTACTATTGTGGGCGGTAGTTGTGGCTGTTGTTGTCCACTTATCTGAGTTTCCTGTATTGAGTGGGTACTACTTTGCGATAACGATAAGTCAATTTCAACATCGCTGCTCGTTGGTGTTGTTGTAATGAGACTGGCTGCCTCTGCGACAGATATGGGCTTTGGCCTAGGTTGGTGAAGTGGGTCCACAGATGCAGGGGTGCTGCTCCCAGCTTGATCCCCAGACACCGCTGCTACAAGCGCAATTTTTGGTTTCCCAAAAAAGATCTTGGTCGGCACGCCAGAAGCGGTAAGTGGTGCTTCCTTCTTCTTTTCACTGGCAACTTTCTTGGTGCTGGAGGACCTGGTATCTTTTTTGGGGGCCATCTTCTTCAGATGTCAGCAACACGCAGTGGCACAAGATGAAGAGATGTCTGTGGTCACCTGTCACATGAGGTTGTGTGCAGCAGGACTTCTGTCTGGTAGTACAATGGGTGATGACGCCTCCTCTTTTGTGCACCTAAATGCAAAGAAGCAAGAATAACATCAGTGAGACGTGGCATTTATTGTTATGGTTCAATTTACTACTAGTACAAACAAACAAATGTATTATATAACTTAGTGTGTGGTCACACTTGTCAGTGTTATTATTAATATTATTAAATTGTATTAAGTAAGTTATTAAAAAACATAACAACAGTGTAGCCATTTGTGAGACTTTGAAAACAAGGGCTTTCATGGTGTACTGCGTACACTCAGGAAGGATAGGAAATACAAAGAACAAAAACAAAAATACAAATGTAATGGAACCTGTTTGGCATTGTGAATGTGATTGTGCATCACGTGGGATGCAGCAACATTAGGAAGCTGCAGCTAGAAATGGGGATGGAAGCAGTAAGCCAAGAGGAACAAAGGAAAGACATGCAGGCCTATGGCAAAAGCAGTACACTAACTACCACCACAATATGGCCACCAGCCCCATGGTTGGTCACTCACACAACAACAAGCAGGAGGCCTGTAAAACAATGAACTCAAGCAGGCCTATATGGCCAGACAAAGGAGGCATGCTAAACAACACAGCTTTTATGCAAAAACGAAAATCCACAGGGCTAAAAAGGTTTGCAAGTTACACAACAACCACACCATACACATCCAACAAAGGCATTTATTTAACACATATGAAAAAAGTGAAATACCCCCAAAAACATATTTTGCAAAACAATACAATGCCACCCATGCCCTAACTGTTGTTAAATTCAACAGACACCACCGAAACAGTTGTTTCATGCACACATGAGGAGCTCTGGGCCTACGGACTAAAAGGCCTATTGGCAGACTACTGAGCTAGTGAATTAAATATATGTTGCAAATTGATTGCAAAAGTTGGAAAAAATGTAGTGAACTTTGCAACATGTTTCCTTTATAAAAGAACTAGAAGAAAAATTACATACAAAGAAACAACTAGGCCCCTACTGAAACTACAGGCCACCCACCACAATAGATTGAAAAAAACAATGAAAAGTACAAAAAAATGTAGGGGCAATGCCCCAATCAACCAAACAACACCAATTTTCCAACTTACTTGTGAAATCTCAAATCCAAAAGTCCTCAAATCCAATGATATATGATGCAGCAGACAAAAAAAGGGATCCTTCCAGCTCCAAATCCAAATGAAAAGTGATCAGGAGATGGTCAAACCACTGGAAGGAGCCTGTTGGACAGGAACAGGAAGTTGGAGACACTGGGGCACTTCCTTCCTCTTCAAAATATAAGTTTAAAAAAGTACTCCTTGCACAAAAAAGTACAGCCAAATGTCAATCAGAGGAGGTTTTTTCATCCAAATCATCATTTCGAGAAGGTTTTATGCCGCTCAAGAGATATTCTTCTCCAGCTTGCAAATTTTGCGTGTTCGGAATTGCGATCTTCGTGAAAATTCCGCCGGAAGTCCGATGGCACGTCCGAATGATGTGTTTCCGATTGCACACTCTCGCGGGACCGTTCAGCCGGCTACCAAATCTCATGGCGCATGAGTGCGAAAACGCATTTTGAACACGCAGACGAAAAAAACTCTGTTGCGGAGCGTGGAGTTTTTGGTAACTCTGCGTTCTACGCAGAACACGGAGTTGCTGAAAATCCGCAAACTCCGCGAGCGGAATGGAGTTTTCCACCCAGGGTTGTTGGAGACATTGAAAATGCACCTTGCCCAAAGGCTGCCATATACCGGCAGGCCAGGCTGGGTGCGCCCTGTGTTTGGTGATAAAGTTGCCTTTTGAATTGAAAGAAATTTTGGGTCAGTGCTAAAGAGGCACACTCCATTGTGAAGCTGATCGCTGTGGGAGAGAACCAACAACTGTCAATGGGTGCTCATTCCACAACCTCAAGTGTAGCTCCCTGTGCCCCAACTCTCCCTCCTTTTGGGACCCCTTTGCCCTTGAGAGACCCTCCTCATGATGGGAACCAACTAAGGCCTGAGCTTTGGAGATGACATGGTGGCAGAAATTCTTCGGACACCATATTTATTAGGATCAGATAGTGGTGCCTTGGGTACCCAGGGAGGTGACTGGCTGTCACTCACAGCTATGAAAAAAGAGTGGGTCAAGATTACCCCTTCATGGTGCCATCATGACTGAGCATTTGAGAGAAAACATTGCTTCCAACGGATTACTAGTGAGAAACTTCTCCAGCCTGTTCCTACAGGATGCAACTTTAAAAAAAGAATGGTCCCTGGTATCCTAGAAATGCACCAGTGACTGGCTGGTTCTGATAATCAACACCGCCAAACACCTGGCAGATGCCCTACTAGTGAGGATCCAAATCGCTGAGGGAGCATTAAAGACCAGTTTCCAGATCACGGCATACAAACATAAACTGGCCGAGATCAACAATGACATAACCGATCATAAGGAGTTTTTAATGGAAGAAAAAATCACCAAATTGCAAAAGGACTTAAACATATATGAGAAAGTGTACCCTTACCTCAAGGACTATTACATCCCACCAGGGGGAGACATTTCCTCAGACAAGAGGTAGGTCTCTCGCAGATGAGGCTCATCTAACAGCAACTCCAGTACTGACAGGTGGGGTCATTCCTCAAACCCTGTTACTTGGTTATGAAGGACCACAGTACCAAGGCCCTCCAGGCCCCCACTACTGGCAATACCCCATGTTCCCACATGGACCGCAACAATTCTACCCACAACCTCTGATTCTCCCTCCTTTTTTAGGCAGGAGTTGGGGCAGAGGAAGAGGACGAAGAAGGGACAACAAGGGGGTACAGTGGCAGGCCCCACCTCAACAACCAGTACAGACCTGGAGCCAGACAGGCAAACTAAACTAATAGTGAACCTATCCCCCAGGCATCTGACAATGAAGGAGACTAAAGTACTGGAAAAAGGATTTGGATTTGTCCCTACCCCCAAACAAGACGACTTCCGGGAGTCCTGTGAGTTACACCAGCTCTTTAGGAAGATACGCTTCTTCCAGGGCAAACCGAAACAGTCACGGGATGACTCGAGATTACATAACCCTTCTAAATTCACTCCTCATGCCGGTCAAATCCCCCACGAGATCCTCACTTTTGAGCAGGCGGTCCTGAAGGAGGCAACCAAGGGGAATCAGAATTGACCTTACTACAATCTCTCCTATGTTGAAACAACAGCAGTTAACACCCTTGCTAATGACACCGCTGTCATGATCAAACCAGCATCATGATCTTATCCAATGATGATTACGATAGGAAGTCCTTGGCGCAACTATCCAATCGCCAGTATTATACCCCCATTGATCAAGACCTGACAGGGATTTTAACCACTCGTATCACCTCCATGGTGTATACTGCTGGGACTGAGGGATGGATCAGCAAGCAAGAGGCGGACTTCCTGGTCAAGAAATACCCTAAGGTCCCTTACTTCTACATACTCCCTAAGATCCATAAAAGTTGGATCCCCCCACCCAGACAGCCAATTGTCTCTGGGATTGATTTTTTACTTGAACCCCTCTCAAGGATCTGCGACCACTTCCTCCAACCAGTGGTCCAGAAGACCCCATTATTCTTTCAGGACACCAGGGACGCCCTGAGACTTATCAATACCATTGACACTGACCAGGAGATCCAACTACTAGTGACACTCGATGAGGAGTCCCTAAATACAAACATTCCACATGGGGGCTACACTTGAGGTTGTGGAAGCAGCACTGCCGTCAGTTGATTGGGTCTCTCCCACACCGATCAGCTTCATTATGGAGTGTGCCTCTTTAGCACTGATCCAAAATGTCTTTCAATACAAAAGGCAACTTTATCACCAAACACAGGGCACATCGATGGGGAGCACCTTCACACCTAGCCTGGCCTGCCTGTTTATGACAGCCGTTGAGGAAAGGTGCATGTTCGACATCTCCAACCCATTCTCCCGGAACATACTCCAAAGGCGAAGATACATAGACGATATCTTAGTATTCTGGAAGGGGGATGTACAGACATGTAACAAGGTCTGTAGGTGGATGAACACCCTCAACCCATACTTACGCTTCACAAACACCATCTCTGACACTCATATTTCATTTCTGGACTTGGAGATAACACTGACAGAGGGTAGATTACACACCACAGCCCACAAAACACCAACTGACTGTAACAGTTTGTTCATTTATGGGAGCCATCATTCAAAGGATCTTAGGGACAACCTTCCATTTGGGCAGTTTATGCGCCTTAGGCAGCACCACCCGGGATTATGACGATCTGGCATCACAACTCACACACAACCTAATACAAAAGTATTATCCGGTTCATAGCATTAAAACTGCCAGGAAGAGGGCCAGGAACAATATCAGGGAGGCCTTACTCCAAAAAATACCCAAAACTGGGGAGGACATACTGACCTGTGTGACGACATTCACCCCATATTCAAACAGGATTAAACAAATCATTAGAAAGAACTGGGGTATCCTACAGCCAGGGAACCTGGCACTGGCCCCTCCCAGGTTTGCGTTTAAATGTACCAGCAACCTGAAGAACCTCTTGGTCCACACACGTCCCCGCCCTGGTCCATGCCACAATAACCAACCAACCTAATGAGGTCTACCTCAAGTCACAGGTCACTCAGCGTGTAGCTCGTGTTCTGTGTGCCCTCTTACTGAGAGAACCAAAGAACTGCAGCTATCGCCCAATTTTAGATGAGTCCAAAGGTCTCACACCAATTGCAACACCAAGAATTGTATTTACACCATTACCTGCCCTTGTAAACAGAGGTTCATTGGCATGACAACCAGGGCAGTGAAAGTCAGGATTATGGAGCACCAAAGCAACATACGCTGTAACAGACTAACTACCAAACTCTGCCAACATTTCACAGAGAAGGGACACACACCTGATAGCTTAAGGTGGAAAGTGATTGAGGCCCACCCCAACCTTAGCAAACAAGGCCTCTTCATGAGAGAGCAGTGCTGGATTTTCAGGCCATCCTGCGACAGAGATGGACTCAATGAGGATATTTCATGGGGGTAGGTATATAGCTAGAGTCTCCTCCTCCGCCCACTATCTGGCCTCTTGATTCCCAATGCATGCAGCTGATGTCACTTACTGCAGATACTAGCCATCACCAGCGGTGACTTAGATTCCTTGAACACAATCTACTTTGCTATAATAACTACACCTGGCTTCATACAGTCCCTGTCGCCATGGCCATGTGGACTCCCTCTCTCACCTCTTACATGTGATAACTATCACGACATCCCATCGGGATTTATCACAGGTAGAGGTGTCAGTGTTTACATCCCAATGCCGGGACTTCACCCACTTGAAATCACTCCACTGCGTGACCTGTGTGTCCCATTATGATTTTCTGACTTCGGCCTGCAGACCGATAATGTCGGTCAACTGGGTACTATCTTCACCCATTTTTACATTGCCAATGGCGTTGGCCTCAAGATTTTCCACGGGGGTGGGCACTCTTTAGCGCATACACACGCACGTGTGACCCATCCAACTCAGTACCCACCTTCTAAATGCTATGCGCATTCCACGTTAAAAGATGGCTGCCATAGCTTTACTCAATAGCTTTAAGCTTCTACCCCCTTCAAAGATGGCTGCCATATATTTATCGACCTGTGGATGCCACATGGATTCCACGTTCTAAGATGGCCACCACCATTATGACTGGGAGCTTGTAGCTTCAACCCCCTTCAAAGATAGCCGCCGCATGTCCCTCGACCTTCCACTTCTGGGTCGTCTCCCTGCTACTTAAACCTACCGGCTACACCCACCTCACTGCCTCCCAATGAGGCAAAGTGAGGGGTAGGTTCCCAGCACCTGTTTTCCAAGAAAACTGTAAGTAAGCAGTCCCCACTGTTCTTCCCCCTTTTCCCCCCACCCCCTTTGGCACCAGAGACCTATGCCACTTTGACAGGATACTCATCCTTGGACAACCCTAGCTTATACCCATTGTCTCTTTATCTTCCCCTTTTCTCTCCTCAAAACCAGCATTGCTCTGCCAAACTATTGATGAGGCATGACTTGAACCTGAATTGGGTGAATTCCATCGCACCATTTGCTGCGGTGATTGGTTACCACCAATGACACCAGTATGTTTTGTATATGTCACGTGTGCCACAAGTCTGCTTATTATGTTTGTCTGGCCATGCACCTCTTGAGTTGCACTAACCACTTGTGCATGTGGTTGTGGCTTGTTTTTAATTTAATTTTGGAGGCATTATTACTGTATGTGCATACCTTCTTTATGTACTGTTGTTTTTCTCTCTCTGCTTTGAATCTCATTAGGTTGGTCCCATGCTATGGATTATTAAGGTACCTCATTGAAAGGTCATCAGAGTGATTGGTTAATTTTCCATAACCAACTACCCGTGTAGATAGTGCATCAAGATAAGTCCTGAAGAATTGCCAAGTGATTTACACACATAAGGCAAGAAACATGTTGACCATGACTACACATATATAGACACCTCCAACCATTGTAATTGGTGTAATCCCTATTCTGGTTTTAATTGCGATGAATGGGCTCTCAGCTTAAAATTTATTTTGGAGCACCACCTTGCCTATTTTATTTCTCCTCACATCACCTCACATCTACACCACTAGGCCCCTAACACAAACCTCACCCATATGGCTTGGGAAAAGATCTCCAACAAAGAGCCCCTCATAGGGTGCCCATCAGGCATTGCAGCGCTGGCCTCATGAGGAGCAAGTCCTATGATGAAGCATGACACCCAAATGGCTGTGTGAGGGCCCCACTTCCCAAATTAAGAGACACCCACACTACACTACTGAGTAAGGGTGTTGACCAACCTAGCCTCCTTCTCTTCTTTCCGCACCCTACAGGAACTGCATACTCTTTCGGTGCTGCATTGTATTTATTGGGGCCTGTATGCTGGACCTATATGCGCCCCTTCTCCCTCAATTGTATTGAGAACCAATACCTGGTGTGTCACGCAGTTTAGAGCATACTTTCCCTCCATGTTAAAGAACAGTAGATGTTTCAGCACCCAGGCTAATGTGCTGCATAGCTTTATACATATAAGTTCCCAAAGGCGAGACGGATTGCATTGCAAATGCTTGTTTATCATGTTTTCTTTTTTTGTTAAGGCAAATATCAGTTTTTTAAATAGACCTATCAACCTATCAACCACTAAACACAAGTGTTGGAGTAGGAAATAGCTCTGGGTTCTTCCTTGTCTGCTACTAGATTGAGTTAGCCTTCACCTATCATCAATCCAGGATTGAGTCTCCTATAGGGAAGCAAGTTCACAATCATTCCAACTCTTCAGTTTTATCTACCCCAACTGAGTTATCATTTTATCACATTCCAATTCTTACCCAGTTATCATTGAGAACATTTCTTAAAAATGTCTTCAGAATATGCAAACACAGATTGTAGGAAATTGGGTAACTGGTTGAGGGGGGTGAAACCCTACTCATTCAACAACCACAATCCTTGTCAGGCTGAAGTCACAAGCAAACCCCAAATTAATCCATGCTCAACTCTCTGGTAGCTTTGCACAGAGCATTCAGGCTTAATTTAGAGGCAATGTGTAAGGTATTTATGCACCTGTCGACACAGTAATAACGTGAAACACAGCACAAAAAATCCCACACAAATTTTAAAAAATAGAGTAAAATGTAAAACTGAAATTACAGAAATCCAATCAGTAGAACTAGAGATATGCATTTTTAAAATGTAAGTGAAAATAGCACCAAAAAGCACAAAACGCCAACTGTTGTTAACTGGTTGTGCTGGACCGGGACAAAGTCACAAGTTCAGGTTAACCAGGATGGATTATGGGCCAGCTATAGGGACCCAGATAGGCCAGCTGGACAAGAGTACCATAAATCCTGTTACAGAGCATTTGCAATATCCTGTGTTGAGGATGCGTTGTGCAGTCAAGGCAATGGGAGGTCCTGGAGTGAAGATGCATCACTCATCAGTGGTTCTGATGCAATGTTTGGTTCGGCATCATCGTCCATGATGTCGTCAATGAGGAGATTGCAATGGGAATACCTGAATAGAAGATTCTTTGCTCACCAACTGGTTGCAAAGAAGCCGTGTGGCGCCCGCTGTAGAGTCCTGGGCCATTGTCGAGGATGCAGTTAATGAGGGACTTGCAGTGCCATGATCTGCATCAAGGATGCATCACACATCGAAGTCCTGCATTAGGATGCGTTGCACAGCAGGTCCGATGCATATTTTCATCAGGCATTGCGTTGTGCTGCATCGGTTCTGCTGGGACCACAACTGGACTGGCCGAGTACCTTCAGGCCCACTTTCAAGGGTCCAGAACTGAGGTGGCACCACTTGAGAGGTCCAGACTCAGAGCTGGCAGAGTCCAGGTGCTAGGTTCAAGGTTGTTGGAGCCTGTTCTGCCCCTGATGCTCTGATCAGGATGCTAACCAATTGGCCATTGGAGTCATTCTTGCAGTTCTGGCATCAAGATGCAGGTCTACTCCTTCTCCACTCAGGCAGGAAGGGAGCCGGGCAGAGGAGTAGCAGTCCTTCTTGAAGCAAAGCAGCACAGGAGTCCTTCAACTGAGTCTTCAACAGGTCAAGATGTGCACTGAAGAGTTGGGAGGTGTCAGGCATCCCCTTCCTCCCTGCTGTGGCCCCAGCTTGTCTGGGGACACAAAAAACAGTGACAATACCCTATGTGAGTGCTTGTTATGTGGAAGTCTGGAAGGTGACAGCTCCTCCCCTTCGTTAAGTCAGAGTGGCCCATACTGCCAAGCCCTAGCCTATCTTTGTCTTACTGTCTGAGAGCAATGCACAAAGAACAACTGCCAGGTATACCTGGTCATGTGACACAGGGACAGGCTGTAGACACCAAATCGTTAGGACAAGAAAATGCCATCTTCCTAAAAGTGGCATTTTTAGAATTGTGACTTAAAATCCGATTTTACCATTAAAGAGGGCTTCAAATTACAATTCCTTAGACACCAAATTAGATCTGTCTACGTGCTCCCAATTGGAAGTTATCAGTTATAAAATGTAATAACGATTCCCAATAATATCCTATGGGACAGGTAGGCCTTGCAGCAGTGAAAGACAAATTTAAGAGCTTTTCACTACCAGGACAGGGAAGACTTAAGTACATGTCCACTGTTTAAATACACTAAACCCTGCCCTATGTGCTGTTTAGGGCCTACCCTGGGGGTGTCTTATATGTATTAAAAATATTGTTTGGGCCTAGTGAAGGCTATGGGGCCGATTCACAGAACTAACTTAAGACAAAATCCTAAACTTACTACTTTTGGTATTCACAAAAGTTAGGATTTTGTCTTAAGTTTGTCTTAAGACAAACTTAAGACAGACTTAAGACAGTCTTAAGACAGACTTAAGACAGTCTTAAGACAGACTTAAGACAGTCTTAAGACAGACTTAAGACAAACTTAAGACAGACTTAAGACAGACTTAAGTTAGGATTTTGTCTTAAGTTTGCCTTTCAGGGGTGCATCAGGGTGTCCTTTTGGCACCCTTGCACCCTTGAAATTGCATGCGCAATTGGCGAGTGCCTATTTGGTACTCCCAAATTGCGCATGCAATTTCCTGTGATTCCTAATGGGCCTTTGGCCCATAGGAATGAATGGGAAGCCATTCCTTATTTGCGATTTGCAATTTGCGATTCACAAATAAGGAATGTGTAGGAATCGCAAATTTGTTTGCAAATCCTACATGCATATGGAATTGCAATTCCTAAATTGCGATTTCTTAAAAATTGCAATTTAGGAATTGCAATTCCTAAGTGTGATTCATGTGGCTCTTTGTTTTTTTGTTACTTTTAGCCTACAATCTCAATAATTTAGAGAAAACCTCTTAAGCAATATCAATAGAGCCAAGGGATTTTTAGACAACAACAAATTGTCGTCGACAATTAATAAGCATGGGTTCTTCGTGTCTTTGATATTAAGGTACGGTACGGTAGGCATTCAATAATGTATAATGAAAAGGGCGTAGGGGTCAGTACGCACCCTTGTTCTATTCCTCTTGGGGGTTGTATCTCATCAGCCAGTTCTCCTGAAGGTCCTGACCTAACCCTGGCATAGTTGCCTGTATAAAGTTCCTGAATTAGAGACAATAGGTCGGTAGGGATCCTTATTCTGCATAGAGTCACCCACAATCTGGGCCTAGGGACAAGGTTGAACGCAGAAAAATACGTGACCGATGGATCAACCTTGCTAGGAGCCACATGTCTGCACTAACAGGACTGGATATCAATCTCCAAAATGAAAAAATAACATCAAGCTGCTCATAAGGATTTTATATTTATGGAAAATTAAGGGCAAGATCTAAAGTAAATAAAAAAACTAAAGACCATATAAAAAGGAGTTATAGTTACAGCGAATGCAGATTTTTCATGGACGTATCACATGTCACATTTGAAAATTCAAATGTCGATTAGAACTACAAAATCTCACAAGATTTACCCCAGGTAGGCTCGCCAATCCCTGAGGTGTCATCACGATTGGTCCTGAAGGAGGTGGAATCTAAAGCTTTTGTCCTCCAAAACAATCGTAGTGTGAACTTCACCAAACTTCTACCTACTACACAGCAACGGCTGAGCAAGTAGACTCTTTCCAGTTGGTTTCTAGATTGTGACTGCAAAAAAAAGGTGGGAACAAGTCTGTATGGTTTATATGAGGGAATATATGCGTATGTATGGGAGGATTGAGTGGTGTAGCAAATGTGGGGGTAGCTCACTGTTATGAGTATATTCAGCTCATTAAATAATGCATATATTTGATTAAGATTCCTTGAGTTCAATAATTTGAAAGTAAGGCTTATTTGTATCCAATGAAATGAATTGGTATTGTATTATAGTGTATAATATGCATACACTATGAAATGAATTGGTATTGTATATTGTACTACACTGTATGATCATGCACATACTATTGTATAGCACTGTATATATTGTATTCACTTTTTTACGACTTTAATGAAAGTAAAATATACAAAAAAACAGTAGATATACATACTAAAGCAAAAGAAATTAAAATTAGCAATAAAATTAACATGATACAAGGAAGAAAATGTATAGTTGTGTAGAGTATTTACATAGTGGCCAGATTCGGGAGCCTGTTCATGGCCCCGTAATAAAGAAAAAAGGGTCAGGTGGGACACCTCCTTCCATATATCGAAGATCTACAAAGGCCACAAATAGCCACCCCTTCTCAAGGTCTACTCCCCTCCATTTAATAGCCAAGAAGCGTATGATGTGATCCACAGTACGAAATTTCGCTTATCCTTTTTCTCAACTCTTTACTATCTTTTGGTAGGTTAATCAGATAGTGATTTAACAGTTCTAAACTTTCTAGGAGTTCCTCAAGATTGCTTTACAATGTAGATTTTCCTAGTAGGTTATGATGGAAAGTCTTAATTTTATTAAAGACACGGAGGCGAGTATCTTTTTTATCTTGCCTTTATTCCAATAGCAGCCAAGATAAGTACTAAAACTACAGTTCCCAGAGGACTGAGCAAACCGCTGGCCAATGGGAACACACAAAATCACAACAGCATAACCAATGAGGACGTAGCTACAGGTATTTTGTCACAACTGACTGCGAACAGTCCTCTTTTCGTTGGCGAGCAGCTCAGATAGAGTCAATTGTTGATTGAGCCTGTGTGTCTCCTAGGATATTCTGACTAGAGGGGCAGCATCTCAGCCCCACCCCCGGGCCAGCAAACAGAGGAACAATAGATAACACAATAAAATAGGCCAAAGTCCAGGAAAAAATATCTTGACCATAATCCAACCAGGTCCCTTGAACAGCAGGCATCACTGTGGTAGCAGCTGACCAGGAAGAAGAGGCGTCACGAAGAGGCGAAGGACACTCCTGAAGATTATGAATCTCATTACGAAGATGCAAAGCTGGAGCCGCTGTAGGGAGGGAGAAACACAGAATAAAAGTGTTGAGGCGATAATACTCGCCTCCGTGTCTTTAATAAAATTCAGACTTTCCGTCATAATCTACTAGGAAAATCTACATTTTATGGCAAGACCGGAGGCTCCTATTATGCTTGTTCAAAGCATATCAACAACCAAAGAAACAGCAGAAACAACCGGTTTGCAATAAAACATTCAGAATACATTGTCGTTAGACCAATCCGCAGATCTCAGAATGTCCTCTAACAGCCGAACAGGAAGAAGAGGTGTCACGAAGAGGCGAAGGACACTCCTGAAGATTATGAATCTCATCATGAAGATGCTGGAGGCAAAGCTGGAGCCGCTGTCGGGAGGGAGAAAACACAGAATAAAAGTGTTGAGGCAGAAAATACTCGCCTCCGTGTCTTTAATAAAATTCAGACTTTCCGTCATAATCTACTAGGAAAATCTACATTTTACGGCAAGACCGGAGGCTCCTATTATGCTTGTTCAAAGCATATCAACAACCAAAGAAACAGCAGAAACAACCGGTTTGCAATAAAACATTCAGATTACATTGTCGTTAGACCAATCCGCAGATCTCAGAATGTCCTCCAAATGAGAGCCTGCCCAAAAAGCTTTGGAGTTAGTGGCTTCCCTGGTGAAATGGGCCCCGAAAACCGAGACGTCAATGTCCGCAAGGGACATGACCCAACGAACCCAACGGGCCAGAGTAGCAGAGGAAAGAGGAAGATGGGGTTTGCGGAAAGAAATGATAAGTTGGGAATGAGGGGGCGTGGCCAGGCGCCGAACGAAATGGCCGCCTGATTCCTGAGCTCCGCCGGGACCGTTGGTGTCCTCCATCATCCGACATTTATTCGAGCTGCGGGGCGGGTCAGTGAATGCCCCCCGGCTCCCCCAGGGCCCAGTGATCCAGCGGAGCGCTTTTGCGGACCCCGAGGACCCTCGGAGGGCTTGAAGCGGCTGCCGCGACCGACGGCGGCTGCCGAGTGCATCGCTCCGGAGCTGCGGGGCAGCCCCCTTTCTACTTGGAGCCCCGGCTTCGGCCTGACGCGTGCGGCGCGAGGAGGGGCGCCGCCGAGGACGGTTGGCTTCCTGCAGCCTGCCATCGGTGACTGAGGGCCGAACAGCGAGAGGAGCGGAGTGCGGCGGCAGGGGCCCTGCGTGTCTGGCGATGAGACAGGAGGCGCCGTGAACCTCCGGATTTGCTTCGGCAGGGGCAAGGACGTGAGACCAGCCGGGGCAGTTGCTTTGGGGTGACACGTGTGGCCCGCCGGCTTGGGCCCCTGTTCATTGCCGTTGGTGCGACCTGGGCGAACGATCTTTGGCCCGAAAGGCGACTGAGGCTCCTGACCAAACAGCGGACGCGCAAGGTTCGTCTGGGGGGCCCCCCCTACCCGGCGATTCGACCAGGAGAGTGCCGGCGGTGCCAGGATTGCGCCCGACTACACTTGGGCGACCGGAGCTGGCGCGGCCCCCTGCGGGCGCCTCCGAGCGAAAGGGGCAAGGGGGACGCTGTCCCCGGAGGTACCGGCGGCGCCATGCAGCCTAAAGGAGGAGCCGCGACCCAGTCAAACAAACTGGACAACTACACAGTGGCCAAACCGGCGACACAACCTGGTGGGACGGCGAAGGAGGCGGCAGGCCAGGCGGAACCCTCCCTGACGTCCATCATGGCCGCGATTCAAACCCTGGGCACCAACCTGGAGACGAAAATGGACAAGATCACAATAGAAGTTAACTTGCTCCGGGCTGACTTGGGGACCACCACCGACCGCTCTAAAACCAATGCAGCTGACATCGTCACCCTGCAGGAATCCGAGAAGCGGCTCACCGGGAGGGTTAACGAACTCATCCACCAGCATAGACTGCTAGCTTCGCGACTCGACGAGCAGGAAGGCCGGGCCCGGAGAAGTAACATCCGTGTGGTAGGTGTGGCGGAAGGCCTTGAAGGGGACTGTATGGAACTCTTTATCGAGGATTTGATCCTTCAACACCTTAAACCCAAGAGACTGTCTAAACTGTTCACGGTCGAGCGGGCGCACAGGGCCCCTATCCCGAAACCCAAACCAGGGGCCTTCCCGCGAACGATCATCGCCAAAATCCTAAACTATCGAGACCGCGATGCAATTCTCCAGGCGGCTAGGCAACACGGGGATTTGAAGTACGAGGGCGCCACTGTTCGCTTCTTCCCAGACTTCACGCTCCAGGTTCAGCAGGAGAGGCGCTCCTTTCAGGGGGTGAAGGCGGCGCTCCGTAACCGCGGGATTCGGTACATGATGTTCTTTCCTGCCAAATTGAAGGTCATAGCTGGTGGCAAATCCCATTTCTTCACATCGCCTGCGGCGGTGCAGGAGTGGCTGGACTCAGAGGATACGTCCCGGGACCCACGGCGCGATGGTGAACAGCGGAGAAGTGTGGGGAACTCCTCCCCCGGGTCAGCGACGGGGCGAGTGGACAGGGGAGAGCAGAGCCAGCGGTCTTGGCGGTCAAGATCGAATAGTCCTCGTTGGGACACGCCTAGAGACGACGCAGTGAGATGAGCCATGGACGCTCGACATAGAAGCCATCGGACAGTAAAGTATTATGGTTGTTAACTGTGAGACTGGCATGCTCCATGAGGTGCTTAGACTTTAACGCCTGGGGCTGCTTAGCCGGGCTCCTTATGTAGCAGATGTTTTGAGGACCTGGGGGCTGTGTTACCTGGGCACCACGGGCGGGCGGTCAGGATTGGGCTGGCTCACGACCTTCCCACGTAAGTTCCTCGGTGGGCTCTCACCGGGGTAGGGTTGGGCGACAGGGGCTCTGCTAATTGGGGTGGTGGGTAGTTTTGAGCCCACGGAGCAGGGGGCAGGGAGGGGGGGGTCTGTTGGGCAAGGGGTGGCGGGGAGGTTGGGGGTTGTTGAGTTGGGGGGGGGAGGGGGGAGTTTATGGTCACACGAACTAGGTCATCACTGCGGCAGCCGGAACATTGGGGTGGTGGGACGAGGCACCCTGCAGAGCAAGGGCGATGGATAGCCGATGGGAGAAGAGTCTAAAAGTCCTAAGCTGGAATGTCAATGGGTTGGGGGACAGGCTTAAGCGCACTATAGTCCTGCAATTCCTCAAACGGCACCAGCCGGACGTGGTGCTGCTGCAAGAGACTCATTTGATGGGTAATGTCTGTCAGGCACTGAATAGGTATGGCTTCATGCTGGCGGCGCACTCTGGCTTTACATCTGGTTCCCGGGGAGTGGGGATCCTCCTGCAGCGCTCACTGCCTTTCCATATAGACCTGGTCAAAACTGATCCGCAGGGCCGTTTCACGGCTGTCTCTGGACGGTGGGAGGGACGCACACTTACCCTGCTTTCCATATACGTCCCGCCTGGCCTCCAGGCCCGGGCCTTCGCGGATCTGGGGGCGCTACTCCTTTCCCTTCCCGGGGGTCAGTTGATGCTAGGCGGGGACTTTAACGCCGTGGTGTCAGGAACCCGTGATAGGCAGCCGCCCCGGGACCTCCCTCGAGGGCAGGGGTGGTTGGCGGAATTTATTGACAGCTTCGGACTCACAGATGTTTGGCGGCTGCTCCACCCTACAGACACCCACTTTACCTTCTTCTCGGGGTCGCACCACTCCTTCTCACGACTAGATTATATCCTTACCCTCCTGCAGCCCGATATGACAGTCCGGGAGACGGAGCTCCTGCCTAGGGGTATCTCCGACCATTCACCTGTCCGTACACACATCGTTTTTGGCACTCACCGGGAGGGAGGGATAGTGCCCGTGAGCGCTTGGCAATTGAAAAATGAGGACACCAGGAAACACGTGTCCGCCTCAATCTCCCAGTACTTTGATGATAATTTTGGCTCCGTAGACTCCCCGGTCACCCTATGGGAGGCATTTAAACCCGTGATTAGAGGGGAGGCGCTCTCGGTCATAGCGGCACGACGTCGGGAGCGGCGCCTGCAGGTTACCACGATTGAGGCGGAATTGGAGGCTCTGGAAGGGGAGGCGACTGCGGGGGGGGGTTGTGAAGCTAGGCACAAACTGCAGCTGAAGGCGGCGGAATATAGGGCTCTGGTCACCCAGGAGGCTCAGACAGTGGCTCAACATAAGCTTGGCACGATCTATGATCAGGGAGATAAAGCGGGGAAATTGATAGCCTGGCTGGAGAAAAGACAACAAGCCAGCAAGGTGGTGCCTGAAATACGCACCGAGTCTGGGACTGTAGTGACAGAACCCAGGGAAATAGTTAGCCAATTCGCGAGACACTTCCAGCGGGTCTATCGGAGTGAGTCTGATAGGCCGGAGGAGGACTCCAGGGTCCTCTTAACGGACATTCGCTTGCCCTCCCTTTCGGAAGAAGATCGTGAAACTATGGATGGCCCGATCACCGAATCCGAACTGCAGCGTGCAATAGGGGAACTTCGCCCGGGAAAGGCTCTCGGACCCAACGGCCTTCCGATAGAGCTTTACAAACTCCGTCCGGATGTCACGAGCAAATACTTGAAGCTCATGTTCGATCGAAGCAAGGAAAGTGGGGTCCTACCCCGCGACCAGCGCATCGCGACTATAGTGGCACTCCCTAAGGACGGGAGACCCAAGGACTCCTGTGCCTCCTACAGGCCAATTTCGCTCCTCAATGCGGAGCCCAAAATACTGGCAAAGACGCTTGCCAACAGGCTTAAGGCAGTGCTTCCCTCGTTGGTCCATCCGGACCAATCGGGATTCATGCCTCACCGTAACACGGCCCTCAACATCAGACGGTTGCACGGTGTTCTGGGGCAGCGCCACAGACTGCAGGAAGACGCAGTGGTGGTCTCCCTAGACGCCACGATGGCCTTCGACACCTTAGAGTGGCCATACATGTTTGCAGTTCTGCATAAATTCGGATTTGGACCTCAATTTATAGCCTGGGTGCGTCTCTTATACACCGAACCCCTAGCGCAGGTACTGGTTAATAACAAATTGTCCGAGGTGTTCCCGCTTGCCAGAGGGACTAGGCAGGGCTGCCCCCTCTCTCCTCTTCTCTTTGCCCTCTCCCTTGAGCCGCTCGCGGCCTGGATAAGGCAGGACGTAGATCTCAGAGGTATAGCGTGGACGGAGGGGTGGGAGGACAGAATATCCCTCTACGCCGACGACATTCTCTTATACCTTTGCAGGCCGCGCAGGTCCCTCATAGTGGCACTCGACTTATTTGCGAGTTTTGGGCGTAATTCTGGCTTCCGGATCAATTGGGCCAAATCACATCTTTACGTCTTGCGGGGCGACCCCCCGAGGCTCCCTTACGCGTGCCCTATCAGGGTGGCGGACGACGGCTTCCGGTATTTGGGAATATTCATCACGACTGACAAGACCCTGTTATACAAGCGCAACCTCAAGCCACCGTTGGTTCGGCTGCAGAGGGAGGCCAAGGCCTGGCAGCGCCTGCCAATGTCGTTGTTGGGTCGGGCAGCCTTATTCAAGATGCTGGGGTTGCCACGGTTCCTCTATGCGTTACAAAACTATCCCGACTTAGTCCCTAACACCTACTTTGCGGCGATAGAGACGGCGCTGCGGGACCTCCTATGGGCAGGGTCGCCCCGAATCTCGCTGAATAAACTCACGTTGGGGTGGTACGACGGCGGTATAGCCCTTCCCGATATTCGCAAGTATTACTGGGCGGCCCATCTCACAGCGATAAATCACGGGACATATGGTGACGGGAACGACCCAACCTTCGGTATGGATCGGTGGCTGCTTCCCGGTGGGAACTATGAGAGAGCACTCTACTCCAAACGAGGTACGCACAACCTCACGGGTCCTACCCTTCACTCGGTTCAAGTCTGGCGCATGGCCCAGAGGAAGCTCGGATGGGAGGGAGTCCTAACACTAGCCACGCCGCTCTGGGCGTCTGAACAATTGGGTAATCTTGGACGCACTAAGGGCTTCCGCAACTGGGACCTTATAGGCATCTCCCAAATCAGAGACATCTGGGGCCCCGCGGGGGTCCGTACGTTCGCCCAACTGCAGGACACATATGAGCTTGCGCACACTGAATACTTCAGATACCTGCAGGTGCGGCACTCCTTACAGGCTACTATTCCACCCGACACTAAGCCGCCGCAAGCCTCCCCGCTGGAAGATAGGTTACTGGATGGGTACCTCCCAGAACACGCCATCTCCCTCACATACAAAAAACTAATTAACAACCCCCCTGATCTGCTGCTGCCCCTTAGAGAAAAGTGGGTCGCTGACGGGCTTGAGATAGATGATGAGGAATGGCTCTATGCGTTAGCCTCCCCTAGGGAGGTCGCGATATCTGCCCGGCTGCGCCTGATCCAACTCAAGCTGCTACACAGAATCTATTTCTCCTGTACTAGGTTGCACACCATGGGCAGGGTTGACACAGTTCTTTGTAGGAGGGGATGTGGGGGGACGGGCACCTTCTTCCACGTGTTGTGGGACTGCCCCCAGATTCAACGCTATTGGAGGAGGGTGGTGAAGTGTATGGAGGAGGTATGGGAGGTGGAAATTCGCCCAGAGGCCAAGAGGTGTCTCCTGAACATCTGGGAGCCAACGGACCTGCCACCGAAGGGTAGGCTCTGGGTGACGCTTGGTCAAATGGTGGCTAAACGGAACATTGCCAGACTCTGGGGAAGCCCTACTCCACCAAAACTCTCGGACTGGCACGGCGACATGGACTGGTGCATGCTGCGAGAAAAGACTGTATATATTGCGAGAGGGTGCCCCAGGAAATGGGGGGAAGTATGGTCCAAATGGAATGACTTTAGGGGTGGCATTTGTGAGCCGCCTGCAGTCGAGCAGGATGATGCAGGGGCTATATAGGACTCCCACGTTTCAGTGGCTCCCGGGGCTGAGGTGGGGTGCCGCAGCCGCCCATGGGTACAGAGTATATCTACGGTACGAGTGGTGACTGGTTCTAGGGAAGTTTGGGGGGGGGGGGGGAGTAGTTGCTCGTTCGGCGCCGGCGCCGTTGGGAGCTCTCCGTTTGTTTATGGTTTACATAGGAAAAATGAGGCCTGCATTATCCTTCTTTCACTGTGATACGAATGCACTTTCTAGCGCCGCCGTACCCCCGGGTTGACGGCACTGGGCTGTGTTAGTTAAGACAAAGTGCATGAATGCAATATGCGGCCGGCCCGAAGGGTTGTAGGCCAAAGCTGTGTATCGTAAACATAACAATAAAGGTCTTAAAAAAAAAAATAAAAAAAAAAAAATAAGTTGGGAATGAGACGACGTTCTGAGATCAGAGGTTTTTTGCTCATATACCTTGAGACATTGACCTACACATAGCTTAGGATGGGAAGGAAAATAAGGATAAAAAACAGTGTTCAAATTCGTCTTAGTACGTTTATTAACTTGAAACAGTACACCTGAAAAAGAAAACTGACGAGAGGAAACATCTAGTGCTTTAACATCTGAAACACGTTTGATAGAAACAAGACACAAAAACATGGGGTTTAGCTGAGAGCATTTTCAGAGAAAGAGTGGAGTTGTCTGGCCAATCGGAAAATAACGTAAGAACAAAATTAACGTCCCATAAATTAGTATACTTAGCCAACGGAGGTTTGTAAAATCACACTCGTCGTAGAAGACGGCAAATGAGAGGATGAACACTGACCGGCTTGCCATCAATAGGACAATGATTAAGGGAAATGGCTGATCTATACAAATTGACCGTTCTATAGGAGTTACCTGCACTGGCTTCAGAAGCCAGAAAATTAACCACAAAATTTAGAGGGGCTGAAAAGGGATCGATATGTCTTTTCAAACACCAACTTGTCCATAAAGACCAAGTAGACTTGTAGGATTTGGAGGTACCTGGAGCCCAGGCTTTGCCGATAAAGAGAGAAGTTCTTGCGAAATGAGGAGGTCAGGAAGGACAGACTGGAGACTTTCCATGCTGACAGTAGCAAGGAGTTGTCCAGGATGAGACTGTGAGGATGACCCAAGGGATTCAGAAGCAGGTTGTTGCAAACAGGGAGGAGAACCGGAAAGTGATTGCCAGAAGAGAATACTATGACCAGGGAGGTCAATTGGCGTCGAACCTGGGAAAGTACCCTGTTGATCATGAGAAAAGGAGGGAAAGCATAATTGAGATGAAGGGACCAGTCCTGGAGAAAATATCCGTGGCTAGGGCCAGCGGATCCGGGCGCCAACTGTAGAAACGAGGTAATTAGGCGTTGAGGCGAGAAGCAAAAAGATCGAAATGAAAAGGGCCCCACATTTGAGAGAGAGATAGGAAGACGGATGGAAGAAGCTTCCAATCACTGAAATCTCAAAGATAGCGAGAAAACCAATCTGCTATAAAGTTGAGATCTCCAGGAAGATACTCTGCTTTGAGCGATAGTTTGTTTGTCAGACAATACTCCCAAAGACTCTTTGCTAGCTCTGCTAGAGGTTTGGATTTGGTGCCACCTAGATGGTTGATGTAGCGGACGGCAGAAATATTGTCCATATGCAGGAGAATTGAATAGCGAACTCTGTTGTTCATGAGGCTTTGGATTGCAAAGGAGCCTGCCAGCATCTCTAAACAATTGATGTGCTATTTTGACTCCTCTCGAGACCATGTACCGCTAGTCGATATTGGTCCACAACGGGCGCCCCAACCCGACAGGATTCAATCGTATTCTAATACAAGATCTGGGGCCAAAGCGAAGATAGTTCACCCGTTCTAAGGATCTAAATGGTCGATCCACCATTGAAGCTCAACGCGAGACTCCTGATCCAAAGCGATGAGGTCGGAGTAGGCCAAACCATGGCAAAGATGCCGGATCTTTAGACGTTGAAGAGCGTGATAATGAAGAGGCCCTGGAAAGATGGCCTGGATGGAAGCAAAGACTAGGCCGACGATCCGAGCAAGAGATCTGAGGGAGATCAGAGAGGTCTGAAGGACATGAGAAATTTCTGACTTTAAGGTCGAGACTTTTGACTGTGGAAGAAGAAGAGACGCCGTGGAAGAATCCACGAGAAAGCCCAAGAATTCGATGCGCTGGGAAGGATGAGCATAGATTTTTCAAAAATGAGAAGGAAACCTAGATCTAGAAGCAGAGACCGAGTGGTGTTCAAATTTGACAAAAGATTCTATTTGTCCGTGTTCATGAGCAGAATGTCGTCTAGATAAATGATACGCCTGATCCAGAGGGATCGCAGGTAAGACACCACCAGTTTCATGATTTTTGTAAAACACCATGGTGCTGATGATAGGCCGAACGGAAGGGAGCAAAATCGGTAGGTTACGCCTAACCATTTGAATTGAAGGAACTTGGAGTGAGAAGCGTGAATAGGAATGGTAAGAATTTGCATCTTGTAAGTCCATCCGGACCAACCAGTCGTTTGAGCGAAGAGTATCTCGTAACTGAATGATAGTTTTCATTTTGAAGTGGCGATACACCACAAATTGGTTGAACCATTTTAGATTTATAACTGGACGCATTTTCTTGTTTTTCTTCCAGACAAGGAAAATGCAACTGAGAAACCCTGAGGGTCAAGAGGGGCAATCTGAATGGTCTGTTTTTGGAGAAGGTGTTGGACCTCTACTGAAATGAGATGTCAGGTTCCGTCTCTGGATTTCCTCGGAGTTGCGCTGATGCTCAATGGGGTCCACCTCTTGACTGCCCCAAGTCCGGAATAGATATTAACACGGACTAGTGAAGTAGTCAAGTGAGGGAAGGAAAGGATAGGGACTGCAGGGAGGGAGACCTGGAAGAAGAGACAAGAAAGCACCCTATTAGTTCTTGTTGTTCACTCCCACCTATTACCTACAACAGTGGAGACAGTGGAATTCCTATACAGTTAAACCCCCTACCTGTAAAGGAAGAAAACGAAGCGAATGCTGCCAGAAGAGAGAAGGGGGTGCGTATACTGATTAGCCTGCAAGGGACCAGAATGGGGGAACACATCAAACATGCACGCTACCATTAGACAGTTGTTATCATCACCCTCTCTCTCCCATTACCCTGAGTACGGTGGAGAGGACTCTTCACCTACCCAAGGAAAGCAATTCACCAAGTCATAGGGAAATGCAGTGTTCTGTGATTCACCCTTCTTGTACCTTACTCTCTCCTGGAACAAATACACAATTAACGCACAGGTGCACGTGATGAACATTTCATAGCAAAGTAAATCATCACAGGTAGAGCAGTGTCGTGTGAACCCTTACAGTACTTGGTCTTTGGTTCATGGGACACGGAGAGTTCTCTGCGTGGAAATAGTAGTCTTTCCACTTGTCAAGTAACCTAACCACTACTCTCCGGTGTGGTAGGCTGTCTACATTCCTCTGCAATGGGACTGGGCAACGGTCCCTTCCAACAGAGGAGTGTACGATCAAAGTTTTACCAGTGTTGCCCTGATAGGGGCCTGAGCAAAGGGTCTTACCCCAGGGAGACAAGCGCAGTGTTCCTCTTGCCTCAGAGGAACCTGCAGCGGGTGCCAAACGCAAGGAACACCAAAGAGGAGAACCGAAACGCTAAACGACAGGAGTCGAGGGCTCTCCCCCTCAGAACGGAACAGGATTGACGGAGCAGTCAGGCGCTCCTCTGCATGAGACGCGGAAAGCGGTCTCGCTAACGGAGGAGCACGTGCAGGGACAAGCACACCTTCTATTCACAGACTCCCCAAATGTACTCACGGTACCGAGACGGAAAAAGGAGGCTCCGAGATCAGGTCAGGAACGGCCACGAAGAAACCAGGACTGCCACTCTGGAAGGAATATCCGACACCGCTTGTTCTTCCTGCCGGGTAAAGTAGCGGAACGTCGTAGGGCGTCCAGGTCACGTGGGGCGTGACTCGCGGCATGACCTTCGGGAGATGTAGTTCCCGAACTGGCTACGGGAAACGTGGTTGTCAGGGTGTAGGCAGTGTTTACCGGACGCGCTGCCTGACATGAGATGAGACATGTTTGGTGAAAAGACTAGAGGTGGCGCGTAAAACTCTATAAGATAACCTTGGACAGAGTTTAGAACCCAGGGATTTGCAGTGAGAGTAAGCCATTTTTGGATGAAGAGTTTCAAATGACCCCTAACTGGGGTAAACAAAGGAGGACCTACCTTGTTGGTTGTTGTTGTGGTGGAAGCTCTTCTGTCCTCGACCTCTGAACCCACAACCTCCTTGTGGGTAGAATTGAGGTTTGTACTCCTGGTAACCTGTGTTGAAGGATCCTCTGGAGCCTTGATTCGGATAGGAGCTGCCCGGAGAGCGGCTCCTGCCTCTGCCGGCCCGCCCAAAAACCCAAGTGAAAATACTTTTTTCACCTTGGTAGATTGATAGATTGCTGAGCCTTATCCAGAGAGGCAAAGGTAGTGATGAACTTGCTGAGATCTTTGACAAGGGAGTCCCCGAACAAAAGGACGTCTGCTTTGATGTAGACGACTATAGGAGCTAAATTAGCTAACTTAGGATCGAGTTTGATCAGAACCCCTTTGCGGCGTTTGTGACTGATAGCTGCTTTGGCGTTGCCTAAAAGACAGAAGGCTCGTTGGACAGACACAAAGAAATATCTTCAGCATTCAACTCATGTCCCTCCAAGCGAGCAGCTTCTGCAAGGTCAGAAATGCAAGCCAAAGGGCCCACGATATCCAAAAGCTTGTCCTGGCAGTTGGACCAAGCTTTATCCACCCCTTTGCGGGGTTCTTTGCCAAACTTAGAGAAAAATGTAAGAAGAGCTGGTCAATGGAAGGAGCAACAGTAATGTTGGATGGTAAAGAAGGATTGGGACAGACTTTAATATAGACCGGGTTGATTTGTTGAGGGGAAGACGAAATCTGGTCAAAATATAATCGCCAACATGCGAAGCCGGGAACCACTCCGTGGAGTTGGGGTGACGGATGGTGGAGGGATTAAACATGGGGGCACCTTCAGAGTCCAATGCCGGAGTAAAAGCAAAGGAGTCAGATTTGAATTTCTTAGAAGGGGGAAGGAGGGTCTGAAACATCAAAAATGTCAAACAAATCATCATCTGTGTCACCCATATCGTTGTCTGTGTCCATAATGGTGGAAATCACCAATTTTTTAGGTACCTCTACCTGTTTAGGTATAGTTTTTCTCTTTCCGTCAGAAGTTGACAACCCCTCCTTAATAGGAGGCCTGGGAGGTAAAGAGTCTTCAGTCAGGTGCGAGGGAGCCTCGCTAATCAAGGCTGGCGCATTTTTGGGAACATTTGTAGACACAGGGGGTACCAACTTTCTTTTTCTGCCATGCCCCGCAGAATGGGCCAAAGCTTTGGACAACAGACTGAGCATAGAATTTTCCATCCCCTTAGAAAAACGTTTCATAGATGCTTCAACAGCATTTTCCACAGAATTGTTACTAAATGTATTTAAGTCACTCTTGAAGGCTCCGCCTTCCTCAGTATGCAGGTCAGACCCAGGGGAGCTGTCAATCTCCATTAGAGAAAGAATGGTGAGACACAAAGGAAAGAAAGAGTTAAAATTCAGGACCGGGAGATGCAGGAGGCTGGAAGTGGGAATAAACCAACTGTAGTGGTGGTTAATGAATCAAGGTATTCAGTCCGAGTGGTAGCTTATAAGATTCATTCCAGGTAAGTAAATTAGTAGAAGAAGAACTTTATTAAATTCAATGAACCCCACCAGGAGCAGGTTCCTACCCGCTCAGCCTCAGGTGTCAACTGACTTAAGGGAGTCAGGGAACATTCCAATGCATCACAACATGTGAACATTCTACAAGGACAAGCCAGAGGCAGAGAAGGATGCAGGGAAGACATTACACATCTCCCTTTTTTACAACAGTATTAAAAGGAAGTATCAGATGGAAACATATAAATAACAAGGAATAACAATGACAATTAAAGATAGAGTAGCAACCGGGTAAGTAAGAAAAAGAAGAGAACTAAACCATTATGTGGAAGGAGAAACATTACAATTAAATACAAAAGGAAATAAAAAGAAGTGAGAAATGAGTAATAGTGAAAAAAGTGAAAAGGTGGTAATTTATGAAGCACGGTTTAAACACATAAGGATAAGAGAAAGAATGGAAGAAATGCAAACAAAAAGGAAGGAGAATGAGAAAGACAACAGAATTATCTCTTTAGATGACAAGAGAGAACACATCTTCTCCTTGCAGTGAAGGACGAAGACCTGTTAATTTTCACCTTTCTTCTTAATTTTATTGGAGATTCTATTTGTTTTCTCTTGTGGAGCATTTCCTTTCTTCATGTATTTTTCTTTGCATAGTTATACCTTTCACTTCTTCGTTTTTTGGTTCACAAATCAATTTCACCAGTCTGGCCAATTGGTGTATTTTGATTAACTTTCAACGTGGTGTTTGGTGTCTACATTCTTACCATCTCCTTCTCTTTTAAGGAGAAGATGTGTTCTCTCTTGTCATCTAAAGAGATAATTCTGTTGTCTTTCTCATTCTCCTTCCTTTTCGTTTGCATTTCTTCCATTCTTTCTCTTATCCTTATGTGTTTAAAACCGTACTTCATAAATTACCACTTTTCATTTTTTCACTTTTTCACTTTTACTCTTTTCTTACTTCTTTTCTTATCTTCATAAATTACCTCCTATTTACTTTTGTATTTAATTGTAATGTTTCTCCTTCCACATAATGGTTACGTTCTCTTCTTTTTCTTACTTACCCGGTTGCTACTCTATCTTTAATTGTTCATTGTTATTCCTTGTTATTGATGTTTCCATCTGATTCTTTCTTTTAATATTGTTGTAAAAAAAGGGAGATGTGTAGTGTCTTCCGTGCATCCTTATTTGCCTCTGACTTGTTCTTGTAGAATGTTCACATGTTGTGATGCATTGGAATGGAAAAGTGCCAATTTCAAAATGGCGGCACGTAATGTGACGCTTTGCCCAGTGGCTTAAGGCACGTCTATGCAGGCAGGATGTCAGAGAAGCAATACTCGGCAGAAATGTGTACGTCATGAAGTGTATGGAGATAAGCAAGAGCGTCACAAAGTATTCCTGGAAACTTGCGCGTGCAGCAATTTTTTGAAAGGTAAGGTTGTGCTGGCACCAACAAACAATGAAGTTAATGACAGTTAAATAATATATTTTTTTTTAAAGCGCAGTAAATTAAAGTGAATAAGAATTGTAGAGTATAAAATATGGTGGAAACAGTCCCTCGGGACAATGAGAGTGCAAATTAACCGGCGGTCCCAAAGCAGAAGATTGGAAAACACTTCAAGATGTTCTTCCACAGGACAATCAATATTTTCTCCCCCGACCTTAAATTCATCACAATAAAATGTCATAAACAGAAGTCTTCTCTCATACAACTCATAGTTCAAATCATGCAGGTAAGGAGAAGGAACTCTGCACATTAGGGCCGAAGCTATCCCGAGCAACGCCAGGACGAAGAAATTGTGAATATTCATATGAAGGAACAGACAGCTAGGGGAAAACACTTGCTTCAGGGCAGCACAAAAGGAAGAAAGCAGTGCTGTAGTCATGTAATTGGCAGGCAGGATGTCAAGCAGCAAGTAGGCAGGAACGAGTAGTAGCTTTGGAAGGCTGCACATTAAAGAAACAGGGACTGGCGGGAACTGGATCATTTTAGAAGAAGGAGGCGACCGTTTGAATGGTCACTGGTGGGGTTCTTATGTTGAGATGCCAGTATGCTTATGAATGATAATTGAATGAAAACTAAATTCATTACCTTGAGGATTCCTGGTCTTGAAAATCTTTATAGTTGTAGGCTGAAGTACGCCCAGATCGTCGCCAAACTTGTTGTGATGGTTAATGAATCAAGGTATTCAGTCCGAGTGGTAGCTTATAAGATTTATTCCAGGTAAGTACATTAGAAGAAAAAAGTTAATGAAATTCAATGAACCCCACCAGGAGCAGGTTCCTACCCGCTCAGCCTCAGGTGTCAACTGACTTCAGGTAGTCAGGGAACATTCCAATGCATCACAACATGCGAACATTCTACAAGGACAAGTCAGAGGCAGAGAAGGATGCAGGGAAGACACTACACCAACCCAAACCACTCCCACAAGAGGCGGGCGTTACTGTGGAGCGAGGAACGAGGCTCCATGCAGGCAGAGGTCAGAAGTGTCGTGGGAATCAAGACGCGCCCTCTGAGGGGAGAAAATGGCAGAAACAAGGGACGCGTTGGACTCAACCGTCAACGCGTGCGAGCGGGGGAATAACAGCTGAGCAGGGAAACAGAGCGTGTTGAAACTTGACAATAACGGGGTAAGCACGCAGGGAAACTATGGCATTCAAGAAAAAACAGCACAGCATAAAATAATTACAAATAACCATACGTGATAAATATTAAAACGGAGCAACGAAAAGAAGGCACCTATCTGACTGTGAGCAGCAAGAAAAGAGGACTGTTCGCAGTCAGTTGGGACGAAATACCTGTAGCTACGTCCCCATTGGTTATGCTGTTGTGATTTTGTGTGTTCCCATTGGCCAGCGGTTTGCTCGACCCTCTGGGAACTGTAGTTTTAGTACTTATCTTGGCTGCTATTGGATTAAGGGCAAGATAAGAAAGCATAATAGGAGCCTGCAGTCTTGCCATAACATTCTACTTGAAACCAGTTAGAAAAGTCTGAATGTTGCACACTAGAGGCTGATTACGATGTTGTCCGGAAACTAAAGCATTCCTACCGAATTGGTTCCTGAATGCTTCCCGAACAACTCAACTACGAGCTTCTCGATTACAGTGCGACGCATGTCAAGCTCCCACGAGTCATTCGGAACTCAATCCATCCGACCTAATCGTCCAGAAACAAGCCCAATTCGACTGACTCATTCGCAAATGCTGAAGAATAGCATTCCTGTTAAAAATCAGACACGGTTTACCCCTCAAACAGATGACGATGCTTCTGATACCGATACTGAACCATGTCAGTTTGTGTTACTAATGGCAAGTGGAAATTGTCAAAAATAGCCAGAACAAGCATTGGCAACAAGAAATATTAGCCACACCCATCAATACACCTATTTAAAGAGTCAAAACCTGACCATGATCCTTTTCTCTAACAGAACTGCTGAGCGGTCACAGGATTTGCCACACATTCCCTGCTCTCTGCCTCATACATTCACACTTCACCCACCACACAACTTGCACAGATTTCTTTGGTTAAAACAATTATCACAAACACACACTCTTTTTCTTATTCACACTCACCCTCACATTCACCCTCACCTTCATTTTCACACTTACTCTCACCATGGTCCCAAGGAAGCAGCCAAGGTTCACAGAGAAGGAGTTGGTAGTGCTTGTAGATGAAATAGTCAGAGTAGAGCCACAGTTATTTGGGAACCAAGTCCAACAGCCCCCCCCTTGTCCCAGAGAAATAAGATATGGGACAGGATAGTCAACATGGTAAACACTGAAGCACCTGTCCTGTGCACAATGGATTATATCAGTAGTAGGTACTATGCTGTGAGAAGGAGGGTAAAGCAACTGCTGGTCAGGGAACCAACTTGAAGCCAGCAGACTGGCGGTGGGCCTCCTCCACAACCTGTACACTTCACTTACGGGGAGGAGAAGGTACGTGTCATTCTTCCACCAGAGTGCCTCTATGACTCACAGAAGCAGCAGAGTCTGGTAAGTACCTACTCCACATTCAAACAAAGTTACCAATTACACCTCCATAGACATCACTGTCCAGGATACAGTGATACAAATGACTGTTTTGAAATTTTTAAAAAACTAGAGTAAATGCGCATGTGATGTGTATGCCATATTGTCAAACAACTAACCCCGGGCAGAGACCTCAGCTCCGCCAGTGGATTATGGGGTTTTGCAGGCAAAACTCCGACTCTGCAGTGGAGCGGAGTTACCCGGCTCCTCCACCTTCCCTAATTCAATTATACCCAAAACAAGGCACTTACCTGCTGTGACGTATCCGGTCTGCCCTCCTTCTTGCTGTGGTCTCTCTCTCCTCCTCGCCGCACTCATCCACCCAAACCCATATGTTGTACATCTTGCACGCACAAGGCCATGAGTGGACTTGTTGTAAAGTCAGACACCAGTCCCCAGTGTCAGGCATCCTGCAAGTGCATTCTGACACACTGTGAGGTAAGCCTAAGTCCTGTTGGGCTGTTTGCGCCGGGCGGGAAGGTGTATGTAGGGCAGGCAATGTCACTATAAATATCCCACTCACAATAAAAAAAGTAACGGTATAAACTGTACTTACACACAGACTGAGCCAGTTAGTGAAAATATTTCAGCAATGAAATCAAATGCTAATTTTATGGAAACTATTGTAGATACCGTTTTTAAACAGTTAGAATGTCAAATGATCAAACAGTTTAATAATATTTTTAAAAGATTGGACCGTATTGAAACCTTGATTAAGAATGAGGATGTCAAGAGGAAGGGGGCTATTAGCCTTGATCTAATAAGGGGCGAGCGCTTTCTGAAAGATTTAGAAACTGTTAATAAAGGTATTTTAAGCGAGGAGCAAAATGCCCCCAGAAAAGTTTCTATTGCAAACATTGTATCGAAAAGCGCCAATGATGGGAGAAATTACACTTCAAAAACCCCCCAGCACACCCTGACTACAGTCATAGAACCAATATGCCCCAACACTATAGCCACTAATACGCTTAAGGATGCTCCCACCCTCCATGCCACAGGAAGGAAGGTACCTATTAACACTGCATCAGAGTGACAAGGGCCAAATAACTATCACAAGGCCAACAATGTACTCAGGGCCTGTCCTTAATTTGCCTCCCGACGCCTGCCCTTATGTAATAATTTTGGCAGGCGTACCTCAGTTAAGGGAGGGACAGAGCGAGACATGGATGCAGCTTAATAACAAATGCATAGACTGGCTATCTAAACACAAAGGGGTAGGACCCAATATCATGAGAGAAATTTTGACTACACGACGGGTGAGCTGGGTTGGGCCACTACCAAAGAACATAGAAGGGGATTGTATTGTCATCAATTTTAGAAATCCCTCTACAGTTAAATTTATCCTTGGCAGTACTAATATGTGTTTCTCCCCACCTACTGACATAACCTCCTTGCCATTGGGTTACTTTTACAGACCTCATCATAGACCTCCCAGTCCCATTTTTTCACCTCTTCCCCTATATAACAGGTACAGTGCCCTGTCTGACCTGGGCACTCTGGACTGACCACCAACTATCCCGTCAGATTCAGTAGTTAGGAACTATTCTAAGATACCCGGGCCAGCAGGGGATTCACCTATTAATTCAACTATAGTGATTGCTAACGATGATAAGGTGCCTAAGAACAATAGCCATGTTTTTACTCCGGTACCATCTACCAACAATCTGGCAATCCTAAGCTGGAATATAGCAGGTTTAAATGCTAAAGTTACAAATAGGGACTGGGTGGACTGGGTTTCTAAAATTGATATTTTAATGTTTCAAGAAACTTGGTGCACCACTCCTCTTCTTTTTGATGGTTTCTGTTGTTTTAATCAAACTGCTTCTACACCTGCTATAGGTAGACCTAGTGGGGGACTATCAACATGGGTCAAAATAGGTGCAGATGTCAAAATTGAACCACTGGAAACATACAATAGAAATTTCCAGGCACTGCTCTATATTAGCAGTGTTAGAATATGTTTAATAAATTTTTATAACAATGATTTTAAAACACATCCCAATATGAATTTTATAAAGTTGTTTAATTTTATTGACGATATTATTGAAGGACAAAAGTGTGGTAAACTTGATGGGAAAAGAGGTGAAGAATTATCCAACCTTCTGGCCACGAGGGACTTAATCAATGTTATGGAAAAAGCAAACACTATGGAGAAAATTCGCCCCGTGGCCATTTATATTGGACATGGGAGTGCTTCCACAATTGACTATGTATTCATGAGCCCTACGCTCATGGACCTTTTATTAGAGGCCTCAGTAGTCAGGTGTATATATAGCGACCATCACCCCATTCTATCCACTCTTAAACGTCCTCACAAAAAGCCGAAGCGGAAAGAAATAGGGGCAAAAAACCTAGTCGCGTCGACAGATAGGCTAAGGGTGGTTTGGAAGGGGATTGACAATAAGGGGGTACTAGCCCGAGTTGTAAAATCTTATCCTGGACTAGTCTTCACCTGCCTGTCATCCGACCACCCTGACTATGCGATTGTGGAAGCATTCACTGAACTGTGCAAGACTATAAAGAAGGAGATATCCAAGCCAGTCTTAATTAATACTAACATCATCCCTAGATGGTTTGACAACTCTTGCTCTAGAGCAAACAGAGATCTGAGAGCTGCCTTAAAGACCGATCCACCAGATCAGTCTTTGGTGAGGACCCTGAGGTCTAGCTACAAACGTGCCTTAAGAACACGATCCGAAGAGCTTTTAAAAACCCATTGGGAATCACTCGTACGAACTGCAGCAACAAAGGATATTGCCGGGTTTTGGAGAGAGGTCAAGAACCTGAAATCATTTGGCTCCAATATTACTCCCATAACTTGTAGCATACCAGGGGACGTATGGGTGAAGCACTTCACAAATATTTACATGGCATCGACTCCTCCTATTGAAAATTGTCAATTATTTATGTTTCCGTATATCTCAATAGCGGAAGTAGAGGATGCAATTCTTCAAAGCGCAGGAAACAAAGCGCCAGGGCCTGATGGAGTATCTATTGATCTAATAAAATCAGAGCCTGACCTATGGTCCCCACTTTTGTGTAATGTTTTTAATAATTTATCAAACACTTCACTGCCTGATTCTTGGTCCAATAGCACCATCGTACCAATTTTTAAAAAAAGGGGACAGACTTGATCCTGGGAGTTACCGCCCGATATCATTAATTGACAATACATTGAAGATTTTGGGCAGGGTCATTTTTAATAAGATTAACATTTGGACCGAAGAAAATAAAATTTTACATCCATGCCAGTTAGGCTTTAGAAGCAACGTAGGGACGGTTGAGCAGTGCTTGAACCTAAACTTAGTTTTAGATAAATACACTATAGCCAAAAAATCCCCACTTTACCTAGGTTTTATGGATCTAAGCTCTGCTTTTGATTTTGTCAACCGATCACGCCTATGGACAGCCTTGCTGAGATATGGCTTGGATGAATTTCCTGGCCCATTTACACAGTGATTTAAAAGCCTGTGTTCGTATTAATAACGATGGTGAAGTTTCGGGCGAGATTTTAATCAGCAGGGGTGTAAGACAAGGTTGTGTCTTGGCTCCCCTACTTTTTATTTTATATATAAATGAACCTAGTACATCCTTGGATAAACTGACTACTGATGTTCCGCTCGTTAACGGCAAACCCCTCCCTGTATTGCTTTATGCCGACGATGCGGTACTTCTAGGCCGTACACCTAATGCACTCCGCACTTTAATATCAGGCTTTGTCTCCTATATGGCCGACCTTGACTTATGCACAAATTTTAAAAAATCTTATATAATGTCTTGTGGGCCAAAGAAACATAAAATCTGCCATATTACGTCAGGGAACAATGTTTTAAACAGCACTGGCACTTTCCCTTATTTAGGTCTGTTGTTTTCCGATTTCGGATCCTGGTAACCTCATGTTGCCAGAGGGAGGAATAAACTGGGTAAAGCCATTAACTCTATAATTACTTTACGCCAACCAAAGCACACTGAAGTCATTCTATCACTTTTACAAATTTATAAAACCCAGTGCGTCCCCACAGGAACTTATGGTGCCGAGGTGTGGGGATACTCGAGTTGCACGAACATCCAGATAGAAGAAAAAAAATTCTGTAGGAAGGTACTGGGGGGGTTATCTCGGCACCATCATACATGTGCCATAGAGAATTGAATCTCCCATATATAGAGGACTTTTAAAATCTAGACCTGCTCTGTTTTGGTTAAAAATTTGGCGTAATCCAGCAGCCTCGCTGACCCGTGACATAATTTTAGACTGTCTAAAAAGTGAGCGGGCAAAATATATTCCCTGGCTTAACGCGGTACAGATGAGCCTTCTAAGCGTAGAAATGGGGCATCTCTTCTCAGCACCCGAAACAATTGATTCATCACATAAGACCATAGTGAAAAGGGCCTTATTTGATCTGTATCGAGTGAATAGAGAAAAAACCGAATTTACAAAGCCAGTAATTATTGGGTACATACCACTACAAATATTATGTACTAAGCCATCTAATATGCCCCAAGGCTACCTACGCAAGAAATTGGGCAGATGGAATCGGAGTTTGCTGTTTAGATTTAGGGATGGGAGTGTGGTAAATTTACTCTGCTTCCCCTTAGGTTACACTCATAATTTGGGGAACTTATTCTGCCCATGTAACCAGGGTGGAAAGCAAAGTTTGCTGCATTTTACATTGTTTTGTGGCATTTATGTAAAATATACCAAACACTTTCTAATCCCTTATTTGAGAGCCAATGCCCTGACGGATTTTAATGAGGCTTTTAGAGTTTTACGGATGTTAAGTACTGACGATGTAATTTACAGAGTCAACCACTTTCTTCAAATTGCTGTCCGTTCTCGTGCCTCAATGAATACGACCTGAAGTGTGTCGATTATTCTGCCAACTTAACTTATTGTGTTCTGCACATTGGCTGTCCATCCACCCTAATGAATTTGGTCTGACAGCCTGTTTATTATTTTGCACATTGTATTCTTGTACATTGGGTGTACCATTAGATATGCTGTTTTAGGATTAGTTTTTATCAATGACTCAGGTTGTTTTATTACTTGCACACTGCATATTTGCACATTTGATGTATCTCAGACATGTTGTTTTCTTAAAACATGTTTTATTATTCATTGGGATGACTTTTTATGCATTTTAATGGATGCATTTTCTAGAAATTTCTGACATGTTTGATCTAGAACTATTTTTGCACTATTTGTGTATTGATATCTGCACTTATTTGACTGTGTAGAAGAATGCTTGGTGTATTTTGTATGTACTTTTATGGATGTTCTGTATATATCCGAATAAAGATCATTTGAATTGAATTGAATTGAAAAAATGTTTGGGAAGAAAGAAACACACCGGGTGTCAGCCACTTACTAGCGGGAAAGGAAGCAAATCCTTTTTGTTAAATAACCCTCACACACTCTAGTAGTGTCATGTTTCATCATTGAGTTCACCCTGACTCCTAAAGTCAGAGTGGGCTAAACCATATTTCAGGGAGCACTTAGAAGAATATGGCCAGGGGGTTTAAAGATTAAAACTCCTCCTGCATTTCCCAGTATCCCTTTATTTGCGGAACCGTAGGGGATAATAAAAGTCTATGTGGGTCATCAGGAGGTGATGGTTCAATGACCCTAGTGCCAACATGTTTCAGTACGCAAAAAGTGGCCCAAAAGGGTCCTGGACTTTCTTCAGGGCAAAAATAATGTCCTCCCTGGTTAATTTATGGTATGGAATGTCCTATGTTTCAAGTTTGTACAGGGCAGAAAGCTGCACCTATACGAAAAAACAGGAACAGATCACTTATCTTATATGTAAGAGAAACAATTGAGGGAATTTGTATCTGCGCTTCATTTTCCCATCCGCTCTGCGCTCTCATCACCCATACTTGCCATTCATGATGGGTGTGTAGGTACGCATGAATTCAGAAGCTATCGTACATATAACGATGACTCACAGGACTTTATTAAGTAGAAGCAGACACTCGTATGTAGTGGCGATGTCAGTCGCATACTGCCACTCAACCCAAAATTGTGGTGTGATTACACACCACCTTGTCCAAACACCATCTGCCTTGCAATCCATTCCAAATCGCTCCTTCCATACCGCCCAACATGTCTCATTGTCTTACATTCACTCATGCTACAATGACCATCTTACTCCAATTTGGAGGTAAACAATCGTCTCAAGAGGTCGCTGTGCTGTGGGGGGTAGCCTTGTAGTCAGACTCTACAGCCCGAGTCTGAAGTAAAGGGGGAGAGATAAATGAAAACACACTTGCAACATTAAAGGTGGCGCAGCATTGTTATTTCTCAAATACCCTGTCATTAGTATTGCTCATTTCCAAGCTTATTGCAGCCCCATACTCACTACTTCAAAGCTTCTGCCACGCTGTCACACCTCCTTGGTCCGCGTCTCCTGTCATTTGCACCATTGTATGCCGGAGACCAACTTTTAACATGCATCCTGGCAGCAACTCCGTGCCCCGTGTGAGCACCGTGATGAAATTACAAGCGACTTTTACCATGTGGACTACACAAGGCCGTCTGCATCATGGGAATTGTAGTTTCTCCCTTATCTACGACGGTGTGTGTCCACCCAATTGGCGGTGGCAGTTGTCTGTATATTTGTACGTACCGTAATGTTTTAAGAGGGTATGTTATGACAAGCCTGACCAGAAATTTCATAGGGTCTATATCGAGGGGTTTCAAAGCGTCATTCCTCTATTCAAAGGAGTGCGAGTAGGTGTGCGAGCAGGGATATGGTGATTACGGTCCCAAGCATCAACGTAACTCTTTGATACCCCTTCCACATTATGTAGGACAGTGCCTGATGGGAGATGGAGTCAGTGAAAACACTTTTCCTCCCACACAAACCAGACAGCTCATCTGGGCCTATGGTCACCTGACAGTGAGGGGATGTGTACTAGCAAGATGGCTAACAGTGATCCCTGGTGTCTGAATTGAGCACAAATACCAGAATGGCCTTGTGCTCCAAAGACCAGTCCCCAGTCACAGCCAATTTGCTAGTCCATTCTCCACTCACTGTCCGTTAGCCATAGGCACAGATGAAGTGCATGTGTCATGTGGGGGGATGAGTGGGTGCCATTATTCAAAATCCCATCAGATAATGCCATACACACACTCGTCTGACCAATCACAAACAGCAGCCTTGGGATCCTGTTTGAATGAGAGTGAGGGGAAATGTACCAGCAAGATGTCTGACACTGGTGCATGGTGTTTGGAGCACAAGGCCCTGATGGGAGTTGCTTTCAACTTCAACACCATGCAGCAGTGTCAGCTAACTTGCTAGTCCATCCACCCTCATTGTGAGGTACGCATAAGCACAGAGGAGTTAGCAGTGCTGGGTGGGAGGAGGAGTATTTGTCATCAATAAACTACCACAATGCCTGGGCCCACACACCCATTCCCACCCATCCCAAAAAGCCCACCTGGGACTCCACTCTCCTGAGAGTGAGTGTAAATGTACTGGCAAGATGGCTGACACTGGGGACTGGTGTGAGGAGCACAAGGCACTGATGGGAGGTGGTCTAAAGGCAGACACCTTTTCCCAGTGTCAGACATCTTGCAAGTACATTGCCACTCACTGTTAGTAATGCATATTTCAAGGTTGGATGGTTGTGCTGAGTGGGAAGGTGTATGTAGGACTGGGCCTGATGGGAGTCGGAATACCAGCAAATTATCCTCCACACACATAGCACAACCACTTCCTGGGGGCTATGTTTACCTCACAGTGAGTTCATGTGTACTGGCAAGATGGAAGATGGCAGACACTGGGACTGATGTCTGAATCTATCACAACTACCATATTTGCCTTTGAGCTGCAAACACCATCCACCAGTGACAAATATTTTGCACGTACACTTACCAACATTGTCTGGACAACACTCGTCCTGGTGGCCTGTTGAATTGTGGGATTTGCAGTATAAAATCTGTTGTTTATTTCCCTCTCATTCCACGTGACTATCTGTTATTCCCTCCTAATTTCTCCCTTGCTCTGTGCTCAGAAATGTATGTTAAGCACCCCACCCCAGCTCCCATTTTGTGTTAGCAAGTGAGTGAAACTAGCACCCCCTTGTTCCCCCCTAGCAACAGAGATATTCTACACCAGAGAGTAAACAGAGGGTGCTCTGTGAGCTGTTTAAACTGTTTTTATAGAAATTGTGCACTTGTTTTTGGCTTGGAGAGTGATTTATACAAACAGTACTGTTAGAGGACAAAGTTTGTTAGGTTTTTACTTTCAGAAGTCCAAAGTGTGTATTGAGCCTGTCTGTCTCCTAGGAGATTCTAAATAGAGGAGCAGCTTCCAAATCCCTGGCCAGCAAACCTTGTCTGAGGTTGCTGGGACCTTATATAGTCTGCTATTGGAAGGTACATGTGCACACTGATTGGTGGTTGTATCTGGTGTTTCTATTGGATTTTAGGTTAGTGTTCTCATTGGTTGATTATTTGAGGGTTCTAATTCGTTTCTGGGTCAGTGATTCAATTAATATAGGGTTGGGACTAGGGCTATGGTTAGGCTTTCTATTGGAAGTAGGTAGGGATTAAGGTTTCCTGTGTGACTGGTTGCTGGGACATGGGTTGGGACTAGAGCTAGGTTCAGGCTTTTTACTGGAAGTAGGGATTAGGTTTTCCTGTGTGATTGGTTGCTGGAACTAGGGTTGGGACTAGGGTTAGGCCTTCTATTGGATGTAGGGATTAGGGTTTTCTGCCTGATTGAGTGCTTGGCCTAGGACTATGATTGGCTGTAAGGTCTTGGTCTCCTAAGGGCTCTAGAGTTTAGGGCTAGGGTTTGTGTTCCCATTGGCTGAAGCGGTCACCTGACTACTAGGGCTATAAAAGGCCAGGGTTTAGGGCGTCTCAGCCCAGGCGTCGAGGCTAAGTGTGGAGAGGACAAGGGTCAGTGCCTGTTTGAGCCTGTTTGAGACTGGTCGGAACTAGGGCCAGAAATGCTGCCCATTTTCTCATTCAGTAATACCCACCCTACACCATTCACATCCACAAACAGAGTAACACACTCACACTAAATGTACTCCACAAATTTACAACTAATCAACCCTATGCACAAATCAATATACCAGTACACACTTGTTCTGCTCGATTTTCCCGGCCTTCTTGTGAGGAACAATGATGAAATGTGACTTCAGTCTCTTATCATTCAAGTCTAAGGGTTAGAGTAGTGAATGGAGCCTATTTACTAGGCACTTCGACATGATTCTGTGCTCTTCCCCATAGATCAGGGCTTGCACACATAGCCTAGGGGATAGATTCGTTAGTATTAGGGATAACCTGTCCTGTAGTGAGGGTATTTCATGGAACCGTGCTGAATCCAGGCCTGGTAGGCCTCAAACGGGAGAGACTCCATCTTTCTTTCTGCTCCGGCAGCTTGGGATGCTTCTAGGTCAAATGTAATGTTTTAGTTATGAGGTGTTATTCGCTTGGAGAGAACCGGTTCAGGCCGGCCCTTATCGAAGGATTGTATTTTTCTTCATGCCGAAGACACTACATCAGGCCGGCCGGCTGGGAACGTGTCCTTGGTACGGGGAGGTACAAGAATTTGGTGGGCGGCAGGTTACAGGCCGGAATTTTCCATGAGGAAACGCACCTCTATATTAGTGAAAGTCTGAGGCAGTTACATGTTCAGTCCGTAGGCGGCATCTAGCCGTTAGCAGTAAAGCTACTACTTATTCCAGGGAAGACAGACGCCATCTTGAAGGCGGAGAAGAACCGAGAGACAGATGCTCTCCTAGCAGAATAGCCAGAGAGGAGAGAGTAGCCGATAAGGAAGAGGTCCCAGTGACTCAGAGAAGAGTGACTTCCAGGCGAGCCGAGGCACAGACGAGAAGGGAACCTAGATGACCACTGAGTGCAGGCTACATACTACTAAGGTGATGTCGACCCTTTCTTATTAGAGTGTACAACTTAATCTTTCACTTCTCTTTGCAGGTTATGTGTTATATCGTAATGTTATGTGATTGTGTATGTAATGAGTAATAAAGTACCCAGTTTGTAGTGAACCAACATGTGCTGCGTGTTCTTGTATGAGAGGGTAGCCTATTCTTCTAGTCAGCTGCGGCTACATGAACAGATGTTAACCCTGATTAGGTAAGTGGTAACTGAATAAGGGAAAGAGGAGCCCCTCGAACCTGAGAACAGGCTATGCTCGAACTGGCAATCCTTGTGTGATCTGATGAATAGTGAGACTGATTCCCTTTTTGTATGTTATGGTGATCATAGGATGAACTGTCGTATGAGACTGCCGTCTAGGTAGAGAGGTCTGGATTCGTATAGGATCGCGAGGCCGCCACTTGTGATACTGTCGTATGGGCAGAGAGGTCTGGATTCGTAGGGGATCGCGAGGCCGCCACTTGTGCTGAGACTGCCGTCTGGGTAGAGAGGTCTGGATTCGTATGGAATCGCGAGGCCGCCACTTGTGATACTGTCGTATGGGCAGAGAGGTCTGGATTCGTAGGGGATCGCGAGGCCGCCGATTGTGCTGAGACTGCCGTCTGGGTAGAGAGGTCTGGATCCGTATGGGATCGCGAGGCCGCCGATTGTGCTGAGACTGCCGTCTGGGTAGAGAGGTCTGGATCCGTATGGGATCGCGAGGCTGCCACTTGTGATACTGTCGTATGGGCAGAGAGGTCTGGATCCGTATGGGATCGCGAGGCCGCCGATTGTGCTGAGACTGCCGTCTAGGTAGAGAGGTCTGGATTCGTATGGGATCGCGAGGCCGCCACTTGTGATACTGTCGTATGGGCAGAGAGGTCTGGATTCGAATGGGATCGCGAGGCCGCCACTTGTAATACTGTCGTATGGGCAGAGAGGTCGGGATTCGTATGGGATCGCGAGACCGCCACTTGTGATACTGTCGTATGCGCAGAGAGGTCTGGATCCGTATGGGATCGCGAGGCCGCCGATTGTGCTGAGACTGCCGTCTAGGTAGAGAGGTCTGGATTCGTATGGGATCGCGAGGCCGCCACTTGTGATACTGTCGTATGGGCAGAGAGGTCTGGATTCGTATGGGATCGCGAGGCCGCCACTTGTGATACTGTCGTATGGGCAGAGAGGTCTGGATTCGTATGGGATCGCGAGACCGCCCCTTGTGATACTGTCGTATGGGCAGAGAGGTCTGGATCCGTATGGGATCGCGAGGCCGCCGATTATAAGAGGTCTTGGTATGTATAGTAGGAATTCCCTGTCCTTAGGTGGTAGATATATGTGGTTGCACTATTGTAAATAGGCCCTAGGGAGGGGGTAGCGTTCTGTCTGGGTTAGTGAGGCTCTGATGAGCGGGTTCTATCTGATCCGAAAACCCAAGCAGAACATTTGGCGTCACGAACCGTTTACGAAACCTGTGTGCGTTGTGGTTGTATCGTGTTTGCTTTCGGCGCGTGCGTGGTTTCGTTTGTATATTATTTGTATATAATTGTGTGTATAGTTTTTTTTTTTTCTTTTCTTCTCTTTCTTTTTTTTTCTTCTTCTTTCTTTTCCGAGATGTTTTCTAGAAAGTCGAAATCTACTTTTAAGTTGCCCGTTGATATTCCCGGCTGGGATTCAACGCCTTATGAAGCCTTAGCCCGTGAGTGGGCTGATTCTACTGGTTTGAGTGAGAATTGGAATTCTTTTTTGGAGTTGGCGGAGCCGGCTAATGTGATTACTTGTTTACAGAAGGCGCCGGTATCTAAGGGTGATGAGCTTCCCGTTTTGGGGCGCAGAGGTTGGATTGTTCTGTCTGCGTACAGGATTCTGCATGAGAGGTTGTTGAAGTTGCAGAACTTGCATAAGGATTTGGAAGCGAACTTTGTTGAGATTCAGAATGCTCATACTTTGTTGCGATGTCAAAATAAGTTGCTTGCTGATAAACTTGAGACGTACCAAACTATTGCCGAGAGGGCGGCTGTGCGAATTGCTCGTTATAAATACAAGAATCGGCGTGGTCGAGTTTCGACGCGAAAGGTGCGTCTGGTCGTGGCGAAAGCCGGACTGGATTGGAATCCTGATGAATGGGATGGTAATATCTGGAACTCGAGTGATTCTCCTTCCTCGGGTGAGGAGTCTGCCAAGCGCGAGTCCTCTCGCTCCGGCCGTGATTGTAAGTCTGCTTCTTGCGCCTCTGATGGTGCACCCCGTGATTGCGCTCGTCCTTCGAGCGGGGTCGATGCTTCCTCTACGTGTACTGGTCGAGCTCCTTGTGATGCTCGTCCCGCGGTCTCGGTGCATCCAGTTTTTCGGCGGAAATTGCAGCAGGCTCCCGGTGCTCCGAATGGTATTGCTTTAGACTCTTTGGAGGATTTTACTCAACAAGAAATTAGTGATATTTTGCAGCGATTTCGGCAGCGAGCTGGTGAGACCTTACTCACATGGATGGTGCGCCTTTATGAACTGGGCGCTGCTGGCATTATGTTGGATACTGGCGATTGTTTGAAGTTTTGTTCCTTGAGTTCGGATTCTACTGTACAGGATCATTTTCGTAACTTTAATGTTGGTGGTCAAATTTCTTTGCTTCAATTGGCGACTGAGGGTTGTAATCAAAAATATCCTACTGAGTCTAACTGGTCTGTGAATGACAAACCGTGGTATACTTTGCGCGATGCTGCGCAACGTCTCAAAGAGGAGGTGATGAAAACGGCAATTTTTCTAAATACTGCTGACAGGTTGCTTGATGGTTTCTTGACATCTTCTGTGCGGAATCGTATTATTCGTTCTTCCCCTGTTGCTTATAAGCAGGTTATGATGACTTTATTGATTAATCAGACTGGTAACATGTTATCTGTGGTGCTGGAATCGGTACGCCAACTCGGTGAGTTGGGTGAGTGGTTTAAACCTGAACGGCAATCCCGGCCTGACACTCGTACTCCTGGTGACAATAAACTTACTAGACGTGATATGTTTTTTGGTCTTATGGCCGATGGTGTGCGGAAGGAGGACATTGACGGTGAGACTACTTCTCGTTTGTGGGAAATGTTTCGCAAACGTGGCTTGGATCGAAAGGAGGGTGCCCGGCGTGTTCGGACAACTGAGTGTGATCGTGGTTTTTCTGACGGTAGCGGTGATGACGACCGCCGTGGGCGCTCTGATCGTCGTGATGATCGACGTTATGTACGTGATTTGTCCCCCCGTCATGAGAGAGACAGGGAGAGAGAGGGGGAAAGAGGGAGGGGGAGAGATGATTATGTTAACAGCAGACGTAGAGATGATAGGGTTCAATCCCCTGAGTTGAGAAGGAGAGAGGATCGACACAGATTGGCCGATCGAAACCCGCAGTACAATGCAGAGAACAGGAATCCATTTCGTAATGGAGATGGATATGAACAGGAGGTATCGATACCTGGGAAACGTGAGAGTCTTTATCCTGATTTATCCTGGTACACAGAACGCAGTAAAGATGACTAGGAAATAGGTCAAGCTCCAGTACACAGATGGGCTCACAGAGATAATAGACCCTACGTAGATATTGATATTTATTGGAGACATCGTAATGTCCAAAGGGCCCGAGCATTCGTAGATACAGGAGCGGAGGCCACTCTTATTCATGGAAAATCAAAGAAGTTTAAAGGTCAGCCTTTTACAATTACCGGATTAGGTGGAAAGGAAACTCCCGCAGTTCAAACTTTACTTGAAATGAGAATAGGTAGAATTCCTAGAAAAGAATACTCTGTATTAGTGGTACCACTCTTAGAATTCATAATTGGAATTGATATTTTGAAAGGAATGACTTTGCACTTAGATGATGGATGTTACCAATTTGGAACTAAACATTATATATCGTCCAGGCCTGTACGGGTTGGTCGTTTAAGAATGCCCCCCATAAAAGTTCCCCAGGCGACAAAAGTGGTTCGTCAGAAGCAGTATCGTATTCCAGGTGGTCATGAAGAGATTAGTACTACTATTCAGGAGTTGGTGGATGCAGGAGTTATAACACCAGTTACTTCTGCTTGGAATAATCCTGTTTGGCCTGTACGTAAGAGTGATAATTCTTAGCGCATGACTGTTGATTATCGAGAATTGAATAAACACACACCCTCTTTGACTGTTGCAGTACCGGGTGTGATTACCCTAATTGAAAGAATCCAAAAACATCCAGGTACATGGTATGCGTCCATTGATATTGCTAATGCTTTCTTTTCGATTCCGATTGCCCCTGAGTGTCAGGAACAATTCAGTTTTACGTGGAACGGGCGTCAGATGACGTTTAGAAGTCTTCCCCAGGGCTATGTGCATAGTCCTACGATATGTCACCGGCTGGTGGCAGAGCATTTGGCTGAGGTACCGGTTCATCCGCGAATTCAGATATGTCACTATATTGATGATATTTTGATCCAAGGTGAAACACAAGAGGAAGTTCAGACCCAATTGGACAGAGTCATTGAGTGCCTGCGTGAGAAAGGTTGGGAAATCAACCCGGATAAATTACAAGGTCCGTCCCAGGCTGTGAAATTTTTGGGTATTAATTGGCATGAGGGGCACCGAGAAGTGATCCTTCAGGTTAAACAGAAAATTCTTGATTTTGCAGTTCCGAGGAACAGGAAAGAAGCCCAAAGCTTCATTGGTTTGTTTGGTTTTTGGCGCCAGCATATTCCTCATTTGAGTCAAATATTGGCCCCTTTGTACCGTGTCACTCGTAAAAAGAATGCATTTGAATGGGATAAACCACAGCAAGATGCGTTCAGTCTGGCAAAAGAAGCAATTCAGCATGCTCTGGATTTATGGCCTGTATGTGATGGTGATGTGGATTTGAATGTGTCTGTACAAGGCCTTTATGCGAATTGGAGTTTGTGGCAGAAACAAGGCAAGAGTAGAGTACCGTTAGGTTTCTGGACCAAAAAGTTACCTGATGCTGGTGAGCGTTATACACCTTTTGAGAAACAGTTACTTGCATGTTATTGGGCTCTGGTGGATACCGAGCAATTGACTTTGGGACATGATATAGTTTTGCGACCTGAAATTCCTATCATGCAGTGGGTTATGAGTTCGCCGAAAACTCACCGAATTGGACACGCTCAAGAGGCGAGTGTGATTAAATGGAAATGGTATATACAAGACAGGGCACGTGTGGGACAAAAAGGAGTTGCATCTTTGCATGAGCAGGTGGCACGGGCGCCATCGACTGAGACTGAGAGTGAATGTTCCGTACCTTTAGTACAGGAGTCTCCTGTTAAGTGGGGTAGACCTTTTGATGATTTGCCGGCGGAGGACAGAAACCATGTCTGGTTTAGGGATGGTTCAGCAAGGTTCATAGGGACGAAACGGCATTGGAAGGCAGTGTCCTATAATCCGATCACACAAAAATTGCTGAGTACTACTGGTGTGGGTAAGAGCAGTCAATTTGCTGAACTCTATGCTGTTTATCAAGTTCTGAAACAAGAGTTACCTGGCACATGTCATATTTTCACCGATTCTTGGTCTACTGCCAATGGACTGGCAGTTTGGTTACCGACTTGGCATTCCCATAGTTGGAAAATCCATTCAAAAGAACTGTGGGGAAAAGAATTATGGCAGGAGATTTGGGAAATGCTCCCACAGAGTACTGTTACAATCTTCCATGTGGATGCTCATACACCGATAGACTCTCTTGACAAATTCTTTCATAACATTGCAGATGAGAAATCTAAAATTGCTGAGGCAGTGGTGGACAGGCAAGATTCTGATATTGCGGGATTGGCGAAATGGGCCCACCAGAAAGCAGGACACTTTGGAGAGAAAGCCACTAGCAGGTGGGCTGCTGATCGAGGAATTTATATTCCCCTAGATTTAATAAAAAATGTTATTCTACATTGTCCCATTTGTCAGCATATCAGGCAGCGCAAAGTGCCCCAAATTGTTAAAGGTCATTTACATCGCGGGAAATTACCCGCTCAAATTTGGCAGATTGATTACATTGGTCCACTTCCTATGAGTAGGAATTGTCAATATGTTTGCACTATTGTTGATACATACAGTGGCCTGTTGGTGGCCCTTCCCTGTAAGCAAGCTACCCAATTGAATACTATTAAAACAGTGGAATTGATTATGATGTATTATGGTGTGCCATTCCAAATTCAATCTGATAATGCATCCCATTTTCGTGGAAGATTGGTACAGGAATTCTGTGTGGAAAACAATATTGAATGGGTGTTTCATATACCATATTATCCACAGGCCTCGGGTCTTGTGGAGAGGTTGAATGGCCTGCTGAAAAATCAATTACGCAAATTAACAGATGACAAGTATAAGAATTGGCGAGACTTTTTGCCTCAAGCGCTATTGATTTTGAATAACCGTCCTTTTCTAAATGCTGAATCCCCCTTATGCGTTTGTTTCCTCCGAATGTTGATGCTAAGCCCAATGAAATCAGAGAGACTGTGATGTACTGGGAAATTACTCCCGGAGCTTTGGCTCCATGTAGAGCGACCCCAGGGTCGGCAGGTTTAGACTTGCATGCCATGGATGACACCGTTATAAAAAGTAAGGATCGAGTCATCATTGAAACTGGTGTTGGTGTTCATATACCAACTGGAAATTTCGGATTAATCGCCCCTAGATCGGGGCTGGCTGTAAAAGGCATTCAGGTGCTTGGAGGAATCATTGATAGTGATTATCAGGGAGAGATTAAGGTGCTCCTGCTGAATAGCAGTGAGGTTGACTTACTGATACATCAAACTGACCGAGTGGCTCAATTGCTAATAATGCCTGTTTTCAGTGGTGAGATCACAAAAGGCACTGCCCCAACGTTGCTAACTGTACGAGGCCAGAAAGGTTTTGGCTCCACAGATAATCCTGGGGCCAGAGTTTGGGTGCAGTCGCCTAAGAATCCCCCTGAGCAAGCAGAAGTCATTGCAACCGGTCAAGACAACACCATTTTAGTTATGAGACCAGGGAAAGATAGCTGGGAAGCAGTCCCGGCTGACAAATGTTACTTACGAGAATGAATAATGCTTGTATTTGATTCTCTTTCAGATCATTCTTTGGACTGTTGCTGCAGGATGTGTCGGCGTTGGACTCCTTTTGGGCTGGTACGACGAGAGAGGAGGGATCCCATCAACCCGGGCTGAGTTGAGAACCCGAGTGTCGCGTTCCTTCGCTGCGTGGGATTCGTCGTCGAACTTTTGGATTACATTAGCCAAACAAGTGACTAAAGCCCCTCATTTCTGCTTGACACCGATGAGATCGGTGACGGACATTCTAGCGACTTGTTTAGTTGCTGTCCCTGCTTCATTGGAGACTTTGACTCATATTTTTAATATATCGAATGCTCGCCCCAATGTTCTTCTGGGCGATTTTGCTGCCCATGAGTATTGCCCCTTGTGTACTGTACTGTCAGACCCGATACCCCCCATCCAGTCCCAAATAGTTACCTATAATATCACGCAAGATGATTTGTGTTTTTTCCTTACTTGTGATCCTAGTGCGATTTCTGAATGTATGCGTTTAAGATTGAAAGGTGCCACTTCATTCACCGCTCATGAACGAACTTTGTGCCTTCAAAGGACACCGAAAACATGTACTTCTGTTCAGAATAACATGACTTGCAAGAGTTTGGTAGTTACCCCCAGTCATTATCGCACGATGTTACTACCTGCCGGATGGCTTTTCTCATGTGGTAATACTTCCTGGCCATATATTCCCGCAAATATTTCTGGAGGCCCTTGTGCCATTACTAGACTGAGCTTGTTAATGTTCTCATCACATCCGAATGCCAACTCTCGTGTGATTCGAGATACAGTGAGGTTACAGGAGGATTGTGACTCATCTTTGCATTTATATTCCAGGTCTGAATACCTTAGCCTGGCTATTTCAATTGTTGGTGTTCCTGCTTTGGCAGTTTATAATGCCAAATCTATTGGGAAAATGGCTTGCTGGATGGTAAAATCCATCAATCATACTTCTACAGTCCTGTCTGACATGCTATTAGACGCCCAGGGTGAACGTAGGGCTATCTTGCAAAATCGAGCGGCCATTGATTATCTTTTGCTTAAACATGGACACGATTGTTCTGATTTTGAGGGTCTTTGTTGTTTTAACTTGTCGGATCATACAAAATCCATTCAAGCTCACATTGATAAACTACATGACTTGACAGAAGAAGTTAGAAAACACATTGACCAGGGCTGGTTTGACTGGCTCTTTAATTGGTTACCTGATTTGCATATGTTACGTCAGATATTAGGAGGTATTCTGATTACTATTGGCATTTTGATTTCTATCTGTTGCTTTATTCAGTGTATTCCTTCACTATTTCAATTCTGCACACCTGGTACTAGACATAGATCAGTTAGTCTTGTTTCATACTATTCTTCCACAGATATTAGTTCTGTTTAATGAATGTATAATAGACTGAAGTCAAGGGTGAAATGTTCTGCTCGATTTTCCCGGCCTTCTTGTGAGGAACAATGATGAAATGTGACTTCAGTCTCTTATCATTCAAGTCTAAGGGTTAGAGTAGTGAATGGAGCCTATTTACTAAGCACTTCGACATGATTCTGTGCTCCTCCCCATAGATCAGGGCTTGCACACATAGCCTAGGGGATAGATCCGTTAGTATTAGGGATAACCTGTCCTGTAGTGAGGGTATTTCATGGAACCGTGCTGAATCCAGGCCTGGTAGGCCTCAAACGGGAGAGACTCCATCTTTCTTTCTGCTCCGGCAGCTTGGGATGCTTCTAGGTCAAATGTAATGTTTTAGTTATGAGGTGTTATTCGCTTGGAGAGAACCGGTTCAGGCCGGCCCTTATCGAAGGATTGTATTTTTCTTCATGCCGAAGACACTACATCAGGCCGGCCGGCTGGGAACGTGTCCTTGGTACGGGGAGGTACAAGAATTTGGTGGGCGGCAGGTTACAGGCCGGAATTTTCCATGAGGAAACGCACCTCTATATTAGTGAAAGTCTGAGGCAGTTACATGTTCAGTCCGTAGGCGGCATCTAGCCGTTAGCAGTAAAGCTACTACTTATTCCAGGGAAGACAGACGCCATCTTGAAGGCGGAGAAGAACCGAGAGACAGATGCTCTCCTAGCAGAATAGCCAGAGAGGAGAGAGTAGCCGATAAGGAAGAGGTCCCAGTGACTCGGAGAAGAGTGACTTCCAGGCGAGCCGAGGCACAGACGAGAAGGGAACCTAGATGACCACTGAGTGCAGGCTACATACTACTAAGGTGATGTCGACCCTTTCTTATTAGAGTGTACAACTTAATCTTTCACTTCTCTTTGCAGGTTATGTGTTATATCGTAATGTTATGTGATTGTGTATGTAATGAGTAATAAAGTACCCAGTTTGTAGTGAACCAACATGTGCTGCGTCTTCTTGTATGAGAGGGTAGCCTATTCTTCTAGTCAGCTGCGGCTACATGAACAGATGTTAACCCTGATCAGGTAAGTGGTAACTGAATAAGGGAAAGAGGAGCCCCTCGAACCTGAGAACAGGCTATGCTCGAACTGGCAATCCTTGTGTGATCTGATGAATAGTGAGACTGATTCCCTTTTTGTATGTTATGGTGATCATAGGATGAACTGTCGTATGAGACTGCCGTCTAGGTAGAGAGGTCTGGATTCGTATAGGATCGCGAGGCCGCCACTTGTGATACTGTCGTATGGGCAGAGAGGTCTGGATTCGTAGGGGATCGCGAGGCCGCCACTTGTGCTGAGACTGCCGTCTGGGTAGAGAGGTCTGGATTCGTATGGAATCGCAAGGCCGCCACTTGTGATACTGTCGTATGGGCAGAGAGGTCTGGATTCGTAGGGGATCGCGAGGCCGCCGATTGTGCTGAGACTGCCGTCTGGGTAGAGAGGTCTGGATCCGTATGAGATCGCGAGGCCGCCGATTGTGCTGAGACTGCCGTCTGGGTAGAGAGGTCTGGATCCGTATGGGATCGCGAGGCCGCCACTTGTGATACTGTCGTATGGGCAGAGAGGTCTGGATCCGTATGGGATTGCGAGGCCGCCGATTGTGCTGAGACTGCCGTCTAGGTAGAGAGGTCTGGATTCGTATGGGATCGCGAGGCCGCCACTTGTGATACTGTCGTATGGGCAGAGAGGTCTGGATTCGTATGGGATCGCGAGGCCGCCACTTGTGATACTGTCGTATGGGCAGAGAGGTCTGGATTCGTATGGGATCGCGAGACCGCCACTTGTGATACTGTCGTATGGGCAGAGAGGTCTGGATCCGTATGGGATCGCGAGGCCGCCGATTGTGCTGAGACTGCCGTCTAGGTAGAGAGGTCTGGATTCGTATGGGATCGCGAGGCCGCCACTTGTGATACTGTCGTATGGGCAGAGAGGTCTGGATTCATATGGGATCGCGAGGCCGCCACTTGTGATACTGTCGTATGGGCAGAGAGGTCTGGATTCGTATGGGATCGCGAGACCGCCACTTGTGATACTGTCGTATGGGCAGAGAGGTCTGGATCCGTATGGGATCGCGAGGCCGCCGATTATAAGAGGTCTTGGTATGTATAGTAGGAATTCCCTGTCCTTAGGTGGTAGATATATGTGGTTGCACTATTGTAAATAGGCCCTAGGGAGGGGGTAGCGTTCTGTCTGGGTTAGTGAGGCTCTGATGAGCGGGTTCTATCTGATCCGAAAACCCAAGCAGAACAACACTACAAAATCACTCAAACCACACCTATATACCCTTCTATCCCAGCACCCACACATTCCCACCATCACCTACAAACAGTACAAAACTCTATTCTATACCACTAACCAATCCACTCATCACAAACACAAACAAAATCCATACCTTACTTAACTACAACCCATCCAGACACACACTTCTCGCTCTAATTACTCCTAAAAGACCCCCTTTTTTCACTAACAGACCTATACTCAGCCTTCCATCATTTTTCTAACCAACACCCACATCTGCTTTCTACCACAATAATACAACAACACAACACTTACACTCCACAGCACCACACACATACTTCTTGCAGTGATCAAGTCTAAGAAAAACACTCTCAACTCTAGTTCATCCCCTCTTACACACAAAATACACTTTACTCACAAACACATCACCACCCCCTTTTCCTTACAACTTCCGCTCACAAACAATACTATACAAACAAATCCATCTAATGAAGCAAATACATCAGCACCTTTTTTCACTGCTCCTAAAAAACAATATAAGCAACGTGTCACACATCACAACTTTGCTTCTCCATGTCTACGGTACAACAAGGTTACACCACAAAAACAACACCGCACACCAACTTACTCTCAAACACCTCTCCACCACCTATGCACACAGCCCATCAAAATGCCTTCTTAGCCTGCTAGACGAGGACCATGTTACAGAACAGCTACAGAATTGCAATCCTAAAACAGCTAATACCAGCACTAAAAACACACCTGCTTCAAACCCACACAATACTAATCACTCTTCTACAAAACAAAGTCCCACTGTCACCACAGCACATTCTCTAAACTGTATACTGATAAATACTCAATCGCTCTCTAAAAACAAACATCACACCTGCGACATTCTGACTGATGCAAAACCAGACATACTATTCATAACTGAATCATGGTTGGGAGATAACATGGCTCCAGTCCTGCATGAAGCAGTTCCTCTAGGCTATCAAATGTTCACCCAATATCATATAGGCGAAAATGGAAGTGGCCTAGCAGTTGTGTTCAGACAAACATTACACATCACTAAAGTTGACGACATCTCCAAAAAGAATTGTGAAGCTCTTCTCATCAGATGCAATCCTACACCGTCTTCCTCCTGCAACTTCCTGCTCCTTTACAGACCTCCACCTAGCAAGGTGAAATTCCCAGACACATTTCTAGACACAGTTTCAAACCTAATAACAATACTCTCCAACCTATGAGTTCTGGTTGACCTCAATATTTGGTTTGACAAACCCAATATGCCCCATCCAAAAACAATAATCACTGGCCTAGACACACTGAACCTGCATCAAATCATCCACAAACCCACACACTTCGCTGGGCATATCCTAGATGTAATTTCCGCTAATACTGAATTAGTTACTTTTCAAACTATAACTCCAGTCATATCGTCCGACTAACATTTGCTTGCTTTCCAACATAAAACAACACCAAGCGACTTACCTAAAACCACCTTATATACATCCACCTATCAACCATGGAGCAAACTCAATTTGGAACACTTAGAAACACAATTAACATCCAGTACAGATCTGGAAACAATACATTCTGTATAAAAAACGATACGAGTGGCTACAGGAATCTCTTGATATCCTGATACCACTCAAAACCACACAACAGAACAAAAGAAAACAAGCACGTTGGAGAAATAGAGATAAAGGACATAAAACAACAAATTAGAAAGCTGCAATATGTCTGGCTCAAAACAAATGCCAAACAAGACAAACTTAGCCTACAGAATATTAACAAGTTCTATAAGTCAGCGATCAAGAAAGCAAGGAAAATTTACTATTCAGACAGAATTCAAAATGCTAAATGTGCAAATAAAGAATTCTAAATAATACTCAATGAATTTCGTAAACCAAGTTGCCTAGAAGGAACTCATCCTGTCACTCAAGATTTTACAGATAAACTGGCAAATCATTATACGGACAAAGCAGACATGTTGGACTCATATTTAAAAGACAAAGCACCAGCACTAACCCTTTCACAAAACAACAATCCAAGAATACTCTAACCCCGCCTCTCCGTTCCTTCCAACACATTTCACATGATGAATTTATGGACCTGGTCAAAGCAAGCCGGCCTGTCGGCAGCCCTTCTGACCCATGTCCACCACAAACTTTCAAGACAATTCTTCTAACAACCTCTGCTGCAACTCCAGTAAGAAGAATCACAAGCGATTTGTTAACTACCGGAATATTTCTAGAGGAACTCAAAAAATCATACATACGTCCTTTACTGAAGAAAACAAACTTGGTACCCGCTGAACCCTGACAGTTACAGACCCATTACAAATTGACCTTTCCTAAGCAAACTGATAGAAAGAGCAGCGTTCACCCAGATGTTACAGTTCATTGAAGAGAATGCCATACTTTCAGACTTCCAAACAGGATTTCGTCTGGGAAGAGGCACAGAATATGCCCTCGTTGCCATCTGGGATAACCTGAAGAACACAGTTGACCGCAACGGGGTTGCTGAGCTACTCCTCTTGGACCTCTCAGCTGCCTTTGACACGGTTGACCATGACACGCTGATACAAAGACTCTAAGAAACTGGCATAGAGGGAACTGCTCTAGATCGAATCCTACCTTTGAAACCGAAATAATGTCATCCATACCCCACCTTTCTCGTCCAAACCATACTCCACAAAAGTAGGGGTCCCTCAAGGCTGTATCAACTCGCCCATGCTTTTCAATATCTACATAAAGTCATTACCAGTACTGATCAATCAATTTCACCTCCTGTGCTATAACTATACAGATGACACATGAATACTCCTTTGACTGGAATGCCCCAAAGACATTGGAAACTTGCCAGTTTTCAGTTGTCTCAGAGCCGTGGATCAATGGATGACTTGGAGCCTTCTCAAATTGAATGCTTCTAAAATGGAAATACTCACGTGTGGGGATTGGAAACATTATGACCCACTTACAGCCTGGCCTGACGAACTGGGATCACCGCCTAAAGCATCGAAGGAAGTAAGAAACCTCTGAATGACCATGAACTCCAAGCTATCAATGAATGCCCAAGTGGACAAACTAGCAAGATTAAGCTTTGTTACAATAAAAACTCTGCAACCAATCTTCCTCCATTTGGGATTTCCACATAAGGTCCAAGCTACCATCTCCCTTGTTCTGTCAAAACTCGATTACGCCAATAGCATCTACCACAGATCAGCTTTAACAACCATGAAAAGACAACAACGGATTTAGAACTCGTCTGCCAGACAACTCTTACATATCAAACTGCAATACCACATCTCCCCTGCCATGAAAGCCCTGCATTGGCTACCGGTTGCCAGAAGATCCATGTTCAAGCTGCTTTGAATCACCCACAAAGCTATAAATGGAATGGAACCATTCTTCATCAGGAATAAAATCACCAAACACATTCAACAAAGGAGCCACCGCTCTAGAGTGGCACCTCACCTCAAAATCCCAAGATACAAGAAAAAAAACATGGGTGGCACATCCTTATCTGTTCAAGCAGCCAAACTATGGAACTCTTTACCCCCCACATACGATCCATGGACAACCACCTTATCTTCAGAAAACTACTCAAAAATTGGCTCTTCCCCACATAAGCACCATACACAAACAGAAATATACAGCATATCGCTCTGTATATAAGCATTTATTTGTACTATAGAAATGTACCGATATATGCGTATTTCTTTGAATAAACATGTAGAATAATTATGTTTAAAAAAAATTAAGTACAACAACACTTGAAAATCAGAGTTCATCTAAGTCATCTTTTATCTACACATTCATACTTCCTCCATGCATCTATATAACACCCATGTACTCAGATATATAGATTTATTACTTTGCTCCTATAAACAGAATATTCAATGTACTACCCTATTTCTCACCCTATACCTCTATCAATAACTTCAATCTACATATATTCACTTCCTTTATGCATCTATATACTTTCCATGTTCTTATGGATCTATATATTTATTGGTTTCTTCTAACTTATCATATCCAATGCACTACCCTATTTCTCACCCTATGCCTCTCTCAATACATCTTCTCCCTCAACTCTCTGACTCATCTAAAACCTCTTTCTACTACTCTTTCCAATTCACTACCCTATTCCCACACTATACCTCTATCAATATATCCTCTACATCCATTCTCTCATTCATCCCAAACCCCATACCACTACTATGATCCCCAAAATAACCCTTTTGAGACACTCCCCTACTCTACCCCTTCTTGCATCATCTGACACCTCTTTTACTATACCTATCCTCCAGAACAAGCCTTTCTAAACTCTTCCCTCTCCACTCTACATCTCTTTTTACTCATCCCAGACCTCCTCCTACTGCTATGCCTTTCAAAAAAGTCTAAATCCTTCACTCTTGTATCCCTCCTCTATCCTTTTTAATCAAAATGACAGACTAAGATGCCCACTTCTCAAATTTCATATTTCACTATACTAATTCACCACTAATCCTTTATGGGTTCCAGAGTAGCGTGCTACTTGCCAAAAAAGAGGTTCAACTCCTCATCAGGGGTAGCAAGCACTGTATAAATGCAAACATTTTCCCTCTTCAATCCCTCCCCTACCCTTCTCAATCCAAATAACTGACTAACATATCCACCACTCAAATTACTTTCATATTTCAATATAGTAATTCAACACTAATCCTTTATGGGTTCCAGAGTAGCGTGCTACATGCCAAATAAGCGCTTCAACACCCAATCAGGGGTAACAAGCGCTATATAAATGCAGACCTTTTTCCTGCTTCTATCCCTCCGCTATCCTTCTCAATCCAAATAATTGACTAATATCTACCACTCAAACTACTTTCATATTTCACTATACTAATTCACCACCTATCCTTTATGGGTTCTAGAGTAGCGTGCTACTCGCCAAAAAATCACTTCGACACCTTATCAGGGGTAGTAAGCGCAAAATAAATGCAGTTACAATACAATACGATTTGAGCACACAAACCTCAGTTCATCAAAGTTCTGTGCCACAAAATGGCAGAAAGCAGAGTTTGTGAACACATCTGACTATGGAGTCAATGTACAAAATACATGATCTGTGTAGGCAGAAAGATAAACAGCCACACATTTTGCTACTCACAGCCATTCACCTGTGTATAATGAGATGAGAACAAGAAGCACCTCACTCACACCATTCCAAAAAGTATCTGGGAAAATTAACAGACTGTGAATGTGGAGGCAGCCACACCAATGTGACTGCGAAAGACATGCACTAAGCCCAATACACAGGCCTCAAAAATACCTAAATTGGGAGAGAAAGAGTACGTATGTCACCATGAAAGATGTAGACAACACCAACCTACCTGCGTCATTCACAGGGTATAACAAACTAGTCAATGTCTATGGACAAGTAATGTCAACTAAACACAACATGTCCATTTATGCACATAGGTGGATGTTAGAGTCGGGGATCTCTGGTTGGCGCAAGGTTGCCCTTGTGACAAGCAGGAACCCTCTCCTCCACGTCAGGGCGCAGGATAACCCCTCGCGAATGACCCTTGCTCACCCTCTAGGTGCGTGGCGTGAGCAGCCAAGGCGATTCCTCAGGCGTTGTTGGCTAAGCACTTACAATCATACACACAGTAAATACATCAATCCCCCCAGAAACGGACACCAGACTTGGATATATATAAAAATACGCTTCTTTATGTAAAAATGGGTATATATATCTCAGCAGACTTATCACAAGACCAATAACGTTTTCGCTAGGCCGCCAGGTTATACAGCAGGCAAATGTTCTGGGTTCGTAGTTCCCAATGGATACTTTGTAGTCTCTTTACTTGTAGTTCCAGTACTCACAGAGATCGATTCCTGCGAACGGGGGAAATAAGGCGTTGCGGGCCCCGAGCCCGATACTGGAACTTCTTTCGTGATGTGGAGAGTCGGCACAGGTCGGTGCGACTCTCAGCTTGGGAAGTGTCCTTGGGTCCTCAATCAGCAGGTGCGGGCACGTAGGCAGGCGCGGCCAGCGACCCTTTAGCACGGCGGTGCCGGAGGGTCTCCACAGCGGGGGCGGCGCGGCCTGAGAAGTCCGGGGATAGCGAAGCGGGGTCGCAGGGCACGGTCAGTGCAGCTGGATGACCCGGCGTAGATCACAGTCGTCGGACGGCTTCCGGCGGGAGGGGTGATAGCGCGGTCAGCGCGCTCCAGTAGCAGGCGGTGACAGGGATGCAGGCGGCCTGGCCCGGGGACAGAGAGCGGCTCGGGACGGAGCGGGGCTCTCACGGGTTTGAGGCAGGCGAGCTTCTGAGTGTCACGGCCCTAGGAGGGACGATGAGGGGCGCAGTCTCTTTCCAGCGGGATGCACACACGGCTCGAATTGGAGGACGAGCAAAAGCACAGAGAACCCACTGTTCCTGGGGTTCAGTTCAGGGGGCAAGCTCAGATCAAGCCCTTGGAGAATGTTCAAGCACAAAGTAGCAAAGTCTTCTCAGTAAGTCTCTTCCTCTCCTTTCTCAGCAAGGCAAGCAGCAGGCCAGCTCCTCCAGCGTCTTCTTCTCCTTCTAGTCGGGCAGAGGTTCTTTGTGGTAAACAGGATTCCGATTTCTTAGGAGCCAGGCTCCTACTTTTATACCATGATTCTTTTGTTCTTTAGCGCCAGGGGGCCTAGGCCTGGCTCAGTCCAGTTCTGGAGCACTTTGTTGTGGTGACTCTGCTCTTTCCTTTCAGCAGCAGGGCAGAGACATCAGCCGCCCCACAGGGGGTGGCGCCGGCTTTGTGGTGGCAGAGCACAGGTCTATTCAAGAGTCAAGGTGTACTCCTCCCACCCATCCAGGTGTCACCTCTCTACCCACCACCTGGCAGCCAACCTGTCTCTGGGGATTCCCCAACCCTGCTCCTTACTGTTGCCAGGCAGAACACATACACACAGCAGAGGCGGACTGAGATGGTCAGGTCAGTAAATACTAACTTTCTAAAAGTAGTATTTACAAACCCAGGATATTAAAATAAACTTGACTACAAGAAGTATTTTATTATTCTGAGTTCAGGCATACTAAACTTGACACTTCTACCATGCTCTCTGAGTCCACTGGGGTCACAGCGTTGGCGTGATCCCGGCAGCCCATTCTGGCCTATGGAGAGCAGGTAGCCTTCAATAGTGAAAAACGACAAGGGCTGTAATTCACTACTAAGACATGCCACCCACATCAGGGCATGTCCTACCTTATGCCTACAATGCACCCTGCCCTTGGGCCTACCAGAGGGGTGGCTGATATGTAGGTAAGGGAAGGTTTAGGGACTGGCAAGTGGGGGCACTTGCGCAGTCAGCGCGACGGTCCCGGACCGTGCACAGGGTCTGCGGTGGCAGGCCCTAGACACACTTTACAAGGCCGCTTCCGTGGGTGGCGCAACCAGCGCTGCAAGCCCACCAGCAGCATTGGCATTCACAAGCCCTGGCACCCCTGGTGCACTTTACTGGGGACTGACAGTGAATCCAATAACCCAATCATGGACATCAATTACAGGTACACTTTCCTTAGGGAGCACTTGCACTGCGGCACGGATTAGCCGTGGCGCAGTGCCCTGAGCGGACAACACCAGCAAAACAGTCGAGGCACACCATCAAAAAGTGGAAGGGAAACTCACGCCAAGGTGCCAGGTCTAACACGTGTCCCCTCCAGCTGAAATGTGGGGAGAACTACCCTTGCCCAGGGGGTTCCTCGTCACTAAGGCGGAAATACCTGGACAGACCGTCAGCGTTGGCGTGATCGGTACCAGGACGGTGTTCCACCGTAAAGTCCATACCCTGTAGGGAGATGGACCACCTCAACAGCTTCGGGTTTTCACCCCTCATTTGCATCAACCATCTGAGGGGCCTGTGGTCCGTCTGAACCCGGAAGTGAGACCCAAACAAGTAGGGTCTTAGCTTCTTCAGCGCCCAGACCACAGCAAATGCTTCTCGCTCAATTGCACTCCACCTACTTTCCCGTGGAAGTAACCTCCTACTGATGAAGGCTACGGGTTGGTCCCAGCCCTCCTCAGTCATCTGTGAAAGAACAGCCCCCACACCATGCTCTGAAGCGTCTGTCTGGACTAGGAATTCCTTGGAGAAGTCAGGGGCCAAGAGCACGGGCGCCGTGCACATGGCAGTCTTCAGGGTGTCGAAAGCTTTCTGACAGGTGTCAGTCCAAATCACGTTCCTGGGCTGCTTTTTCGAAGTCAGCTCTGTCAAGGGGGCAACGATCGTTCCATAGCCCTTGACAAACCTCCTGTAGTACCCAGTGAGCCCCAGGAAGGCCCTCACTGCGGTCTGCGTCTTGGGGGGTTCCCAAGCCAGGATGGTTTCAATTTTGGGTTGCAAGGGTGCCACCTTGCCACTCCCCACTTGGTGTCCCAAGTACACCACGGAACCCTGCCCGATCTGGCACTTGCTTGCCTTGATCGTGAGGCCTGCTCGGCGCAGCGCCATCAACACTTCCCAGAGGTGGCGCAGGTGTTCAGGCCAGGTGGCACTGAACACTGCGATGTCATCCAGGTAGGCGGCACTGAACGCATCCAGCCCAACCAGTACCTGGTTGACCAACCTCTGAAAGGTGGCAGGGGCATTCTTCATCCCAAATGGCATGACTCGGAACTGGAAGTGCCCATCTGGTGTAGAGAATGCTGACCTCTCTTTGGCCCCATCGGTCAAGGCGATCTGCCAGTACCCAGACGTTAAATCAAACGTACTGAGGAACCGGGCAGCTCCCAGCCGATCAATGAGCTCGTCAGCTCTGGGGATGGGGTGCGCGTCAGTCTTCGTGACTGAATTGAGTCCTCTGTAGTCCACACAGAACCGGAGTTCAGGTGTGGCTCCCGGCGCAGCAGCTTTGGGGACCAAGACCACGGGGCTGGACCAAGGACTGCTGGAGGACTCAACCACCCCTAGCGCAAGCATTTTGGAGACCTCCTCCTTGATGCAAGCTCTGACCCTGTCAGTTACCCTGTAAGCCTTGTGCTTCACAGGTAAGCTGTCTCCTGTGTCCACATCATGGACGCACCAATCTGTGACACCAGGAACCAGGGAGAATCGGTCGGAAAATTGTCCCAGCAAGTGGCGGCAGTCTTCCTGTTGTTCGGGCGTCAGGGTGGGTGAGAGGTTAACTCCATCCACTGACCCATCTTTCTCAGAGGCCACTAAGAGGTCAGGAAGAGGCTCGGTCTCCTCTTCCATTCCATCATCAGTGGCCAGCAGCATGCCCACTTCGGTCCTCTCTAAGTGGGGCTTAAGGCGGTTAACATGTAGGACCCTCAAAGGGTTCCTGGGAGTCTGCATGTCCACCAAGTAGGTGATAGGACTTTTGCGCTCCACAACCTCAAATGGACCGGTCCACTTATCCTGAAGTGCACACGGCTCCACTGGGGCCAAGACCCACACCTTTTGTCCAGGTTGAAGCTCTACCAGAGTGGCATTCCGGTCGTACCACCGCTTCATCTCCTCCTGGCTGGCTTCCAGATTTGCCTCAGCAAGTTGCCTGAAACGCCGAGTCTGGTTTCGGAAGGCCAGCATGTAACTATATACATTCTGGGGAGGTTTCCTGGGAGATTGCTCCCAGCCTTCCTTCACCAAACTCAGAGGTCCTCTTACCGGGTGACCATACAGAAGCTCAAAGGGGCTGAACCCTAGAGACTTCTGTGGCACCTCTCGGTAAGCGAAGAGCAGGCATGGCAAGAGGACGTCCCACTTACGCCTCATTGGACCGTCCAGGCCCATGATCATGCCTTTGAGGGTTCGGTTGAATCTCTCAACCAACCCATTTCCTTGGGGATGGTAAGGAGTGGTGAACTTGTAAGTTACCCCACACTCCTTCCACAGGGATTTCATATATGTGGATATGAAATTGGTCCCCCTGTCGCTCACCACCTCTAGAGGGAATCCCACTCGGGAGAAAATTCCCATCAGTGCCCGTCCCACCACGGGGGCCGTCACTGTCCTCAGAGGGATGGCTTCAGGGTACCGGGTGGCATGGTCCACCAAGACCAGGATGAACCTGTTGCCCAGGGCTGTCTTGGGGTCCAGAGGCCCCACAATATCAATACCCACTCGTTGGAATGGCGTACCGACCACAGGGAAAGGTTGCAGAGGAGCCTTGTGCTTCCCTCCGCTCTTACCACTTGCCTGGCAAGTCTGACAGGTTCTGCAGTAGGAATCTGAATTCTTATGCATTTGGGGCCAGTAAAAGTGGGTGACAAGCCTGTCATAGGTCTTGTCCATCCCCAAATGTCCTGCTAAAGGCACATCGTGAGCCAGCCCCAGTAGGAAGGTTCTGAACTTCTGGGGTACCACCAGCACACGGGCTGACCCAGGTTCAGCAGCCTTAGGCTCGGAATACAGGAGGTCACTCTCCCAGTACACGTAATGTGTTTTGGCCTGAACACCATTGGCCTGGTCTGCAGCCTGCTGCCGCATACCCACGAGAGAAGGGCATTCTTTCTGCTCCCTGCAGAATTCCTCCCTGGAGGGACCTCCTTCTTGCTGCCAATGGGTCAGCTCAGGCAAGTCTCCCAGTTCGGCAATCTGTTCCCCGGTAGGCTCCAGAGCATCCCCCTCAGGGTCTACTTCCTCCTGGGCCGTGGGAACTTCGGGGGCCGGTTTCCCGCGCCTCCTGCGCCTTCTCCCTAAGGCCGGTTCCTGGACCTCTCCCTCAGGCTCCAGGACCCTCTCAACACCCCTACTGGCTGCCATGGACCGGGTGGTCACGCACGCCCAGTCGGGTAGACCCACCATCCTCAGATGCGTGGTCTTCTCCACCTTTTCCCAAGGGGAACTCTCCAGGTCGTTCCCTAGCAGACAGTCTACAGGCATGTCAGTTCTCACAGCGACTTGTAGAGTACCAGAGACCTCCCCCCACTCAAAGGGAACTTGAGCCATTGGACAACGACTCTCTACGTTGTCAGCATTGACAACCCTACAGTAGGCATTGGGTACAATTTGCTCTTGAGACACCAGGTGTTGCCTCACCGAGGTCACGCTGGCTCCTGTATCTCTAAGAGCCTCAACCTTCTTTCCATTGATGGTCACTACTTGCCCATATTTCTTAGTGTTCGAGGGCAGGTAGGTTACAGGGACCATCTCACTGTCTCCTAGCGAGACTAGGGTCATCTGCCCGGGACCCCCACCCTCCTGGACTGCTACTTCCTCCCCAAAGTTAACACTAGCTACTTGCCGGGGGGGAGCACCAGTGGGTGCGGTCTTGCCAAACAGGCGACACTTAGGATCAGAGGCAATGTGACCCGGGTCACCACACTTATAACAATTGAAGGGCCCCTTTGGAACAGGTCTACCTGTCGGGGCCCCGTTCTGCTGCGGGGGTGGGGGAGGCTGAGAACCCTTCTGCTGGTTCCCTTGGGAATTACTTTGGGGGCCTTTTTGAAACCCCTTCTGTTTACCCTTGTCCCCCCCACTCTTCTGCTGGGGACCCTGCCCACCTTTGGCGGAGTCTCCCACTGGACCCTTGTGGACCCTGGTGCTGAGCCAGCGGTCCGCCTCCTCAGCAAGCTTCCTCGGGTTGGACAGCTTGCTATCAATCAGGTGCTGGCGTAGCTCAGGAAAACATTGACTGGACAAGTGCTCCCATGCAATTAAATCAAGCAGCCCTTGATAATCATTCACTTTGCTACCCTTCACCCAACCATCCAGTGCTCTGCAGAAAAAGGTTACATACTCCACATACGTACTCTCAGGGATCTTCTTAGTCTCCCTGAACCTCTGTCTATATAGCTCAGGAGTTAACCCATACCTGGTCATTAAAGCTTCCTTCATATGGGGGTATGAGGTCTGGACTTCTAAGGGCAAATCTAACAGTGTGTCCCGCCCTTCAGCAAGGAACCTTCCCCACAACCCCGCTCCCCAGTCTTTCTCAGGGACCCGGTGTGAGGACATGGCCACCTCGTAGGCTCTAAACCACTGCCCTATGTCATCCTTTCTAAAATACTCCTTCACTACATCTTTGGGGATGTACACCTTGGACTCTACCTGCACCGGTGGAGTGCTGCCACCAGAAGGAGCGGTGTCCAAACTTTTCGCCTTCAGCTCCAACTCCTTCAATCTTATATCATGATCCATTTGGCGTTGTTGTGCCTCCAGGGCCAACTTCTGCTTCTCCATTTCCATTTGTCCTGCCAACTTTGCCATCTCCATTGCATGCGCCCTGTCTGCTGCCCTGTCTGCCAGCTCCTCTGGCGACCGGACTCTGCTGGGCTCCTCAAGGTTGTCGGGTGGAACGATGTCCCCCGCATTCCGTGGGTCTCGTGACTCCTTCCAGGCTCTCAACGCCTTGGCGTACTGGACCCTCCTCTTGAATCCAGCATGGGGGACTCGGAATTTTACACTGTAGCCTTTCAATTGCTCCATCGAGTAGCCTTCCAGTCTCTCCCAATCCACCTCATCTATTCCAGAAATCACAGAGAGTGCTCTTCCAGCGGAGTGCGAGCCAGGCATGGTTGCAGTAATGGCAGATGTCTCAACACAGTTCAACAAATGAAAACCTGTGGTTGCGTTATTTGGTCTGCTCTCACTATCTGGTGATTAATAATTCACTGTATGCAAATTACAAGTGCAAATCCGAAATCCCACCGCTGCCACCAATGTTAGAGTCGGGGATCTCTGGTTGGCGCAAGGTTGCCCTTGTGACAAGCAGGAACCCTCTCCTCCACGTCAGGGCGCAGGATAACCCCTCGCGAATGACCCTTGCTCACCCTCTAGGTGCGTGGCGTGAGCAGCCAAGGCGATTCCTCAGGCGTTGTTGGCTAAGCACTTACAATCATACACACAGTAAATACATCAATCCCCCCAGAAACGGACACCAGACTTGGATATATATAAAAATACGCTTCTTTATGTAAAAATGGGTATATATATCTCAGCAGACTTATCACAAGACCAATAACGTTTTCGCTAGGCCGCCAGGTTATACAGCAGGCAAATGTTCTGGGTTCGTAGTTCCCAATGGATACTTTGTAGTCTCTTTACTTGTAGTTCCAGTACTCACAGAGATCGATTCCTGCGAACGGGGGAAATAAGGCGTTGCGGGCCCCGAGCCCGATACTGGAACTTCTTTCGTGATGTGGAGAGTCGGCACAGGTCGGTGCGACTCTCAGCTTGGGAAGTGTCCTTGGGTCCTCAATCAGCAGGTGCGGGCACGTAGGCAGGCGCGGCCAGCGACCCTTTAGCACGGCGGTGCCGGAGGGTCTCCACAGCGGGGGCGGCGCGGCCTGAGAAGTCCGGGGATAGCGAAGCGGGGTCGCAGGGCACGGTCAGTGCAGCTGGATGACCCGGCGTAGATCACAGTCGTCGGACGGCTTCCGGCGGGAGGGGTGATAGCGCGGTCAGCGCGCTCCAGTAGCAGGCGGTGACAGGGATGCAGGCGGCCTGGCCCGGGGACAGAGAGCGGCTCGGGACGGAGCGGGGCTCTCACGGGTTTGAGGCAGGCGAGCTTCTGAGTGTCACGGCCCTAGGAGGGACGATGAGGGGCGCAGTCTCTTTCCAGCGGGATGCACACACGGCTCGAATTGGAGGACGAGCAAAAGCACAGAGAACCCACTGTTCCTGGGGTTCAGTTCAGGGGGCAAGCTCAGATCAAGCCCTTGGAGAATGTTCAAGCACAAAGTAGCAAAGTCTTCTCAGTAAGTCTCTTCCTCTCCTTTCTCAGCAAGGCAAGCAGCAGGCCAGCTCCTCCAGCGTCTTCTTCTCCTTCTAGTCGGGCAGAGGTTCTTTGTGGTAAACAGGATTCCGATTTCTTAGGAGCCAGGCTCCTACTTTTATACCATGATTCTTTTGTTCTTTAGCGCCAGGGGGCCTAGGCCTGGCTCAGTCCAGTTCTGGAGCACTTTGTTGTGGTGACTCTGCTCTTTCCTTTCAGCAGCAGGGCAGAGACATCAGCCGCCCCACAGGGGGTGGCGCCGGCTTTGTGGTGGCAGAGCACAGGTCTATTCAAGAGTCAAGGTGTACTCCTCCCACCCATCCAGGTGTCACCTCTCTACCCACCACCTGGCAGCCAACCTGTCTCTGGGGATTCCCCAACCCTGCTCCTTACTGTTGCCAGGCAGAACACATACACACAGCAGAGGCGGACTGAGATGGTCAGGTCAGTAAATACTAACTTTCTAAAAGTAGTATTTACAAACCCAGGATATTAAAATAAACTTGACTACAAGAAGTATTTTATTATTCTGAGTTCAGGCATACTAAACTTGACACTTCTACCATGCTCTCTGAGTCCACTGGGGTCACAGCGTTGGCGTGATCCCGGCAGCCCATTCTGGCCTATGGAGAGCAGGTAGCCTTCAATAGTGAAAAACGACAAGGGCTGTAATTCACTACTAAGACATGCCACCCACATCAGGGCATGTCCTACCTTATGCCTACAATGCACCCTGCCCTTGGGCCTACCAGAGGGGTGGCTGATATGTAGGTAAGGGAAGGTTTAGGGACTGGCAAGTGGGGGCACTTGCGCAGTCAGCGCGACGGTCCCGGACCGTGCACAGGGTCTGCGGTGGCAGGCCCTAGACACACTTTACAAGGCCGCTTCCGTGGGTGGCGCAACCAGCGCTGCAAGCCCACCAGCAGCATTGGCATTCACAAGCCCTGGCACCCCTGGTGCACTTTACTGGGGACTGACAGTGAATCCAATAACCCAATCATGGACATCAATTACAGGTACACTTTCCTTAGGGAGCACTTGCACTGCGGCACGGATTAGCCGTGGCGCAGTGCCCTGAGCGGACAACACCAGCAAAACAGTCGAGGCACACCATCAAAAAGTGGAAGGGAAACTCACGCCAAGGTGCCAGGTCTAACAGTGGACATGTCCATCAATCCACATCTTGTCTGAAATACATTGTCCTCAAAAAACATAGGCCAGCATCATGGATGAAGGAGGCCAATCTACCTACATAAACTCATCATTAGGTTCAGTAGGCTATGTAATAGGTATGATTTGAGGGGCAATGGACATTCACATATCAATCATTGTGTCCTTTCTGTACCCACAGGGTGAGCTGGGAACATCACTGGAACCAACCAGGACAGCCAGTCCCAGACTCTGTTGACCTGGAGCTCTCTGGCGTAGATGTCTCTCAACCATCTTCGGATGACGAGGAATGACCTGGAACATCAGGTTTGGGTCACCCCACAGCACAAGCAGCGGCTACTTCAGGATCATCTGTGACCACTCCCACCTCAGCTGACAACACCCAGCTGACCCCTCCCCTCACGGACACAGCAGCCTAGGACACAACTGACAGCACAGCAACACAGGCCACTCTGAAGTTGGCGGACAACAACATCCCTGTCAACGAGGAAGGAAGCTCAGTGTTGACTGTGCCACCAACAACTGGTCCTGCTCGGGTGGGTAGGGATGGTGGGAGGGGCCATGAGGACCGGGGCCATCATGCAACTGGTGCTGCTGATGAGGAGCACCCAAACCTCTCCAGTATCCTCCACGCCTATGAGGGATGCCATGGAGATTTTGGCCAGGTCGCTGGGATCCCCAGGAACATTAAACAGCAGCAGGCATCCCAAAATAAAAAACTGGACATGTTCATGAGAAAAATGGATGACATGACTGCGGTGCACAGAGACATTGTCACCTGCCTCTGCCAGATTGCTAACAGCATGTCCATATCGCCCTGTGTGCCCACAACATCTAATGCATCAACATCTACACATGCCACAGGGAAGGATGTGGACTCTAGCGGAGAGCCCCCAGCACCGCCGCTGCCTGCACCTGATGTTTGGTCCCAGTCCTGCTGCTCAGTGTAATCAAATGTATCCCATGGGGCAATCACAACTGTGCTAACTCATGTCACATGTCAACCTAGCCTTACACATGATTGTGTGTAGTAAACCATGTGTACGATGCATCACTGTCAGATTGAGAGATGTCAAATGTGCATCATTTTGGAAAAAGTTAACAAATTGAGATGGAAAATAAGAGCAATGTAAGCTGTAGAAACTGTGCAATATGTCTAATTGAAGTGATGTACAATCAGACTTGGGCCATACAAATGGGGACATGACCAGTCTATACAGGATTGGTACACAGTGTTGACTGAACTCATGAAGAATATTGGTTCAGTTCTAATAGTCTGTACAGAAAACGCACCCAGATGTGCCAGTGGCATGGTGCTCCACCTGAAGCATTGAGAAGATGCAGTGATCAGACATGGAAGTGTGTTGACCATTTTTTACATCTGAAAATGGGGACCTGTTTACAATGTGCACAACATTCTGATTCCTCTTTATGAAAATGTGTATAGATCACACAAGACAGTGTGCCACGTGCCTCTCACCCTAGCTATGCCTACTACCTTGGTGTCTCCACAATAAGAGTCAGACATGTAACCTGACAGTAGAGAACCTAAGTTACAGGACAAATGAGCACAATCACTGTTATCTGTGTGACATGACTCATGCAATGACTACTCAATATTAATGTTTGACAAGGAAAACATTTGACCTGTAACATTTGAGCCCATGGTTCACAATTTGATGACTAGGGATTGCAGAATGGATACCATGTCTCAATTCAATTGTGTGAATCCTGTTCCCATTGTGAGGTCTAATCTCCCTTGCATGAGATAAGACAGGTATGTCAGGAAACAAGACCGTCATTATACCGGGGACGCGGCGACGGGTAGGTGCTGACACGCAGTCCGCACGACGAAGTCAAAGCACGCTTCAACATGGCTCCTTCGCGCCACTTGATGTTGCTACAACTTTACTTTATTTAGGTCATACCCAGAACAACACACACACACAGTAGGTAGCACCTGGGGGCACCAACTTTGTGTGGGGTAGCAAGTCCACTATGTTTTTTTCGTTGTCCTGATGAAGTGCCACAGATCCCTATGAGCAGTTTTAGGAATGGAACATGTCCACTCTTTCTTTCGCAGGAGTAACCGCAGTTAGGTCCTTCTCCTGAGACAGTAGGAGACTTCCCCTATCCAGTATCAGCACCCAGACTACTTGGGTTCCTTTCCAAACCCTAACGTAGCACTCACCTGCCACAGGTTTTTTATCCATGGAAGGGTAATCCCCTTAATAAAATATAGGTCAGCATCTCCTTTACCAGTTTTAATTCTTCACTTCACACCCCACTACTTCATGTCACTTACCACCTCACCCTCATTCATCATACGGCAGCCTCTTAAAAGATCTCTGTCAAAGTGACCCTTCGGGGGACCCCTAGGGAATTGTAGTGCCAGCCCGACGAGGAGGACTGCCCTATGATGAAGCATGACATCCTCTAGGGCAGAGATCTTCAATCTGTGGGGCACGCCCCCCTGGGGGGGCACGACGCCATCTCAGGGGGGGTGCGCACTCCTCTCTAATCTTTCCTTAAGATCCCATGCTTTTGTTTTGCTAACTCTCCCGGGGGGGGGGGTTAATTCACAGAGCTGAAACGCTTCAGCTGCAGTGGGAGGCAGGATGTCTCCTCTGCTAAAATCGAAAGCAAACAAACAGACAGTCAGTTCAGATCATGGAGCATGGGAGGTGATCATAACAGTCAACCCCAAGGGCCGAGCAAGTGGGTGGGGCTCTTCCAGTTGCAAAATGTGGAAACACTGAATTACACGTGAATCATGAACCCTAACCAGTGAGTTACGAGGATCTGTTCATAGGTCTTTAGCCCTCCAAATCAGTCGCATATAACAAACTGTAATGCATCCTACTGGAGTCGCAGATTTTCTTAACTACATGTTAAAAATGTCCCCCCTACCACATTGGGAGAAGGTGAGGGCATTATAGGTATTAGGAAGAAAGGGTTTACCCAGTGGCACGTGGGAGACTGAGTATGTCTTGTACTCATCTGGCAGCTACAATTTGATTGCAATGTGATTAACATATCACCAACAGAGAAAGCAGATTCAGGTCTACGATGTTTGTCGGATTGGTTCTTAAAGGTTTTCTTCTAGGTTACTAAAGCTTTTTTTTAATATCTTGTAACTGCTGATGTTCTTGAACTGAAGGAACACTTGCGTCAGGAAGTGGTATTCCCAAAGAGATGTATCTAGTATGTAACTAATAAGTAAAAGAAGGGTGGTATTCCTGAGGCCACCCGGGTACTGTTAGTACATGAAAATTCTATTAAACAAGAGTCAACACAATGTGTAGAGAAAGTTGACACTAAACAATGTAATAGTTGCTCCAGGAATTTATTTGTTCTTTATGTTTTGTTCATCTGCGTGGAGATGATACTGTGGTAAGCCGGTTCATCCAAGAAAGATGCAGAAACAGGAACAATTATTCTTGTACTTTATTGGAGCGAAGGAACCCTATGCCTGAGGAACCAGACACCAACAGGCATCACAAACTCCAACTAGAGTTGAACCCCACACTTGTCATAAACCCCACATTCCACAAGAGACCTGACACAGGAGGTAAAAGGTGGTGAAAGACTGAGACACAATATAACACATCCCCCTTCTTTCATTTGAAAATAACACCAGGACCACCAAACAAATACAGCAGAAACCCCACACAGGACATCACCCACAAAACCCAACATTCATTCATTTGATCTTTATTTCGACATTATTTCAGCCATAAAAGATTACAAATAAAAACAGGCATTTCAGCACATAGTATAAAATTGTCAATTCATATTAGCAATAAAATTCCATAAAAACAAGATAAACAATCACCCCTGGCTACTATTCGCCATTATAAAACATCTCTTGGATCACATGGCTATCAGAAACTTCGATAGTGCAAAGACAATATGCCCTGAAGTATCGGTCTTGAGAATTCTCAAAGTAACCGAGCATTTGTCAAAGCCCAGGTTCTTGCATAAAGGTACTAAACAAAACTTCCTGGCTTTACTATAAGCAGGACAAAAAAAAGTATATGGAGTTCATCCTCTTGGACGGCACCACAACCTGGGCAAGCTTTATTCACGGAGGAGGGCCATTTACTTGTAAAGGCCCTTAGTGGTAGTGTACCATACCTCCATTGAATATAGAGCTTCCTTGCTGCTACCGGATAGATAACATTCAGGAAGTCCTCAAACACATAAGCAGTCTTATTATTTAAAAATAATTTTGTCATAATGCCAACTCGTGAATCGTGCAGCCATATGTTGCATTTGTAAACCCTGAAAGACTTAGTAAGGGATTTACCTGAAACCTCCCTACACGCATGTTCTGGTTCATACCACAGAGCAGGTAAACCCATTTTCTCCAGTTTCTGTTTCACAAATGCAAGCCAAGGAATTTTTGCTGCTTTACTATGGCTCAATACGTCCTTCAATTCAAGCCTGTAATTTAGGAGTTCAGGAGTTATCCAGAGCCTCCGCCAGAACCTGAGAGGTTTTAGGGCTAGCTCATCCTGGATGGGACTTAATCCTAGATCTAACCTTAGTGGTAGGAGGGGTGTACTCTGGGGAAGCGCCAATAACTGTTGTATAAAATTATTCTCCACATTTGGGATTTCGAGCCTACAGGAGTGCCCCCAGAGTTCCCCCCATAGAGAGCAACTGCCCTTACTTTGACTTTATAAATCTCAAGCGCAGGACTCACTGGCTTCAATGTTAATGCATTTGACATCTTAAAGATGCCCCCCGATAATTGAGACAATTTGAGTTGGGACTTGACCTGTTGAGGGCCCCACGAGAGATTTTCATTTATCGTGACCCCTAGGTATTGAAAGGTCTGTACCCTCTCCAGTCTAACCGAGCCCAGGATAGGTGTTAGGCGGGTGGATGCCGGGGGTTAAAGATCATAAATTTAGTTTTTTCTGCGTTGATTTCTAGACCACAGGAGCGACAAAAATCCATAAACCCGTTCAATACGCGTTGTATCCCCACAGGGGACTTGGAAAGCAGGAGGGTGTCAGCGGCAAACATTATCGCCGGCACCCTCCTGCCTGCCAATCTGGGTGCGTCGTTATTGGGGACCGCGTCCAGATACAATATTACATCGTTGATATAGTGGCAGAACAGGGTTGGTACCAAAACACAGCCCTGCCTGACCCCCCTGCAAACTGGAAACCTGGAAGACAACGCCCCATTTCTCCCGCATCTAACCTGTGCAAAGTTCTGTGCGTGCAACCTCATCAATACCCCCAATATTGCATGTGGGACTCCCATGTCCAAAAGCACCACCCACAGTTTCCCCCTAGGAACCATATCAAACGCGGACCGGAGGTCCACAAACACCATGAAGAGTCTGCCACCCTCTACTGTGACCGTCCTCCAGTACAACAGAATTAAACGGAAGATCTGGTCCATGGTGGATGTGTTCCTCCTAAACCCGGCCTGAAATGGGGTGAGAATCTCGTGCTCGTCCATCCACTCCTGCAAACGATCTAGAATTAGCCGTGAGAAGATTTTTTGGGGGACGTCGATGAGGCTAATGGGCCTGCAGTTGGCTGGGAGCAGAGGAGAGCCCTTCTTGAAAATTGGGATAATCTCTGCTCCCAGCCAAGTACCCGGCACCTCCATACCTCCCAAGATTGCATTGTATAGGGTACAGAGGTAAGGAGCCCATATCCTTGGCTGATCCCTAAAAAGGTCGCCGGGGAGTTTATCTAAGCCGGGAGCTTTTCCCGTAGCCAATTTCCCTAAGAAAATGTAAACCTCCTCAGATGTAAATTCCAGTTCATCATTCTCAGCAACTGGCAGCGTATGTAACTGTATGCTGTCTAGGCCAGGAGCTGCTGCATATAAGGTCTTAAAATGGAGTTCCCAGACCCCTGCCTCAATATTGGGTTCAATCGCAGATCTGGGCTCACCTGACCCCGTACTGACTATTGCCCAGAATCTACGCGCATCTTTCATGTCTAGGGAGGAGGAAAGATTTAGCCATCTTTTCAGGTCCCACTCTTTCTTAGCATGGTTCATTGTTTCTTTATATAATAATCTTAAAGAGCGGATTTTTGGTTTATCTCTCCCATCTTTTACAGCCCCCATGAGCTCCGTTTTTACCTTCCTGCAAGAAACATTATACCAGGAGGATACAGGCACCCTACTCTTCCTGCAAGGGCTGGGCAGGTTAAAAAATTCCAATAGACAGTCTACCAAATCCTGATGCACGGTCAGCATGTTTTCATGAAAATCTGGTGCCAATGGCTGAACCATTATGTCCCTGGCCTTCGTGAGGAAAGGAATTGCACTATATAATTTAGGTAGCGCAACTTGAGAAGCCACCAATTTCCCCCACTTGACCCTACGTCTATTATTGGTGACTATCAACCCATCTACCATATCTGGGGCAGCTTCATACTCATTAGCCCCTGGGCATGGGAAGTCCATCCTCAGACTCAATGCGTTATGGTCGCTGTCTGCCCTTGATATCACCTCAAAGTCAACAACCTTCGACCATAGGCGTGTCTCCAGCATAATATAATCCAATCGTGATTCTTGATCTCTCTTATTAACCCCTACAGTGCCCATGGCGAGCTGGACTCGTCATGGGCCGCGGTGGCGCTGTGCCCATGACGAGTCCAGCTCGTCATAGACCCCGCCCGCTAATTCAACGGCCGGCACAGGGCGGGGAAAGGGGCGGGCACTGAAGGGGTTAAAGGTGCACTTTGAGGGGATATCGGAGAGCGTCCGACCATTACAGGCCCTAATTGAGTTGTTTAATGTTTGGGTCGTGATCTGCATGGCCAGTGGTGACCAGGACTTTATATAGGGAGACTGGCATGGCGGGATTCCCCAATATTCGTCCTCCCCCATTAGCGCTCCCTCGTTCAGCCCTCGCAAGGGCTCAAAGTGACAGTTTAAGTCACCAGCCAACATGTAGTGTATATCATTACTGAGGGAGTCAAGAAAAATTGACAGCTCCCCAATGGTACTAGACTCTTTGGCCACACTTGTCGGGCGGGAGTAAACGTTCACGATTGCAAATTTATAAGAGGTTGGCCATGTCAGGAGGACACACTGGATGTCATCAGAGTTAGTCGGGATAGACACCCCCTTACAGCCTAAATGTAGCCCAACCCAGATTTTAAGGCCCCCAGATGGACGCCCCTTCCCTCCCCAGCGGGCAGCGATGTTAAAGGCCGCAAAGCCTACTCTGCATTGGTCCTCCCTAGCCCAAGTCTCCTGGAATAAGCATATATCGTTCCTATCCACAAAAGAGCCCCACTCCGGACAGACTAATTTATTTGGGAGACCCGCCACGTTCCATGACATAATAAGCATATGCTTCATATTATCAGGGTTATGACGTACTATGTCTACAGGAATGTTATCACTCCCCAAGGGGTTTACGGCACCGGTGATTTCTAGTGATAATGATGATTTCTGAACCTCGGGTGTCCACCCTATATCGAGCATATCACTATTCATAGTACTCCCCTGTGGCGGATGATGAGCTCTTAGTAATGTTATCGCTGAGTGGCTTCCCGTTGAAACCTTAATAGCCTCAGTATTATCATCCTGGCTTAAGGTTTTACCTGAAGATTCCAGCCCGGTTGAGTTCAGTCAATCAACCTGATCCAGGCCGCTAAACCTATTATAACAAGGGATAGGGCTCTGGGCTAACAGATTGTGGCCATACCTAACCTTCCCACCCCTACCCCCTCGCTGGTATGATACAAAAGACCAGCCATCATCCAGATTTCTAAAGTGTTCGCCGGGATAAAAAAACGAAAGGGGGCCAGCTACGATTTTTGTACCGGGGCTGGATACACTCCAGTTGCAGATGTAATCTGCAGTCTGTGGGTCCCTAAAATTGACCAATATACAATCGCAGGTTGAGATTTTTGGGGTACGACCCACCCATCCCACCCTTCGAACCATTGATATTTCACTTGTAATGTAAGGGGGAGTGGCCTATACATATTGAGCCAGTGGGTGGTTTTATTTTTCAAGGAACTGTATGTCTCAACATTCGAAGCACTTATTTCAGGGACCCCAGTTAGAATAGCCAAGTATGGGCTCACCTCTGGTGGTAGATCAATTCTAGGCCTATTTCTAGGTTCCTCTATCGTGCCCCGATCCATCGGTACCTGCCCATCGTGTCTAGCCGTATCAGTATAGACCACTCCTGCACTATTGGAGACTAAATGCTGATCTGCCCTGGGTCCCACTCCCGGTTTGATTTGCAGTAGATTTGGGGCTGCGACAGCACCCCACGGGATACAACACAATTACCATCTATTGGATAAGTTGCAGAAATATCTGGTTTGTCATGCGTCTCATCCCCTTCAGTTACACTAATTAAACCTCGATCGCCCCGATCTGGTGCTTTATAAACAATACTATTTAAGATACCCAATGTACCATGCTCAAAGTTGGGGAGTTGACTCTCAATGCGAGCAAGTCTCTCTTCCAGCGGATGAAGTGAAACACACAGAAGTGCAGAAATTTTCAAACATAAAGAATCCTCCCCTGATGATGATACATCCGTAGTTGCAGCCGGACCCTGCGCAATGCCTGCCCCAGGACTTTCTCGTTGTAGGGGTAAATCAGGCATGGCACATGGCAAGGCATATGCCCCGGATCCCTCGTCATCCTTGGAGCCAGTTGACTGTGCGATGTTACTGCGGCATTTAGGTGGTTTAGGTGGTTTAGATGGTTTAACTTTCCTGGCTCCTGCAGTGGGGTACTTCTTTTTCGATATTGCACCCATGCCTTTTCCCTGGAGCTGGCGAGTATTAGGTCTCTCCGTAGTCTTGGACGGCGTAGAATCACCCAAGGTCACAGGGGACCCCTGCTGACTCAGATGACCATGAGGGGAAGACTCATCCAAATGCTGTGCTAAAGATTAGTTATACACAGACATTTCAGGATTATCAGTGTTCAAGCCCTTAGTGGCCTTTGGTGTGCGAGCATTTGCATAATGGCCCATTGAAGACCTTTTGACCATAGCAAGATCCTGAGAAACTCTACTCTCCATCAAAACAATGCCCTGGTCAATCACGGAGTTAGCTCTCAGTATGAAATTGTCCAGGGTACCCGTTAGATTACCATTAAGAGCTTTGTTCCTGCACTCCTTCCCAGCCATGGTTCGAAAAACAAACACAAAAAAGAAAAAAAGGATTTCTAAAAAAGAGTTCTGAATCGGTATCGACACAGTACTTACAGGACGTTTTTGGAGAAGAATCAATTTTCCAAGATGGCGAAAGAGAGGGGGCCCGGTCCAATCTCCTCCGGGCTCAAATGGGCTACAAGAGACCCGGGCCGACCCGGGCAGCGCAGCGGTGGGCCTTCACAGTTAGGTACGTACGGGCAGAGGGCGGGAAGAGGTACACAGCTGCACAAAGTTACAGGGCTGCTGGTCCTCACAGTCCCGTCCCAACACTCCTTCTGTGGTACCTAGTACAAAGTCCGGAGCAACTTCAAACAGAAATGAAATGAGAATTCAAAGGCACCAGAGAACAGAGGCCAGAAGTAGCTTCGGCAGACGTAACCAACCGCCCAAGTAGCGGTATCCGTCAGTGGCTGAGCCTCTCACCTCTCACCGGCTCTCCAATGTGGGGGAAGAAAGTGAATAGCGCTCCTACGCGCGGATGTAGCCAAAATAGCGGCCCAGATGGCCTCTGATGTAGGAGCCTCACGAAGGCTCTTCCGAGGAAATGGACAATGTAGTTGCGGTACACGCGCGCTGTTATCTGGCGTCCTGAGAACGGGCAGCCGCCCAGAGTCCTCTCACTTGATGACACGCCCCCCCGATTTGCTGGACAACATCAAGGACAAACCACTCACTTATCTTCTTTAGTAAGATCCTTATGAAAACGCCCTTGCAGGTTTCTGTATTCCTTGTGCACAATGAACAAATGTCCCAGACGTATGGGGCCAGTACTGTAAGCAACAATGATTGTATCAGGAGTACGGCACTCCGTGAGTTAAAGTTATGCTTAAAATCGGTGGCGATGAATTCGGGCCCCCAGGGAAGGAAGAAATTGAGTGCCAGTAACTGTACCAACACCAACGGGCTATCGGTGTATGATGAATTCGGGCCGCAGGAAGGGAAGAAACCATATGCCAGAGACACGGACAGGCTGTGGGGCTGACTTTAATGGGGTGCTGGCACAATCTAAGGCTGACCCGCAATAAGAATAAAGCTGCCTCACACTCACTGTGTATTCAAGCTCCCCTTTTTGTAGGTGCGCCAACTTCCAACCCGCTAAGGCATTGCGAGTGGAAGCTTGTTACCTAGGAGCAGGTCGGGTCCTGCGGCCCCGCCAGGGCGAGTGACAGACGGGATTCCTCCTTCCTTGACGGCAATCAGCTCTCAGGTTCTCAGAGCGTTTTCACAGCGTTTACTCAGTGCTTCCTCAGTTGGCAGAGTGAGATGCAGCATCAGAATGAATCCCCTGTTATCAGCGTGAATCCCAGCGGTGGCTCCCGGCGGCTCCACGTTCTCAAGCGCCACCATTCAAGCCTTCACTACGTTCTTTGCTGAGCAACAAACAAATGAGCACATAACGAATGGCAAACACAGCAATACAAAACAAGAGATTAGCGGGAAACAAAATAATCACGCCACCTGGGAGACATCACACACCTCTTTCCTCTCTCCAGTTTGGCACATGGCAACATCTTGACACCATGGAAATGGGTGGTGAGCGCACTCGTTTTGAAATGTAAAAAAGTTTTAACGATATGCGTGCTACATTGCCATATGCTTGCGTGGCACGTGGAATAACTGGGGGAGGGGCCTAGTGTGAAGACAACTAGGACTGCAATGCGCACTGCTGTGAAGTTATTTCAGTCATTTAATTCAATTTTCATACAATTCACAAAAATCATATACAATTTTTTCGATACGCGTTGCTGTAATTATACAATATACATAATCAATCAATATGTGTACATTTGTACATAAATACTGAACAAAAGTTGAAAATCAAATAACATTTAAAGCACCCAATGCATTTCGGGACATTCATGGTCCCTTCGTCAGGGGTAAACTGTTGAAAGAAAGGAGAGAATATCAAAATCTGCATGTTTGCGAGATCATTGGTTTGTAGTTAAACTTTAAGGTGAGGTATACGATACCTTTAGGGTTTGATTCGGAATTCGCAAGTTCGCGTGGTCATTCTCTAAAGAAACAATGTGAAATAGATTGAAGAGAACTGATCCCTCGTATTATTCGTATTCAATTCAAAGAGCATTAGGAACCCAATTGCATACCTGGTCTGTATATGTAGTTCTATATGTTTCATATTTCGGTGAAGATGAGGGTCTGTAGAACAAATGAGAGTTGAATTATAACTAATCTGTGTGCAAAGTAACGGCAGTCAGCGCTGTTCTTAGAACGTGGCTCACCTTGAAAAAAGGAGTTCTACTGAAAATGAAACCGTATAACGTGACGGGAACCGGGACCGGAGTTAATTCGACCGGAGACCGTAGGGAATCTAAAATAAAAGGGTAAAACCTTTAACCTCAGCTGAGGAAAAATGCTAGGGCCAATAGTTTCAAGACTTCAAATGAATAAGTGAAGATGTGCTTACCAAGTCGGAAAATACGCGTTACGATGTGTGCATCCACGAACGCTCTCGATCGCAGGTTTACTTCCTGGTCAGTTTCACAGGAGTTTATACGTCACCCCGTGTGGGTGAACACTGAAAAAGGACTCAATTGCTGCCGGCTATGAGACGGAGGTGGATAATCCTGGTCTGTGTTTATGAAAATAAACACCGTACGTAGTTAGCGATCACAAATCTGGGTGAAATGTTTAAACGTCGAGGTGTTAAAAATAATAATAATTCCCTGAATAATTAAAGAATTTGGAAGAGCGGGACTGTTAAACTGGCGTTTCTTGTGTAGGATAGCCCCTCCGAATAAAGTTTTACAAAAATCGAAAAAAATATGAACCTGCAAGTGACGTTGCATGCTCACTGAAGGAAAATAAAGGTGTGGTGCTGGTGAAGATTGTTCTAGGCAATTCTGTTTAGTGGGTCAGTTCTAAACATTGACCTTGGAGTTTAAGCGAATGAATCTGAGATATCTGAACAAGAAACATAATGAATATACATATGAGCACATATATACAAAACATCATTTTACAATTCAGATCATATTCTGTGGTATACTGTCCATTGACATTCTATCTAAGGATAAATGTTGTGTAGTCTGTTAATGAATGTGAAATGTCAGGTATGAGATAAGTGTGGGTCAAATGCATTTGAATGTTAGTGGTTTCGAATTAAGTTGGGATCCCATTGCGGAGTGCGTGTATCAGATGTTAGTGTTTGTTTAAAGGAAGCAAGCCATCTCAAATTTGTCATTCAGTCCGTAAGGGGTAAGAGTTTTAAGTTTTTTGATCCAAAATGCTTCTCTTTGTAATAAGTATTTTGAGTTGTCACGATCTGTGTACTTTGGTACTTCTTCGATGATTTGGAATTTAAGTTGGGCAATTTGATGTCGTGATTCCTCCCAATGTGTCGCTATACTTGAAGTCGTGCTTTTGGTGCGTATTTTGCTCTTATGTTCTGTCAATCGGGTTTTCATTTTTCTCTCTGTTTTACCGACATATAACAATCCGCATGGACATTTAATGGTGTAGATTACATTTTCAGAATTGCATGTAGTACTGCTTTGTATCTTGATTTTTTGACCCGTGGATGGATGCAATAAGGTGTCTCCTGTAATTGCGTTATTACAATGAGTACAATTCCAGCATTTTTGTGTGCCTTTGCTTAATTCAAGAGTCCGTATTGGTTTCTTTCTTTTAAATAGCATTTCTTTTAGGTTTTGTGCTCTTGTGTAAGCAAACAATGGTTTGTCTTTAAATAGGCCTTTGAAGTCGGTTTCTAGTTGAAGTAGATTCCAGTGTTTGTATATGATCTGTTTGATCCTCCTGGATACCGTGGAATATTTAGATACAAAAACTGTACGTGTGCTGGTTTGTTTGGGAGACTTCTTCAGTAACTCATCACGTGGTCGAATTTTGACTTTGTTGAGTTGCTCTATAAGTAGATTCTCAGGATACCCTCTGTCTGTGTAATTCTTTATCTGTTGTTGCCATGTAGATTCGCAGGCCATGTCGGTTGAGGAAATTCGTTTCGTTCTCAAAAATTGGGAAACTGGTAGGTTTCGAATCAAGGAAGGAGGATTAAAACTGCTGAAAAGTAGAGCGTTATTTTTGTCAGTAGGTTTTTTGTAGACACTGGTATGTATTTCACCCTGTTCAATGTCTATCCAGACATCTAAAAATGAGATTGACTTGAGGCTGGTAGTGTGGGTGAATTGTATTCGAGGATCTATCAAGTTGAGTGTCCGTATGTTGTTGATTAGTGCTGGTTCTGACTGGTTCCAAATGAGGAAGATGTCATCGATGAAGCGTTTGAAGAATATGAGACCTTCTTTCCATGTGAGGTCCTTGAGGATATAGTCGTTTTCGAACTTTGCCATGTACGTGTTAGCGTATACAGGTGCTCCTGGAAAGCCCATAGATGTGCCGTTCAGTTGATTGTAAAACTGTTCATCCCAGCAAAAATAGCTGTTTTGCAGACAGAACTCTAGTAGTTGTAGGATGAAATATTTGGGTATTTGTGTGTTTTCCTGTTGCAATAAAGCCCATTCGACTGCTTCAATTCCATTCGCGTGTGGTATCGAGGTGTATAATGCAACCACATCTATGGTACATAAGATCCAATTTTCTGTGTTTAGGTTTTTAATCATTTGTATGTTTCTCAGGAAATCCGTAGTGTCTTCAATGTAAGTTTCCCAGTTTTGAACAAATGACTGTAGAAAAGTGTCAATATACCGTCCAGGTTTTTCAAATATGGAGTCTCAACCAGAGACGATGGGTCTAAAAGGAGGGTCCATCAAGTTTTTATGAATCTTCGGTAATAAGTAAATTTTTGGTCTGCGTGGGAAGTCATTCTTGAGATATTTTTTAGTGGATGAATCAATCCAGTTAAGTTCTTCCGCTTTTTCTAACATGAGATTGAGATTTTGAGAAATTTCCTTTGTGGGATCTTTGTCCAGTTTTCCATAAGTTGCTTCATTCGTGATGTGTTCGAGGACTTTCCTTTGGTAATGGTCAGAGTTCATAATTACTAATCCTCCTCCTTTGTCCGCTTTCGTTATCGTGATTGTTGGATTTCTGGCTAGTCTGGTTAAGACGCTTTTTTCGGCCCTGGTTAGGTTTTTTGTTTTGTTTGAGTATTGAATCTTCTTCATGTCTTGTTGTACAAGTAATTCGAATGTGTCCAGAGTTTTGTGGGATACTGGAGCAACAAAAGTACTCTTAGGTTTAAAGATTGGAGGTGTTGGATCTGTAGTTGAATCATCAGTTGGATCTCGGGGACAAATGTTGGTGAAAAAGTTCCGTAATCTCAATATTCTCATGAATTTGTAGAGTGCTACTTCTGTCTCCAGTTCTGTGCTGTTGTAGGTGCTCACAAAAGACATTCCTTTATTGAGTACATTTTCTTCAAACGTTGTCAATTTAAGGGATGAGATATTGATTATGAGGTTTTCGTTTGACTTCTCAGTCCCTTTTTGCTTTTTTCTTTGTCCTTTTCCTCTCCTTGTTTGTTGGTGCCGCTGGTTGTTTTGGTTTGGCTCTTGTCTGGTGGTCTCCCTTGTTCTCTGCCTATGTCCAAAAAAGAAGAGGAGGCAGGAGTGCTAGGTGTTACAGTTGATGAACTTTCATCTGGCGGTTTTGTGGTAGCTTTCGAGCTGGTACTAGTTTTAAAAGATACTCTCTGAGTGTCAATGTCTGAGTCAGACACTACACTTTCCTCCGAGGATGCTTGGGTAGTTTTTTTGGTAGTGAATCTTCAATGTGCGTATACTTCGGCCCAAGTATAAGCTTCATTAAGCTTATAATCAATTGTATCTCTTTTGAATTTTCTCACTTTGGTCTCTTACAGCTCTTTTCCATATTTATCTAGTTTTAGATTGAGACTATCTAGAAATTGTCCCCATGGTTCAGCTTCCATTCTTGTGGATAATTCAGTTTTTAGCGTGTTTATTTCTTCTTCTAAATCATGAATTGTTTTTGACAGCTCCTCAATTATCAGCAAGATCAGATCCAGTGAACATTTATTTAAAATCGAGTACCATTTCTCCATGAATTGCAAGTTATTTTGAAGCCTAAACAACATAGGGCGTATTGATAATCTTAGGCCGCGTGGGATCCGTTTAACTCGGTGATATTGTATCAATGTAGAGGCATGTAAACGTTGATTAAGTTCTCTTCTGGTGAGATATTCCAATTGACGTAATTGTTGTGTGACTGATCCGCTCTGTGCGTCAAATGATTTTGTCTCCTTTATTAAGTTGTAGATTTCATTTGCGTCTTCTGTTGTATAGACAAAAAATTGTATATGATTTTTGTGAATTGTATGAAAATTGAATTAAATGACTGAAATAACTTCACAGCAGTGCACATTGCAGTCCTAGTTGTCTTCACACTAGGCCCCTCCCCCAGTTATTCCACGTGCCACGCAAGCATATGGCAATGTAGCACGCATATCGTTAAAACTTTTTTACATTTCAAAACGAGTGCGCTCACCACCCATTTCTACGGTTTCACATTTTTGCGCTTTTTGGTGAACAGCACCACTGAAAAAATGTCTTTTGAATCCATTGCTAACATCACTGAAAACAGAGCTACAACTAAAGTCTATACAACAGAAGACGCAAATGAAATCTACAACTTAATAAAGGAGACAAAATCAGTCACACAACAATTACGTCAATTGGAATATCTCACCAGAAGAGAACTTAATCAACGTTTACATGCCTCTACATTGATACAATATCACCGAGTTAAACGGATCCCACGCGGCCTAAGATTATCAATACGCCCTATGTTGTTTAGGCTTCAAAATAACTCGCAATTCATGGAGAAATGGTACTCGATTTTAAATAAATGTTCACTGGATCTGATCTTGCTGATAATTGAGGAGCTGTCAAAAACAATTCATGATTTAGAAGAAGAAATAAACACGCTAAAAACTGAATTATCCACAAGAATGGAAGCTGAACCATGGGGACAATTTCTAGATAGTCTCAATCTAAAACTAGATAAATATGGAAAAGAGCTGCAAGAGACCAAATTGAGAAAATTCAAAAGAGATACAATTGATTATAAGCTTAATGAAGCTTATACTTGGGCCTAAGTATACGCACAGCGAAGATTCACTACCAAAAAAACTACCCAAGCATCCTCGGAGGAAAGTGTAGTGTCTGACTCAGACATTGACACTCAGAGAGTATCTTTTAAAACTAGTACCAGCTCGAAAGCTACCACAAAACCGCCAGATGAAAGTTCATCAACTGTAACACCTAGCACTCCTGCCTCCTCTTCTTTTTTGGACATAGGCAGAGAACAAGGGAGACCACCAGACAAGAGCCAAACCAAAACAACCAGCGGCACCGACAAACAAGGAGAGGAAAAGGACAAAGAAAAAAGCAAAAAGGGACTGAGAAGTCAAACGAAAACCTCATAATCAATATCTCATCCCTTAAATTGACAACGTTTGAAGAAAATGTACTCAATAAAGGAATGTCTTTTGTGAGCACCTACAACAGCACAGAACTGGAGACAGAAGTAGCACTCTACAAATTCATGAGAATATTGAGATTACGGAACTTTTTCAACAACATTTGTCCCCAAGATCCAACTGATGATTCAACTACAGATCCAACACCTCCAATCTTTAAACCAAAGAGTACTTTTGTTGCTCCAGTATCCCACAAAACTCTGGACACATTCGAATTACTTGTACAACAAGACATGAAGAAGATTCAATACTCAAACAAAACAAAAAACCTAACCAGGGCCGAAAAAAGCGTCTTAACCAGACTAGCCAGAAATCCAACAATCACGATAACGAAAGCGGACAAAGGAGGAGGATTAGTAATTATGAACTCTGACCATTACCAAAGGAAAGTCCTCGAACACATCACGAATGAAGCAACTTATGGAAAACTGGACAAAGATCCCACAAAGGAAATTTCTCAAAATCTCAATCTCATGTTAGAAAAAGCGGAAGAACTTAACTGGATTGATTCATCCACTAAAAAATATCTCAAGAATGACTTCCCACGCAGACCAAAAATTTACTTATTACCGAAGATTCATAAAAACTTGATGGACCCTCCTTTTAGACCCATCGTCTCTGGTTGAGACTCCATATTTGAAAAACCTGAACGGTATATTGACACTTTTCTACAGTCATTTGTTCAAAACTGGGAAACTTACATTGAAGACACTACGGATTTCCTGAGAAACATACAAATGATTAAAAACCTAAACACAGAAAATTGGATCTTATGTACCATAGATGTGGTTGCATTATACACCTCGATACCACACGCGAATGGAATTGAAGCAGTCGAATGGGCTTTATTGCAACAGGAAAACACACAAATACCCAAATATTTCATCCTACAACTACTAGAGTTCTGTCTGCAAAACAGCTATTTTTGCTGGGATGAACAGTTTTACAATCAACTGAACGGCACATCTATGGGCTTTCCAGGAGCACCTGTATACGCTAACACGTACATGGCAAAGTTCGAAAACGACTATATCCTCAAGGACCTCACATGGAAAGAAGGTCTCATATTCTTCAAACGCTTCATCGATGACATCTTCCTCATTTGGAACCAGTCAGAACCAGCACTAATCAACAACATACGGACACTCAACTTGATAGATCCTCGAATACAATTCACCCACACTACCAGCGGCAAGTCAATCTCATTTTTAGATGTCTGGATAGACATTGAACAGGGTGAAATACACACCAGTGTCTACAAAAAACCTACTGACAAAAATAACGCTCTACTTTTCAGCAGTTTTCATCCTCCTTCCTTGATTCGAAACCTACCAGTTTCCCAATTTTTGAGAACAAAACGAATTTCCTCAACCGACATGGCCTGCGAATCTACATGGCAACAACAGATAAAGAATTACACAGACAGAGGGTATCCTGAGAATCTACTTATAGAGCAACTCAACAAAGTCAAAATTCGACCACGTGATGAGTTACTGAAGAAGTCTCCCAAACAAACCAGCACACGTACAGTTTTTGTATCTAAATATTCCACGGTATCCAGGAGGATCAAACAGATCATATACAAACACTGGAATCTACTTCAACTAAAAACCGACTTCAAAGGCCTATTTAAAGACAAACCATTGTTTGCTTACACAAGAGCACAAAACCTAAAAGAAATGCTATCTAAAAGAAAGAAACCAATACGGACTCTTGAATTAAGCAAAGGCACACAAAAATGCTGGAATTGTACTCATTGTAATAACGCAATTACAGGAGACACCTTATTGCATCCATCCACGGGTCAAAAAATCAAGATACAAAGCAGTACTACATGCAATTCTGAAAATGTAATCTACACCATTAAATGTCCATGCGGATTGTTATATGTCGGTAAAACAGAGAGAAAAATGAAAACCCGATTGACAGAACATAAGAGCAAAATACGCACCAAAAGCACGACTTCAAGTATAGCGACACATTGGGAGGAATCACGACATCAAATTGCCCAACTTAAATTCCAAATCATCGAAGAAGTACCAAAGTACACAGATCGTGACAACTCAAAATACTTATTACAAAGAGAAGCATTTTGGATCAAAAAACTTAAAACTCTTACCCCTTACGGACTGAATGACAAATTTGAGATGGCTTGCTTCCTTTAAACAAACACTAACATCTGATACACGCACTCCGCAACGGGATCCCAACTTAATTCGAAACCACTAACATTCAAATGCATTTGACCCACACTTATCTCATACCTGACATTTCACATTCATTAACAGACTACACGACATTTATCCTTAGATAGAATGTCAATGGACAGTATACCACAGAATATGATCTGAATTGTAAAATGATGTTTTGTATATATGTGCTCATATGTATATTCATTATGTTTCTTGTTCAGATATCTCAGATTCATTCGCTTAAACTCCAAGGTCAATGTTTAGAACTAACCCACTAAACAGAATTGCCTAGAAAAATCTTCACCAGCACCACACCTTTATTTTCCTTCAGTGAGCATGCAACGTCACTTGCAGGTTCATATTTTTTTCGATTTTTGTAAAACTTTATTCGGAGGGGCTATCCTACACAAGAAACGCCAGTTTAACAGTCCCGCTCTTCCAAATTCTTTAATTATTCAGGGAATTATTATTATTTTTAACACCCAGACGTTTAAACATTTCACCCAGATTTGTGATCGCTAACTACGTACGGTGTTTATTTTCATAAACACAGACCAGGATTATCCACCTCCGTCTCATAGCCGGCAGCAATTGAGTCCTTTTGCAGTGTTCACCCACACGGGGTGACGTATAAACTCCTGTGAAACTGACCAGGAAGTAAACCTGCGATCGAGAGCGTTCGTGGATGCACACACCGTAACGCGTATTTTCCGACTTGGTAAGCACATCTTCACTTATTCATTTGAAGTCTTGAAACTATTGGCCCTAGCATTTTTCCTCAGCTGAGGTTAAAGGTTTTACCCTTTTATTTTAGATTCCCTACGGTCTCCGGTCGAATTAACTCCGGTCCAGGTTCCCGTCACGTTATACGGTTTCATTTTCAGTAGAACTCCTTTTTTCAAGGTGAGCCACGTTCTAAGAACAGCGCTGACTGCCGTTACTTTGCACACAGATTAGTTATAATTCAACTCTCATTTGTTCTACAGACCCTCATCTTCACCGAAATATGAAACATATAGAACTACATATACAGACCAGGTATGCAATTGGGTTCCTAATGCTCTTTGAATTGAATACGAATAATACGAGGGATCAGTTCTCCTCAATCTATTTCACATTGTTTCTTTAGAGAATGACCACGCGAACTTGCGAATTCCGAATCAAACCCTAAAGGTATCGTATACCTCACCTTAAAGTTTAACTACAAACCAATGATCTCGCAAACATGCAGATTTTGATATTCTCTCCTTTCTTTCAACAGTTTACCCCTGACGAAGGGACCATGAATGTCCCGAAATGCATTGGGTGCTTTAAATGTTATTTGATTTTCAACTTTTGTTCAGTATTTATGTACAAATGTACACATATTGATTGATTATGTATATTGTATAATTACAGCAACGCGTATCGAAAAAATTGTATATGATTTTTGTGAATTGTATGAAAATTGAATTAAATGACTGAAATAACTTCACAGCAGTGCACATTGCAGTCCTAGTTGTCTTCACACTAGGCCCCTCCCCCAACATCTTGACACCACCCAGTGGAAACACTTAGGACTTTTTTTATTCAAGTTAGACAAAGACAGGTTTGAATCCAACCCTACCTGCACACGACTAACTCCACCCCTTTGAAATAACTCCACCCTTCTTATGTTCCAGACTTGCTCATTGTTTAACTTCAACTAACTGCGGCCCATCTGTTTGACCATGTAAGGACCACAAAACTTAGATTAACCAGATTTAACACCACCTGCTTTGACTTTGACCCAGTTTCCCACTTGGAACAACCCTTTCTTGGGGCAGAGAAGATCATTCTTGGCTACTAAGTTACTACCACTTCTCCACATCCAGGAAGTAAACAACTTAATGGCAGGATTCGGCCCCTCAACATCTAAAAAGGTGTCTTGCCTGTTGCCGCATTGGGTGTGGTGTGGTATGCCCAAAGCATGTCTTTATTCACACTCTGCACATTTTGCCCAGCTCTGCTAGCTAATTTCATGGTACCCTTCACTAATCTATTGATTCTTTCCACTTTACCATTGCTCTGCGGGTTATAAAGGGAAGTACATATGTGTTTCACCCCCACTTGAGCCAGAAAGGTTTCCATTTCACCCGAAGTGAGCTGTGTACTATTGTTGGTGATAAGTGTCAGCGGCACCCTTTCCCTCCTAAAGATGTCCTCCAGTTAGGTAATGGCTGTTTTGGTACAGATGTGCCTCAAAAATATTACTTCAAACCACCGTGATTTAGCATCTACCAAAACGTTCTTGTTCTGACAAAAAAGTGAATGGAGCAATGAATGCCAAACTAACCTTCTCCCACACAGAATCCGCCTCTGACATATGTAGCTGAGTGTCCTTGACACACCCACCCATTTTCAATCTCTTCTCAAACGTTTTACAAGCAACACAGCTCTCAACCCACCTCTTAACATCAGTGTCCATTTTGGGCCACCAACAATTCTCTTTCACCCTTTTTAGAGTGAAAGTTTGTCCCATGTGGCCTTTGTGTGCTAAGGTGATTAATTTGGGTCTCAGTGTTACATGAGGAACAAATCTCTCACCACTGACAATAATATGATCAGGATTTATGGATAATTCTTCCACCACTTTAGAATATGATCTGACATCATCAGAATATGTACTCTCCCTTTTGACACCTTCATTGATCATTCTGGTTACAGCTTTGAGTTCTTGATCCTTGCCTAAGGATTCTACCAACTCATGTTTAAAGAATGCACTGTGCAAATCTGTTAAGACCTCATCCACACTCGCCACAACTTCCTCAGCGGGTACTGCGCCCCTTCACATATTTTGTCAGGCAACCTGGATAAACAATTGGCCACTTTATTCTTCCAGCCAGGCAAATATTCAACTGTGAAATCACATTCCTGTAATTTGACAGCTAATCCTGATGAGGCCAGCTGAACAATTCTTAAATCCATTGGGTGCAAGCACCTTTAGCAGAGGCTTGTGATCAGTCCTGAGAAACACTCTAGATCCCCATATAAAAGTGCGAAAATGAGAAGGGGCCCACACAGCTGCCAATGCCTCCCGCTCAATGACTGAATAATTCCTCTCGGTGTTCGTCAGAGAGCAGGATGCAAAAGCTACCGTTCTTTTGACTCCACCGTGTAGCTGCAAAAGAATGCAACCCAAACCAACTGTGCATGCATCTACAGTAAGCACCGTCTTCAAGTTGCACTGAAATGGGGCTAAAAGTTTGGCCTTATAGATCTCTTCCTTGATACCACAGTAAGATTTCTCTTGAGAGATTCCCCAATCAAACGTCGTCCCTTTCCTATGTAACACCCTCAACGGTTCAGATTTTGTGGCAAAGTCCTTCACAAATTTGGCATAATATTCTACCATTCCCATGAAGGAGTGTAGCATATATTTATCATTGGGTGTTTATGTGTTGACAATGGCATTCACAAGATTAAGTTTCAGTCTCACTCCTTCACTGGAAATGTGGTACCCAAGGAAGGTACTCAACTTCACTGACCAGAAACTTGCACTGCTCTTTGTGAAAAGTGAGACCAGCCTCCAAAAGTTTGCTAAGAACTATACGTAATGTGTCATTGTGAGAGTCAATGCTACCTCCAAAAATCAGAATGTAAACCTGAAAAACTATGAAATTTCTTACACCCGCCAACACTTTAGAGATAAGTCTCTGAAACACGCTAGATGCGGAGGACAAACCGAAGGGCAATCTATTAAATTGAAAGACACCTTCAGCTGCAACAAACACAGTCAGATGCTTTGAGTTGGGATGTAGCATTACCTGGTGGTAAACACTTTTGAGATCTAATTTGGAAAAAAAATTCCACCAGCCAATATAAAGACTAGCTCTGTGATTATGGTTAGGGGAAAACGGTCCATGACAACATTCTGGTTTAAACTGCGGAGGTCAATACAAAATCTCAAGGACCATCACCTTTTTTCATGCTAACTACGGGGGATAACGATTGTGTGGCCTCAATGGGTTCAATTACACGATCACAAACCGTCTGGTCAATGATCTTTTTGACCTCTTCTCTCATAGCAATGGGTATTTTCCTAGAGCTATGTCTCACTGGAATGGCATCTTTGTTTAGAATGATTTTGTGAGCATAATTTTTGGCCATTCGCAACTTATTATTGAACACTAGTGCAAATTGTTCTAGTACCTTGTTCACATCATCCTCATTCACCACCATGACCTGTTCTGACGCTTTTGGATTAATCACAATGTATAGGTCATACTGATGAGACCAACCCAAAATCGGTGGACCCTCAGTTGCAACATATACTTTCCCCTTGGTGTGACATTCGCGAAACAGGATATCAGCCTCAAAATAACCCATCACACCAATGTTGGCTCCTTGACAACCTTTCAGTACTACATTGGTGGTATTCAACATTTTACCAGGCCACACAGTATCAAACAGTTTATTTGAAATAATGGTATATAGGGACCCAGAGTACACCACCAGAGTCACAGCTCTCCGATTCACCACAAAATCTGCTTTAGGACATCAACTTCTCTTGGCATCGTCAAAATCATCGTGTTCCATTTGGCTACAGTTATCCGAATTCACCATTAAAATTCTGTGTTCCGTGAGTTCCTCTGATTCCTCGAAAGCAGCCACTCTTGCTTCGTTTGCCTTGCACATGTGTGCAAAGTGGGCCTTTCTTCCACGCAACCGACAATCGTTACCCAGAGCAAAACAGAATTTTGAATCCGCTAAGTGGAAGTTGCTGCCACTCTGAGAGCAAAGTCGTGTGTTGTGTCTAACCTGCGTGGAAACTGTGGTTCTTGAAGAAGGATTGTTCGTGAAAGAAGCAGTTGGAATAGATACTTTCCTCTTGACAAAATTAACCAAATCCGACTCACAGTCCACTTCTGTTACATCAATGTGCTCCCTATTGGTCATTTTTCGCATTTCTTTTATGCATTTCTACAATTCTTCTACAACTTTAGTGATTTTGATTGCCTCCTTTCAAGTGGGATCAGCAGTTGCCCACAATCGCTCTTGCATTTTATGTGGCAGCAATGGACAATTAATTGGTCTCTTATGAGTTCCTCTGTCATGGGACCAAATTTACACTTGATGGCCAGTTACCTTAGTCTTGCCACAAACTCATCTAAAGATTCACCAGGTCTCTGCAGTTGGGTATAGAATTTGTGGCGTTGCATAACAATGTTCAAAGTTTTAGCAAAACGTTTGTGAATGTGCAATTTGGCCTCTTTATACACATCCTCCATTACATCTCAGTTGTCTTTGTATACTTGAGGTAGATATTTAAAGAAATGCTGACCCTCTGTGCCAAGACATCCTATTAACAATGCTTTTTTCCTTATTGATGAAAAATTAGACCTTCCTAAAGCAACATCATAATTTTCAAATGTCTCTATCCAATCTTCCCATTGAATGGGTGGATCGCCTTGTAGCATTAGAAAAGATGGGGGAGCCACCACTGCCTAATTGATACTCATTGTGAACAGTGTGTAATGTGTGAAGACAAAAAGAAGCAGAACACTAGAAACAGAATGAAAAGAGGTTTCAGTCTTCTTATTCACACCGATTCTTTTTTAAAAGTTCTTTAGTGTGTAAGAGTAAGTACCATTGGTGGCCACACAATGGCAGTGTTCATAGAGGAAACGTTCCTCACCAGGCTCGGAATCTATGGTATTGCAGAGTGAAGGGAAACTTGTAGAAGCGCAGCGAGGAGCCCGTGAGGTAAGGCAAGAACTTAAGCTTTATTTAAAATAAGAGTGGGCACGGGAGGCACACTATCTGGACCTCTCACTTGACTGTGTTTAACACAGCGGGAGCCGTGTCAGTACGACGTGCTCGTGAGTGCATGCAAAGCATGTGAGATGAATAGCATGTGCGGAATGCGCGTCGGCAGTCCGTTTGAAATGAGGGCTGAAAAATAATAAGAAATAGAGTGGAATTGGAGACTGAGCAGGGCAGCACAGAGATAAACACAATTTTTGAAGTAGTACAATCCTACCGCACCAGTCACAGTGGTGAAGGAAATGAAGGTAGGGCTCAGGGTTCCTTTCCATGGGCTCCCATACACAGGAACAGCTGACAGCTCAATGGTGTCTGGCACATCCCATCCTTTCGCCAAAATGTGGTAAGCCGGTTCATCCAAGAATGACGCCGAAACAGGAACAATTATTCTTGTACTTTATTGGAGCAAAGGAACCCCATGCCTGAGGAACTAGACACCAACAGGCAGTACAAACTCCAACTGAAATGGAACCCTACACATGTCATAAACCCCAATTTCCAATAGAGACCTGACACAGAAGGTAAAAGGTGAAGAAAGACTGAGACACAATATAACAGATACACAGATGACAAATCGATGTCAGTCAATGTCAAAGGATGCACACAACTCTTGCAAAAATGTAGATATGAATTGTGGTGCACAATCAGAGAAGATTAGTGATGGTAGTGCATTTAATCAAACAATTTCTTGGAAGAAGGTTTAATCAAGTATCTTGATGAAATACTTTTATTGTTAGGTATAAAATTGGGCCATCTTATCTCAGAAAGGTCTACCATTACTAGGAGTGCAGTGCAATCCTGTGACTTGAATACATTAGTGAACATTGTGACACTTAGAAGAGGCCAAGAAGAGGTAATCACTAGCACAGCTTGCAGTAAACCGATATGTCACTGATGGAAATCTTTATTTTGAACACACAGATGGCAGGTTTGTACATACATTTTGGCATCTCTTGACAATGTTTCCCACAAAAATTAAACATGAACACTTTTGAGTAGTTTTTGACTCACCAGGATGCCCAGATGGGGGACTGGAATGAAGCACTTCTTGTCTTAATTTCGGAGTCGGAACACATAGTCAATCTCTTACAAAATGACCACCATTTCCAAGGCAATGATTCTCTCTCTTTAACCACTCTCCTGGTGCTAATAAATCAGTTACTGCTTTCACTTCTTTCCTTTTTAGTCCTCCAAACAGCAACAATCCTGGCTATGGTGAAGATGCTTAGATTGTTTTCTGACCACCCTATTGTCATTGAGTGCACAATTCTGGACAATGCATCAGCTTTAGCATGTTTGGTTCCTGGTCTGTACATAATCATAAAATCAAGCTCAATAAAAAGTAGCATCCACCTCATAAGCCTAGTTGGTAGGGCTTTGGCAGAATGCAAAGATTGTAAATTCCTATGGTCCGAATTGATGGTGACTGCCACTGTTCTTGGAATGCCAATTTTATTGCCTAAAGCTCTTGCTCGCCAATGGTAAAGTTCTGTTTGTGGGCATAAATGTGCAGTGAAAGTAGCTATTGGATGTAGTTGTTGAGAATTAGGGTCACCTTGTCATAGAACCCCTTCTACTTTATATTGTGAAGCATCTGCATTGACATAATAGGAAATTGCTGGAATTGAATGCTGCTAAATATGCCCCAAAGTGAATTTTGCTTTCAATGGTGAAAAAGACTCTTCAGCTTCTGGGGACAATTTAAATAAAACATCTTTTTGAAGTACTCAAGTAATCGAAGTCACTATTTCTGAAAAGTGAGGAATAAAGCGCCTATTAAAATTGGCGCACCCTAGGAAGATTTGAACATCCTTGACATTTGTTCTGATTTGCCAGTATAGAATTGCTTCTACCTTCTTGTCCCCTTGAAGTCCTGAAGGGAGATGATGAATACCAGGAATGCAACTGTTACAATGTTACAATGGAACTGATTGTCTCATAACTTTTGTAAGACTCTCTAATTTGCCTCATATGATCTGCCTGAGCCTGGAAGTAAATCCTGAGTCTAGGAGTAAAGTGAAATGGTAACAATATAAACAATGACACAAACGTCAAGAAACTCTCTCAGTACTTCATTGATAAAGAACTGTAATTCTGCTGGTGTGTTACAGAGACTAAAAAGCTTGACGCAATCTTCAATGAGAACAAAGTTGTTTCAGAATGCCCTTTTCCATTCGCTACCCTCCCAGACTCTGATTCAGTGATATGCCCCACAGAGATCCAGTTTAGTATAAATGATTGAGTGTTGTACTTAATACAAGAGAATTGGTATCAATGGCAGAGCCTACCTGTTTTTATTTACAGTAAGCTTATTAAGATCTCGAAAGCCGATATGCATTCTAATTTCTCCATTAGTTTTGAACAATGAACAATGAACAATTGGGACAATACTAGCGATAAGAATGAGGGGTGAGTGGAACTCTCAAAGTTTACCTCCGTGGAGTTGCATGAAAACTCTGCGAGATTACATGGAGTTCCGTGAGTGGGTGGAATCAGCAGGTCACGCAGCTTGCTCTGACTATAGCACCAGTAGCTTGTTCAACACTGCAAAATCAGTGCGAACGGCACCATGCATCACACCAGAGAGCGCTGCTTCTTTGCTGCCATTCAAGTAGATTTTCTACTTGAGCGGCAGCTGTCTCACTACGAATGGTTGCGACAGCCCACTTTTAGAAAATTTCTCCAGGATCCAGAAAATAGCTCTACAGGAAACTCCGCATTATGTGGAGTAGGTAAAACTCTGCGAACTCCGCTGGTGGAGCGGAATTTATCGCCTACCCCTATAAAGAAGGCCAAATGAGCAAATAAATCATGTACTTAAAAGTTGCTTTAGATATTGTTTTACGTGCTAATTCTCAGGTTCTGACAATGCATATATCCTGTGACACTCCAAAGTTGGAGCCTTATCCCCGTCAAGGTTGTCCAAAAAGTATTTTCTGATAGTTGCTTCTCAGTTGCTACCTCAACTAGAGTGCAACTTAAGGCTGAACCCAAATCTGGAGAATCTTCATTACAATTTCAAAGAATGACATTAGACTTTAAATTTACTTTGCAGAGACACCTGTTTATCTTGGGATTGAGGCTCTAAAAATTAGACCAAAACATGTAACATATTTTTTTGGGGGGAGTTTTGTAAAGCACAAACTCGACCCGAAGGTATCAGAGTGCTTGACATGAGTACCAGTTGTGTTACAGATAGACACATTCATTTTTATTAGGCACGGAGAGATTAAGGGGTCAATTAGGATGGAAGGACCACAAGCACAGGCCCGGTGGTCCATCTGCCATCATACAGTGATTTTCCCACCGCCGAATTAGGATGGTGGTGGGAACCGCGGCGGATGCAAAGACCACCCGCCACGGAACCGCCAAAGGCAATCGTTGCGATTGCCTGTCGGATGGTGCAGGGAGCATCAAATGGTCGCGGTGCCTAGCAGGCACCGTCCACCAAATGATGATGCTGTGTTTGAAAGGCCTTTCCATGGCGGCAATGTCGCCATTGAAAGGCTTGTGGAGATTTGTATTGAGGGCCCATTGCAGGCCCCCCTTGTGTAGGGGGTGTGCACTTGGGGGGTACCCATGGTAACCTCTACATTTCACAGCACTACGTGGCAGACACAGTTTGGTGCCTGCCACGTGGTGCTGTCAAATGTTCAAGATGCCATTTGCACTTTGCGGCTGATGCTGCTTTCAGCAGGACCCGCCACAATGTTAAACATCAGAATGCCTCCGCCATGGTGGCAGTCGCATCCTGATTTGTGGTGCAGGACCGCCGCATGTATGGCGGATGCTCCCGGTCTACACAGGGATGGCAGATGGACTCCAGTCCATCCGCCATCATAATGAGCCCTTAAGTGATTTGCATTGAATCACAGGATGTTGAGCATACATGCTGAGACTCGAACCCAGTTCCCCAGCTTTGAGGTTGACCGCTCTAGCCATTAGGCCACATCCTTTCAGTATGTCTGTTGTGACATAACATTACGATTGGTTATGTCTGAAAGATTGTCAAGCGTGCCAATAATAGTAAGCCTTGTCTACGGCACAAACTGGTTCGATATTTTCTCAAGAATCTCTGGAAATGCAAATGTTTTAGCAAGACTTAATCCCAGAAAAATGTTTGTTGCCCCTAAATCTAATAAGGTGGGAATTGCTTTCTGCAGTTGATAAGAATGAATCAAAGTAACACTAATTGTGAAATGCTTAGGGACATCTGACATGGTATTGGCTAAATACCAGGAGATCTGGACTGGTTCTGCATTCAGCAAGTAGACCTCTACCTTAGCCAAGTGGTCTAGGTTTCCAATTCTTTAAGTTCTGTTCCACTAGTACTGGCCACCTTATTCACATTATGGGCCCGATTCACAGAACTAACTTAAGACAAAATCCTAAACTTACTACCATTTTGGTATTCACAGAAGGCACTTACTCATTTTGGTATTCACAGAAGGCACTTACTCATTTCGGTATTCACAGAAGTTAGAAGTCCGAAAGTGAGGACTCCTAAATGCCTTCTGTGAATACCGAAAGTCTTAAAATTAGGATTTTTCTCAGTTTAGGAGTCCTAAAGTTAGGAGTCTTAACTGTACTACTCATAAACTGAGAAAAATCCTAATTTTAAGACTTTAGGTATTCACAGAAGGCATTTAGGAGTCCTAAAGTTAGGGGTCCTAACTTTACTACTACTAAATTGAGAAAAATCCTAATTTTAAGACTTTAGGTATTCACAGAAGGCATTTAGGAGTCCTAAAGTTAGGAGTCTTAACTTTACTACTACTAAACTGAGAAAAATCCTAATTTTAAGACTTTCGGTACTCACAGAAGGCATTTAGGAGTCCTAAAGTTAGGAGTCCTAACTTTACTACTACTAAACTGAGAAAAATCCTAGTTTTAAGACTTTCGGTATTCACAGAAGGCATTTAGGAGTCCTAAAGTTAGGACTCCTAACTTCTGTGAATACCGAAATGAGTAAGTGCCTTCTGTGAATACCAAAATGAGTAAGTGCCTTCTGTGTATACCAAAATGGTAGTAAGTTTAGGATTCTGTCTTAAGTTAGTTCTGTGAATCGGGCCCTTTGTGTTTTAACTGGAAAATCTTAAGTGAAATGCCCAGGTTTGCTACAATAGTGAATAATTTTAAAGGGTGCCTCTTCTCTTTTTTCTGGGCAAGGGAGCTGTGGATTCCACCTGTACATAAAGGTTTTACATTTTCTGGTACTTTAGAGTCACCGGGCCCGATTCACAGAACTAACTTAAGACAAAATCCTTAAACTTACTACCATTTTCGTATTCACAGAAGGTACTTACTCATTTTGGTATTCACAGAAGACACTTACTCATTTCGGTATTCACAGAAGTCAGGAGTCCTAAGTTTAGGACTCCTAAATGCCTTCTGTGAATACCGAAAGTCTTAAAATTAGGATTTTTCTCAGTTTAGGAGTCCTAAACTTAGGAGTCCTAACTATACTACTACTAAACTGAGAAAAATCCTAATTTTAAGGCTTTCGGTATTCACAGAAGGCATTTAGGAGTCCTAAAGTTAGGAGTCCTAACTTTACTACTACTAAATTGAGAAAAATCCTTATTTTCAGACTTTCGGTATTCACAGAAGGCATTTAGGAGTCCTAAACTTAGGAGTCCTAACTATACTACTACTAAACTGAGAAAAATCCAAATTTTAAGGCTTTCGGTATTCACAGAAGGCATTTAGGAGTCCTAAAGTTAGGAGTCCTAACTTTACTACTACTAAATTGAGAAAAATCCTTATTTTCAGACTTTCGGTATTCACAGAAGGCATTTAGGAGTCCTAAACTTAGGAGTCCTAACTATACTACTACTAAACTGAGAAAAATCCAAATTTTAAGGCTTTCGGTATTCACAGAAGGCATTTAGGAGTCCTAAAGTTAGGAGTCCTAACTATACTACTACTAAACTGAGAAAAATCCTAATTTTTAAGACTTTCGGTATTCACAGAAGGCATTTAGGAGTCCTAAAGTTAGGACTCCTAACTTCTGTGAATACCGAAATGAGTAAGTGCCTTCTGTGAATACCGAAATGAGTAAGTGCCTTCTGTGAATACCAAAATGGTAGTAAGTTTAGGATTTTGTCTTAAGTTAGTTCTGTGAATCGGGCCCACCATTTTTAGAAATCATCTTTAGATCACTCTCCTTATCTTTCTTCCATAAAGTGATCTAGTCTTCCAACCAGATTAATGAAATCAGCACAATTTTCAGGAGGATCAGGTATTTGTGAAAGGATGTCTTCAAGATTGTCCCGTAAACATTTATAAAATAGAGAAGTGTAGCAACTCCTTCCAAACAGATGATGCGGACACACGAGGTAAGTTGTATACATATTTTTTTTTGCCACAAGATAAATGAGTCCGAATGACGAAAAAAGCCCGGGTCAACTATCGTCCCATGGAATCTGGTAATCACACGTCCTGTGCTCCAGATTCTATGTAACCTGGCCAGCCCAGATGCAACACATCCCCCTTCGTAATAACTATATAACATACATATTCAAACATAGATAATGACCGCAGCATAATAATTTACACTAAGGGCCCCATTACGATGCGGGCTGGAATGGCTCCGACCATCAGACGGAGTCCTTCAGCCCACATTGTAATAGGCTGGTCAGATTTCTTTCCGACTGACCCATTTTGATGGGGTTGGTCATAAGGGAATCAGAATCCGTTTTCCAAATGGCCTCCGACGGGCTCGGAGAATCTGTTCGCCATTCAGACAAGCTTCAGTAATCCCTCAGCTGGCTCTTTCCAAACGAGGGATTATGATGGCAGCTTCCCAATGTGCCCGCCTTTCCAACACAGAAAGGCATTGGGAATCTGTCTTTGAGGGTCCCCAGCAGGGCCCCAAGGGGTGCAAGGCTGTCTAATGGCGGCCTAACTGGACCCCTATTGGTCCCTGCAGCTTGAGGTGCCTGCCAAGGGGTGCAGGGATGAACTCCACCCCTGCTCTTTACAATTCGTTCGGAATGCATGCTCCCATTGTAAAGTGTAGGATTGCGACCGAATCCTACTTCCTGGAATGGAACCGATGACAGGAGGTCGTTTGGTTCCAGTCCAAAACAGATGTCAGACTGACTCCGGTCCGTCCGACATCAGAATCAGGGCCTTAATAGGCATTCCGAATAACAGTGCCCCAGCACAACAAATGAACATCAGCAACTAATGCTAAACTGTAACTAATTGTCCAAATGTGTTGAAGATTAGGCCTTGGTGGTGAACTCCGCTCCATTTGCAGAATTTTCTGGACTCCGTGCTCCGCGGAGCTCGCGGGAATGCAGAAAACTGCTTCACGTAGTGCAGCAGAGTTTTTTCCCTGCTTGCAATCGCGAACTGTAAGTTCGTGAGCTTCTGCTTGGGTAGAATTTCTACCGAAGCGTCAGGAAGATCAGCGTGAACGGCAGTTCGAACTGCACTCTGCCACTTGCTAAACTCCGCAGTGTCTTTTTGTAACTTCGTGGAGTTCCGTGTAGCAAAACTCCGTGAACTACACTCTAACCTGTTGAAGATCCAATCTCCCCTGATGTCTTAGTCCATGACTAATCCTTGCACCAACCATATTTCTTTCTACGGCGCACCTCAAAATTCTACCTTCCTTGTCTTTCACACCTCTGATTGATATTACTTCCCTACACAGCTTCCTACTCCAGTTTTTATTATCAGAGGAATTATCCTCACCTCCTGGTCTCGGGACCTTTACAACTTTATTCATACTACACACATTGCCATCAGATAATTCAACCACCTGACATCCACACCAAATATTTTGACTCTCCTGATCTCACTATTCTCCCCATTTTCACCCGTACCCATTCATCCTTTCTAATGGGTAGCAAACATTTTTGATCCACACCGTGATTGATCTTTTCAGGCTGTCTTTGGATACACACCCCTCTGTTTTATCTTTTAATCAAAACTGACATCCACTTCTGATTCATACTACATAATGCTCTTCTTCCTCTCATTTTTTCAAAAGGGGATGCCTCCTCACAATTTCTTGGAGTATTTCTGTAACTCCATAATAATTCCTTAATAGCCTGATAACAATTCTTACCATTGATCACAACAAGTTGTAACCCATCCTTCAACACCCAAATCCACCTTTCCACAATCCCATCACTTTGTGGATAGTAAACTGATATGGGGAAATGCTCAATACCATGATTCTCCAGAGAAGTCCTAATTTCCTTTGAAACCAGCTGTACCCCATTGTCTGTCACCAAATATCGGGAGAACCCTTCTCTTTCAAAAATCTCACACAAAAATTTAATAATAATACCAGATGTGACCTGTAGTACTAACATAACTTCAGGCCATTGAGATAATTGATCAATTAATACAATGGAAAACACCTGCTTTTACCAATGCACATGGGTCCTGCAATATCTAATTACGCTCTTTCCCATACACTCATTGGTACTTTTCATACACCACAGTTTTTTGGGATTTGTCACTAATGGCACATTCCACAAATGATCTTACTTTCCTTTCAATGCATTTATCAATAGCTGGCCACCGGAATTCAGAGCTAATTCTCCTTTTCATACTGCTCAAACCAGGATGTCCTTCATGGGCCATATCCAAAATCGAACCCCTTAAACTTTCTAGTGCAGCCAATTGCTCACCTCATAATAAGATACCATCCTGTACAGAGAACTCACTAAATACACAGAAAAAGGGTTTCAATCGTTAGTCTAAATCTTTCTTTTTCAGCCAGGTAGAACTTAAATATCTCATTGCCTGTACAATGTCATTGTAATTTTTACACGCTACTTTCCATTGACTTTCCTGAATGCATCTGTTGGACACTTCACAAATGGATACCACTCTTTCCATGTCCTCACCATCAATTTTTACATTATCTCCCTCAACCGGCTAGACAAACAATCTAGTAAGATGTTTTTTACTCCCAGTATGTATTCTACCTTGAAATGAAATTCTTGCAAATTATATTGCCATTGGCAATCATGGGAATTGATGTATTACAACATTTTGCAGTAAATAGATCAACTAAAAGACGATAGTCCGATCGTACTTTAAATGTTGTACCATACACATACTTGGGAAATATTCAATTCCCCACTAATACGCTAGAGTTTCTTTCTGTAAGGTTAGGATATTTACTTTCTGCCCCTTGCAATGGTCTTCAGGCAACAGACACAGGAAGTCGCTTGCCATCGTGATATTGCATCAACACTGCGCCAATACCTACATTACCAGCATCTGACACAATTACGGAATCACATCTCATGTCAAATGTCACCAATGCTGGCGCTGATGCAATTTCTTGTTTCAACCACATAAATTCAGAAGTGCAACTATCATCATCCCATTTGAACATTTGATTTTTTTTTATCAAATTCCTCATATTAACTGTTTTGTCTGCAAACAATGGAACACATTTTGCATAGTACTCCACAAGCCCAAGACAAGTTCTGAGTTGATCTTGATATTGTGGTGCAGGAGCATCTTCTATTGCTCTAACTAAATTCTGTTTGAGGGCCACACCATCCTTGCTAATACTGTGCCCCAGTGAGAGATGGATTAAGCCACGCCCTATTTACAACACTAAGTTAGCATAACCGAGATCATGGTTAACAAGCAGGCTTGTCGTTTCTGCTGCGCTACACACGACACTGTTGTTATGTGTTATTCATTTTAGAAATGCTGACTCGACTTTGCCTTACAGGATAACAAACTGTTGTTTCACATTCTTAACCGTGAAATGTGCCCTTGGTCTGTACATCATGCAAAGAACGTGTCTGGGTCACTAGAAGGTACAGAGTGTTGTATTTAGATTGATCGTACCACTTGTTAGACATATCATGCATACAGCTGCCAATATTTGAAGGACAAGCGTCTTTAATATTGCAGAACAGTTTGGTTTTACATTCATTCGAACAAGAAGAGCTGATGCATGCTGTGAGAGCTGATCCTTTGATGTGATTTTACTAAGCTGATCTATACGGTATGGGGTCCCCCCTGTTAGCCTAAGAGACCTTCTAATAGTCTAATAATAATAATGTATTAGATTATAGTGAAAGGAGTGTGGCCATATACCACTGTCATTAATAGTATGATTGCTCCTTTCATTCTATATGGTATTGTAATAATGCTTATGGTTCTGATCTGTATTGTTAGTCTGCTAGTGTTAGCCAAAGTACTGCATCTTAGGACGCGAGGTTTATAAAATAAACTCTTTAAACTTTACCGTGTCTGTATTATTATGTTGTGGACTAACAAATAAGTACGAACAGGTATTTCGGATTCCCACCACTCCTGAGAAATATCTAAGTCGCTTGTTCTGGTTTGTCTATACATTGGGACCACCTAGCTAGATCTAGGTTAACGAATGAGATACTAAGCTAGTCGGATAAGGGGTTCTGGGTTCTGAGGAGAGTTTTCTGGTACACCACAATTCTCTGAGGTCCTGGTCTCCTGCGCATAGTTCTGTGCAAAAGCAGAATCCCTGCAACACCAGGTATTCTACTGATTTCACATCAAATTTGCACCTGTCCATTGTAAGTGTCAATCCATCATCTTGAAGAATGTTCATTACCTTATGTTATATTTCAGTATGTCCCTGACTTGTACATCCAAAATACCAAAACTTGTGCATTACGCTTTGGAAAACTGGTAATGCCAAAATTAGACCAAAGGGCGTCCTTTTATACGTAAACGCACCTTTTGATGTAATAAAGGATGTGTATGGTTTGGTTTTTTCATGTAATGCGATTTTGTGATATGCACTAGATAAATCTAACTTAGAAAATATAGTTGCCGCCATCAGTTTGGCAAACAGATCGGCAGTGTTAGGCAATGGATGTCGATCAACCCAGGCACACTCATTCAGATCTCTTAAGTAAATACACAATCTGACTTTATCATTTGGCTTGGGTAGCACTACTACTGGTGATAACCACTCTGAAGACTCTATTTCTTCAATGACGCCTTGGTCACACAATTTCTTTAGTTCCTCTTTTAATGCGTCCCTCATAGCTAAAGGTATATTTCTGACGTTGTGCACTTTAGGTATTGCCAATTCTTTCAATATAAGCTTGTGCACAAATTTCTTAAGACATTCTAATTGAGACAAAAAGACCTTGGGAAACAACATCTCCCAATCAGTAGATTAGCTTTCATCAATCTAGCACACCAGATCATTGTAGCCTAATACTTAATCAGGATGATAGGGCTTGAGTGTAATCATTAGATCTCTCTGCTGTGGCCAACCTAGTAAACAAGATCCTATTTGGCCAAATACATTTTTGTTTCTATGGGTTTAACTTTAAAACGTATATCTGACTCAAAATATGCTAATACATCAATTGGCTTATTTCCATAACCCACCTGTTTGATATCAGATGGAGATAAGTTCACATTTGGCCATTCTTTTAACCATTCATCACCTATTATGGTATGTCTTGCTCCTGAATCTGCCATTACTTTAATTTCTTTCCCTTTAATTTCAATTTTGCAAAAATGACCATCTTTGTTTTTCTCATTTATTTCAAATACACTTAATATAAATTCATCAACATTGTCACATGCTGGATCATCCATGAGCTCTCTTATATCATTTTCCTCTGTCTATTTTCCCCACTCATACCCTCTCTATATTTAGTCCTGTTTCGACACATCCTAGCCTAGTGACCTTTAACCCTGAAGTATCTACAAACCTGTCCTATAGCTGGACATCCTTTGTAACTGGCCAAGTGTCCAGGAATACCACACTTGAAGCAAACATATTCTCTGTCTTCCCCACCTAAGCAGCTTTGACCTATCACCTTTGTCTTGCTACATGTTTTCTCATCAGAATTTCTCTCCTTCTGAACAATTTGAATCTCAGCTATTTTCTTGTCTGATAGTTCCTTCCTAATGCTTTATCAAGAGTTAAATCTTCTGCCACTAAAAACCTTTCTTGGCCAACACAAGGAGATGATGAACGGAATGCTGAAACTTTTCAGACACTCACCCCAGTAACAGATCTGGGCTGACTCCATCATCGTTCTTTAGCTCACTTCGCCACCTCAGTTCATACCCAGCTATATGCAAATCAGTCTTGACCCAGTGCCTCATGAGAACAGTCCAGCCTGAACTGTCAAGCCAGGTCTTCCCTGAATCAGAAAGAAGCATTTCGGGGCCGGTTTTGGGGTAACACCCCTCATCAGCCAGGCTAGCTTGAATCCAGTGGCAAAGTGAGCAAGAGACCCACATCTGGGCATACCCTGCCAACTTCGGGTGAACAAAGCAAACACAAGGAGATGATGGATGGAGTGCTGAAACTTTTCAGACACTCACCCCCAGTCACAGATCTGAGTTGAATCCATTATCGTTCTGTAGCTCACTTCACCACCTCAGTTCAGACCCAGCTATATGCAAATCAGTCTTGACCCTGCCCCTCATGGAAACAGTTCATCCCGAACTGCCAAGCCGGGCCTTCCCTGAACCAGAAACAAGCATCCTGGGACTGGTTTTGGGGTAACACCCCTCATCAGCCAGTCTAGCTTGAATCCAGCTGCAAAGTGAGCATGGGAGCCACGTCTGGGCATACCCTGCCAACTTAGGGTGAACAAAGCAAACACAAGGAGATGATGGACGGAGTGCTGAAACCTTTCAGACACTCACCCCCAGTCACAGATCTGGGTTGAATCCACCTACTTTCCATTGGAATATGTACACACTGACTATCTATGCACTTTAGTTTCTTGAAAACCTCCACGTTCCAAAGGCCTATTTTGAAACAAGTCTTACTTTACTTGTTTCTCAACTCTTTACAGTCTCATGGTAGAACAATCAGGCTGTCTTTGAACAGTTCTATTTACAGGAATTCCTCAAGGTTAGGCTACCCTACAATTTCCCAGCCGACTTGAAACCAGCCCAAAATAATTTTGAACTTTGTGACCTAAGCTTTTGAAGCTTCAAAAGATGGTATACTTTATTAAACTTGTCCTTTTTTAGGTCTCGCCTGACCCAGCGCATGCGCTGGTCTGGCGAGACTTTTTGCGAGGGCTCAAAAAAATGCTACCATGGCCAGCCTAGTGCTACAGTGCATGCGATCACTTTCACTTTCGCCCGCAATCACTTTTGCGGCGCCCCTTTGATGTTCTCGTTCAAAGAACATCAAACATCAAAGAACATGTTGTGTTAATGCTTTGCTGCGCCCGTTTGACGTACAATGTGATTTCTCTTTCCACAAACTCGACGTTTGTGTTCCTTTATTTTGAGATGCTTTTAGTATTACTGTTTTGTGACTTAAAGAACATTAAGGAAATGTTACTGTGAAACTGGACAACGTTCACAGTGTTTATTTCTGATCGCAGTGGCTGCTTCATGTCCGTTGCACCATTCAGGGAGTCCTTTCGTTGGCGCTTTCATGAGGACATGATGAGGAAGCTGGAAACTTTTGGCACATTCTCTTTAAAAGCACAGCATGTTGGCGACTGGTTAATCGATTAGACCTATGTAGCGCTTTAGATCTCAAAGCGCTATGGTGGGTGCAGCAGTTACAACTCATGAAATATGGGGTGCAACTCACAAAGAGGGGGCAGGTTTGAGTGGTCAGTCTTCACTAAGTGATCTTTTTTGTTTTGTTGTTGTGTTAATGCTTTGCTGCGCTCGTTTGACTCACAACTTGCTTTCTCTTGCCACAAACTCGATGTTTGTGTTCCTTTATTTTGAGATGCTTTTAGTATTACTGTCACACACACAACCACATACAGAACCACAACCACACACACACAACCACAACCACACACACAACCACACACACACACAACCACACAACCACACACACACACAACCACAACCACACACACACAACCACAACCGCACACAACCACACATACAACCACACACACAACCACACACATGCACACAAACACACATATACACAACCACACACACACAACCACACCCACAACCACAACCACACACAACAACCACACAACCACACACACAACCACACACACACAACCACACACAACCACACACAACCACACACACACATGTACAACTACACAACCACACCCACAACCACACCCACAACCACACACACAACCATACACACATCCACACCCCCAACCACACACACAACCACACACACAACCACACACACATCCACAACCACACACACAGCCACACACACACAACCACACACACAACCACACACAACCACACACAACCACACACACAAACACACACAACCACACAACCACAAACACACAACCACACACAACCACATACACACAACCACACAAACAACCACAAACACACAACCACACACACAACCACACATACACAACCACAACCAAACCCAACCACACACAAACACACAACCACACACACAACCACACACACACACACAACCACAACCACACACAGACAAACACAACCACACACAACCACACATACAACCACACAACCACCCACACACACAACCACAACCACACACACACAACCACAACTACACACAACCACACATACAACCACACACACAACCACACATACATACACAACAAACACACATGCACACAACCACACCCACAACCACAAACACACACACAACAACCACACAACCACATGTACAACTACACAACCACACTCACAACCACACACACACAACCATACACACACAACCCCAACCATAAACACAACCACACATACAACCACACACATCCACAACCACACACACAACCACACACAACCACACACACAACCACATACACAACCACACATACACAACCACACACACAACCACACACACACAACCACACACAACCACACACACAACCACAAACATAACCACACATACAACACATACAACCACACACACAACCACACACACACAACCACACACACACACACACAACCACACAATCACCCACACAACCACCCACCCACACCCACAACCACACCCACAACCATACCCACAACCACACCCACAACCACACCCACACACACAACCACACATACAACCACACACACAACCACATGCACAACCACACACACACAACCACACACACAACCACACACACAGAAGCACACACACAAGCACACACACACAACCACATATACCCACACAACCACACACAACCACAACCACACCCACAACCACACCCACAACCCCACCCACAACCACACCCACACCCACAACCACACACACAACCACACACACAACCACACACACACAACCACACACAACCACACACACAAGCACACACACAACCACACACACACAACCACACACACAACCACACACGCACACACACACACACACACACACACACAACCACACACACACACACACACAACCACACACAACCAAACCAAGCATTGGCATAGCAAATAGGTCTCGCCTTTGGGACCTTATAAGTGTTTAGCCACGCAAAAGTTGATGTGGTTGTACCAAGGATATTGTGCTGCATAACTAAATACTTAGAAGGTCCCAAAAGCGAGACCTATTGGCCATGCCAATGCTTGTTTCATGTGTCTTCATGAACCATAAAATGCTGCAGAGGGTCACTCACACTAGGTTCTTGGTAATTGCTTCACTTCCAGCATCAGGTGAGTTTTCTTACCAAGAGCTGTCTTCAAGCAAACTTTGAGTATAATGGGTGCAGTATTTATATTATGCCCGCTGAGATTTGGAGCTTGCAATATGGTGAGAACTCAAGTAAGATGTTCCTAATGAGTTTTCGCAAGACCTCATGCTCCCCAGCTCACAAGAAGCACCTGGCCGAAAGGCCTTAGGTCCATTGAGCCTCAGAGATGAGAGCACCCAAGTGAGTCTTCCATGTTTTACAGGCTACAGGAATCTGAACTGGCACGGGTGCAGTGCGCTGCATGCCCACATATAATCTAGTGATGAGTTTGTGCCGGGAGGGGTTCACAAACATTTCCTCAAGGACATGAAGCATGGGGGGTGCTGTGGGAAGGCAGCAAGCAGTGCTAGCATTGCTGCCCTCAATTGGTAATATATAACCTATCTAATATAGTAGCATCGCAAGCTTGTAGTGTCTGCTGTGGCATAATAAAAGATGCGGTTTTTAAGAGAACCCTCACTCACCAACCTGGTTGGTGACATGCTTCATCATCGGGTTCCACCAGAGAGGCCGAATGCCTCTCTGGTGTGCTACAACGCCTGAACTACAGCGGAGCTGGTTTTTGATGGAAAGGGGAGTGAAAAATTTAAAAGGTGAGTGGTTTTAACCAATAACCAATTTAATTCTGGCAAAATTGTAGCACACCAGAGAGGCATTCGGCCTCTCTGGTGGAACCCGATGATGAAGCATGTCACCAACCAGGTTGGTGAGTGAGGGTTCTCTTAAAAACACAACTTTTTGCTCACGCTGTTACTCCTATTTTGCTCCTTACTTTGTTCACTCTTTTGTTGTTGATGTATCATTAACCATGGGGGATCAAGAGTGACTGTCCCTCACCCTCTCGTTGTTATTGTGATAATAAAAGATGCTTCAGGGTACGCATCTCCCATAGTGGCAAGCACCAGTATTGTGAGTAAAGGACAAGGAAGGATGTATGGGCAGGTAGATCGAGGGGGTGAACAAAACCTCCAGCCCACGCATCTACGCAGTCCGCACCATGCCCAAACTGTACAGCAGACTGTATCAAGTGCCGCTCTCGCCTAAGTGGGGACTGGTATAACGCCATACGGATTGGGCAAGTCACAACATGATCATGTTTAGGTGCCATATGGGCCATGAATGGCATAGAAATTAACCAATGAAATACAAACTGCTCCTGTGTACAATTATAATAGAGGTCCATTCATGGAGCTCCTAGGCCGTCCTGCTCAAATGGGAGTGAGAACCTCCCAGGTGAGCCTTGGTTGCTTTCCAGCCCATGCAAGTGCCACCATGTGTGATCGTAGTTGGTGCTGAAAGAAGCCAGGAAGTGGAAGCAGGAGATTGATATACAGATATACAAATGTGGGCAGGACGACAATCTTTGCAATTGCTAATCTCCCAGTCATAGATAGCGGGGGTCTTGACCAGTGAGCCTCTCGAGTCTCCAGAAAGAGCGGGAGATCACCCCATTTATCCAGATACGCACTGTTGGTTTTGAGTATGAAAGGGCAATTAATTGTATGAATTTGGGACTTATTCCCAGGCGGGACAGCAAGGCGAAGAGGTATGCCCACTTGAGAGAATGAAATGCCTTAGTGGCATCAGGAAAAACGCAGCCACGCTTACAGAAGGCTCTATGGTTTGAAGTATTGTGAAGAAAGTGCAAATATTATACATGGTGGTCTTACTGGGAACAAAACCTGTTTGGTCCGGGAGAACTATGAGGGACACCGAGGAAGCAGCCGAGCCGCTATTAGATTGGCAAGAATTTTATTGTCTACATTAATCATAGATAACGGTCTACATGATTTGCAACGCTGTGGGTCTTTTTCCAGTTTTAGAATGTTGACTATGAGCGCCTCTCGAAGGGATGGGAGCAGCTCACCCCTTTCCAGAGATTTCCTGTACATGTTGACCAACAGAGGCACACATTTCTTGAAGAATGCAGTTGTAAGGCCATCTAGGCCTTGGGCTTTATCCTTGGAGAGAGCACTAATGACCTGTATAACCTATTCCACCGAAAACCGCTAATCCTAGAATGTACAGTGTCCGTCTTCCAGCCAGAGCAGATATACTGATTCAAAAAATGAGTCAAGGTCCGGCGGACTATGCGGCTGAGTTGTGAGATATAGCAAGGAATAGAATCTAGTCATCTATTCCTGTACTTCCTTTAGGCCAACAACTAAGGCATCCTCATTTATGGGAAGGTCAGCGATCCAGTCACTTATTCAGAGTTTATGCAGAAGGCCTTCCAAGGTCCTGTCGGCCACGTTCCCCTCTCCTTAGTGCCTGGCACGTGCATCTTTGCCAAGATAGTGTGTCTCCTGGTGTGCCACCTCCTCAAACTCACCTATCTTTCTGCAAATGTTGGCATGCATTGACACACCTCAGTCAGCAAAGTAGGAGATCTCCAATTCACGCATCTCCTCTTCAAGTCCTGTTAGCTCCCCGCTGAGCGACCTTAGGACGCCAGCCAGTTTAGCAATACATTCCCCCCAAATGACAGATTTAAATGCCTCCCACAGGGTTGAGCAAGAATCCACTAGGCCTACATTACTTGTTAAATACTCCACTGTAGCTGTTTCTAAATACCTGGTCTCTCTGTGCTCCCACAGGCAAATGCAGTGTGTGTGCCCGAGAGTGGACCCCAGGTGGAAAGAGCCTAAGAAGCATGGGGCGTCATCAGACAGTCTGTGGCATATGGCGAATTTCAGTGGTCCAACTGTGAACATTGCAGGAAGCCAACCAATAGTAAATATGTGACCAGGATGTGCTTTAGTAAGGCATGCACTACCCTCCAGCGGTCGGGCAGGTCATTGTCTGCAATTATAGCTTGCAATTGAGCAGCCACATGCAGATGAGGATGACAGGAGTTGTCAAATATATTCAGCAATGGATCTAAAATTACATTAAAATCTCCATCCCAAATAATGGCACTGGGCCAAGAGTGTTCACCAGCCACCGAGACTCAGTAAAGAAGCCAGGGTCATCCACATTTGGATCGTAAATAGAGAGCAATCTAAGGGGAATGGCTTGTAGAGTGCCAGCCAGCATCATATACCGCCTGTTTGACACATAGAACCTGGCATGTGCACCATGGCAGGCTCTTCCTAAAAAGTATAGCTACGCCACGTGCATAATTCGAGTAGTAGGCAACATGCCTTTCCCCAATCCAGCCCGCTCACAGGCATGGCAATGTATGATTTGTTAAATGCAACTCCTGCAAGATGCAAATGTCTGTGCCTGAAGATATGCCATGACTAGTGGTACCTTGTGCCTATTGTTTTAGGCGCGTACATTCCAGAACATAAATGTTTACTGCACCATATCATAGCTGCAGGGGTGCATTGTGATATTGGTCAGGAGCACCACTTAACTTTGGGATACAAAGATGTAGTGGAGTTTTATGTGACAGAGTAGGAAGAGGGAAGACAGTGGAAGAAAAGAGAGGGAGAAGAGAACAGGATCAATCATGTGATACCAACAGATCCCACCCCGCACCCACTTCCACCCTCCAATCTGGCAAAACGTAGCTATCCCTCCCCAACCTTAACCTCGACCTCAAAGGATCATCAATGTAGAACCAGAAGGGAATCATCCCAATGGGGGATCACCAGTTAGCCAGCTTGATCCCAGCCGTGGGAATAGCTGAGCTGCCAGAGAGAGAAGAGTGTCAGGTGGCTGGCGGCTGCCGAGCAGTAGTGGGCATAGAGTCAGTATAATGTAGCAGTCATACACCAAGGCCCCAGTGATTGGACTATCACTGAAGGGTATCACATTTTAGGCAGTTCCGCTTTGGTGCAGCCGGCGATCACTTATCTGTGTCTTTATTTTGGATACTATCCTGACTAATAATTTTCACTGATGTGGCCAGAGTCTGAGGACCCAGGATCAAATCTTGAGCTGGATGCCACCAGCGGAAGGCCCTGAATGAATTAAGCAGCTGCTTTAGGGTGAGTGAAATATGCAATTTTGCCAGCATGATAAATTACAGTTTGGCTGGATATAGAAGTTAATATTTGGCTTCAGCTTTGAAGAGAGAGTATTTGACTGGAAGAAAATCTCTTATAGCAGCATGGACCATCATTGTAAAGTCAGGATAGAAGGATATATTGTTTCCCTGGTAAGTAATCAACTGTTTGTTTCTGGATAGTTGAGGCACTGTGTCTCTATCCCTATAGCTCAGAAAACATGCAATTATAGGGCGATTTGTTGACCCAATGGGAGGTCTCGGGCTCAGTGTGCACCTGCTCAACGATGCAAACAACCGACAGCGCTTAGCCAAACAGCGAGTGCAGCATCTTCTCTACATAGTTTTCCACATGATTCACAGCATTGCACTCCAGAATTCATGTTATTCTGAGGCCTCCAAGTCCTCACTCTTGTTGCAAATTAATTGCAGTCCTTTTTCCATTTGGAGCAGTTTTTCTTTACTTATGGTCCCATCATTAATCCACTGTCGACGTGCGCTGCTTGAGTTGGCAAAGACACTCATCGTGGCCTGCAACTTTCTCCTTGAGGCGATCAAATAGGTCTATTTTTGAGTCTATGGTCATCGAGCTATGTTTGAGATCCAGGAAAATTGCATGCACATCAGGATCTCCAGCACCCTCTGAGTTTTGGGGGACCACCTACTGAGAGGCCTCTGACATCCTGGGATGCTTACGTTGGTCAAAGGGTAATTTGGTTTGTCTGGTGTCCCTTTTTTCCCTTCTTAAAGCAAGAACAAGGATATACACAGTGCCTCAGGCACCTCCTAGGTTCAATGTAGCGGCCCCACCAAACCCCATGTCAATCAAGCTTGGGGGCAGTAGCAGACCGCAACTTAAGGCATTGCATCAGTAGAAGACATGGGAACGCCCTACCATAGAAAGTTCACCAAACGAGAGAAACTGGTTCAGCCTCAGAGGGAGCCAGGTCTCACCATCTAACAGTAAGCACTTTCAAGGGGGTATATGCAAGCTAGCGTTAAGAGGTTTCAAGGCATCCCTCTGGTGCCAAAATAGCAGAGCATCCTAGGGTTGCATCAGAGGCCTGCCAGCCCCAGGGATGTTATGCAAGAGTTAGGGGGTGTATTGCTCACCTTGTTGCTGTCCACAGCGGCTGCCGCAGTAAGGAGCCCTCATCCTTCAGCCACTCAGTGCCGCCAACCTCTGAAGTAATACAGGCCCCTGTACAGCTCTACTGTGTCACATTGGTCGAAGCAACAGCACGTCTCCAGCAGAACTGCTCGTCAGTCTTCCAGTTCCTCCAGGTGGTGTGTATCACCAGTCCCCCAGTTGCCAAGCCCACAAGCGACTCCAGCCGGGATCATTCAAGGCAGTACTCAGGGCTCACTCCCCTACACAATATCTGGCAGGAGAACAAGACCCACTCAGCAGCTCCGAGCTCCTGCATCAGCACACTTCGCCATCCTCCAGTCCATTCTGCCACTCCTGGCCCACGTAGTCGGCTTTATCGTGTTTTTGGCAAGGCCACCGGTCCCAAACCACCGCCTGGCTGCTCACGATTCTTCAGTCTCACACAGGGGAGGGGGCACACCACCGAATGCTGGGTCCGATCACCCATCATCCAGAGTCCGTGACACCCCCTCCGTTCACATTCCACCGCCTCCAGACAGTGTGCCCCGTGCTCGCCTCAGGTCAAGGCCACAATTTCGGGGTCTCTGAAAATTCCACTCAGGCCATCGCAGCCCAGGCAATTTGGGTATCCCCAAGCACAGCAGTTCAAAAGGGGTCCCCTCCGTCACTCAGTAGCTTCGGATGCCGCTGTCAAAAGAAGCTAATTGCTGGATAAACTCTCTGGGGAGCAGAGCATCGCAAAGTGGTGGCCATCTAGCTCCCCCAATTGTTTCTTTTAATTAACCACTTAACTCCTATTGTTTGTTTTTTATTGTGCTACCATGGGTATCACCATCTGACTGTTAATTGATGAGTGTGAGTTGCAATAATTTGCCAAGCCCCCATCGGGGTTTTGTATCATCTTTAGGTCCACTACTTCCTTTGTGTCATTGAAATTACATGTTTTATCATTGCTATGTTTTCTTTTTTGTAAATTCAACACTATGTAATCAGATGCTTTTCATGAGGAATAAAAGTCATTTATGGTATCCCTTTCATTTTCATCACATTGATGATTTATTATTTCATTCTTTATAAATGCTTAACTTCTCAATCCCCAATGCATTTCGGGCTGGATATTCCCTTCATTAGGAGGTTAACATAGCATAGTTGTGGTGATGTTTAATCCGTTGTGAAATAGTAAGGACAGCTCAGGCTGCTGCTGTTATTTATGCTGGCTTTTTAATAACTACAGCAACCTGGGCAGTGCTTGTCATTTAAAAATTGAATGAATGCAATAAAAGACGTTAATAATACCATATCAACCACCAATGACAGCTTTCTCAGAAAAAGCTGAAAGTTTACTTGCTCATTGTACCAGAAGTCCACAACATTCTGAATCACAACTGTTAAAATAGGTGGCTTTCATTTTAGAACAATTGACTGAAAATGAGCAAAACTAGAGATAGAAACAGTTATAACTCAAGGTCGAAATTAAAAGTGGCAAAACAAATGGGTTGAGTTTTGTCATGCAATGTATACACACACACAAGACCTGTCTGGATTTATTTTTGTATAATGATAAAGACAATCACATTTGCAAATTAGCTGACACTGGTGATGTTTCTAATTCAAATGGCACATGGTAAATTCAGTCCTGAAATTGAAGAACCATGGTGCGTTGCAGTGCATCTAGGCAAGTTGATGTGCCTCCTGAATGCAGCCACATTTACAGAGGCACCAGAGTGCCCTGTAGGGGCCCTCTAAGTTTCCTCATTGCCACACTTTTCAAGGAGAGATCTCCACCATTAAAATTGTGGCAGTCAGGAAACTCATAATATGCTTGTCAGTTTCCCTAGGGCCAAATTATTTCACCATAAGAAATTTCCCATGTCAGAGGGGTAGTTTGCTGGCTGGCTGCATGCAGCACACTGTTCCTGGCGCTTAGCTGGCAAAATAGCTGTGTTGTCAGTGATCTCTTTTCTACCTCTATATGTTTGGTTAGGAAGTCAATGTTATATGGGTGGATGGGGTAACAACCATTAGAACGCAGTCTTAGCCACACAATAAATTTACCACACAGTCTTGCTTTATCTTTACCATGCATGCCACTGCTATGCGTACACCTTTACCAGGCATTTCATCACCATGCATGCATTTACCACGAAATATTGACTTATGCACTTATCACGCATGCCTTTACAATGCATAATTGGGCAAGTACATAGGTAAGTTTGTAGGTAAGTATATATTTAGGTACATGATATCAAGCATTTTAGATTAATAATATTACCTACTGGCGGTAGATATAGTTAGGACCTAGGGGCATATTATCAAGCACGTTGTTAAAATGATCGCCGCTTTAGCAGCAGAAAACTGCCGCTAAAGCGGCGATAATGGGCTTGATAATATGCCGCAGAAAATTCCAATAGAAGCCCATGTTCACACCAGAACATGGGTTTCTATGGGAATTCACAAGGGCATATTATCAAGCCCATTATCGCCGCTTTAGCGGCAGTTTTCTGCTGCTAAAGCGGCGATCATTTAAACTCTGTTTCTTGATAATATGCTCCCTAGTTACGATAGGAAAATGGCAACATTCTATTCGCAATAACTTTGGCGTCGATTGATGAATCTTCGTGAAATTTTCAGAACTAATTCTTTGTTGAGATCAGCTCTTATGTTGAAAGTTTGGGGGTGATTCGTCAAGGGTGAGCCGAGAAAAAAGGTGGTCCCAAAACGTGTTTTTTCAATGTTAATTTCCATAGGAACCTTTAGACAAGGCTACAGGTCGAACGGGTGAGTGGAATTATCCCAAATTTGGCAGGAAGAAGGGTCTTGGTCTAGAAATCACGCTTTTGTTTATTTGGTGTAAATCCGTTCAGTAGTTTTTGAGAAATATCGAAATTTACAGATATCGATATTTGGGAATTCTGCTATCTGATTGGCTGAGGCGTTACGAGCACAAGCTTGCTGCTGATTGGCTGCGAGCGCTGCGAGCGTTTCCAACTAGGACGTGTTGGCTGCCATTTTGTGATTCTGTTGAAGCGAGTAAGGGGGAAAAATGTGGGAAAGAGGAGGTTAGGAGCACTGTAACCTTTGTGGGGTGTTTAGGGTGTGCTATAGAGGGGGTGCGAAGTGAACTAATCATACCTACCGGTGTGAAAGTTCTAGGCTATGAAAATTAAGTGAGGTATTGGCTAGTGTGTGATGTTTCTAAGGTGAGCTTGTGCGCGACTCGAGGATTAAAGCGTGAGCCCACACTGTGTGTCTTATGCTGTGAAGTCATGTGCCCTGGCCGCTGCAGTACAGTTGTGGAAGTAGTGTCAGCATGTGTTTATACCTACTAGGATGAACTACTGACCCGTAGTGGTGTGAAAGTCCTGGGTATGGAAAATATGTGAGGTATTGTCAAGAGTCTCATGGAAGGAGGAAGTGTTGGCCGCCATTTTGTTATTCCGTTGAAGCGAGTAAGGGGGAAAAAAGGTGAAAAAAGTGGGAAATAGGAGGGTAGGAGCACTGTAACCTCTGGGGGTTGTTTAGGGTGTGCTACAGAGTGGGTGTGAAGTGAACTAATCATACCAACCAGTGTGAAAGTGCTAGACTATGAAAATTAAGTGAGGTATTGCCTAGAGTGTGATACTGCTAAGGTGAGGTGGTGCGGGACTCGGGGATTAGAGCGTGAGTCTAAATTGTGTGTCTTATGCTGTGAAGTCATGTGCCGTGGCCACTGCAGTACAGCTGTGGAAGTAGTGTCAGCATGTGTTTATAACTACTAAGACGAAGTACTGACCCATACTGGTCTGAAAGTTCTGGGGTACAGAAAATATGTGAGGTAGTGTGTAGAGTCTCATGCTGCTAAGCTGAGCTGCTGCCGGACTCGGGGATGAAAGCGTGAGCCCAAACTGTGTGTCATATGCTGTGAAGTCATGTGCTCTGGCCGCTGTGCCACATCTGTGCAAGTAGTGTCAGCATGTAGTTATAACTACTTGGAGGAACTTTTGTTTCGAACATTGTAACTTGTGTATGGTGTTTGGTGGGTGTTATATAGGGAGTGCGAAGGTAAATTTGTGTGTATGAAATGAATTTGGTATTTGTAAAGTGGAAAGCACTGACTCCTACTGGTCTGATGGCGCTGGGGGCGTAAGGTGAGGTGCTGCTGGAGTTGGGAATAAAGCTGATGAACTACTGACCCCTATTGTGAACTTTTAACGTGCACGTGCCGTTAAATGTTCAATAAAATGTTGCAAAAGTATATTCTTAGGTTAAAAAAAAAAGATGAACTTTTAACCTGCAGGTGTCGTAGAAGGTTCCAGAAAGTGTGGTGATAAAATAGGTTGAACTTGAGACCTGTATGTGGCGTGGAATAATAAGTAGCTTTTCAGAAAGAACATTCAAAATTAACCAATGGAGGTAAGTTTTGGATTGTCGTTGAAGGAATGAAGTATTCTGATTTGTTCTTTACATGTATTTATGTGTGGAGCGACAGAGAAATTGTGCCATTCCTGGTTTCATTCTTGATGAAGTCGGAGTTTTACATGTACTATGTGAGAAAGAGAGAATTGTATGCGTGTGTCATTTGAAATCTGGATAACAACTACAAAGGTGAGTTAGAAATGATCAAGGTGTGTTATGTGTCTTATAGTATTGATTAAGTATTTGAGGAGAAGTTTTTAATTTTGAAAGTATTTTTAATTTCAAAGTAATATAGTGTTAGTAAAGTGTGGTGTTTGATATTGGTTATGAAATATACATAAAATTTGAGCTGTTGTTATATAAGTATTTTATATATGTTTAGGAATTTTTCACAGAGAAGAAGTGTAGTTTGTCATCTCTATAGGACTGTATTGTTTTGAAAACGTGGTACAGCGTTATTTTTTTTTTTTTTGCAGAGTTTTATATAGTGCAAACTTGACCCGAATCCAAACAGGTATCAGAGTGCTTTACATAGCACCAGTTACGTTACATGAGGACACACATACATTTTTTGTTAAGCACGGGGAGATTAAGTGATTTGCCCAGAATCACAGGAATTTCAGTGTCATTACCGAGACTTGAACCCAATTCCCCAGGTCTGAGGTCGAGCACCCCAAGAGGAGTTGAGTTTGAGTTTGTAATGTATTTGGGGAGATAAAGAAAATGTTGCACGTTTGCAACTGATACTTTTTGTGGAACTAGTGAGGTGGGGGGTGGTGGTAGGAGACGTATGCGTTATTAAGTTAAAAGCGATAAAACGAAAGGCAGAAATGTTATGTGGGCAGGTTGTGGTCTTATTTTTGACACTGAGAGGTAGGTTTGAATGTAAGTCAGGGTAGGTTGTTGTACAGTGGGGCCGTGTACAGTGTTTGGAGATTACATGGAGAGGAGATGGAGATAGGAAAAGTGATACGTTCCTTTTATATGTACGCATAGTTTGAATCATGTGATCCTAAGTTGAGATAAATATGAATATGATTTCTGGTTTGCATTTGGGTATAGTGAATAGTTTTTGTAGTTTCTGACTAGTGAATAATAAAAAGGTAGATACTAAAATATATGGTAGTAAACATATTAATTATTGTCTGTTCTTATGGAATAGAAGTAGTTGGGGAGTGCTTCTTTAGAAGAGATGTTTTATAAATGTGAGAGAGATAAAAAAAAATGTAAATGTGCGGTATATTTTCTGTATGACTTTGTTGACATTAGAGAACTAAATGTGATTATAAGTGATACTATTTGTCAAGCTGTGTCGCTGTGGCGGATATGTAGGTGTTGAAGTGGTTCGTGTTTTACTGATGGTGAGCTTCACTATCCCTTTTGAGATACTCATCAATTTATTCATTCCATTTAATAACTTTAATATAGATACAGTAAAGGGACTGTATATCAAAAGTTTGGGAATTAGAACTTTGTTTACTCTCCCCATGCCCCGCTATACACTCTACAGAGTGTTTAAACAACTTTCGTAACATATAGATGTCTAGCTAATAAAGGTGGTGTAGTTCGACTGGGCCCATTTATAAACCGTGCTATGGGATGGTTTATGTTTTACCTGCCAATTTGCATGTTTGAATACTTTTTGCTGATAAGTGTTCCAGCAGACACCTGTTAAAATTAACGTCGTATATGGGTATAGTGGCGCTACTGGGAATGGTGGGGGTTTCTGTTTGATTTCGTATGGTTAAGCAAGGGCAGGGGTGGGTGTGGGGGAGGTGGTTATGCTGCTGATTGAAACACAGAATATAGTAACTTGCAGATGTCGAGCTACTAAAGGTGATCTAGTACCACTGGGAGCACTTATAAAGCACCCTATGGCATGGGATATGTTTTAGTCGCAAATTTGCATGTTTTAATACGTTCTGCTGATGAGCGTTTCAGGAGACATCTGTTTGGCTATAGTGGCGCTTCTACGTTTGCTGGGGCTCTTTCTTTTATTGCGCAAAGTTAACCAGGGGCGGTGTTGAGGTGGTGTAGTGGTACTGTGACTATTTATAAAACGTCTTATGGTATGGTGTATGTTTGAGTTGCAAAATTGCAGGTTTTAATAGGTTTTGCTGATGAGCGTTCCGTCAGACACCTGTTGACATTAAGTCTATGTATAGCTATAGTGGCAGTAACGGGAGTGCTGGGGCTCGTTTTTGATTTCGTAAGGTTAAGCAAGGGATGGGTGGGGGTGGGGGAGGTGCGTATGTTGCTGATAATAAGATGGATATTTGTAACGTGGGCATGTGTAGTTACTAAAGGTAATGTAGTTTCACTGGGCCCATTTATAAACAGTGCTATGGGATGGTTTATGTTTTACCTGACAATTTGCATGCTTGAATAGATTTTGCTGATAAGTGTTCTGGTAGACACATGTTAAAATTAAGCCTGTGTATGGGTATAGTGGCGCTACTAGGAATGGTGGGGTTTCTGTTTGATTTCATACTGTTACCCAAGGGCGGGGTTGGGTGTGGGGGAGGTAGTTATGTTGCTTTTTGAAATACAGAATATAGTAACGTGGAGATGTGGAGCTTCTTAAGGTGATGTAGTACCACTGGGAGCACTTATAAAGCGCCCTATGCCATGGTATATGTTTTACCCACAAATTTGCGGTTTGCCGATGAGCTTTTCAGGAGACATCTGTTGAAGTTAAGGCTGTGTATGGCTATAGTGGCGCTTCTACGTTTGCTTTGACTCTTTTTTTTATTGCGTAAAGTTAAGCAAGGGCGGATGTTGAGGTGGTGTAGTGGTACCGTGACTATTTATAAACCGTCTTATGGTATGGTGTATGTTTGAGTTACAAAATTGTAAGTTTTAATAGTTTTTGGTGATGAGCATTCCGGCAGACACCTATTGACATTTAGTCTATCTATGGCTATAGTGGCAGTAACTGGAGTGCAGGGGCTCGTTGTTTGATTTCGTAAGGTTAAGCATGGGTATGGGTGGGGGTGGGGGATGTGAGTATGTTGCTGATTATAAGACGGACATTTGTAACGTGGGCATGTGTAGTTAGTAAAGGTAATGTAGTTTGAGTGGGCCTATTTATTAACTGTGCTATGGTATTGTTTATGTTTTTCCCGCAAATTTGCATGTTTGAATACTTTTTGTTGATAAGTGTTCCGGCAGACACCTGTTAAAATTAAGCCTGTCTATGGGTATAGTGGCGCTACTAGGAATGGTGGGGGTTTCTGTTTGATTTTGTATGGTTAAGGAAGGGCGGGGATGGGTGTGGAGGCGGTGCGTATGTTTCTGATTAAAACACAGAATTTAGTAACATGCAGATGTCGAGCTACTGAAGGTGATGTACTACCACTGGGAGCACTAATAAAGTGCCCTATGGCATGTTATATGTTTAATTATTCGTGTGTAGTGAGAAGAATCACCTTCTCGCAAGACAAGGGCACTCAGTAAACCATGAAACTGATAAAGTTTCTTCAACAATTTATTTACTTTATAGATTGAGTTTCGACAAATTCATCCGATTGAGTCTCTCGTTGAAATATCATTTCCAAATGTAATCATACATAACAAAGAATTGTTCTTCTTGAGCACATTAGACATCCACCCAATGCATTTCGGGTCAATAATCTGACCCTTCTTCAGGGGTCTACAAATGAATTGAAACATGACCATTAAGTTCACTATCCCAAACAAATGAAACAACTCTGGACAGTTAAATCAGTGCATAAAAAATCACGTGTACAGACCAAAATACATAAACTGTGATGAAGACAAACCAAATGAAAGAAAATTAACTAAACGAGCGGTAAATAAATATTTAAGCTAGAGAGCAGAAAATGAACGGAAGTGAACAATACATGCGGGAAATAAATGTGTAATTGAAAAAATAATAACGAAGCGTGTACTAAGGAGAGATGCAGATAACCCAGGTCCAAAATTCAGTGAAAAAGAAACGCACCAGCATAAAACGAGTGAAAGAAAGTACCAAAAGGTCCCTTTAAAACACGGAAAGAGCGTATTTAACATGAACTTACTGGAAACCAAACGGTTTTCACATGTCTAAGGCTCTGCGGACGGCGTGAAAGTTCAACGTCGAACTTGATGACAAATCTAAATCACCCTGTGATAGGTTAATATATATAAGCTAAAGTGACGTGATGTGGGAATGGACAGTATAAGCCAATCGGTTACGTGTTAACGTAATCACAACGAATGGGCATCAAGCTGACAGGAATGTAGACGCAAACGGCCAATGAAGCGGCCAGACAAGTAGAAGCCCCAAAGAAAAGACCAACGTTTCAATAAAGTTAATGAAGAAAGAAAAAGGTTTGAGAAAGGAAAATGTACATAGCAGTGGAAAATAATAAGTGAAAAATATAGACAAAATCTGAATATGTTAATAAACATCATCATCCCGTAACATAATTCATGAATTATAAACAGTGAATTACGGGACCGGATAACACGATTTACCAATGTAACTGTAATCAGCAGACTAGAGAAAACAAGCATATTCTATGCGGTCATTCAACCCAATGGGATGGGAACAATTTAGCTTTTTAATCCAAAAATATTCAGTCCTTAGTCTTTGTTTTACAGGATCCATGTCTCGACGTTGTGTGATCTTTTCAAGTATTGTAAAACGCAGTTGAGAGATTTGGTGACCAGCTTCAATCCAATGTGATGCCACAGATGATTTTAAATTATTTGTTCTGATGTTACTCTTGTGTTCTGAGATACGAATTTTTACTTTCCTCTCAGTTTGACCTACGTATATTTTTCCGCAGGGGCATTTAATGGCATATATACAATTAGTTGTATCGCAAGTGCTTGTGTGATGTAAAGCTATGGAGTAACCTTTTGTAGGGTGATTGAATTTGTTGCCGATTATTACATTACCACAGTGGGTGCAGTTTTGACATTGAAGTATACCTCGCCATGGTTTAGTCAATTTCTTGGGTGTATTCAAGATTTCTTTAATGTTTTTAGAACGTTGAAAAGCGAATGTGATTTTATTGTCAAAAAGATCGACAAGATCTGGTTCCATGGAGATAATTCGCCAATGTCTGTTTATAATTTTCTTGATTTGTGATGATTCAGTGGAATATTTCAACACTTTTTGTCTGTGTTTTTTTCTTGAAGAAGGTTAACTCTAGGTACCAATGATACCTTATCTGCAGATGTTTTCAACACACTCTCTGGGTAGCCCCTTTGTCGATACTTAATCAATTGTTGTTCAATAGACTTAGTTAAATCTTCATTGTTGGATACAATACGTTTTATTCTGATAAGTTGCGAAGTTGGTAAATGTTTTTTTAACGTTTCAGGATGGAAACTCTGAAAAAGTAAACTGGAGTTTCTGTCAGTCTTTTTAATGTGTAGCTGAGTCGAAATTTGGTTGTGATCAAGCTTGACAATGACGTCCAAAAATGTAATGCTTTTTTCATCTATGTGATAGGTGAATTTTATCCGGTCATTGTGTGAGTTCAATGTCGAAATATTCTCCTCAAGTTGTGAGCGTGATCCTTTCCAAATAAAGAATAAATCGTCAATGTACCGTTTGTACATGATAATGCCTTCGTTCCACATATTATTGTCAAGGATGTGATCAGTTTCAAATTTGTTCATGAAAATGTTGGCGTACGAGGGAGCCCCCCCGAATCCCATAGATGTGCCACTCGTTTGATTGTAGAAGTTGTTTTGACATTCAAAATAACTGTAATACAAAGCAAATTGCATAAGTTCCATGATAAATAATCTTTGTGACTCATCTAATTCGCTTCTTAACAGGCTCCATTCCAATGCTTCAAGGCCTTCGTTATGGGGTATTGAAGTGTATAGCGCTACTACATCAATAGTACACAAACTATATGATACACCATTTTCAAGTTCAACCAAATTCAACAAGTTCAAAAAAGAGGTAGTGTCTTTAATGTAGGTGACGCTTTTTTGGACAATAGGCTGCAAAAATGTGTCCACAAATTTACCAATAGGCTCAGAGATGGACCCACAAGCCGAGACAATGGGCCTGAAAGGAGGATTATGAATATCCTTATGAATCTTTGGCAGCATGTATAGCTTCGGTCTTCTTGGAAATTTTGTCTCAAAAAATTGTTTGGTTTTGGTGCCAATCCAGTTCAATTCAAATGCATGCTTAACAATGTTTTCTAGTATTTGTTGGTATTCTATAGTAGGATCAGATTCCAAAGGCAAATAGATATCTTGATTTGCAACATGTTCATTGACATTTTTGATGTAAAATTATTTAATTTCCTCTTCTAGTTCAATTAAGACTTTTGAAAGTTCTTCCACAATCAAGAGAATCAAATCTAATGAACATTTGTTCAATATCTGATACCATCTTTCAACAAATTTCTTGCTGTTTTTACATAACATTGGCTTGAGGGCTATCCTAAGTCCCCTAGGTATTCTTTTGTTTTTGTGATAATGAATTAACGTGGTGGCGTGCATCCTTTGGTTAATTTCTTTTTTACTTATGTATTCAAACTGTCATAAAAGTTGAGAAGTGGTGGATTTTGTGGAGTGAAACTTCTGGTCTCCTGGATCAAATCGTAAATTTCCTGGGCTGCTTCTGCGGAGAAGCCGAGTGTTTCAGCTTTGTTGGTGGTTAATTGTGCAATGTCATCTAATTGCATGATTGCTGGTGGTGCAAACAAGGATGGGAAGGACTGAGGAACAAATGAAATGGTATCAGATATTGAACAAATGTTCATTAGATTTGATTCTCTTGATTGTGGAAGAACTTTCAAAAGTCTTAATTGAACTAGAAGAGGAAATTAAAACCTTACAGACTGAAATTAATAAAATTCCAGATCTCACCAAAACTTTGGAAGACATCAACTTGAAACTGGAAAAATATGCAAAAGAAGTCAACGAAAGAAAAGTTAGAAAATATCGCAGAGATACACTGGATTATAAGCTAGAAGAAGTTTATACCTGGGCCGAAGTTTATAATCAAAGGAAATGGCAACCACAACCCACACAAAAGACAACTACATCCTCATCCCAAGAAAGCGTGGTATCAGATTCAGAAATTGCAGGGTCAAGAGCTCCATTAAACAAAGCAACTGTATCCATCACCAAACCATCTACAAGTACTAGCACCCAACAGCCTGCTTTTTTAGACATCAGCCCCGCGGCCAATTCTCCACCATCAACAGAAAGCCAACAAGAAGGAGTAAAAGAATCAGATCAAACAATTGCAGAGAGGACCAGGAGCCAGAAATCGAAAACAACCTCATAGTTAACATTTCATCCAAACAGTTGACCAAAGCAGAAATTAAAGTACTGAATAAAGGCATTACATTTGTTCCCACCTACCATTCTAATCTACCAGAAACGGAAATTGCTTTGTTTAAATTTTTCAGAACCTTGAAACTAAAATTTTTCTTCAAAGATACTCAAACACCACAATGTACAGAAACATGGGATAAGGATTTTAAACCAACCAGTACCTTTTGTGCGCCTTTCACTCACATAACTATTGAAGCTTTTGAGAGATCCGTACTTGCTGACATACAGGAAATAAAATTCGTTAAACCTAGAAAGTTGAATCTTTCTCCCAAAGAATGGAATACACTTAAAAATTTGAGTGCTGACAAACAACTAACCTTTTCTAAAGCAGACAAAGGCGGCGCCCTTGTCATAATGGACACTGAATTTTACATCAAAAATGTCAATGAACATGTTGCAAATCAAGATATCTATTTGCCTTTGGAATCTGATCCTACTATAGAATACCAACAAATACTAGAAAACATTGTTAAGCATGCATTTGAATTGAACTGGATTGGCACCAAAACCAAACAATTTTTTGAGACAAAATTTCCAAGAAGACCGAAGCTATACATGCTGCCAAAGATTCATAAGGATATTCATAATCCTCCTTTCAGGCCCATTGTCTCGGCTTGTGGGTCCATCTCTGAGCCTATTGGTAAATTTGTGGACACATTTTTGCAGCCTATTGTCCAAAAAAGCGTCACCTACATTAAAGACACTACCTCTTTTTTGAACTTGTTGAATTTGGTTGAACTTGAAAATGGTGTATCATATAGTTTGTGTACTATTGATGTAGTAGCGCTATACACTTCAATACCCCATAACGAAGGCCTTGAAGCATTGGAATGGAGCCTGTTAAGAAGCGAATTAGATGAGTCACAAAGATTATTTATCATGGAACTTATGCAATTTGCTTTGTATTACAGTTATTTTGAATGGCAAAACAACTTCTACAATCAAACGAGTGGCACATCTATGGGATTCGGGGGGCTCCCTCGTACGCCAACATTTTCATGAACAAATTTGAAACTGATCACATCCTTGACAATAATATGTGGAACGAAGGCATTATCATGTACAAACGGTACATTGACGATTTATTCTTTATTTGGAAAGGATCACGCTCACAACTTGAGGAGAATATTTCGACATTGAACTCACACAATGACCGGATAAAATTCACCTATCACATAGATGAAAAAAGCATTACATTTTTGGACGTCATTGTCAAGCTTGATCACAACCAAATTTCGACTCAGCTACACATTAAAAAGACTGACAGAAACTCCAGTTTACTTTTTCAGAGTTTCCATCCTGAAACGTTAAAAAAACATTTACCAACTTCGCAACTTATCAGAATAAAACGTATTGTATCCAACAATGAAGATTTAACTAAGTCTATTGAACAACAATTGATTAAGTATCGACAAAGGGGCTACCCAGAGAGTGTGTTGAAAACATCTGCAGATAAGGTATCATTGGTACCTAGAGTTAACCTTCTTCAAGAAAAAACCACAGACAAAAAGTGTTGAAATATTCCACTGAATCATCACAAATCAAGAAAATTATAAACAGACATTGGCGAATCATCTCCATGGAACCAGATCTTGTCGATCTTTTTGACAATAAAATCACATTCGCTTTTCAACGTTCTAAAAACATTAAAGAAATCTTGAATACACCCAAGAAATTGACTAAACCATGGCGAGGTATGCTTCAATGTCAAAACTGCACCCACTGTGGTAATGTAATAATCGGCAACAAATTCAATCACCCTACAAAAGGTTACTCCATAGCTTTACATCACACAAGCACTTGCGATACAACTAATTGTATATATGCCATTAAATGCCCCTGCGGAAAAATATACGTAGGTCAAACTGAGAGGAAAGTAAAAATTCGTATCTCAGAACACAAGAGTAACATCAGAACAAATAATTTAAAATCATCTGTGGCATCACATTGGATTGAAGCTGGTCACCAAATCTCTCAACTGCGTTTTACAATACTTGAAAAGATCACACAACATCGAGACATGGATCCTGTAAAACAAAGACTAAGGACTGAATATTTTTTGATTAAAAAGCTAAATTGTTCCCATCCCATTGGGTTGAATGACCGCATAGAATATGCTTGTTTTCTCTAGTCTGCTGATTACAGTTACATTGGTAAATCGTGTTATCCGGTCCCGTAATTCACTGTTTATAATTCATGAATTATGTTACGGGATGATGATGTTTATTAACATATTCAGATTTTGTCTATATTTTTCACTTATTATTTTCCACTTCTATGTACATTTTCCTTTCTCAAAACTTTTTCTTTCTTCATTAACTTTATTGAAACGTTGGTCTTTTCTTTGGGGCTTCTACTTGTCTGGCCGCTTCATTGGCCGTTTGCGTCTACATTCCTGTCAGCTTGATGCCCATTCGTTGTGATTACGTTAACACGTAACCGATTGGCTTATACTGTCCATTCCCACATCACGTCACTTTAGCTTATATATATTAACCTATCACAGGGTGATTTAGATTTGTCATCAAGTTCGACGTTGAACTTTCACGCCGTCCGCAGAGCCTTAGACATGTGAAAACCGTTTGGTTTCCAGTAAGTTCATGTTAAATACGCTCTTTCCGTGTTTTAAAGGGACCTTTTGGTACTTTCTTTCACTCGTTTTATGCTGGTGCGTTTCTTTTTTACTGAATTTTGGACCTGGGTTATCTGCATCTCTCCTTAGTACACGCTTCGTTATTATTTTTTCAATTACACATTTATTTCCCGCATGTATTGTTCACTTCCGTTCATTTTCTGCTCTCTAGCTTAAATATTTATTTACCGCTCGTTTCGTTAATTTTCTTTCATTTGGTTTGTCTTCATCACAGTTTATGTATTTTGGTCTGTACACGTGATTTTTTATGCATTGATTTAACTGTCCAGAGTTGTTTCATTTGTTTGGGATAGTGAACTTAATGGTCCTGTTTCATTTCATTTGTAGACCCCTGAAGAAGGGTCAGATTATTGACCCAAAATGCATTGGGTGGATGTCTAATGTGCTCAAGAAGAACAATTCTTTGTTATGTATGATTACATTTGGAAATGATATTTCAACGAGAGACTCAATCGGATGAATTTGTCGAATCTCAATCTATAAAGTAAATAAATTGTTGAAGAAACTTTATCAGTTTCATGGTTTACTGAGTGCCCTTGTCTTGCGAGAAGGTGATTCTTCTCACTACACACGAATAATTCTTTTAAAGACGCGGGAGGACTCCGCGTGACACAAGGAGCACCGACATAAATTCTTTGAACTTTGTCTAATCGTCTAGAGTGCACAGGGATAACACAGTGGTTTTCATATGTTATATGTTTAACCCACAAATTTGTATGTTTTGATACGCTTTGCTCATGAGTGTTCCGGTAGACGGTTGTTGAAATTAAGTTCTTGGATTGGTATGGTGTGGCTCTTTCTTTAATTTTGTGAAGTTAAGGAAGGATGGGGAAATTCCCATGTTTTAATACGTTTTGGTGATGAGTGTTCCAGCAGACAGGTACAGAAATTACACAACATTTCTGTGGATAAGACATCTTCGTGCTGATAGACACTCTTGTACTGTGGCAGAAGGCTGATAGCGTTGATGGAAAATTATGAAACTTGGTGCCATTGTAGATTTTAATGGAAGGTTACACTGTTTGTTTGTTACTATGGTGTAGTTAGGGTTCTAAGTGGGAGAAAAAAAATGGGGGGGCTCTAAAAGGGGGGCAAAGCTCTTAAAGGGGTGTGGGCTATGCAAGTTGGGGCGTGGTCTAAATCAAGATAACTATCATTGTGTGCTTTAGAAAATCCTCTCCAATTATCGTAGGTTCGGAAAAAAACATTGTTTAAAGGATTTCCCTTTCTTCTACAATGTGGGTAACCTAGCGTGATGTCTCCAGTTCTCAGTAGTGAGCAAAATAAGCATGCGTACATCGATGTGCATGCTGTCACTGCAGTGTAATAAAAAAAAAAATTACTATCTTTGAGAGGGCCGAAAATAGAGCCTGGTAAGAGAGTCGTTTGGAGGCTGCCTGAAAATAAGTGCCGGTCCCCAGACCCGGCCCAATTAAAGCACAGTATCCATGCATCCTAAGCACTGTGCCATTCAACCATCTTTTAATTGATGTATATATTCCTACATATATATATACATAAATCCGTTCTACGCCTATACGCAATACGCCTATATATGCATAGATATATCTGTCCCAGAATCATTCCTAAGCATTTATCAGCCCACCCGTTTATCGTAAGTACTGGTCTTTGCATTCATTCATTCTTCCATCCATCCATACATTGATACATTGATCTATGTATCTATCCATTGATGCATCTGGCCATGCATCCACTCGCCCTTTATTCAACTATACGTTCTTATTTCCATGCATCGTCCGCCCCCGATCTTAAATACGAGGTATTATACTCATCCAGCTACCCTCTTAAGGCTTTGAAAAGACTTGCGAAAAGCATTGACAGGCAGATTGTTTTGATAAAGAATAACAAAGCTTAGAGTTACTCTTTGTGGAGCATACTTCAACACCCTTCTCTGGTGGTGTTTTAAACAAAGGTACATCTCGCGAAAGAAATGTAAAGGAGCTTTTAAGTGTAATACATTAATTTAGAAACATAACGTTTTGTGGAGTTGTTTATAGGTACACTGTTTTAAAGTGGCCTTGACTGACAGAGAGCTAATTTGGGGTGGTGAGAACCTTGAGTTCTATATTTCCATGTGAAGTACAGTATAGGAATATAAAAGTAATTGGAAACCTTTTATGTTCATATTGAAGAGGGGTGTGAGAACTTAGTGAGGCAGGTAAAGTGTGTGTTTTCGTAGCACTAAAACGACACCATGTGTAAGGTGAGAGCAGGTTCGTGCTGGAGTTGCCTTGCTGTGGTCATTTGCAGAGGCGCAACCAGAGGGAAATTTCGGGGGAGTCTAATTCTTTCAGCAATAGGCAGAGTGGGCATGTAGGGGTTGTAAAAAGGGGTGAAAAAAGAACAGAGTCTCCTTTACAAGAAAATGATATTTTGAACACCGGTGAAGTACTCGGGTGCGGCTCTGCGTGTGCGCCCAGGAAGCTGTGTCAGAGAGTCTGGGGCAATGGCCATTGCACGCCTGTTCGTCTGTCTGCTAATCACCCCACGATGATGTTGCTGGTGCGTTGCAAAAAGAGAAGGGAAATACTGAGAGAAAATGGCTCTCTTTAAAGGATTTCCCTTCTCCTACAATTCGAGTCGCTTGGCATGATGTCTGCACTTCTAAGTAGTGAGCAATGTGCATGCTCTCACAGTGTCACTACAGTGCAAAAAAGAAAAAAAACGGATTACGTTTGTGAGGTTGGAAAATAGAGCCCTATAAAGACCCGTTTCGAGACTCCCAAAAATAAAGTGCTGGTGGTCACATCCCCACAGACACCCCCTCCAGTTAAAGCCCTGGGTACAGTGTTATGTTTGCGAAGTTGTTGATAATATTGTTAGGTAATAATGGTTTGGTTGATAATATCATTCTAAGTACATAGATTAAAATTTTTCAAAATACTATTTATAAAGTTGTGTGCGGTGGGTTGCAGAGAAAGTGGTGTGGGATGGTGGGATGTGGCAGAGAGGTGAAAAGTATGAGGTAGTGCAGTTATATATAAATTGTAAAGGAGTATGTAAATAATTAAATAAATACTTGCTGTATGTTCTATGGCACTACTTGTCATCATAGTGCTCATCTGTCGTGCTCCATCACATTGCAGCACTGGGTCTGGAAGTTGTTAGTGGATTTTTGCAATTATATGTTATTATTTTAACATAGTGAAGAAATGTGAAAAATAATTTAATCTATTTTTTGTTTTTCAGAAAATTATTTCGTTTGGATTGAAATTTGGAAGTGCCTAGAAGAAGTGAAAAAAAAGAAAAGAGAAGAAAAATATATATATATATATTTTTTTTAAACTGTTTTTATTTGTCAACAGACACAAACAATGCCGGCCCCTGTAACCCAGAGGTAGCGGCCCAAGCAATACACTAATCATACCATTGACAATTTTTTCATAATAGGATATTTGGAATGCATTTCAGATGAAAACAAAACCCCCAAACTCTCCCCCCCCAACCTCCCAACAGAAAAATATATATTTGACGAAAAGGAAAGATCTTGAAGTAGAAAAGAATGCGACTAGTAGAGAAACTGTTTGTTTGAGTAAAAGCAAAAGACAATTTTTGAAAAAAATATTACGAACATTTAATGAGAAAAACATCACACAAAGCAAAAAGAAGAATTTTCTAAGTAAGGTGAAGCAGAGTTCAATTTCAAATAAGAGGAAAAGGAAAGATGATTAAGAAATAATATCTGGTACTCGGGGACAAAAACAATGTCAAGAAATTCGTCAGAGACTTTTTCGATCTAGAGTGATTCAGAATTTATTGAAAACCTGCTGCAAATATAAAAGAAGAATGTTACAATTCAAAGAGAAGCAGCGTATTGAAAGTATAGTGGATACTGCTTTCAATTTGAAACAGAAATTGTTCATTTTGATTTTAAAGAGAATGAAAGTATTGGATAAAATAGTCAAAGTATTGAAAGACAAAAGTAGAAAAAAAAGACTTGTGAACAGAACCAACTTTTGCAAAATCTTTAGTGGACATTGGAGACATACTTCTAGTACTGAGCCTTTTTTTAATGAGGAAAGTTACTTCCAGGATAATAGTTTATCATTTGCAGTTGATACTGGAGGTCGTTGCTACGAAGTTCAGGATGGTGTTTCTCTTCCAAAGGAGGAAAATGGTTGGTAAAAGTGCAGAAGAGTTAATAGCTGAAGAAGTGCAAGGGAAACGTCCACGAGCTCCTGTGTATAAGTGGAGTTGTCTTAGCATTTGTAGTATTTGACAGGAATCCATTAATATAATGTGAAATTTACTACAAGAATATACTCAGAAAAGTATAAAACAGAAGATTTAGTTGTTACAAGGACTAGATCCATGTAATGTAAGAAAATATGCTGGGAAGTATGGGCATTTTCTGGCTTGTCTTTCAAGAAATGTTTGTAAAAGTGTTTTTCATCATTTGAGGATGTTAGCAGTACACCATTCAGAAATGCAGAACTTTGTAAAGAAACTGTACTATGTAAAAAGTCCTGCATACAGTTTAAGTGAACTGAATGGAAGTCTTTTATATGGTTCTTTATCAGATGTTCCAAAAAAGTGTGATGATATTGAAATGCGATATTTTGGTTCAGAAAAGCAGTTCATAGAAAGTGAAAGTTTGACAATTACAGATGTTGGAGATGAGAAAGTGATTAGCACTGATCAGTTTGAAGAAGAAATTGGAAAGTTTAATGTAGTGTGCTCTGAAATACCAAACTATGTTTGTGTTTGTTGTCGACGTACTCATTATAAAAGTCAAAGTAGGAATGTTGATTTGTATTTGAAAAGTGAAAAGGAGAACAATGGTAAGTGGGAAGAATTTGCAACTTACTTTTTGTTGAAAGACGATTTGAGTTAGGTAGTGATCAACGTATATGTAAATATTGTTACAACAAATTAGAAGAGAACAAAATGCCTGCTAGAGCAGTGCATAATAAGTTGGAGTTAGTAGCTATTCCGCAGGAGCTGGCCAAATTGAATACATATGAGTTGGTTCTAATTCAATCTGTTCATCCTTTTCAAACTATAACTCGGATGGAGCCTAAAACAGGTAAACTGCCACCAACAAACTTGCAAAGAGGGCTGAAAGGAAGAGTGGTGTACTTACCTTTGGATTTTAAGAAAAACATTAAAACTATTGCTGGAGAGAAAGAGTAAGATGAGGCAGTAGTTATTTTAGTAAATGGTGTACCCACAAAGAGTCGGAAAATATGACAAGAATTTGTGGATGTTAATAAAGTTGAAAAGGCTACCTTATAACTTATAGAGAACAATATTTATTACAAAATTGTAAATGTGGATGAACAGGTTATACGTTTAGAAGATGATTTTGAAATTTCAAGTGGCCAAATAGAGAAAGTGGACAAGTCAAGGACTGAAGAGATTTATGTACATTATACAATATGTCCTTTGCATTCAAAAGAAGTGATAAGAAGTAGCATTGAGTTATTTCAAATGAAAAAAGCACAGGGAACTCCAATGAGTGTATGGGATAAAAGCTTGGAAGCTCGTTGTTTTCCACAGTTGTTTCCTACTGGAGAAGGTGGACGATATAATGACCGACCTGTACGGATTCCAGCTTCAGAATATCGGTCAACAAGATTATATTCTGAAGATCCTAGATTTCGACAGTGCATTCCATACATATTTCACCTTTTGTTTGAAAGTGATCTGTCTTCTCTCTTGTATGCAGTGAATCATATACTTAAAACTGGAGTTCATGAATCACTTCTTTCTGCGAAAGAATTTATGGAGAAAGCTCAAGAAACAGATGAAAATTTATAAGCACAGTTAATCAATTTGATGGCATGTCAACGTGGAACAAATGAGTATTGGTATCGTCGTCATGGAGAACTCAAGTGTATGTTACGGAACTTAGGTACACCAACATGGTTTGTCACAATTAGCTGTGCAGAGTATGCATGGGAAGATTTGCTTGAGTTTTTAAGAGAAGCAAATTCTAATATAAAAAATGTTGAAATCAAGACTCCTGTTGAACTGTGTTCATTGGATCCTGTAAATGTGTGCAGATATTTTAATCAAAAGTTTCAAGGTATGACGTCTTTTATCTGTAATAAAAAGAATCCACCTCTTGGAGAAGTTACCGATTTCTTTTGGAGAAAGGAGTATCAAGCAAGAGATGCACCTCATATACATATGCTAGTATGGATCAAGGATGCACCAAAATTTGGAAATGAGTCTGATGAAACAGCATTGTCTTTCATCGAACAGTATGTGACATGTGAGATTCCGAGAGAAGGAGGAGATAGAGGCTTGAGACAGCAAGTTTTACGTTTCCAAAGTCACCGTTGTGGAAAGCATTGCAGAAGAAAATACAAGTCTAAAGGAAAATTTAACACCAAGGTGCCGATTCCGATCCTGTAAAACCCGGGTACGAATGGTCGTACGGAGCTTATTCTCCATACGACTCGTACCCGGGAAATCCTCCTTACAAAGCAGCAAGTACGATTCGTACAGAAATACCATTTCCATACGATTCGTACAAAACTACGTGCGGCGAAAGAATACCCACAATTCCGATCCGGGACATCGCGTACGTGACGTCCGGACGGAGTCAGGCAGCGTTTTACGGACCAGCAAGTATGATTCGTGCCTACGTCACTCCGCACGGAGCATTTTTTACGACAGCCAAAAACTGCCTGGAAATTGAGAACGACGCGAACAAGGAGCACCGGTACGCGACGGACAGCCATGGACCCCATCCTACGTGTCATCCCGGCCCTCCTAGCCTACGACCTGGTGCACTGAAACCCACGCCGACGCTGCAGAAGGTCAGAACCACACCCAGGGGCAAAGGGGGGGGCAGGGGCAGCAAACATAACCCCCACCCAAGTAAAAATGTAAATATGCCCTGTACATACATGACCTCCAGGGTCTGGTCACTTTGGGGGGGCGTGTCCACCAACCCCTACGTACCGTCACAACGGAAGTGGACGTGGACGCGTACCCGTCACCACGACAATGGTGGTACGGACCGTACCCACGCCCCCAGAGCTTGGGTATGGCCTGTACCACCATTGGAGTGGTGATGTAGGGGTACGCGCCGCACCCACGCCCCCAGAGCGTGGGTACGGCCCGTACCACCATTGGAGTGGTGATGGAGGGGTACGCGCCGCACCCACGCACCCAGAGCATGGGTACGGCCCCTACCACCATTGGAGTGGTGATGTAGGGGTACGCGCCGTACCCATGCCCTCAGAGCGTGGGTACGGCCCGTACCACCATTGGAGTGGTGACGGGTACGCGTCCACGTCCACTTCCATTGCGCGTACCCCTACGTCACCACTACAATGGTGGCACGGGCCATACCCACACTCTGGGGGTGTGGGTACGGCGCATACCCCTACAGCACCACCCCAATGGTGGTACAGGCCGTACCCACACTCTGGGGGCATGGGTATGGCGTGTACCCATCCATCACCACTCCAATGGTTGTACAGGCCGTACCCACGCTCTGGGGACGTGGGTGCGACGCGTACCCCTACATCACCACTCCAATGGTGGTACGGGCCGTACCCACGCTCTGGGGGCACGGGTACGGTCCGTACCACCATTGTAGTGGTGATGTAGGGGTACGCGTGGTACGCGCCGTACCCACGCCCTCAGAGCGTGGTTATGGCCCGTACCACCATTGGAGTGGTGATGGAGGGGTACACGAGGAACGGACCGTACACACGCCCCCAGAGCGTGGGTACGGCTCGTACACCCCATGAATGTGGGGGCACGGTCCGTCCCACCCGTACCCCTACGGCACCAGTACAGAATGGATACAAGGCGTACACACAGCACGCATGTTGGCTTAGGGCCTGGTGCAGCATATAAGCAGTATATTGGTGTGTGTGTATGCACAGGACAACAGTGTACTGCACCAAGGGGGCGGGTGGGAGGGTGGGTGGCTGGGTGGCTGCAGAGGACTCCCAGCAGTGGACAGAGACATGGGGGTGGGTGCCCAGGACTCCCAGCAGTGGACAGAGACATGGGGGTGGGTGCCTATCACTCCCAGCAGTGCCCAGACATATGAGGGGTGGGTGCAGAGGACTCCCAGCAGTGGACAGAGAGATGTGAGGGGTAGGTGCAGAGGAATACCAGTAGTGGACAGAGACATGGGGGTGGGTGCAGAGGAACACCAGTAGTGGGCAGAGACATGGGGGTGGGTGCAGAGCAACATCAGTAGTGGACAGAGACATGTGAGGGGTGGGTGCAGAGGAACACCAGTAGTGGACAGAGACATGTGAGGGGTGGGTGCAGAGGAATACCAGCAGTGGACATAGACATGGGGGTGGGTGCCCAGGACTCCCAGCAGTGGAGAGAGACATGGGGGTGGGTGCACAGGACTCCCAGCAGTGGACAGAGACATGTGAGGGGTGGGTGCCTATCACTCCCAGCAGTGCCCAGACATATGAGGGGTGGGTGCAGAGGACTCCCAGCAGTAGACAGAGACATGTGAGGGGTGGGTGCAGAGGACTCCCAGCAGTGGACAGAGACATGGGGGTGGGTGCAGAGGAACACCAGTAGTGGACAGAGACATGGGGGTGGGTGCCCAGGACTCCCAGCAGTGGACAAAGACATGGGGGTGGGTGCACAGGACTTCCAGCAGTGGCCAGAGACATGGGGGTGGGTGCCCAGGACTCCCAGCAGTGGACAGAGACATGGGGGTGGGTGCCTATCACTCCCAGCAGTGCCCAGACATATGAGGGGTAGGTGCAGAGGACTCCCAGCAGTGGACAGAGAGATGTGAGGGGTGGGTGCAGAGGAATACCAGTAGTGGACAGAGACATGGGGGTGGGTGCAGAGGAACACCAGTAGTGGACAGAGATATGGGGGTGGGTGCAGAGGAACCCCAGTAGTGGACAGAGACATGTGAGGGGTGGGTGCCTATCACTCCCAGCAGTGCCCAGACATTTGAGGGGTGGGTGCAGAGGAATACCAGCAGTGGACAGAGACATGGGGGTGGGTGCAGAGGATTCCCAGCATTGTCCTGACATATGAGTGGTGGGTGCATCATCCTCAGATGACCACAACTCCATGGGTTCATGAACGCATCCCCAATGTGCAAAAATGTTGAGAGTGCCATATCAACACATCACTGACAGCAGTGTCCCTCTCCCATGAGGATGGATGTCTTTCCCCCACTGCATGACACACCACATGTGGATGTGAGGACAAATGACACATGCATACCCACCCCTGGCGGATGCAGCACAATACACACACTGAGAACATGTCACAAGACTGCATAGTTATGTGAAAGCCTACTAAACTCAGAGAGCCAAAGGGAATACACACTGTCACGCACATTCCAGGACTGATAGGAATGTACAGGTGCTGGCACAGCCACCAAGTAGTTGTCTCCCATGGAAGGAATAGGGTGGACTTCCCACAGTTACAATGACCACAATTGTCAGTCAGGTGACCAAATACCCTGCAGAACAAGTACCAATTGTGTGCTAGGCTGGGAGTACACACATGCATAGTGCGGAAAAGGGACAATTTCCACATGGAGGCATGGCAACATACTCTATACACAAGTACAGTGACTACCAAGGATGGCACAGACGATGCAGCCGGAGACATTGCTGAGCAGGCATGGGCCTAGTTGAAGTGATCCGTCAGCCACCAAGGAAATGTAGACACAGGTCAGCACAATTGTGCAACTCCCTGCAGGGAAGATGTCAGGTGCCACAGAGGAAGGAACACTCCTTGGGACAATGTCTCCCAACACAAAGAGCATACACGAGCAAAGAATCTTTGCAGAGACCTTGTGATGGCACGCAGATACGAGGGTCCACCCCATGAGCACCATACTACAACATATCCCAGACACCTAACACATGATCACCACCCCAACTCATGGAGCATCAGCACCAACATCAATACCTGAAAAGCAATCGTGTTCAAAGGGAAAACAAAATGCTTTATTCAGCAGTAAAATAAAATGTATAAAAGGACACTATGTACAAAGGCCATAGGCCAGTCCAGATGCGATGTCCTGGGGGGACACACATGTCCACACATCTCCCCTAGCTTGCCAGCACATTCTAAACCTCTGGTTCATCGACTGGGGTGGGGGCATCATGTGGGGAAGGACCAGGCACCGCAGGGACAGGAGGGGGATGGGTACGTGGAGGTTAGTATGGCGCTGCACACGTCCGCAAGCTCTTCCAGCGTCTCCCCTGCACCCGAATGAACCACAGGCCCCAAGGAGGGGGGGCGGAGGGATGGGTTGCAGCGCTACTGGGGGAGGTGGTGGACAGGGGGGGGATTCAACTCCCCTACTCGTGGAGTGCCTTGCCCGTTTGCGCGATGGTGAAGCAGTGGGGCTGAGGCCCAGCACAGCCAAGTAGGTCTCCTTCTCAGACTGTGGGGCAGGGGAGCCGAGGGGAGTGACATTGGAGGGACTGGTGAGTGAGGCATATGGACTCCGACTGTGGCTGCGTGTCTGCCTGTTTGCCCTAGACCCAGTGGGTGTGCCTTTTACCCCCTGAGTGTGCGTGACTGGAGGTGTGCGCTTGCCCTTCCCTGTTGGTGTGCTGGCTGTGTCTGGTGTGGTGCCTGCCTGGGAATGTGTGTGTGTGCTTGGGACAGGCATGGGAGTGGGAAGTGTGGATGGTGCAGGGGTAAGTGGGGGGACCAAGCGCTGCAGGAGACCCACTGCTGCCGTCAGTGACGAGTCCATGGACCTCAGCAACATCCGTTGGTCAGACATCGCTGATGACATGCCCTCCATGTACGACACCATCTGTGTCAGCAGTGTGGTGTGGCCATGGAGGACAGTCAGGATCGATGTCTGCCCAACCTGCAACTGCCGCTGAATGTCCACAGACTCGGAAGTGAGGGCAGCAGGGGAGACAGGGGCAGGGGGTGCAGTGCCTGGCATGAAGGAGACACGTTGTTGCCCTACACGGACAGAAGGGACCGGAGCAACTGGGAGGGCGGTGATGGGAATGGAGGGGGCAGTGACAGGTGTAGTGCTGCTGCCAGCTGTTGGAGCAGCCTCCGCCCCCTCAGGGAGTTCAGCCTCGGACCCGTCAGCTTCGTAGTCTGTGTTGGTACTACCCAGGTCTTCCGCCGCACTCCCCTTGCCCTCCGTGCCACTTGATGCTGCCGACTCGCCAGAAGTGGTGGCACTGGTGCTGGATCCCTCCTCCACGTCCATGCAGGTGTCTCCCTCGGTGTCCCCCGATGATGCTGTGGGCAAGGTGAAGAGACAGGAAATAATCAGTCACCTGTGTACATCTGACACATGAGTCCAAACATAATAGGTCACAGTGCATATCATGAAATGCATCATGAGTAACATCTAGATGACTGCACATATGTAAGCCCTGCACTCCCCAGTTGGTTCACCCACCATGCCACCTTAAATAATGAAAATCAGGACACAACAGCAAATAACTGGAGATCAAATTATACAGAGAAGCTAGTGTCTGTGAACAGTGGAGCACAGCCAGACTATGAAGGCATGCCACCCCTTGCTCACTGTGAACGAAACAGTATTGGTGCACCCAATGCCAAATTACAGACGCCAATGCTGAAGGTGTACCCACACTCATAGACCTGTGAGTACTTTAGAAAATCCAAAGAAATACTTTCTGATTCATTGGGAATCACAAAACTTCAGACAATTGACAAGTTTGGATGTGCATGAATATCAGAAGTCACACAAGGAGGTGCACACAAAACTACATTTACACAGTCATTGTATGAGCTGCCAGCCTAATGCCAAGAAGCCATTGTTAAGAAGACATGTGGTATCAGGAAGTACATATAAATGGCACCACGGTGGTCCAGATAACTGGACACCGGTAAGTTGGCATCAGCAACAACCAAGGACTAACCCTAATGCAAACACACTGTGGGAACATGGACATGTATAATTCCTGAACAAATTTTGGACAGAACTGTGCCTTTGTGTGAAATGTGCCAGCGTGTTCCCCCAAAGTGTAAAGGTGGTTTCTTGTGCACTTCCTTGGGAGACATCTGTCATGCAGGCACATTATTGCCCTTCACAATAATCAAAGTGAAGCATCGAAACTATTGGGACATGTTGACAAGTGTAGTGAGTGCCAAGGTACAAGACTTCTTGAATGACAACTTAAAACATGCCACCTGTCACATGGCCATCTGTACCATGATGACACAGTTGGCAACACATCTGACCCACTACCTGTCATGTGGATTGGCACACATGTCCAGACACAGGACAATGCATTAGCCAATGGCCCTGAAATAGTGTTGGAATAAGGAGCACCTGCACTGAGGAGACACCCTGATAGGAACGAAGAATGTCCACACAGATGTCAGCACACACAGACCAAACCACATAGCATCGGGAGCACACACCGGTGCCAATAATGGATGAGCTCGAAACATGTATTGTAACTTTTGACACATGCTGCAAAGCACAAACATGACACCCTGCACAACATGTCTGGGTCACTGCACGTTGAGTGCCAGTCCAGATAATTAGCACACACAGGTCAGACCTGCAAGGAGACATAAGGTTTTGACATGTATGCCTTTCCTGCACAAACCCCCATACATGAGACAATGTGATTGAGACAGAGCAAGTAGTTACACCTCTCAATCTGTGTTTACTAAAAGGGGAATCAAGAAATCCTAAATGTACTCAACATCACCTCGTGAGGCAGACCACACATATATCTGTGACAAACAACCATCAACTGATAGTTGTATATAGACACACAGGCACTGCCCAGTGTGAGTATGCACAAGCCTAATGGGGTCACCCTGTACAGTGAACACATGTAGCACACTTTACGTTAATACAAATTAGGGCAGGGAACAATGCCACAGAGGCCAAACTATGCTGAACACACAGAGACTGGCCACAGTGTGTGATGCCACACATGATTCCTAGGATAAGGTGTCTCATGGGACAGTAGTGGGCAAACTGCTCCATGGTCCTGGAATGATCTGACTGTAACTGGAGCAACCGTCCCGGCCCTATGCATATCTCCCACTCATGCACATCATGTCTGAGGCCACTACATTGGTCATGCATGCTGCAAGGGTGTGTATTTAAAACCTCACACTCCTATGTGGCGCCTCAGGACAGTGCCAACAATTATGGACCCCCAAATGAGTGGACAGGACAGGGCACAGGCAAGGTACCAACACATGTCACAGACCACCCCCACACATGATGCAGAAAGCATTGTGCACCGTGATGAACTTGCAGCCTAGATGACCATGTTCAATAGTGATTACACACAGACCAGGGAACACATGTCAAGGAGGGGAAGGGAGGAAGAACAGCAGCGGTTGATTAGGGGGAACAGGAGATGCACTGTACATATAAACCCTGGCAGTGTATCCATGCAACTGAGCACTTCCAAAAGCTAGTGACACACAACAGACACACATGTACCTACCCCCTTGCTGCTGCTGCTTCTCCTGTAACCGCCTATCCATGTCAGGGAAGACCACCGTCAGGACACGCTTCATTTGGTGGGTCAGGTGCCGGCGCCCGCCGTGTTTTCGTGCTGGTGAGTCCCCCAGCAGGACCCGGGCGATCCTCCTGGTCCAGCACCGGATGTCCTGCCAGTGTTTCCTCACCTGGGCCAGGCGCCGACTGCGACCCTCCACGGAGATCACGGTTCTGACGGCCCGCTTCCATATCTTCCCCTTCTCGTAGGCGGTTACCTGTGAGGATGACAAAGTGAGAATAGATCACTACACCTGCTCCATGTCACAGATACACACATTAGAACATCTTTGGTTTGTTGAACAGGGCATAGCATGCTGCAAACTAATAGCACATTCGTCATAGGGAATTCCGCCTCTGTGTAAGCCCCAATGCACTACATGGCATTGAAAGTACACAGGTGGCATGAGGGGTGCAACACACTCTGTGATCATGGCACACACTGTACATCACAAGCAACACAAGGCTGATGGACAGCACCTCCAAGCAGTCACATGCCCCAGGCCACTGACCCAACCTCAGCAGAGTACACAGACACACACAGGCACAGATAAATCACCTGCCAGTGGCAACAGCGGATACAAACATCACTCTGCACATGCGCCACTTGCCTGGGGGGTGTCACAGGTGTGGGGCTAGCCCAGCTAGTCAGACACACAGCACGGCTTACTTCTTACATGGAGCAGTTGCCTCCTCCATGCAGCTGTGGTGCAACACTCCACATAGACACTCACCCACATGACAAGGAACATTCACACACATCAATGTCCAGGGGGCGTACACATCATTTGGTCACTCTCACTACAGCTCCACTAAACTCACACACATCTGTGGGTACAGTCACCTGTCACACCGGGGGGAACACTGAATCACCTCAGGACTATAGAACAAGAATGGCCAAGAGGATCAGCCATGCTGAATGTGCCATGCACCATGCAGTGAATGTCACAGTAAGCACAATGCAAGTGAGGAATGCACACATGAACCACATCATGCTCTGCATGACAGACATAAGCCATTCCCCCCACCCCCGGGACCCACTCTAAACAACATTGCATGTCTGTCACACCTGGACACAATGCCAGAAGTGCCAGTCACAAAAAGAAGGGGCACAGTCAAAGGGAGCGGAGTCAGCACTCACCTGCTGCCCTGGTCTACCATACAGGCTGGGGAACTGTGGGAGGATGACGTCCAGCAACGCCTCATTCTCTTCCTGGGTGAAAGGCTGGGCCCTCTCCACAGTCCTTGACATGGTGCCAGGGGAAGCCAAACAGCAGCAGTGGTGTCGATGAAAGGTTGTGCAGGCAAGTGCCCTCTCATGGGTTCTGGCTGACTTATATCTGCCTTGCTGGGCTATTTCCTTTATAGGAGTACCGAGTGATTGGTCAGACTCATTAGCATCCTACGTTTCCTCCAATCCCTTTGAACATACACCAGTGACAGCATTAGCATTTTTTCAAATTTGATGCATCATGTCAAGTCAACAACCACTTTGCAACAATGTATAAGCTGGCCAACTGCTTTTTCCAGGCCACATGATGGAATATTTTGATATTGAAACTGGGTATCCTTGACAACCAGCATGCATTTAGGCCCTAATACTTGTCCCTTATGTGTCCCCATTGTGATTTTCAAATACCCACACCGGTACGGTGCGTTTCACACGTACCCCTAGGGCACCACAACTCTAGTGATACGGCCCGTACACGCGTGTGTAGGGGTCCTATCCCTATGGGAGTGTTGCCGTAGGCGTACGCCATAGTGATACGGCCCGTACACGCGTGTGTAGGGGTCCTATCCCTATGGCAGTGTTGCCGTAGGTGTACGCCATAGTGATACGTCCCGTACACGCGCGTGTAGGGGTGGTATCCCTATGGTAGTGTTGCCGTAGGCGTACGCCATAGTGATACGGCCCGTAATCGCGTGTGTAGGGGTCGTATCCCTATGGGAGTGTTGCCGTAGGTGTACGCCATAGTGATACGGCCCCTACACGCGTGTGTACGGGCCGTATCTCTATGGCGTACGCCTACTAAACTAAGAGAGCCAAAGGGAATACACACTGTCATGCACATTCCAGGACTGATAGGAATGTACAGGTGCTGGCACAGCCACCAAGTAGTTGTCTCCCATGGAAGGAATAGGGTGGACTTCCCACAGTTACAATGACCACAATTGTCAGTCAGGTGACCAAATACCCTGCAGAACAAGTACCAATTGTGTGCTAGGCTGGGAGTACACACATGCATAGTGCGGAAAAGGGACAATTTCCACATGGAGGCATGGCAACATACTCTATACACAAGTACAGTGACTACCAAGGATGGCACAGACGATGCAGCCGGAGACATTGCTGAGCAGGCATGGGCCTAGTTGAAGTGATCCGTCAGCCACCAAGGAAATGTAGACACAGGTCAGCACAATTGTGCAACTCCCTGCAGGGAAGATGTCAGGTGCCACAGAGGAAGGAACACTCCTTGGGACAATGTCTCCCAACACAAAGAGCATACACGAGCAAAGAATCTTTGCAGAGACCTTGTGATGGCACGCAGATACGAGGGTCCACCCCATGAGCACCATACTACAACATTTCCCAGACACCTAACACATGATCACCACCCCAACTCATGGAGCATCAGCACCAACATCAATACCTGAAAAGCAATCGTGTTCAAAGGGAAAACAAAATGCTTTATTCAGCAGTAAAATAAAATGTATAAAAGGACACTATGTACAAAGGCCATAGGCCAGTCCAGATGCGATGTCCTGGGGGGACACACATGTCCACACATCTCCCCTAGCTTGCCAGCACATTCTAAACCTCTGGTTCATCGACTGGGGTGGGGGCATCATGTGGGGAAGGACCAGGCACCGCAGGGACAGGAGGGGGATGGGTAGGTGTTGTGGATGCAGGGACGGACGACTCCACCACAGGGGGTGGGGCAGCGGCAAAGGTGGAGGTGGAGGTTAGTATGGCGCTGCACACGTCCGCAAGCTCTTCCAGCGTCTCCCCTGCACCCGAATGAACCACAGGCCCCAAGGAGGGGGGGCGGAGGGATGGGTTGCAGCGCTACTGGGGGAGGTGGTGGACAGGGGGGGGATTCAACTCCCCTACTCGTGGAGTGCCTTGCCCGTTTGTGCGATGGTGAAGCAGTGGGGCTGAGGCCCAGCACAGCCAAGTAGGTCTCCTTCTCAGACTGTGGGGCAGGGGAGCCGAGGGGAGTGACATTGGAGGGACTGGTGAGTGAGGCATGCGGACTCCGACTGTGGCTGCGTGTCTGCCTGTGTGCCCTAGACCCAGTGGGTGTGCCTTCTACCCCCTGAGTGTGCGTGACTGGAGGTGTGCGCTTGCCCTTCCCTGTTGGTGTGCTGGCTGTGTCTGTTGTGGTGCCTGCCTGGGAATGTGTGTGTGTGCTTGGGACAGGCATGGGAGTGGGAAGTGTGGATGGTGCAGGGGTAAGTGGGGGGACCAAGCACTGCAGGAGACCCACTGCTGCCGTCAGTGACGAGTCCATGGACCTCAGCAACATCCGTTGGTCAGACATCGCTGATGACATGCCCAGATAAATCACCTGCCAGTGGCAACAGCGGATACAAACATCACTCTGCACATGCGCCACTTGCCTGGGGGGTGTCACAGGTGTGGGGCTAGCCCAGCTAGTCAGACACACAGCACGGCTTACTTCTTACATCAGATGGGTTGAGCAGTTGCCTCCTCCAGCCAGCTGTGGTGCAACACTCCACATAGACACTCACCCACATGACAAGGAACATTCACACACATCAATGTCCAGGGGGCGTACACATCATTTGGTCACTCTCACTACAGCTCCACTAAACTCACACACATCTGTGGGTACAGTCACCTGTCCCACCGGGGGGGAACACTGAATCACCTCAGGACTATAGAACAAGAATGGCCAAGAGGATCAGCCATGCTGAATGTGCCATGCACCATGCAGTGAATGTCACAGTAAGCACAATGCAAGTGAGGAATGCACACATGAACCACATCATGCTCTGCATGACAGACATAAGCCATTCCCCCCCACCCCCGGGACCCACTCTAAACAACATTGCATGTCTGTCACACCTGGACACAATGCCAGAAGTGCCAGTCACAAAAAGAAGGGGCACAGTCAAAGGGAGCGGAGTCAGCACTCACCTGCTGCCCTGGTCTACCATACAGGCTGGGGAACTGTGGGAGGATGACGTCCAGCAACGCCTCATTCTCTTCCTGGGTGAAAGGCTGGGCCCTCTCCACAGTCCTTGACATGGTGCCAGGGGAAGCCAAACAGCAGCAGTGGTGTCGATGAAAGGTTGTGCAGGCAAGTGCCCTCTCATGGGTTCTGGCTGACTTATATCTGCCTTGCTGGGCTATTTCCTTTATAGGAGTACCGAGTGATTGGTCAGACTCATTAGCATCCTACGTTTCCTCCAATCCCTTTGAACATACACCAGTGACAGCATTAGCATTTTTTCAAATTTGATGCATCATGTCAAGTCAACAACCACTTTGCAACAATGTATAAGCTGGCCAACTGCTTTTTCCAGGCCACATGATGGAAAATTTTGATATTGAAACTGGGTATCCTTGACAACCAGCATGCATTTAGGCCCTAATACTTGTCCCTTATGTGTCCCCATTGTGATTTTCAAATACCCACACCGGTACGGTGCGTTTCACACGTACCCCTAGGGCACCACTACTCTAGTGATACGGCCCGTACACGCGTGTGTAGGGGTCCTATCCCTATGGGAGTGTTGCCGTAGGCGTACGCCATAGTGATACGGCCCATACACGCGTGTGTAGGGGTCCTATCCCTATGGCAGTGTTGCCGTAGGCGTACGCCATAGTGATACGTCCCGTACACGCGCGTGTAGGGGTGGTATCCCTATGGTAGTGTTGCCGTAGGCGTACGCCATAGTGATACGGCCCGTAATCGCGTGTGTAGGGGTCGTATCCCTATGGGAGTGTTGCCGTAGGCGTACGACATAGTGATACGGCCCCTACACGCGTGTGTACGGGCCGTATCTCTATGGCGTACGCCTACGGCAACACTACCATAGGGATACGACCCCTACACACGTGTGTACAGGCCGTATCTCTATGGCGTACGCCTACGGCAACACTACCATAGGGATACGACCCCTAAACACGCGTGTACGGGCCGTATCAGTATGGCATACGCCTACGGCAACACTACCATAGGGATACGACCCCTACACACGCGTGTACGGGCCGTATCTCTATGGTGTACGCCTACGGCAAACTACCATAGGGATACGACCCCTACACATGCGTGTACGGGCCGTATCACTATGGCGTACGCCTACGGCAACACTACCATAGGGATACGACCCCTACACACGCGTGTACGGGCCGTATCTCTATGGCGTACGCCTACGGCAACACTACCATAGGGATACGACCCCTACACACGCGTGTATGGGCCGTATCACTATGGCGTACGCCTACGGCAACACTACCATAGGTATAGGACCAGTGTGTACACGTACGTGTGTACGGTCCGTACACACACACGTACTCCTACCCAACCCCTATATAGTGATACGACCGTACACACGCCCTCAGAGCGTGTGTACGTTGCGTTTCACAGCTTACACTGGTGATAGGAGGTGCACAGGAAAGGAATGGAGGTGTCAGACTCGCACAAGGATGGACATCAAGTCATTGTCAGTGCAGTCCTTCATGTGTAGGGCCTAGGTGTGTCAGGCAGTGATGTGGCACATGTCTCCTCATGTTTTAACCCAATAGTTGTGTGATGACCTGTGTACACATGTCATGTGTGATGGGGCACTATGTGGCACACTTCCCCTTCACACCTTTTACATGTGTGCATGTAGTACAAACTTGTCAAGCACTGCATCACTGGAATAGCACAGTCACCAACACCCGCAACTGTCCCCATGATGACACCTGACATCTAACTACCAATGTGCCACGATGTGACTATGTCATGTGTGTGTCATGTGTTCCCATCAGCTTGCTGTTGGTGTTCCGTCAACTGCATCTGCTGTAGCTGCATCCAACATGTGTCTGTGTGTAGATGCCCATGTCACACTATTACGCACACCAGGCCACATGTGGAATCACACGTAACATGTGTCTGTATGCATCAAACAGGTACTTGCGAGCTGAGGACATATCTGCGTAGTCTCAATGTCTGAGTGATCAGTTTTGACATGTACCCCTTCATGGCAAGGTGTGTGGTCTGTCCTTTTTCAATGACATGTGACCTGTGCGTCTAGCTTGCCGCCAGCTGTCTGTATGAGATAACATCCTTCAAATGCACATATGTGGATGTATGTCACTCCTGTAATGTGTCTGGCTGTTCACTCACACTGGCCCACAGCTACTTTCATGGCATGTCATGTAGACCTTGAAAATCCAAGTTTGTAGCTGGCTCTTGGTAGGAGTATCACCTGGCTGGCATACGTGTGAAGGATGTATTGCACAGAACACACTCTGTATGTAGCATATGTGTATTAGCTGTTGAACATGTGCTCAGTTCATTGACATTGGTGTAGTAATGTACTCAATCTTCGTTATTCCTTCCAAATTTTTGCAGGGCACCGCCTCTCCCCCGACCAATGCCAGACTTGGGTGCCATGAGGGAACGTGACTGCATACGCCGCTACAGATTCCCCCAACAGTTAATTGAGGACCTGACAAACAGGCTGGCACCACACCTCCAACCGCGACACAGTTATCCGACTGCGCTGACCCCCAAGATGAAGGTGATGTCAGCCCTACATTTCTTTGCCACCGTTACGTTTCAATTCACCATAGCTGATGTGGGTGGCATGTCCCAGACCATGTTCAGCCGTGTCCTGCATGATGTTTTAGAAGCCATGTTGGAGCACCTGGATGAATTCATCCATTTTCCAACTCGTGAGCAGTTGACATGTATCAAGGGTGAGTTCTATGCCCTGGGAGGGATGCCCCATGTAATTGGGTCCATTGATGGGACACATGTGGCTTTGGTACCACCACAGGCACAGGAGGTAGCCTATCGAAACCGTAAACATTATCACTCCATTAAGGCCCTTGTGGTGTGTCTTGCTAACATGCTGATTTCCCATGTCTGTGCACGTTTTCCAGGGTCAGCACACGATGCCTACATCATGAGGCGTAGCAGGGTGCCAGAAATGATGCTGCAGCTGCACAACGAACGAGCATGTCTTGTTGGTGGGTAGACTCTGTTTGTCCAGTATTTAGCGGCATCTTTGTATGTGACGGCATCTCCTGACCCACTTCTTTACATGATGTTTCCATGTAGGGGACTCTGGCTATCCCAACATGCCATGGCTGGTGACGCCTCTCGGCAACCCGAGAACAGCTGCAGATCACCGTTACAACAACGCCCATGGGCAGACCAGGCGAGTGATTGAGAGGACGTTTGGCCTCCTGAAGAGCCGATTCCGTTGCCTCCACAAGACAGGCGGGTCCCTCCCATATGCACCGGTGAAGGTCTGCAAAATCTTCCTTGTGTGCTGCATGCTGCACAACATGGCAGTGGAGAAAGCTGTGCCACTTATCCTGGATCCCGATGAGCAGGAACATCCACCCATGGAGGATGATGGCCTTGGTCACGAGGCAAGTGAGGAGGAGGAGGAGGAGGAGGACATCCAGAGTCAGCTCATACGCAACTTCTTCTCATAAAGGTGATTCCCTGGGTCTGAGTGTGCACGCTTGGAGCCTTGTGTGGCATGTGTTGCAATGTGTGTGTCCAGCTGACTGTATGCTAAGTGACTTTGAGGTGTGTTCTGATGTGTCACTCGAGTGCTGATGTCATTCCACACATTTTAGGTGACACACTCAATTGACAACTAGCATGGTGTCAACCTTAGTCATGTAGAGTACATGACCATGCATGCGGATGACTATGTTTTTCCTGACTTCTTGTTTGTCTCTCATCCCCAGGTAGTTGGGCATGCTGTCTGCTCGTGGCATCGTTGTGCTCCTGCTATTCCTCATGAGTATTGCAACGTGTGCTGAATCAGCGTTACATGCACGGACATGGTGAAAAGTCTCCTTTGGGTAAGGATTGCAGCAAGGCAATTTGGGTGTGGTAGTTGTTTGGAATGTGTGAGCACTGCTCCTGTCCAGGTTTTGTTACTATGCATACATGTCGACTCACCATGGGGCACATGACATGTAGCATGACTCACATGAATTGATAGTCACACTTCGTGACAGTCATCTGTTATGGGATTGTGGATTTTGATGAAGGCATCAATGTGTGTACAACTTCCCTCGGAAACATACGGGAGGCTACGGGTGGACATATTGCGAGACATCCCCATAAGAGGCTCAATGGGGAATTGCAGCCTCTCCGTGTGCAGCAGGGGATGTTTGGCTCACCCCCTTCACTTGTGTGCCAGTCCAATGGATTTACAGCATCTGTGGTGCGAAGGAGGTGTCCAGTGTAGGTCCCACATGTTAATCCAAAAGACCTGTGAGTCTGTTAATATTGATGCATTTCCATAGGTGTGAGCCTGAGTAATAAAGGTGTTCCTCAGCCTCCAAGGTGCCTCATCTCTGTCAATGCAGGTCTCTTGCCACTGTGCATGCGGCATCTCTGGCATGGTTGTCAAGGATTGTGCATATGAGTCTATGTGTAGATTAGCAACCTGCATGCTGTTCTTCATGTATTTGACTCTCTATTGTGCATGAAGTCCATGGCTGTGTATGTGTTTTGGCATGTTGGTCCCCACAACGGGCCGTCAACACCTTCTGGGGTGTGTTTCCTGTGCGCAGCTCGGCCTTCAGTTTCATGATCCGGTGTCAGTCATCTTTGGTGATTGTGCATCCTTTGTCTCTGGGTGTGCCATTGAAAACCGGTAACTCCTTCCTTGACATACACCTGTTGCAGTAGTCCTTTCTGACATCCTAGTCTTTGTGTGGAAATTGTGGCATAGTTCCCAGGACATGCCACCTGCTGTTGCAGCCACTGCAGCAAGGGCACACGAAGTTTCCTGATTTGGCAAAACACAAACATCAAAGATGCTCCTCCCTTACTCCCTCAACCCATTCATTTGGCTGTCATCAGCTTGTCTGTGCCACAGTTGCGGCCACGCGGTGCCAAAGGCTGGACTGTCTGCACATGCAACGTGCACATTGCACGACCCTCAGGTCCTTGCATGACCCACATCACACTATAGTCTGATGTTGCAGCCACCCTCCAAGCAATGTCCATCCACACATCTCCCGCCTGCTCTCAGGCATACACTAAGCGCACACAAAACACCTTTGCATTATGAGTGTGCAACTCCGACTGCCTATACAGCGCTGCCACGCCTTCCAGGCCCTGTCACACCCACCAGGTCATGTCCCTCCTACTCCCCACCGGCTCTGTAACCCGGCAAGGCCATGGGAGTGGGACTCAAGGCTTCTGCGTGTAGTATGCTGTCGTCGTGAGGCACATGGCACAGGTATCATCTCTCAGCGTGTCAATCTACAATGTGTCCAGGACCCCCTCTCCACCATCACATGCGCACACAACCTCATCATCAACTCGTATGCCATTGACAGCCAGGTGCTCCTCACCCTCACCAAGGACGCAGACATTGCCAGTTCCAATATTCAAGATTGCATGAGATCCATTGATGAATGGCAGAACAGCAGCCACCTGAAGCTGGACTTGTACAGGACTGAGGTCAACATCTGAGGATTGTCCCCTTACAGCTGGGTCAACTGCTTGTGTCCCACCTGCAGAAGCCCCGCACAAGCACCCAGTGTCCACGCACACAAGATGGTGTGCATCATGGATTGCTTGCTCACATTTGCCATGGTAGTCACCAGCATCTGTACCTCAGACTGCAACACCCTCTGCATTATGCACATGATCCCCAGATTGATCAACTCCAAGGAAAGACGGACCATCCCCCAGGTCCACGACACCATCCGTGTCAAATACTGCCCTGCCCTCTACGGAGCAGCCACATCCAAACTCCCGGGACACTTGTCCACATCCAGGCTGCATCTGCACACCTCAGCTGCAACATCCCGCGCCCCAGCCACATCACCGTCCAGAAGAGATAGCTGCAATGGATCACTGTGTGCTGCAGGATGACCTTCAGACTCCCCACCCACACTCAGGAGGCAGGCCACAACCCCGACCCAAAACCAACCTTGTACCACTGTCATCCGTGACCCCGTAGTGCCATCTCCGTGCATCCAACCTTGACCTGGCCACCATTCTTCAGATCCACCGTACTCCAGCATGCAGGACATAGTTCTCCCACCTGGGAACACATACCTGGGACTCCCTCCCCGGGAACCTCCAAATGAAGCATGACCTCTACGCCTTAATGATACTCTTCCAAATAGGTCTGTCCACACAGTATTGCCAGCACCCCCTCAGCAGCTTGAGGCCATCACAGGTGAGTATTGTGCTCCATGTCTGCAATGAATGATTAATTGTGACCCATGTGTGTCCTGTACCAGACTCAGATCCCAGGGTATGGATGGGTGGAGTTAGTTCAACACTCAGGCATAGTTTGACATTTACACACACATATGTTGTGGACTAATGCCAAATGACAGCAACATCTCATGACAAAAAAAGATTTTATTTTTGGTGGGGTAAGTCTTGTGGTAGATGTACTTAAGGTGCTCTACCAGGTGCATAGAATCCAAAGTTCACAGGGGGAGATGGCATCCTTGTCAGTTGGAGTCATCAGAGTCCAGACCACAGTGTTGGTCATCATTGGTCAGACTGTGACCAGCAAGTCCATGTGGCAGAGAATGTCATTGGGTGAGGTGCTGCTGTTGCGCCAGAGGGCCAGGTGCCAGGACAGGTGACCTGGGAGATGTGGATGGTTCGCTGACTCTCACGGTCTTTTCCGTGGACGACCCACCTTCCTGGGGGACCCTCAGATGCAGGCCTTGACGATGTCTGTGATGCTCCGTCGGACGAATCCTCCTCCTCCCTCCCTGTGGCTGGTGGTGGTCTTCGCCTGGTGACACAGGGAGGGTTGCCCATGTTGTCGGTGATCCGACGGAGTGAACGGCTCATGTCCGTTTGCACCACCAGGAGCTCAGCCAGTCTTGCCTCCATCCGTCCTTGGTGTTGTTGTTGACTAGCATGTTGCTCGGCCTGCAGGTTCTTCATCTCGTCGAGGGTCCCCTTCATCTCTGTGAGGCTCAACACTACCTGGCTGATGCCCCTGGTGTCACACCGGTATGTGTCCAGGATGTGGCGTATGTGTGACATACCGGTTCCCTCAGCTGCCTGGTCAGGTTCTCGCCTCCGCCTGCCTCCACTCCCACCACCCCTGCCCACATGAGCCTGGCCTGCCGTTGTGGGCACATCGGGTCTACGGGACCCCTGAGGGATGGCATTAGCGGGGTTGTCTGCCTCCTCCTGGGTGCCCGGAGAACCTTGTCCCTCCTGGTCAGACTGGCTGTGTTGTTCAGTGCGAGCAGGGCTCCTGAGTGTCTCCTGGGATGTGGCAGGAATGGGGGTGGTGGTTGGCACAGATGTACCTGACGCAGGTGCTGCAGGGGCTTGGGCACCAGAGGGGTCAGGTTGGTCGGGGTCATCCACGGAGTGGTGAGAGTCGTCGCTGCCAGTGGGATCATCTTCACGCTGAGCATGGGACTGTGATTGTTCCCCCCCATTGTTGGGGGAAGGTCGATGACGTTGCCCTGTGTGTGAGAGAGAGACAATGTTAATGCTGTTTCATGCCACATCCATGTTTCATACATATTCAATTTGTCACAGTTCCTCCAGGTAGTTGGATGTGCCTAGCATTCCTCTCAATGTACACTTGGGGATGGGTATGTTGCGGGGGACAGATTGGTATATTCTCCTGAGTGTTTGACCAGTAGAATTTTGGCTCGGATGCTTATTTGGCTATGGATTGGTCTTGTTGTGTCACATGTCCATTGTGAGAGTGGGTAAATCCGTTGCCTGCCCCGGGGGTGTGTGCTTGTGTAAGGGGGGTGTGTGACCAGGCCTGCTGTTGGGTGTAGTGTGATTTGTCACTGGGTCTCCCAGGCGATGTGTCTGTCCCCTCATGGTGCATGCTGGCATGACAGTGAGTGTGAGTTCCTGTGCTAGATATCTGAGCTTGTGGAGTTGTTGTTTGAGTGTACAGTGGTCACAGGAGGGCCTTGTGCTGCATACAGCAGGGCCCAGTGTCAGCTACCTTGTCAGTATTTTGCCCGTCCCTGTGCATTGGGCATGGTGCATGGGTATGTACCTAGGCCATATGGGCTGTGGGCATTGGTGTCTGCTTCTGAGTTGCACAATGTGTTGTGAGAGCCCCACCCTCCCAGCATCCTGGACATCCAGTCTTGGGTTTGTGGTCGGTGTGGCCTGGGACATGGCATTGCCTTTATTTGTGAATGGGGCATGGAGACGTTAGTAGCATGAGCGTGTTTTTTGAGTGTGGTTGTGTGCGGTGAGGGCTTGGGGGAAGTTGCGTGCATTTGGTGTATTTGTGGTGTGGATGCCATTCCCCCATGTAACGTGAGTTGTTTGTGTACTCACCAGGCTCTGCGACTCCTTCGACTCCGTGTACTCCCACCGGCGAAAGCATGGCCATCACCTTCTCCTCCCAGGGCTGGTAATGTACGGGTCTGCAGGGCAGCCCACCTCCAGTGATGTTACTCTGGGCGTATTCCTCGTTCATTTTCCTCTTGACTGCCTTGCGCAGATCGTACCACCTGGCTTGGCATTCATGCCTGGTCCTTCGGATGGGCGCAACAGCATTCACCTTATCGACGATCCTCTGCCACAGGCTTGTTTTTTGGGCTATGCTGGTCTGTCTGACCAATGTTCCAAACAGCTGTGGCTCGACTCTGATAACTTCATTGACAAAGAGGTCCAGCTCCGCCCTTGTGAACTTTGGATTCTTGTCAGTGGGCATGGTGTGGGGTGTGGGTGTGGATGGTTGTGGGTGTGTGGGTGTTAATGTGACGGTGTGTGTGTGAATGTGAAGAGGGGGTGTTTGTGAAGAAGGTTGTGTGAAGGTGTGTAAGTTAAGGTGTAGTTAAGGTGTAAGTAAGGTGCAGTTAAGGTGTAAGTAAGGTGCAGTTGTTTGTCTGTGGGGTCTGGCAGCAGTGGGTCTGTTGCAAAGGCTCATGGGTTTTGTGTGTGGGCCCTTTTTATTGGTTCATTTGTGGGTGTGGCTGGGTTTGAATTTGTGGTGGGTGTGTTATAAGAGGTGGTTGTGATTTAGGGCCTCTGTTTGCCTGTTTGGATGTGCCAGGTCAGTCATAGAGATGTATTTTGTCATGTAGACGTGTTTTGTGGTGTTGTGCGAGTCAAATTGACCCTCCTTGTGCTGTTTTACAGTGTCCTGGTTCTGTACGAGTATTTTTCGCGTAGGTAAGGTCTGTACATATGCGATGCTGGGTGAGGGTGCTGGGGTATGGTGTTGGGGTACGGTGCGTACAGGTACCGGGCTGGGGTACGAGCCTGGGGTGTGGTGCGTACAGGTGGGGGGCTGGGGTATGGTGTTGGGGTACGGTGGGTACAGGTGCGGGGCTGTGCTACGGTGTTGGGGTACAGTACGTACAGGTGCGGGGCTGTGCTACAGTGTTGGGGTACGGTGCGTACAGGTGCGGGTCTGTGCTATGGTGTTGGGGTACGGTGCGTACAGGTGTGGGGCTGTGCTACAGTGTTGGGGTACGGTGCGTACAGGTGCGGGGCTGTGCTACGGTGTTGGGGTACGGTGCGTACAGGTGTGGGGCTGTGCTACGGTGTTGGGGTACGGTGCGTACAGGTACGGGGCTGGGCTACGGTGCTGGGGTATGGTGTGTACAGGTACGGGGCTGGGCTACAGTGTTGGGGTACGGTGCGTACAGGTACGGGGCTGGGAGACGGGCCTGGGGTGCGGCGCGTACAGGTGGGGGGCTGGGGTACGGTCCTGGTGTATGGTGCGTACAGGTGGGGGGCTGGGGTACGGTCCTGGGGTACGGTGCGTACAGGTGCGGGGCTGGGAGACGGGCCTGGGGTGCGGTGCGTACAGGTGCAGGGCTGGGGTACGGTCCTGGGGTATGGTGCAGAGGGGGGGTACGGTGCTGACATACGGGGGTACGGTGCTGACATATGCGGGATGAGGGGGGGCTGTACGACTCGTATCCGGGCTCAAGTTTACCTGTGTACATGTGTGCTACAGCGTTCGCTCCGTACGGGGCCTTTTATATGCGGTTGTGTATTCAGACGGGCGGTACGGATCGTACTTGCGCGCTCGGACTTCTGTTTTACGATTTGCACGTAAAAATTTCCGGTTCCCTATCGTACACTTTTCCCGACGCTATTCGGACGTAAAAATTTCCGGCTCCTTCTCGTACCCTTTTCCCGACGCTATTCGTATGTATTTTTCACGTACGAATCGTACTTCGCAGTTTGTAAGGTACTTGTACGATTCGTACGTGAAAATATACGGATACGAGTCGTACGCAATTTTTTTTTAAAGGATCGGAATCGGCACCCAAATGTCGGTTTGATTTTCCCCGTCCAGTCATTTGTAAAGGAAGAGTAAATTCTTTTTTTTTCTTCTGTGAGGCATACAATAACTCGGAAATCTCCAAAGAATACCTACAACTTAAAAAGAACAGAAGTGTCAAAGTATATCAATGACTACAATCCAGTCATTTTAAAAATGTGGAATGCGAACATGGACATCCAGTATGTTGCGGATAACTCAATTGCTGTTCACGTTATGTTACATCGTACATAACAAAATCTGAAAAAACTGAGATGAAACAAATGTGAGAAGAAATTGCACAAGAGAATAGGCTTAGCAAAAAATTGTACTGCTTTAGTTTGAAAATGCTTCCCCACCGATAAATTGGATCGAATGAATGTTCAGACCGCTTGTGTTCTTCAAGTTTATACTCAAAGTCACAAGGAATTATTTGGGTAAGTTTAGGTCTTGCCTGCAAACGAAATAGAGTGTTAAAATCATTGGAAGAAATTGAACAATTAGCAGCAAATGAGCCAGATAGTACAGACATTCTTAAAACTAATATGTTGGACACATACTATCCGAAAAGGAGTCAACATCTGGAACAGCTATGTCTGTATGAAGTACTTCAACATTACAGCTTCAAAAGAAATGTTAAAGAGAATTTAAAAGAAGGAAAGTGTGCAGTAGTTGGATGTCATCGTTGTTTAGTAAAATATGCAAAGGGTATTCTTATAAACCACAGGAAACTTAGGGGTTCATTAGGATGGCGGGTGGACTTTGTCCGCCCGCCATCCTCTCGGAGAATGGGACTGCCCGCCATCGGTGCAGGGGTCCCATTGGTGGTATTAGGATGCGTCTGCCACACTGGTGGGCGCATCCTGCATACTTGACATTGCGGCGGACGGTGCTCTCAGCACCGCCCGCCACAATGCCAAGAAGGCATGTCGTACACTTCCATTCACAACGTGGCAGGGACTGCGCGGTGCCTGCCATGTTGTGCATGGAACTGCAGGAGGGTACCATAGGTACCCCCATGTGCACCCCCCAGCCCCCAGAATCCCTGGTGGTCAGGTATGGCGCGAAGGTTGCTGGGCAGAGAGTTCCAGGTCTTTGCTGCCAGGAAAGAGAAGGATCTTCCTCCGGCGGTGGCTTTGCGGATGCGAGGTACGGCTGCCAGGGCATGTCCGGTCGAGCGTAGGGTGCGCGGAGGAGTGTAGAAGGAGACGCGGTGGTTGATGAGTTTTGGTCCGAGGTTGTGAAGGGCTTTGTGTGCGTGGGTGAGGAGTCTGAAGGTGATCCTCTTGTTGATTGGGAGCCAGTGAAGTTTCTTCAAGTGTCCGGAGATGTGGTGGTGGCGGGGTACGTTCAGGATGAGTCGTGCGGCAGTGTTCTGGATCCGTTGAAGTTTCCTCTGCAGCTTGATGGTGATGCCGGCGTACACAGTGTTCCCGTAGTCCAAGCGACTGGTGACGAGGGCGTGGGTGACGGTCTTTCTGGTATCGGTGGGGATCCAGCAGAAGATCTTGCGGAGCATGCGGAGGGTGTTGAAGCATGCTGAGGTCACCGAGTTGACCTGTCTGGACATGGAGAGGGATGAGTCCAGGATGAAGCCGAGGTTGCGTGCGTGGTCGGTGGGTTGGGGAGTGCTGCCTAGGGCGGGAGGCCACCAGGAGTCGTCCCAGGCGAAGGGTGTAGGGCCGAGGATGAGAACCTCCGTCTTCTCTGTGTTCAGTTTCAGCCTGCTGTCTGTCATCCAGTTCGCTACTTCCTTCATGCCTTCGTGTAGTCTGGTCCTTGCTGAGGTGGGGTTGTTGGTGAGGGATAAGATGAGCTGGGTGTCGTCGGCGTAGGATATGAGGTCGAGTCCGTGTTTTCGTGCGATGTTCGCCAGGGGGGTCATGTAAATGTTGAAGAGGGTGGGGCTGAGGGAGGATCCTTGGGTGACGCCGCAGATGATCTCCGTGGCTGTAGATCTGAAGGGGGGAAGGTGGACTCTCTGAGTTCTTCCGGAGAGGAAGGAGATGATCCATTCCAGGGCCTTGCCTCTGATGCCGGTGTTGCTGAGGTGATGTATCAGGGTACGGTGGCAGACCGTGTCGAAGGCTGCAGTGAGGTCCAGGAGTATGAGGGCCACGGTTTCTCCCTTGTCGGTCAGGGATCTGATGTCGTCCGTGGCTGCGATGAGGGCGGTTTCGGTGCTGTGGTTAGCTCTGAAGCCGAACTGTGTGGGGTCGAGTGAGTCGTTGGTTTCCAAGGCGGTGGTGAGTTGAGCGTTGACGATTTTCTCAATCACTTTGGCGGGGAACGGTAGGAGAGAGATGGGCCGGAAGTTTTTGAGTTCGTTGGGGTCTGCTGTTGGTTTCTTTAAGAGGGCGTTGAGCTCTGCGTGTTTCCAGCTCTCTGGGAAGGTGGCGGAGGTGAGAAATGCGTTGATGACGTCTCGGAGGTGGGGTGCGATGATGTTGTCGGCTTTGTTGTAGATGTGGTGTGGGCAGGGGTCGGATGGAGATCCAGAGTGGAGCGAGTTCATGACACGGGTGGTTTCCTCGGTGGTGGTTGGGTTCCAAGTGAGGATGGTGGTGATGTCGGTGGCGGGTTCCGGGGTTGGGTTCGTGTTGGTAGTGGTGAAGCTGTTGTATATGTCGGTGATTTTGTGGTGGAAGAAGGCTGCGAGGGAGTCACAGAGGTCCTGTGAGGGAGGGATGGAGTTGTTTCCTGCGTCGGGGTTGGAGAGCTCTTTGATGATGCCAAAGAGTTCCTTGCTGTTGTGGGCGTTGTTGTCTAGTCTGTTCTGGTAGGCTGATTTTCGTGCGGCGCGGAGGTGTTGGTGGTGTTGGCGGGTGGCGTTCTTGAGGGCTGACATTTTTCTCCTCGGTCTGGTTGAGGCGCCAAGTCTTCTCGAGGGTGCGGCATTCTTTTTTGGATTCCTTGAGGTCGGTGGTGAACCAGGAGTTTTTCTTGTGGTTGTTGGTGTTAGCTTGGGTCTTCAGGGGGGCCAGGAGGCTGGCGCAGTCTGAGATCCAGCTCGTGAGGTTGTTGGCGGCTTCGTTGGGGTTAGTGGTGCTGGTGGGTTGGTTCTGGGAGAGGGTCGATGCGAGCTGTTCTGTGGTGACTCGATTCCAGTGTCTTCTGGGTGGTTGCTGGGTGTGGTGGTGCATGGTGGTCTTTTTGAAACTGAAGTGGACACAGCTGTTGTCCGACCAGGTGAGTTCGGTGGTGTGGCTGAAGGAGATGTGTTTGCTGGAGGAGAAGATGGGGTCGAGCGTGTGTCCGGCGTGGTGGGTGGGGGTGTTGACTAGCTGTTTCAGTCCTAGGTTGGCGAGGTTGTCCAGTAAGGCTGTGGTGTTGTTGTCGGTGTGGGTCTCCAGGTGAAAGTTGAGGTCCCTAGGAGGATGTAATCGGTGGACGAGAGTGCGTGAGGGTTGATGAAGTCTGCGATGTCTTCGCTGAACTTGGTGCATGGTCTTGGTGGTCTGTACATGAGGGTGCCTCTGAGGGTGGTCTTGGGGTCGCTGTGGATCGCGAAGTGGAGGTGTTCGGCGTTGGGGAGTGAGTCGTCGATGTGGGTCGAGATACGGATGGAGCTTTTGTGTGCAATGGCGACGCGTCCTCCGATGCGGTTGGTGCGGTCTTTTCGGATGATTTTGTAGCCGTCGGGGATGGCTATGGCGATGTCGGGTGCCGAGGAGGGGTTCATCCAGGTCTCGGTGAGGAAGGCGATGTCCGGGTTTGTTGAGTTGATGAGGTTCCATAGTTCGATGGCGTGTCTGTGGACGGATCGGGTGTTGACCAGGATGCAGTGGAGATTGCTTCCGGGGGAGTCGTTCTTGACGGGAGCGGTGTGAGTCCATAGGCAGGTGAAGCAGCAGCTGCTGTAGGTGAAGGGTCTGTGGGTTCGTTTCGGGGTGGCGCGGTAGCAGCCCGGCGTGCGGCCGGGGTTGAGGGTGGTGGGGTCGTAGGTCCGGCAGGGGTCAGGGGGGCCAGGGGTTCGGGTGCTGTGCGCGGTCCTGGCGCGAACGGGTGCAGACGGGCTTGCCTTAGGCGCGCCTTCGGCGCGGCCGCCATTTAAGGCTAGCTGGGAGGAGGGGTCAGCTGGGAGGCGGGTGGCGGGAGGGTAGGGGCCAATGGGATGCGGGCAAAAATGGTGAGAAAAGCGGGAGAGGGAATGGAGCGGCGAGGGCCGCAAAAGGTGGGAAAAAACGAGGAAAAAGCGATCGAGAAAACGAGGCAGAAAAAAGGCGACGGGCACGGCGAGGGGGGTACACACAGGCAAACAGGGGTACAAAAGGCAAAAAAGGAGAACACTCGCTCAACAGCCAGGGGTACAGAAGGCAAAAAAGGAAAACACTCGCACAGACAACCAGGGGTACAGAAGGCAAAAAGGAAAGCACTCGCTCAGGCAACAAGGGCACACTCACGCTCAGGGGCAGCAGTAACCAGGGGGGCCGGGGGCAGAGGTGGCGCTCGCTGTCGCGGCGTGGGGAGCGACCTACCCGGAGGTCAAGGGTCGCTTTCCGTGGTGGCGAAAGGCAGGTCCCTGCCTGCATAGTAATATGGATGGCGGTGTCAACCAGACACCGCCACCATATAAACTGCTTTTCCGCCCGGGATCCCGCCCACCACATTAACATGGTGGGAGTTTGGAAGCGGGCGGTGGTTTTTAGCAGGCGAATCGCCACCGCCCGTGCGGTGGCGATCCGCCTGTTATCCTAATGAGCCCCTTAGTTGTGAAACTCCAGATAAGCGAGACATTCAGGGGCAGATTTATAATAACTGGCGCATCCCTGCATATCAGCAGGGATGCGCCAGTTATTTTGCGCCCCAGCTCCGCCATCATGAATGCGCCGCATTTATAATGCGGCGCACCATGGGGCAAAAACGGCACAGATGCGTCACGCATCTGTGCTGTAAAAGTGGCGCATTGCTGGAGTTGCGTCGCAAGCGCGACGCAGCTCCAGCAAGGCTCTGGGGGGCCCTATCTGCACAATGCTGCATCAATCCTTACGCCTGCTTCAAGCAGGCGCAGGGTTTTGACGCAGCATGGGCTCAAAAGTGACTGAGTGAAATCTTGTAGATTTCACTCAGCCACTTTTAGGAGGCGTTCCTGCGCCGGAACGCCCCCACCTGCCCTGGAACGCCTACATGTGGCGCAGGGCTTTACAACGTGACGCATCTCCCAGATGCGTCACGTTATAAATACCCCGCACCATGGCGCAGGATTTGCGCCGCTGCTGCGTCACCAAAGTGACGCAACGGCGGCGCAAAAGTGGCGCAAGTGCAACATAAATCTGCCCCTCACTATTTAGCACTTCTGCAGCTGTTTAAACCATGGCGTAGCGAAAGTGAATTACTTGGAGAGTTTGACTGCTACGAAGATTCTTTTAATGCTTGTAAAGAGAGCATTCGATGTCCAATTTTCCCTACATATTTAAAAATGTTGAATGATGAAGTTGAACAGGAAAAGACTATTATAGCTGAAATAGCTCATGAAAGTTCTCAAGATAGTCAAAGTAGTGGTCCATGTAGTCAAGATCCTCTTGGACAACCAATGCTGGAAAATGAAGCAGCGATTGCTATGCATGAAGTCAAAATTGCAATGCAACAAGCACACGAGGAGAATATAACATTGGAAAAGTTAGAAGAACAAGTAAATGTTGAACAGAAAGAAATATATGTGCAAGTGAGAGAACGGATAGAACATGATTTGTTGCATGAAAAAAAAGAATTTTTGTGTTCATCTTTTAAACCTCTTCTGATGTACATCAGTGGTCAAGCTGGGACAGGTAAAAGTTTTTAAATTAAAGTTTTGACCAGTTATCTTAAAAAAACTACTGGTTCACAGTTATGTTGTGTGGTAACAGCTCCAACTGGATTAGCTGCACACAATGTTAAAGGAGTTACTTTGCATAGATTATTGATGTTACCAGTGGAGCATGATAATTAATTAGAATATCAGAAGTTGTCTGGAGAAGCTTCTTATGAAGTGTCAAGAGTGCTGAAGAAAATTAAACTTTTAATTATTGATGAGGTGAGCAATGTCTCAAACTTAATGCTTGCTTTTGTACACTCAAGAATGCAACAGGTATTAAAAACAGATTACGACGTTCTCTTTGGGGGAAAACATTTAATTGTATTTGGAGATCTGCTACAACTAACCCCGTAAAAGGAGAACCAGTGTTTAAAACTCTTCTACATGAAGACACTAAGAAATCTTTGGGAAGTATTGGAAATGTGAATCTGTGGTTATATTTTGAATATAAAGAACTCACTCAGAATATGCGACAAGCAAGAGATGAAGATTATGGAAATATTCTAAAAGATGTAAGAATTGGTGTTCTAAGCAAACATGGTAAACAAGCTTTTCAAAGTCGTCTACTAAAGAACTTGTTTACAAATGAAAACACACCAGCAGAAGTAATGTACAAGAAAATGAAAGAAAAAAAGTCTATAGTTTGCTTAATGCCTACAGTGGAAGAGTGTTATACATTTAATAGAGAGTTTATGAAATTGGAAAATCAAGAAATAGTTCACATTGAAGCTATTGATAAAATAGAGCATCAAGGAATAACAATTGTTCTTTCAGAAAAACTACAGACTAAATTGGATTCTTTGGAAAAGTCTGTATCAAAAACTGCCGGCTTAGAAAAACAATTAGATGTATGTTAAAACTGTCGGGTAATTTTGAAGCGTAATCTGAATGTAGAAGAAGGTTTAGTGAATGGAGCAATGGGGAAAGTTGTTGATTTTTTGAAATATCAAAATAGAAATGGAATTGAATTTTTGAAAGTTAAATTTGATCAGAGAGCAGAGGTAAGATAGATTGCACGTTCTGCCGCACATTTTTTGCTTGTAAAAGACTTGTATGTTCGTAGAAAACAGTTTCCCTTCTGTTTAGCATATGCAATAACTATTCACAAATCACAAGGTTTAAGTGTAGATAATGCTTTGGTAAATGTTGGTAAAACTGTGTTTAAAGAGGGAATGGTATATGTTGCATTATCTCGAGTTAGAACGTTGTCTGGTTTGTATTTAATCGATTTTGATGAGAACAAGATTAGTGCTGATGTTAATTGTGTAAGAGAATATAATCGTTTGAGAAGGCTTTATGCGCCCCATTTAGGTGAATATCCTATTTATGAGAAACGTGTTGTGTGTTAAAAACACAAATAGGTTGAAGAGTTAACTATGGTTGAAAAGCAGAAACAAAATCAACAGAAAAGAAAAGATGTAAAGAAGCAGAAAATACAAACAAGTGATGATGTTGTTGGATACCAATTAGAAAATGCTTCTGGTGTCAACTGCTAGTGTAATGTCATTCTAAATGTTATATTTTATCTTGAAGATGTTTGTGGTGAAATTATGGAAAGTCAGGAAAAAACTTTATGTTCTGCACTCTATACTTTATTTCAAGAATTGAGAACTGATAGAAGTAAGATTCATTCTGCTTCTGGTATTCGCCAACTGTTGGATACATGTACTGGATTTTTAACGTTCAGTGCTAATATACAGCAAGATGCACAAGAATTTCTGATGGGTATGCTTCGAGTACTGGAAGATGAAGGAATTCAGATTGAGAGTTTATTTGGACTCAGTTACAAATGGGAACATAAATGAGAAGAGTGTTTATTATCTTCAAGGACTATAGTTGACAGAGAACGATTTTTATATTTAACAATACCTGACTGCAAATCTGGACCATTTTCCAAGAAGCTGATTATGAGATGATGTGTTCTCGTTGTAAATCAAGAATGCTATCTCCATTATGCCTACAAAGATATGGAAAATATTTGATTATAATGCTGCAACGCTGTCGACCAAATGGAAGAAAAGTGGAAACCAAAATTAAAAATGTTGTTGCTAATCAAGTATCTATTTCTGGAAGAACTTTTGCAACAGTTGCTATTGTTTTCCATGCTGGAAGTACTACTACAAGTGGACATTATACAGTTTATTTAAAGTGTAATAATGGTTGGAGTCACTGTAATGATACACACTTAGAAATGAAACCGAGATTGCCTTATGAATTACCCAACTCATACTTAATTTTTCTGAAACAAAGATTTTAGATACACTATTCGGCTTTAATGGGAAGGTGTATAGATCTTTAAGGAATTCATACTGGATGCTTTCAAAGCGCAATTTTTTATACATTATCTGGCGTATTGGTGAAATGTGCAGAGAAACTACGTAAGATCTTTAAGGAATTCATACTGGATGCTTTCAAAGCGAAATTTTTGATACATTATCTGGCATATTGGGTAAATTTGCAGACAATCTACGAAGGTAAACTTTGAACATTTGAAGTACTATTGGATGTGTTATTTGTGTTGATTTTGTATCATATTTGAGAGAATTAGGGTTTTTTTTTTTAACAATGTAGTTGATTGGGGTTTTTTTCGCTGCTGTTTATGATGAAACTATACTGGCATCACTTTGAATAGTGAAGTTAAGTAGTAGCTGATGACAGCAAAAAAAGGGAGAAAAATTGTTATCTGAATGTAAAATTGTTTATATTATTTAAAAGCTCATTGTAATTTGTGAAATGTATTACGTTACATAGTACTTTTGCAGTTTATTTTATGTAGTTGAAAAGTTAGAAAAAATAGTATTAATGACAAATACACAATAGTAGTTCGATATTTAAAAAACCTTTGAAATTAATTGAAAAAACCATAGGTTTCAGAGACGTTATACTTAGAAATTAGCATTTAAAAAACCTTCGAAATTCACAGAAAAAAACATAGGTTTTACAGACGTTATAGTTTGGAATTAGAATTTTAAAAACCTTAAAAATTCACTGAAAAAAACTATAGGTTTCAGGGACGTTATAGTTAGTTGGACATTTGACTCATATAAAACAAGAGAAATTCATCTGTTATAGTTAGTTGAGCTAACTATAACTCGCGCAACCGCAATGCACTGCTGATGATGTCACATATTACATCACTCTTGACATGGTCAGTGACATCACTGATGACATCACTGATAACATCTCAAATGACATCACTGATGACATCACTCATGACATCATCCATGTGACAATCTGATGCACATACTGATGCTCTAATATAAACTTTGATACACCAAATGTAAAATGCTGACTACTATTTTGGAAACCATACACAGAATAATGCCATATACTACATAGCACTCACTATTTCCTAGGTCTACACACACATCCAGTCACTTATACATGTAGTTATGTACAAAATAATTCCTTTAGGCACTTCTAAATGCATTCATTCTAATTCCTTTAGGCACTTCTAAATGCATTCATTCTTCAATAAACCTTGGCATATATATATAAAACATATTTACATTTTATAGAAACACACATTCACTAGATGATGTCATGAGTGATGTCATGAGTGATGTCATTTGGGATGTCATCAGTGATGTCATCAGTGATGTCACTGACCATGTCATGAGTGATGTAATATGTGACATCATCAGCAGTGCATTGTGGGCGCGCGAGTTATAGTTAGCTCAACTAACTATAACAGGCGAATTTCTCTGGTTTCATATGAGTCAAATGTCCAACTAACTATAACGTCTCTGAAACCTATGGTTTTTTCAGTGAATGTATACTAATATTAATGGTTTAATTAATTATATATTATATATCAATTTTAAAAATACATTTAGTTTCTATTTATTCTTTATAAAAAAGTAATATATTGGGTGGGGAAGTGTTTTAATACTCAAGTATTAGTTTTAACACCTGTTTATGAATGTTTTAACATTAAAATGTGCATAATTTAGATATAATATTAAATATTTAAACTAATTACAGAACTATAACACTAATGTTTAGGGGCAGAATGCAAGGTATAAAGTGGTATTGGGTGATGAAGGGTATTAATACTAGGGTATTAAGTTTAGCACCTCAGTATTAGTGTTTAGAGATTTAAATGCATGATATTTGAATAATTGCAGGACTGTTTTACAGACCTTTAGGGACAGGGTGCAAGGGATATAGGAGTATTGGATGGGAAAGTATATTAATACGCAGGTTTGAAAATAAAATACCTGAGTATTAATTATTAAAGATCAATCAATCAATCAATCATGCGTTTGTTAAGCCCGACTACACACCCGTGAGGGTCTTATGGCGCTAGGGGTAATGTATATAATGTAAATATAACATAATCTATTACAATTATTTGGAGGACTGTCACACACATCTTTAGGAATGGGATGCAAGGGATAGAGCAGTATTTGGGAGGAATTAATTTTAACACCTGAGTAAAAATTGTTAAGGATTTAAATAAATATTAATTTTGATATAAAAAATAATAGAATAAATGAGTAAAATATATATATTTTTTTAAATAAAACAAAATTTAAAATAACATTTGAAGAAATATAAAACATTTTTATTTTTAATGCGTGAGACAAATAATAACACCATGTTTATTATTTAAAATATTTATTTAAAATGAACTTAAAAATAACAAAATAATTTTATTCAACCATATAAAATGTAAGCTAATTTATAAAAATATAAAATATTTGCATATCATATTTAATGATAATTTTAAAATAATTTTGCCATGATTTTCCATTGACTTCAATGTAGAATGTTTTATTTTTTTTTATTTTTTACTCGGTTGAACGTCTGTTTCTATTTTTTTTCAGTGGAGCATCACAGTCAAGGTCCGATACAAGGATAGGCTAAGATCAGGTAAGTAAAGTTTACTTTACATTTTAAAACATATAGACGGCCAAGGGCCAGATGTACGACCCGTTTTTGCATACGCAAACGGGTTTGTGAACCCGTTCGTGCCTGCAAAAACATATTGGGCCATGTACGAAGCCTATTTAGTGAGTTGCAATTTATTTGCTACTCACCAAATAGGTTTTACGACTCGCTATTTCGAAGGGGCGTTCCCTTCCAAATAGCGAATCTCCAAACCATGGGGCTGATTACGATGGCGGACGGAGGCACATCCGCGTTGCTGGTGGTGGCGGAAAATTTCCTTTCCACACAACAGCTGCGGTCCTTGTGTCCGCCGTATTACGATGGGCAAACATTGCCCATTTTCTGTCCGCTGCGGAGTTACGTGAACTGCCAGAAATCCCCGTCCGCACCTGTAGCGGACGGAGCCAATAGACAGGGACCACCATGCGTAATACAGTGATGACCGTGTTACAAATGATGATGCCTCTAACAGCCCATTACACCGCAGCAGAGAAACCGGCCATTCAGGGACAGCAGAATCACTACTGCGGATAGTGAAAATTGAATCCCGGACAACTCCATGCGGTCCTGACCGCTGGGCAGACGGTGGTCTTAGGTCTTTCCACAGCAATTACAACCGCCGCGGACAGATTCCCAGGTTTTCCGGTGGTGTATCCTGGGATCCAACCACCACTATAGGATGTTTCAGGCAGTGCATCCTAATCTGACCGCCGGTTTTACAACGGTACCTGCAGACGGTAATTTTCCGCCACCATGGTGGTCGGAATGCTTTGCCGACCGCCATCATAATGAGCCCCCATGTACTAATGTTTTGCAACCACAATTGCGGCGTCAGAAACACTTGCAATTACCACCTACTTCAAGTAGGTGATAATGCATTCGCAAATGGGAAGGGGTCCCCTTTACAAATGCATGCAAAAATATTTCTTAAGGGCAGGCAGTGGTCCCAAGGACTGCTGCCTACCCCTAAACAACGAAACGAAAATGCTTCACTTTTTTTTAAATGCATCCGTTAAAAAATAATCTGCCTTATGTAAGCAGTCCCAGACATGGCGGTCTGCTGAGTCCAGCAGGCCACCATCCCTGGGAGGGCTTGTCATTCCCAATGGGTTCGCAAATTGCGAGAGGCTCATTAATATTAATGAGCCTCGCAATTTGCGAACCCATTGGGAATCGCAAGCAATGTTAAACACACTGTTGTCTTTTTTTATTTTGCGACTCACAATTTACGACTCACAATTAGTCACAAATTGCAAGGCGCAAAATAAAATGGTCATACATCTGGCCCTAAGTTTATTGTAAGATAGATAGGTGATGTTCTGTATAGAATAGTATTTTCTTTGCTGTTTTGACCACTTTTACATCCTGGTTGTGTTTGAATGCCCACGTTGCAACAGTTGTTATTTTTTCACAGTAGGTTTAAAAAAGTTCAAACAATGTTTATTACTTTTTTAAACCTATTTGAATTAAAAACAATATTTAATTTTTTGGGTGTTGTGTTTTTTGTACACTTTGGTGACTTTTCTATACAAAGATCACAGAGTTGATGGAGAAACTCAGGATTCGTGGATGGATTTCACCTGGAATTTTTCCCGGGAATTTTATTTTGGAGAATGGATTTTCTTTTTTTGTGAATCTTTGAATACATGATTTTTTTTCATGATTTTCATTTTTGGAATCTCTGATTTACAATGAGGATGGATTACTAACGGCTTTTTCCTGGGAATTTTATTTTGGAGAATGGATTTTCTTTTTTACTATTGTTACTATGACATTTTTGCTGTTTGGGTTTTTTTAAGATTCCCAATTATTGGACTGTTGGAGATATTTTTTATTTAAAAAAGAGACTTTTTTGGGAGTTGTTCTTCTTTGAGGATGTAGGACTTTCTGTTTGGATTATTGGAGAACTGAAGACTCTTGGGGGCCTATTAGGATGGTGGGCGGACTTTCGTCCGCCCGCCACCCTAGTGGTGCTGGGACCGGCCACCAGTGGTGCGGCGGTCCCGCACCGGCCATTAGGATGCCACCGCCATCGTGGTGGTGGCATCCTCCATTCCCAGCATTGTGGTGGGCGGTGCTCACAGCACTACCTGCCACAATGCTGGGAATGCACGTTGTGCATTTTCATGCACAAGGTGACAGGCACCGCGCGGTGCCTGCCACCTTGTCCGTGACAATATAGGGGGTACCATGGATACCCCCCATGTGCACCCCCCATCCACCCAATACCCTGGGGGCCTTAAACGGGCCACCAAAAGCAAAACCCACCTAGCTTTCCATGGTGGGGTCCCCGCCATGGAAAGCCCTGCACTGCTGCCCATGCTAATATAGATGGCAGTGTCTAGCAGACACCGCCACCATATCCAGCCCCTTTTCTGCCCAGTCGACTGGCGAAAAACCGGCGGACGGTCTTTCCATCTGCCAGGGTCCCACCCGCAATACTAATATGGCGGGGGAAATGAGTGGCGGGCAGGGTATGTTGTAGGGCAATCTGCCCTACACCATAATAAACCCCTCGGTGCCAGGTGGTTTGAAAATCACCAAGAGTGGAAGAGAAAAGACAGCTTTAGGTTGGAATCCCAAAATTACTTTAATTTGTTAAAAAAATGGCAATTTAATTAAAAAGTTTTGTCAAAACAGGCAAGCGATTTTATTGATTGCTAATGTGTGTTAGAGGTGTAGGATGTACTCAATATTGACCAGGTAGTCTGAAGCTCCCATCAATGGAAATGTATGGATCCTATCCAATAGTTTCTCAGACATTTATTTATTTTTTATTTTAAACATGAGGTTTCAGACTACCTGACAAAGATTGTGCCATTCTCATTCCTTGAAAACATTATTCCCTCTTCAAACTATCCAAGAAATGACAAAGGTTAGGGTGAGGTCTGCCAATTGATTTGCTGAAATAATTGTGCCACCACTTGATGGCATTGCTTGTCTTTGCACCTCCCTCTAAGCAGGTTGAGTGGCAGTTCCTCCTGTCAATGGAAAAACGTTGGCTTGCTCCTGTGACCCAACCTGCTCAGAAGGCCAATCCATGTGTCCTCAAAGTAATTTATGAGTGGGGCAAATTTTTCCTCACTGTGGGTAAAATATTCAGATTCTGTAATTGATGTGTAGAACTTACTTATTCACACACTCAGGAGGTACAGAGCACAAAGCTGTTCGTTTTTTGAACTCATACTGTAGTTTATTGTATGATATGGAATCCTCAACTAAGGAGTTTGTTTTACATTTTTCAACCAAAATGCATGAGAAAAGTGAAAGAAAATCCTTGAATTTGGGTGTCAGGGCAATTTTTGTAATAGTATGAATCATTATTTAATTCAAAGTCAATCATAATTTTCCTAGGACTTATATTCATAACTTTAGTTTTTATTACTGATAAAAATTCAGTGTATGGTGAGGATTGCTTCTCAGGGAGTAGGCTGTACACTAATGGGAAAGTTGTGTGGCTAATGTTAGCATGAATAGTGCAAATTTGGGCAAATGGATGGGGAGTTGATTTAACAGTCCCATCCATCATTCAAATGTCACTACTCTCAAGGGTAACCAGGTTATGGATTGTGGTAAATGTTAGTACTCTTATGAGAGGGCATTCATTGTCATACACGATGAAGGGTTCATTAGTAAAATAAACTGTTAGTTCAGGGGGAATGTTAATAACTGAATAGGTTTATGGTGTTAGTCTTTGGGGATTACTTGCCTGTTTTGCCACTGTACCACTGTCCTCAGATTGGGCATTGTGGGCATACTAGTAGCTACATGCATGGAGATGTTTTGAGCTACCTCCCTCAAAACTGAGCCATAAGGTTCAATGGAAGTGGATGCTAGCATTTAATGTGCTGCACATTTTTACATACTTCTATATCCATTACAGATGCAGAGTGGTTATACTCTGTGGTCTTTGTCACAGGGTCACCCAGAGTAACCGCGCTGTCTTTGCAATGGGATGAAAAATACTGCACACACCTCCAATGGCTGCTGGACTCAGTTAACCTCCTTACAATAAAGATAGCCACTATACTTGAGCAGCCTAGTGCCTCTTCTTGACTGTACCTAGTTTGCTTAATTTTTTGAAGCCATGTTATAGTTATTCACAGACAAACAAGAAAAAATAAATGTTTTGTAAATGTTAAGTTTTAAGAATGTGTTTAACTTTAGTGGCTGCAACGGGGAATAAGGGGGGCATGGTTATTTGAGAGACTGTTGTTTTTGAAAAAATATTTTTTTTATTCCTGTAAGAAATTAAAGAAAATGAAATGTTAATTTGTGTAGCATGTGGAAAGACAGTTAATAGATTTGGATATGCATTGTCTTTTTACAAAGTATTTACCTGAGATGGCTGTTATTCTTTCCTAATCTGGTTTCTTGTTGTATGGTCAATTGTCTGTTGTATTTTGTAGCTGCTGGATTCTTTGCTTCAGGCGATTTCATCTGTGCGTTGTGAAAATATTTGACAAAAGAAAAGTCTTGGGAGAGTTATAATCTAAAACTGATGTGTGTTTTTATTTGTGGTCAAAGTACCTGCTAAGGGAAAATAATTTTTCATGATTATTTCAGACACTGTTTGTGAAAACTGTTTGTTGATTGTGAAAAATATTTTTATTATTACTGTGAAAAATGAGTGATATTTTTGGCCCTTATTACAAGTTTGGTGGTCCAATAGACTGCCGAACCCATGGTGGGGTTCTGTGGACTATAGATAGAAAGTTGTTAGATGTGCTTATGAATAGAGCTTTAAAAGAATACTCACCTAAAAAGATAGTAATATTTTCATACACTGTTTTTCTGGTGTTTGGGGATTTTTTAGGTTTTAGAAATCTATTGTAATTAATATAATTTAATAAAAGGCGCTTACGTCTTGCCCCTATGTTTCATTTGTTCATGTGCTTGTTACTTACTTTTTCATTGTTCCTATTGGTTGTAGCATGCTATTTCCTGTTTGTTGTTTGTGTTTTTCTTATCAGTGGTCGTGGCCCTAGTACTTAATTTCCTCTGTTTTTGTAGAACTATTTTTTTCATGTTTGTCCTCTGCCCTTTAACTAATCTCCCCACTGCATGCATTTCAAGCGTGCTTCTTATCTGCATCTGAGCCCAAGGTGACGTCAAAGCAGTGCCAAGATCACAAGTGGGGGTCTCATCTGAGCCCCGATGATGTTGGAGTTTATTGGTTCTATTTGTGCAGTCTAAATATAACTGGCCTTCTATATTATGCCCTCCTGGCACGGTTTTGGCATGCTATGGCACTAATACTGTAATCCAGCCTATTTAAGCAGTTGGTTAGTGAGTCTTCTCTTTCTCTTGTTTTGAAATGCACTTTCGCTCCACACCTTTATGGTTTTAGGTTTTGCCTGCACAGCCCCTCCGCTATTGTAAATAACATTAATCTTAAAAGGGGCTTACATCCTGTCCCTACTTTTTATTTGTTCATGTGCTTGCCACTTACTTTTTCTCTAATCCTATTGGTTGTAGCATGCTATTTTCTGTTAGCTCCTTGTGTGTGTTTCTCATCAGTGGAACATGGCCCAAGTACTTGTTTTCATCGGCTTTTTTTGAAGAACTATTTTTCTTATTGTTTGTCCTCCACCCTTTACCTAATCTCCCCACTGCACACATTTCAAGTGTGCTTCTTGACTGCATATGAGCCCCAGGCAACATCAGAGCAGTGACAAGATCAGACATTTGGGGGTTACACCTGAAATCAGATGATGTCAGAGCCAGCTGGTTTCATTTGTGGGGTCTTACTATAATTGGCCTTCTCTATTATGCCCTCAGGCATAGCTTTGACATGCTATGGCACTGATACTGTAATCTGGCTTGTTTAAGCAACTGGTTGGTGCTTCTTCTCTTTCTCTTGTTTTGGAACACACTTCTGCTCCATGCCCCTGTGATTTGCGTATCAAGCCTCATTCTCAGTGTGCTCATATTTGTAGTCGATAAACTCCTGGGCTTCATCCTGACAGGGATGGTCTTTTGAGACCACTTGTCAGCGTGTCTCCGTTTGTGGGGGTTCCGTGGCCTGCCTGACTCTTGAACCACTGTTCGTGGCTATCCTCCCCCTTAGTATATTGTGTTGTAAAGGTTTGTGTGGTAATGGAATGCATGGTAATAGTATGTGTGGTTACGGTACTTTTAATGTAACTCTCTGTTTGTGTGCTGTAGTGACATGCATGGTAAAGACATGCGTGGTAGTGGTAGATGCATGGTAAAGACTGTGTTGATAAGGCATGCATGGTAAAGGCATTCATTGTTCCATCATACTAATGGATGGATGCATTTTAGTAAATTTGAGGTTACAATGTTGTTGTTGTTTAATTGTGTTATTTACCTTTATGCTACCTGTTCCTCCCAGCAGCCAGCAGCCATGAACAAATTAGCATAGCTGGGGGTAAAACCGGCACCTATCACAGCCTCAGTCACTGTCCAGCACCTTCCATGAGGTAAGTACCCAGTAGAGTTAAAGGAGTAATTTTACCCCCAGTTACTGTCCAGCACCTTCCCTAAGGTAAGTACCCGGCAGAGTTAGAAGAGTAATTTTCTCCCCAATCACTGTCCAGCTCTTTCTGTGAGGGAAGTATGGGGAGAGAATGTGGCCTAACGGCTATGGTGGTCGACCCCGGAGCTTGGGAACCGGGTTCAAGTGTTAGCAGGGACGCTCAACATTCTGTGATTCTGGGCAAAGCACTTAATCTCCCCGTGCCTAACAAAAAAAGTGAATCCCTCCGTATGTAACATAACCGGTGCTCACGTAAAGCTCTCTGATACCTCTGGGTCTAGTTAACGCTATATAAAACTCCACAAAAAAAAAAGTACCCAGTGGAGTTAGGATAGTAATTTTGCACCCACCGACAATGTCCAGCATCTTCTGTGCGGTAATTACCCGGCAGAGTTACAATTGTAATTTTGCCCCTCAAACGCTGTCCAGTATCTTCCCTGAGGGAAGTGCCTGGCGGAGTTACAATAGCAGTTTTGCCTCCAGACACTGTTGAGTATCTTCCGTGAGGTAAATACCCAGCAGAGTTACAATATTTATTTTGACTCTCAGACACTGTTTGGCACCTTCCCTGAGTTCAGGATCTGATGGAATTAGAATTTCCAATTGGCTGGAGCTCTCCCAATCCTGCTTTCAAAGGTTTGTGTGGTCCCAATACAAGTCAGTTTACCACTGAGCACAAAATGGGGGACGGTTGATTTTGTTTTGGGGGGGTGTATTGGATAATTCATTATGAAACATGATTTGAAATATAATTTTTATTGTAGTTTTAAATCTGACTGAATGTACATTTAATTTGGTTGGTAAAAACATGCTTTTTTGACTTTCTCCACATTTCACAACTTCCATTCTGGCCCGGAAACAATTTATATACATATGCTTGAAATGAAGGAAGAACTACAGTGTGCATGCAAAAATGTAAACATGTTTATTTTGAAGTTAGCTCTATAGCAAAATGTTTTAATTGTTTTTATTTAATGCTGAAAATGTGTGCCAAAATGTTAGTTTGATGCATTGGTTTTCTTACTGTTGCGTCGTTTATTACACATTATGTATTTTTAGGTTACATGTACATTTCCAGAATGTAAACATATGTATTCGGTGGTTTACTACATGTTTTGTTAAAAATATTTATTTAACATTGGAAATGAGTAGCAGAACTTTAATGTAATGCCTTTTTTTGTGTCATGCTGAGTTGTTTATTAGTAATTTTTGAAGTTTTTTTTTAAATTACTTTTTAAAATATATTAGTATATTGTGTTGTAAAGGTTTGTGTGGTAAAAAAAGAAAATCCCACTTGAAAATAAAAAAGACAGCAGTTTAGTGCAGGGCTCCGTTGTGTTGATGAAGCCCAGCACCAAATTGCAAAAAGAATTGACTGGAACCACCGGGATGTTGCCTTGCATGAAAGATGTGCATGAACACACTAAGGGGTATATTCACAAGAACGTGTGATAACTACCGCAACTCTCCACATTGCAGCCTATCGCGGGAAAATTACGCCGTGCCAGCCAAGTATTCACAATGGGGCGGCAGCATGCGATAGTCACCAGATAACGAGTCAAATGGCCGTGAAAAATTCAATGCCACGCTACAAAAATGTGAAACGCGAATGGAAAAAATCATGCGATGAGGCCAATCACGGTCCAAAAATAGCAAAAACCAGCCAAAGGCTTGCAAATCCCACGCGTCTGGCAGGAAAATGCACCATAAAAACCACAGAAACAACACACCAGAAACAAGCCAAAGAACGTAGCAACATGGATGCACCCTGACCCAGGGCAGAGGCCAACGCGAACCCCACAACCCCCACAGACCACCAGCAAGTAACAACAGGGACGGTGACAGCCGAGGAGAAGAGGGAGAGGAAGACGGGGTGCAGTCCGCAGCAAAACCAGATCAGCGTCACGGAGGTGACAGAACACTACCAGCAACTGACCCACAAGTAGACCACCTGGAATGCAGTTGGAGTGCTGAGGAGGCCAAGAGGCGCTGGCATGATGTGACAACCTAAACCAGGCACAAACCCGCTGCCAACAGGAAGGCTGCAACGGCGACAGGAGGTGGCAGTCCTGCGCCACAGGAGGAGCTGGAGGAAAACGAGTCCACAGTTATCAGTGTGGAGACGGTGCAAGGAGTAGGGAGTACGGACTCAGCTTGAGAGGACCTGACACAACATCAACAGGGGGAGTAACGACCAGGGACTGGGGGGACGGGAGGAGATGGGCACAATGGCACACATGCACAACGAGGTGTAGCACACTGCACACCCAAAATTACCCTGGATCATGTCCCTCATCCCCTAGGCACACTGCAGAACACACACACATCAAGAAAGGCACACCCACATTGACAACAACGTGGTACAATGTGCAAAGCCGACACTGCAGAACAGAGGACACAACTGGCTCCGCACATGCACAGAAACATGCCTACTACATCTGACAGAGAAGGAAACCGTGAAATGGAAATGTACGCGTACGGCCTCACAGCCGTCATGTAGTCCAAATGTACACTGACCCGCAGCAGTAGTCAGCACCTCCCAAACAGTCACAATGTACATTGTCATACAGTCTGCATGTAAACCAGAACAAAGCGCCAACATACATGTCAACACAATGTCAACATGCATCTCCCCTTCACATTGCAGAGGGGCACACAACACCTCCAGCAGAGCACAGAAGACAACACATCTGTGATGCCGGAGAGGACCACCACACCTTCAACACCGATGCCCTACAACAGCCCATGGACATTCCACGCAACCCACCACCAGGGCCCAGGCAGCCAAGCTACTCAGAGGAGAACACAGAGCCTGCAACAGACCACAAAGCAGGAAGCACCACCAAGCACAGCTGTCTCATGACACTTCACCCACCCACACATGGCACCCCAATGCCATGTGTCAGCATGCCAAAAAAAGGTGGCCGAACAGGTGTGGGTGGGGTCCCAACCCATGGAAAGTGAATCTAGATCACATACGCGGGTGTCTATTACCCTTCAGGGACCACCCTACACCCCACAAAGGAGACCCACACTGCCATAGAGACACATGCAGATGCACATTCACAGTACACAACCACGCCCAGGGGCACACAGATATCAGTCACACACCCACGTGGCCCTGCGTACGATGGCCCAGGCCACTCCCTTTATGAATTGAGTGGGTGACGACAAAGCTACATGTCCAAGCTCAAACCAGATGCCTGCGGTGACATGCCTGCATCCGCTGTACACAGCACAATGTAATGTTGTGGGCCCTCATGCATACAAGACCACAGGGACACACGCAGATTTTATGTTGAACTGGCTACGGGCATGTACGCCCGGCCCCTTTATTGGCAGGTCCACATGTACAGTGATGCCTGTGCTGGATGTGTGTGGGGTGGGTGCAAGCCAGCCCTCAGGGAGTTAGTTGGTGCTAGCAACAAATACAATAGTTAACACAATGAATACGTAAACACACAACACCAGCATCACGGGGACAACTGCGGAGCATCATGGAGGTAGCCCGAGCATGTCCAGATGGCACAAAATGAGCAAACTGAAGTGTCCGTGAGTTGCAGTGCACTGAGGTTGGGGCACTACAGCTGAGCGCGCCCATGTGAAGAAAAAGTCTCAGATTGTGTCCCTTCGAGACATTCCTGATGCAGATGCAGTAGGGTGTGTTAGACCTGCATCATCTTCCTCATCAATGTCCCAGGTCTCCCACACTGCTTGAGGTGACATTGATGCGCAAACTCTCAACAACACAAAACTCAATCAGTAACGGACGATGGCTTGCGGTGCACTGAGTCAGTGGCACCTGGAGTGCCGAGCAGGATATCAGTCTGATGATGGCATACACGACAGGTGTGAGTAACTCCCTCAGTCTGTCAGGACCACCGTTTCGACTTTGGCAGATGGCGGTTGGAGGTGGTCCTGACGTATGCCTCCTACAGTGATGCAACACCTGGGCCGGTCAGGACTCGATTTGATGTGTGAGCCCTGGTGGACCGCAGTTGAGTCCGGAGGCAGCGGACAGTGCAGGGCCACAGACACATGGCGTTGATGACCCCAAGGCCATCACCTCAGAGGTCATCCAATATCTCAGAAAAAGGGGTCCCGGAAATGAGCAGCACAGAGTTAGTTGCCCCGGATGCACTGCGCCTGGCAGAGGCACCCAGCCATGGGATGGTGACTTGTGGTGCAGTCAGATGGGCCATGCAACCTGAGCGGGTCCTCATCAATGTCCGAGGTGTATGTTGCAGAGGGATGCGCGGGACAGTGGAAGGTGTCCTCCTGGGCATGATGCAGAGGGTGGAAGATGTCTGGAAGCAGCAAATGGAGGGGTGGAATGCCACACCCTCGTTTTCACCACAAAGTCAGTATAACCTCCATGATGGCGACGACAACCCCAAGTCCATGGACTCGCCACCAAAGTCCAACCAGAAAGTGTCCATGGGTCTCGGGGAATAGACATCGTGGCACCAGGGCTGAAAGGGGATGCAGTCTGCGATGAGGCCTGTACAAGTGTGCCATAAATAAATCATGGCTGAATTCAAAGGTGTGTGTGACCTATTCGACCGCAGTGTAGGCCGGGGACAGCAGTCAGCAAGGGCCCACAGCCACGTGTCATTGGGATGCTATGCACATGGTTGCTGCCACCTGACCAAAGGTAGTACATAGAAGTTGAATCTTCCTTTTTGCGGGTACACGGACAATGTATGATCAAGACTCAGTTCCAAATGTGTGACCTACTTGGCCATAGTGTGGGCCGAAAGCAGTAGTCAGCATGGGACCACACCCATCTGTGAGTTAGTGACACCAGGGCAGTTGTCGGTAGTGTTCGATCACCTCCATAACGTTGATCCTATTCCCTCCGGACTGCAACGCGTCATCCTCTTACGCCTCTCCTTGCATGCGATGAAATGTATTGTGCCTTTGAATGATCGATGTTCAGTTCCAATTCTGTGACCTACTCATGCACAGCATGGGCCGAGGGCAGTAGTCCGCGTAGGCCCACAGACACGTGTGGTTGTGATGCTATGCACAGACTTGGTGGCACCACATCAAAGGGAGTATAGTGACATGAACTCTGCCTTAAATAATGTTCACTGCCATGGTGTAATCAAGACTCAGTTCCAAATGTGTGACCTACTTGACCGTAGTATAGGCCGGAGGCGGCAGTAGAGTTTGTCAATGAGAAAGGACTAAAGTGGGCCTGTGTCGTGGAGGCCGTGATGGTCTGAGCGGCTGCCAAGGTCGCGGGCCTCAGGCTTGCAGCTTGCCCAGGCACGTGGTGGGCCCTCCTTGACACACGCCGGTGTCGGAAGGTGATCAGTGTGGCCTGGCTGCGCAGGGTTGGGCTGACGGGTTCGTGGTCCAGCGGGTTGGGGTACGGCAGGCGCACAGGATCGCAGGCAACTCTCCTCACGAGGACAGTGTCAGTCTCGTGGTGTGGTGAGAGGCACCGCCCTGGCAGAGATGTTGGGCTTTCCAGAAGAGGACCACACCCAGGGTTTCGTGCTGTTTATTCACACCCCTACGCTGGCATGGCGTACGCTGGGCCATCCCACTCCGCTCATGCTTACGGGGGATGTAACAGGCAACATTTCCGCGAACTCCCCCACTGGCTAGGGTTACATGGTTGCATCCACTGTCCACTACACTCCATGCACCAGCGGTGTATGTCGCCATGGATATCGGTGTGTTCGGCATACGGCAGTCTGTCCAGCACATCTCCGCCACTCTTGGCATTGTGTACTTTCCCAATCATGGTTCTCCTGCATTCTTCACGCATGCCTGGTTGCCACCTCTCCCCACATTGGGCCAGTGTGTGGCTGAGGTGCCATGCCGTTGATGGCTCATGTTCACGGCTTGCCCAAGTTACCATGTTCTGTCATGTCTGGTGTGCTGGCATGTTGTTTTTCATGTTGGTTGTGATTTTGTGACGTGTGCATTGCCAGAGTTGTGAGTTGCATGGTTGTGGAGTTGAGGTGAGTGGGGTGTTCATTTGGAACTTGTCAAGGGGCTGTGCATTTCCCTTGGTGCCATCCTGGGAACACTGGTTGCTGATGGACTGTCGGAGGATGAAGGAACCATGCACATTGGCTGGGTATTTGGAGGCGACATTGGTGGAGTTTCCACGGTGTTCGGTTGTTGCCTGTACATTGATGTGAGATGTGTGCTTTCTGTTGCGGTGATTTCCACCAGGGGGCACAGGTATGACATGTGTGCTGTGGATTGCCCCCAACACGTGCTTGCATCCAGCTATTGCGTATGGTCCTTGATTGGTCTCCAGCGGATCCTGCGCATTGTGTTGGACGTATGGGGACTGGGGTACCAGGCTGATGGTGATGTCCAGGACAGGTGTGAGGGACTTGGATGTGGCTGGCTGTGTGACTCCTCTGACTCTGGTGGCTGTTGTTTGGGAGAGTACCAGGGGCCAACAGGTGCAGCACAGCCAGCAGCTTTGTGTGGGGTGGAATGTTGGTTGTACGCTGTGTTAGTGCCGTCGGCCTGTTGGGCGTTGTTTGTTAGGATGCGTAGGATGGTTGTCCTTTTGAGCCTGTAGTGGGCAATGACATTGTCAGGTGTTGGGTCTGTGAGGCTGGTGCGTTTCTTGGGGGACCTCATTCTTTGTCTGCGCTGCCTCTGTGGTGGTCCGGGTGGGGTGTTCAGGGTGGGGGTTGGGGTCCTGGGGTTGTGGCGGTGGGTGTTGTGGCCCTCTTGGGTGTCCGAGCCACATGATCAGTGGCTCCATGGCATCTGTTGCCCTTCCGATGTGGCTGTGGGCTGTGCTCCCTTTTGTGGTGTAGGCTGTGGTCCGACTTTGGGCCAGGTCAGAGCAGGTGTTATTTTCCTGCTGCAAACGCACCTTATCGCCTGTTTTGTGTTCTTATTGCAGTTCTGGCTGGTCGTTGTGAATGTTGTGGATATGCTCCCTCAGCATATTGCAGCTTCCTTACAGCTGCGCGACCGACACAGAATCCTGAATCCCCAGGGACGCAACGGTCCTGTGGTGGTCTAACTGCCCAACTCGTAATACTGCGGGTGCGTCCGCAGTGTGGCAGTGGTCAGACAGCAACCATGAGTACGGTGGTTCTATGCATAGTAAAAGTGTGTGTGCAGTGTTTCCTATGCAATGGCATACATCGGAGGCATGAACAGACAAAACAACTCTAATCTGGGGATGTTTCATAATAGCAGAGTAGAGACACCTAAGACGGATCAACTTGAGTATATTGAAATGTTTGCAACTTCTAAGGCCATGACAGGAGTATTGTTGATGTTGTCTTGCACTGTAATCAACTGGAAAACTTGTCCATGAATCTAGTCCACACTCTATGATTAATGTATAATGTGCAGATTAGAAGCAAAGAATAATAGGTGATGTGTGTCAGTGTAGATGTGGAGTAAAAGTCACTGTTTTAATTACTTTTCTGTACACAGCAAGGCAACACAACCAAAATGGCCCTTGTATAGTTTTGTAAATATGTATTTGCTTACTGCATTCATGCAGCACCACTGACATTGCCAAAAAGTGAGGCAAGAGATCATGTTTGCAATTGTATTTGAAAAGTAAAATATGCATGTTGTCTATATCTCCCTTAATCTCAACCAACCTCAAACTAAATAATCAGATAAGGTTATCCATGTTGGCTGTCAGAAAATTTAAGAATTAAATATGATAGAACTGTGAAATTACAATAGTATAACTGATATGTGAAAGACTGACACTAGTGATGACACAAGTGGAGTCCTACAAAACCCAGTGAAACTGCTAGTAGGTATCTGTGTATGACCTACTACATATGTCACATTTCTTCCTCATGTTTGGCCACTAAAACTTATGTTCAGCAGTGTCTACAGTCATCCGATAGTCAACCTTGCCAGTAGTGGCCTCATTATACACAAATATTACAGACAAATATGTCAGCTGTATGCATTCTCCAATACTATTTCCTAACATTTCTACACAGTGCCTGTAGCAGTACTGCTTGTTGCCATATTTCCATATCATGACATAAAGTAAAAATCAGCTGCATGTGTGCGCCTCTATACAACATCCTGCATAGTACTATGATCATATACTAGCATAATTACATCAGTTGATGTAATATTTAAATGTTAGAATGATGTGTGTGCCTCATAATATGTTCTGGAGATGCTGCACTGTATGCTGCACAGCTCATGTCACAAACCTCCCTGTATAGAATCATCATCTTGAAATATGAGAATGGAGTAATGTACAATCATATGTAAGACTGTGTCACATCTGCATTTAAAATTTGAGAAAAGCCCATTTCTAATGCTTATGAGCGTGGATACACAAAAAGCCAAAACATAATTTCGTATACTGAAATATGTGCTGCCAAGTGTAGTGAGAGACGTAAGGCCTGATTACAATATTGGCGGACAGGATTACTCTGACACATATGTGACGGATATATTGCCCGCCGTATTACAAGTCCATTATATCCTATGGAACTTGTAATACGGTGGACAAGATATCTGTCACGCTTGTGATGGAGCATCCCATCCTCCAAGATCGTAATCAGGCCCTTAGTTACAAACCAGTAGGATAGTGATAGAGTGGGGTTCTGATACTTATCATCAAAGATAAAGTTAACATGTAATGTATGTAGATGTGTACCTTCAACCCAATGGTGTTAATAAACTGGAGTTGCAGCCCAACGTCTATCACACATATGATCTAGGTCACAAATATAGCATATCTGATCTACAATCCTCCAATACAGTATATCTTATCTACAGACAATTCCACATGATGGTTGTTTATGCACTTAGACTTCAATGGATGCATATATGTTGGGGGAACATGGACATGAGTTTACCAGTGCTCACAGTCAATGTGGGATATACTTTAGCAAAAGTTGTGTATTCCAGATGCTGAAGGACCAAACACATGTCAACATCACAGTGTGTGCAATATATTCGTCATAAAGAAGGTTCATATGAGTCGCATATAGGTATGGTCATGTGAGTTGTATGAATACTGCAAACCAACATCTAGGGTATCAACTAGTCGTGAAGTACGATTCGTACGGGAAAAATACATACAGATCGGCCCGATCCGTACGAATTCAATTGGGAAAAGGTGTACGAGACGGACCCGGACACTTTTCCGTACGAAGCCTAAAAATACAGTCCGACCGTACACGTACGATCCAGACTGGCTTTCTGATTTAGGATTCGTACGGAAAACGTCCCGTACATGGGGAATGACTTCACCCGCTACAAAGCAAACTTTGTACGACTCGTATCCTGGTAAAAGTAGTTCCCGGGGTGCGAGTCGTACAGGGCCCCCCATGCATATGTACGCACCTCACAACAACATCGCGTATGTACGCACCTTACAACAACATCATCGCGTATGTACGGTGCGTACCCCAACATCGCGTATGTACGCACCCCACAACAACATCATCGCGTATGTACGGTGCGTACCCCAACATCCCGTATGTATGCACCTTACAACAACATCATCGCGTATGTATGGTGCGTACCCCAACATCGCGTATGTATGCACCTCACAACAACATCATCGCGTATGTACACACCTTACAACAACATCATCATCGCGTCTGTACGGTGCGTACCCCAACATCGCGTATGTACACACCTCACAACAACATCATCGCGTATGTACACACCTTACAACAACATCATCACGTATGTACGGTGCATACCCCAACATCGCCTATGTACACACCTTACAACAACATCATCATTGCATATGTACGGTGCGTACCCCAACATCGCATATGTACGTACCTCACAACAACATCATCGCGTATGTACACACCTTACAACAACATCATCGCGTATGTACGGTGCGTACCCCAACATCACATATGTACGCACCTCACAACAACATCATCGCGTATGTACAGTGCGTACCCCAACATCGCGTATGTACGCACCTCACAACAACATCATCGCGTATGTACACACCTTACAACAACATCATCGCGTATGTACGGTGCGTACCCCAACATCGTGTATGTACGCACCTCACAACAACATCGCGTATGTACGCACCGTACATAGGCAATTTAAAACAGCACAAGGAGGGTCTATTCGACTCGCACAACAACACAAAACACATCTACAGTGCACAAAACATGGAAATGACTGACCTGGCCACATCCAAACAGGCAAACAGCGGGCCAAACTCACAACCACCCCTTATAACACACCCACCAAAAATTCAAACTGAGGCCCACCCACTAATGGACCAATAAAAAGAGCCCACACACACAAACCATGAGCCTTTGCAACAGACTCACTGCAGCTAGAGAGCACACACCAACAACTGCACCCATCCACCTTAACATATACACCTTCACACAACCTCCTTCACACATACCCCCCTCTTCACATTCAGACCCACAACTTCACATTCAGACCCACACACCCACAACCATCCACACCCTCACCCCCACACCATGCCCACAGACAAGAATCCAAAGTTCACAAGGGAGGAGCTGGAGATCCTTGTCAATGAAGTCATCAGAGTCGAGCCACAGCTGTTTGGAACATTGGTCAGACAGACCAGCATAGCCAAAAAATCACGCCTGTGGCAGAGGATCGTTGATAGGGTGAATGCTGTTGCACCCATCAGAAGGACCAGGACTGAATTACAAGCCAGGTGGCAGTCAAGCGAAAAATGAATGACGACTACGCCCAGAGCAACATCACTGGAGGTGGTGGACCCGCAGACCAGTACATTTCCATGCCTGGGAGGAGAAGGTGATGGCCCTGCTTCCGCCGGTGGGAGTACATGGACTTCAAGGAGTTCCAGAGCCTGGTGAGTACACAAACAACTTATGTAACATGGGGGTAATGGCAACCACACCCCAACTACACAAAATGCACGCAACTACCTCCAAACACTCACTGGCCAGAACCATAGTCAAAAATGCCACTAACATGTGTATGCCCCATTGAGAAAGCAAGGCCATGCTATGTCCCATGCTACACGAAGCACTAACCCAAGAATGGATGTCCGGTATGCTGGGAGGGTGGGTGTCACAAAACGCATTGTTGAACTCCAAATCAGACACAATTGCGCTCATCCCATATGGCCCAGGTACATACCCATGCACCATGCTCAATGAACAGGGACTGGGAAAGTACTGACAAGATAGCTGACACTGGGCTCTGGTGTAGGCAGCACAAGGCCCTCCTGTGACCAGTGCAAACACAAACACCAAGACAACAAGGTCAGATATCTAGGACAGGAACTCACACTCATGACAGCATGCTCCATGGGGTGACAGCTGCATCACCTGGGAGGTCCAGTGCAAAATCACACTACAGCCACCAGCAGGCCCTGTCACACACACCCCTTACACAAGCAGACACCCCCGGGACAGGCAATGGATTTACCCACTGTCACAATGGACATGTAACACAACAAGAGCAATACATAACCGAAGAAGCATCCAAGCCAAAAATCAACAAGTCAAAGACTCAGGAACACATATCAATCTGTCCCCCGCAACATACCCATCCACAAGTGAACATTGAGGAGAATGCTAGGCACATACAACTACCTGGAGGAACAGTGCCAACTAGAATGTGTATGAAACACGGATGTTGCATGAAACAGCATTAACATTGACTGTCTCTCACACACAGGGCAATGTGAGGAATCTCCCCCCAACAATGGGGGTAAAGAATCACAGTCCCAGGCTCGAGAGGAACCTGATCCCACCGGCAACGACGCCTCTCAACACTCCGCGGATGACCCCGACCGACCTGGACCCTCTGCTGTCCAAGCCCCTGCAGCACCTGGTTCAGGAACATCTGTGCCAACCACCACCCCCATTCCTGCCACATCCCAGGAGACACCGTGGAGCCCTGCCCGCAGTGAACAACTGAGCCAGTCTGACCAGGAGGGACAAGGTTCGCCGGGCACCCAGGAGGAGGCAGACAACACCACCACTGCCATCCCTCAGGGGTCCCGTAGACCCGATGTGCCCACAACGGCAGGCCAGGCTCGTGTGGACAGGGGTGGTGGGAGTGGAGGCAGGCGGAGGCGAGAACCTGACCAGCCAGCTGAAGAGAACGGTATGTCACACATACACAACACCATGGAGGCACCAGGGAGATCAGCCAGGTAGTTGGGACACTCACAGAGGTAAAAGGGACCATCACAGAGATGAAGAACCAGCAGGCCGAGCAACATGCCAGTCAACAAGAACACCAAGGACGGATGGAGGCAAGACTGGCTGAGCTCCTGGCGGTGCAAAGGGACATAAGCCATTCATTCTGTCGGATCGCAGACAACATGATCTGTATGAGTCCAGTAGGTCTGCCTTGTCACAGGTGGCTTAACTGTTGTTGTGCTTCACAGGAAAGTCCGTCAATGTGGCAAGATTGTTGGATCAGTTACTGATCCAGTGTGTGAGGTTGCACACCACCAAAAAGCCTTGCTGCAATCCTTACCCAAACTGACATTTCCACATGTCCGTGCATGGAACGCTGATTCAGCACACGTTGCAATCCTCATGAGGAATAGCAGGAGGACAAAGATGACACGAGCAGACAACAGGCGCAAAAACCTGGGAATGACAGACACACAAGAAGTCACCTAAAACAAATCTCGCCGCACACATGCTCAGTTACGAAACATGAACAATGTTGGAAACATGCAAATTTCAAAGAAAGACTCTCCGCAAAACTGTGTGGCATGACATCATCACTCGAATGACACATCAGTACACACATCAAAGTCATTTTGCATTCAGTCAGCTGGACACACACATTGCAACACATGCCACTCGATGCTACAAGCCTGCACACTCATACCCAGTGACTCACCATTATGAGAAGAAGTTGCATATGAGCTGACTCCGGATATCATCCTCCTCCTCCTCATCACTTGCCTCGTGACCAAGCCCTGGATCCTCCACGGGTTGGTGTTGCTGCTCATCAGGATCAAGGATGAGTGGCACTGCCTTCTCAACTGCAATGTTGTGCAGCATGCAGCACACAATGAAGATTTTGCACACCTTCTCCGGTGCATATGGGAGGGACCCGCCTGTCTTGTCAAGGCACCAGAATCGGCTCTTCAGGAGGCCAAACGTCCTCTCAATCACTTGCCTGGTCTGCCCGTGTGCATTGTTGTACCGGTGATCTGCAGCTGTTCTTGAGTTGCGGAGAGGTGTCATTAGCCATGGCATGTTGGGATATCCAGAGTCCCCTACATGGAAACATCATGTAAATAAGTGGGTTAGGAGATGCCGTAAGAGCCAAAGATACCGCAACACACAGGACCAACAGAGTATACCCACCAACAAGACATGCTCGTTCGTTGTGCAGCCGCAGCATCATTTGTGGCACCCTGCTACGCCTCATGATGTAGGCATCATGTGCTAATCCTGGAAAACGTGCACAGACATGGGAAATCAGCATGTTAGCAAGACACACCACAAGGGCATTTATTGAGTGGTAATGTTTACAGTTGCTATAGGCGTGCTCCTGTGCCTGTGGTGGTACCAAAGCCACATGTGTCCCATCAATGGACCCAATGACATGGGGCATCCCTCCTAGGGCATAGAAATCACCCTTCACATCTGTCAACTCCTCAGGAGTAGGAAATTTGATGAATTCATCAAGGTGCTCCAACATGGCTGCCAAAACATCACGCAGGACACGGCTGAACATTGTCTGTGACATCCCACCAACAGCAGCTATGGTCAATTGAAACGTACCTTTGGGAAAAAAATGTGGGGCTGCCATCACCTTCATCTTTGGAGTCAGCGCAGTAGGAAACCTGTGTCGCGGTTGGAGGTGTGGTGCCAGCTTGTCGGTCAAGTCCTCAATCAACTGTTGAGTGAATCTGTAACGTCGGATGCAGGCACGTTCCCTCATGGCAGCCAAGTCTGGCATTGGTCTTGGGACAGGCGGTGCCCTGCAAGACATTGTTAGGAATAATGAAGATTGAGAGTATGCCAACATCAACGTCAATGAACATAGCACATGCTAAACTGCTACTAAACACCAGGTAACTATGGAGTCTGGTGTGTGCAATACATCCAGGACACATATGCCAGCTTCCTGGCACTCCTACGAAAAGCCAGATACACCTGTTGATTGGCAAGTCTACATGACATGCCCTGAAATGAGCTGGGGGCAAGTCTGAGTGAACAGCCAGTGATATCACCGGAGTGACACACATCCACATAGCTGCATTGGAAGGATGTCATCTCATCCAGACAGTTGACTGCAAGGCACACGCACAGGTCACATGGAATGTCAAATGTACATATGAAACACATTACGATGAAGGGGTACACGTGACAACAAATAAACACAGCCATTGAGATGATGCAGACATGTATGCCTGGGAAAATATGATGTCCAATGCACACAGACCCTACAGCCGTGGGAATCCACATGTGGCATGGTGTGCGTAGATGGGTGCCATGCCCATCTCCACACAGACCCATGTTGGATGCACCAACAGCATATGCAGTTGACGGAACACTAACAGCAAGCTCATGGGAACACATGACACACACCTGACATAGTCACATAGGGGCACGCTGATCGTGACATGTCAGTTGATAGAGTGTCCCTGTCCCTGGCATCAGGAGACAGGTGCGGGTGGTGATGACTGTGCCATCCCACTGCTGCTGTGCATGACACAGTTGGACTACAGACACATATGTGGCAAGTGTCAAGGTGATGTGTGCCACATAGTGCCCCATCACACATGACATGTGTCCACAGGTCATCACACATCAATTGTGCAACTAGATGAAATGACCTGTGCAATATCACTGGCTGCCACACCTAGGGCCTGCACATGAAAGTATGCAATGACAAGTACTTGATGGACATCCTTGTGCGACTTGTAGCCCTCCATTCCTGGCATGTGTACACCTGTATTACCATTGTAAGCGTGTGAAACGCACCGTACACCCGCATTCATTGCGTGTGTACGCTTCATATCACTATTGTACTGGTGCCGTACCTGTACGTGTGAAATGCACCATACAACTAGTGCCGTAGGGGTACGTGTGAAACGCACCGTACAACTGGTGCCTGTAGGGGTACATGTGTAACGCACCGTACAACTAGTGCTGTAGGGGTATGTGTGAAACGCACAGTACAACTAGTGCCTGTAGGGGTACGTGTGAAAAGCACCGTACAACTAGTGCCGTAGGTGTACATGTGAAATGCACCATACAACTAGTGCCATAGGGGTACGTGTGAAACACACCGTACAACTGGTGCCTGTAGGGGTACATGTGAAACGCACCATACAACTAGTGCCGTAGGGTTACGTGTGAAACGCACCGTACAACTAATGCTGTAGGGGTACGTGTGAAATGCACCATACAACTGGTGCCTGTAGAGGTATGTGTGAAACGCACTGTACAACTAGTGCCGTAGGGGTACGTGTGAAACGCACCGTACAACTAGTGCCATAGGGGTACGTGTGAAACGCACCGTACCTGTGTGTGGATTTCAAAATTACATAGGGGACACATAAAGGACAAGTATTAGGCCCTAAATGCATGCTGGTTGTCATGGATACAGAGTTTTCAGTTGAAATGTGTCCATCAGGGGACCTGGAACAGTCAGTTGGCCACAAAATACAATGTTACAAAGTGGTTGTTGACTTGGCATGATGCTAAAAATTTGAACGATGCGAATGCGTGTCATTGGTGTATGTTTAAAGGGATTGGAGTAAACGTACGATGCGAATGAGTCTGACTAATCACTATGTACTCCTCAAAATGAATGCCCCTTAGCAAGACATATATATGGCAGCCAGAACCCATGAGAGGGCACTTGCCTGCACAACGTTCGAGTCGACCACACTGCTGCTGTCTCTGCTTCCTCTGGACCATGTCACGTACTGTGGAGAGGGCCCAGCCATTCACCCTGGAGGAGAATGAGGCGTTGCTGGCCTGCCTCCTCCCACAGTACACCAAGCTGTATGGGAGACCAGGGGAACAGGTGAGTGCTGACTCCACTACCTTTGCCTATGCACCTGTTGTGTGACTGTCAATATTGTGTCCAGGTGGGACAGACATGCAATGTTGTTTAGAGTGGGTACCGGGGGGGGGGACATGCTGATGTTTCTCATGCAGAGCATGATGTAGTTCCTGTGTGCACTCCTCACTTGCATTGTGCTTACTGTGACTTTCACTGCATAGTGCATGACACATTCAGCCTGGCAAATCCTTGGTGGCTTTTTTTCCTATTGTCCTGAGGTGATTCAGTGGTCCCCCCGGTGTGACAGGTGACTGTACCCACAGATGTGTATGAGTTGAGTGGACCTGTGGTGAGAGTGTCCAAATGATGTGTACGACCTCATGGATATTGATGTGTGTGAATGTTCCTTGTCATGTGGGTGAGTGCCTATGTGAAGTGTTGCACCACAGCTGCATGGAGGAGGCAACAGATCTACCCATCTGATGTGACAAGTAAGCCGTGCTGTGTGTCTGACTTGCAGAGCTAGCACGACACCTGTGACACCCCACTGGCAAGTGGCACATGTGCAGAGTGAGGTTTGTATCCGTGTTTGTGACAGACAGGCGAGTGATCTGTGCCTGGGTGTGTCTGTCTAGTCTGCTGAGGGTGCGTCAGTGGAGTGGGACATGTGACTGCTTGGCACGTGCTGGCCATCAGCCTGCTGTTGCATGTGCTGCACAGTGTGTGCCATGATCAGTGAGTGTGTCGCACCCCTCATGCCACCTGTTGACTTTCAATGCCATGTAGTGCATTGGGGCTTGCACACAGGCCAATTTCTTATTGTGAATGATGCAATTCCTGTCAGCATCATATGCCCATTTCAAAGATGTTCAAATGTGTGTCTCTGGGACATGGAGCAGATGTATTGATGTTGTGTCACTTTGTCATCCTGACAGGTAACTGCCTACGAGAAGTGGGAGATCTGGCGGGACATCGTCAGGGCCGTGCGATCTGCAGGGGATCGTAGTCGGAATCTGCCACAGGTCCGCAAAAGGTGGCAGGACATCCGGTGCTGGACCCGCCGGATCGCCCGGGTCCAGCTGGGGATCGACGCGCCTCGCCCCCACGGCGGGCACCGACACCTGACCCCCACATGAGCCGTGTCCTGGCGGTGGTCTTCCCTGACCTCGATAGGCAGTTACAGGAGAGACTGCAGCAAGGAGGGGGTAAGTACAAGGCTGTTTGTTGTGTTATGTGTCACCAGCTTTTGGAAGTGCTCTGTAGCCTGGATACACTCCCAGAGTTTATATGTGCAGTGCATTTTCTGTTCCCCAATGTCACCTGGTGCTCTTTTTCATCCCTTCCCCTCCTTGACATGTGTGCCCTGGTCTGTGTGTACATAATATAAACAATGGTTCCAAAGGGAAGCAGTTACTTACAATTGAAATAAATCAAACAGCAAATTTTTTTTTAAAAAGAATCACAAAACACAGCATTAATAGATCAACCAAATAATCAATATTACACAATGAATTACAATTCGAAAAAACAACAATTTATTCTTTGGATTTTCATTTGGATATCAACTCATTTGAATATGGACAAAAATGAAAAGGCTGTATATACAATATTTGTAGAAAAACGACGCAGTGACAAAGTGAATAAAGTGACTAAGTGTAGTAGTGAAAGTGTAAATATTTACAGTATATGCACGTGATTATCAATAAAATCCAAGTATACACAAAATACAAAATTTTTGCAAAAATTTGCAAAAAAGTCCTCAGCTTAATTATGGATAAAGAATAAACCTTGTAAGGCACATGTCCTAACTTTTTATGTTATATACAAGGAATTCAAATTGGTAAGGGACTGTAGAACCGTCAACGTTTCGACCCTATATCAACCAGTCGTTGTACATAGTCATATCGGGTCCTCTTCAGGACACAGGAGGTGTATAACAGCCTAAACAAAATAAATATATATAGATCAGTGTCTAAGCTGTGTTAAGGGTTTTGAGACGTGGAGAACAAGAGTTTCCCCATACACTCACCTAAATTGTAGGTGATGGGACAGATGTTCACCAATATGCCGCAGTTGCCACTCGATATCAATCAGAAGGGACTACCTGGTGACATGTATGCACATTAGTACGCATATAGTAGATGCAAAAAATTTATTTAAGGCATTGAGACCATAGAAAATTAATTACCAGGATCGTAGAAGATCTTGACTGTTAGACAGATTCGTCTTGGTCTAATTAGTAAGTCTTTTATCGTCTTTTTACGCTCTGATTAACGGGACCTGTTGTGGTCTGTGTGTAAGCACATTTGCACATGGTCATCTAGGGTGCCAGTAAATCTAAGTGCACATTGCTTTCTGCATCATGTGGGAGGGTGGTCTGTGACTTGTGTTGGTACCTTGCCTTTGCCATGACCTGTTCACTATGTGGGGGTTCCATATTTGTTGGCACTGATGATGATTCTCAACATAGGAGTGTGAGGTTTCAACTGAACACCCTTGCACCATGCATGACCAATGTTGTGGCCTCAGACATGATGTGCATGAGTGGGAGATATGCATAGTACCATGACGGTTGATCATGGTACAGTCAGCTCATTCCAGGAACACGGAGCAGTGTGCCCACTACAGTCCCCTGAGACACCCTGGCCTCATAATCATGTGTGTCATCCAACACTGTGCACATTCTCTGTGGGTTCAACATAGGTCTGCCTCTGTGGCATTGTTCCCTGGCCTAGTTTGTATTTTTCAAATGTGTGCTACATGTGTCCACTGGACAGGGATACACCATTTTGCTTGTGCATACTCACACTGGGCAGTGCCTGTGTGGCTCTTCACAACAATCTGTTGATGGTTGGTTGTCACAAATATGTGTTGCCAGCCCCAGGAGGTGATGTTGTGTAAATGTAGCATTTTTTGCTGCACAGTTTTTGTAACCCTGAGTAAGAGGTGTCACTTCTTGATCTGTATCAATCACATTGACTCAGGTATGGGTGGTTGTGCGGGAGGGGCCTACATGGGCAACCCTGATTTTTCCTTGCCAGGTCTGACCTGTGTGTGAGAATTGGCTGTACAAAGAATCACTGTGCAGTGCCCCTGTGATGGTGGCCAGTCCTTAATGTTCGTGCTTTGCAGCCTGTGTCAGTTTTTTCAAAACATGATTCCTGCTCATACATTGTTGGCACCTGTGTGTGGTTCAGATGCAACGCAGTTTGGACTTTGTGTGCTGACATCTGTGTGGACATTCTGGCTTGCCATGAGGGTGTCTCTACAGTACAGCTATGCTTTTTTACAACCCAATTGCAGGCCAAGTAGCTTATGCATTGTCCTGGGTGTGGACATGTGTGCCACTCCAGATGACAGGCAGTAGGTCATATGTGTAGCCAACTGTGTAATCAGGTGACGGATGGCCATGTGACAACTGACATAATTCAAGTTGTTACTCTAAAAAAATTGTACCTTGGCACTCACAGCACTTGTCAACAGTTCTTCATGTTTAAAAAGTGGTAATTTGATGATTTGTGTTAAGAACACTGATGTGCCTGCATGAAAGATGTCTCCCAAGGAAGTGCACACCAAACGACATTTCCACTTTCATGGAACACGCTGGCACCTTTTCAAAGAAGCCACTGTTAGAATTCAATGGTGTTGCAGATTCTCCATATACATGTTCCCACATTGTTCTTGATTTTGTGAGACTCCTTTGTTGTTGGTGATACAAACTAACAAGTCTCAAGACATCAAGACCTCCATGGGCCCATGTATATGTACTTTCTGCAACACCATTTATTTCTAACAGTGGCTTCTTAGAAAAGGTGCCAGCTTCTTCAATGACAGTGTAAATGTAGTTTTGTGTGCACTGCCTTGTGAGACATATTTCATGCAGGCACATGAGTGTTATTTTCACGAAATGGCGAATTGGCACATTCAAAACATGTCGATTGTGTAAAGTATTGTGAGTCCCAAGGTACCAACATTTTTTCGTTTTGTGTTCCAAATTACTTACAGGTCTCTGAGTGTGGTGACACCTTGAGTATTGAGGTGTGTTAGTTTACCTTGGGTGCACCACTACTGTTTCTTTCAGGGTAAATAAGAGGTGGCATGACTTCATTGTATTGCTGTGCTCACCGGTTCACAGACACTACCTTCTCAGTGTATTTCTCATTCAAGTTGTGGCCTGGTGTGTTCTTTTTTTCCTTGTGTCCAAGTGGCATAGTGGGTCTACCAACTGGGCAGTACAGGGCTTACATATGTGCGGAGTAATCTAGCTGTTACTCATGATGCATTGCCTGATATGCACTGTGACCAATTGTTTTTGTGCTCATGTGTCAGATGTATACAGGTGACTGATGCATTTCAGTTTCTTCTCCTTGCCCACAGCATCACCATCCGCAACAGAGGGAGACACCTGCATGGACCTGGAGGAGGGACCCAGCGACAGTGCCACCAGTGCTATAGAGTCAGAAGGAGCCAGTGGCATGGAGGGCGAGGGGAGTCAGTCAGAGGACCTGTCTGGAGGCGATACCAGCTACGACGCCGACGGGTCCGACGCTGATCTCCTCGAGGAGGTGGAGGCTGCAACACCACTTGGCAGCATCCCCTACATCTGTCCCCGCCTCCTCCGTTACCATCTACGCCCTCCCAGTTGCTCCCGTCCCTTCTGTATGTGCAGAGGCCCAACATGTCTCCTTCAGCCCAGGCACCGCACCCCCTGCCCCTGTCACCCCTGCTGCCCTCAGTGAAGAGCCTGTGGACATACTGCGGCAGTTGCAGGTTGGGCAGGCATCGGTGCTGAATGTCCTCCATGGACACACTAAACTGCTCACACAGATGGTGTCGTTCATGGAGGGCATGTCAGCAACGACGTCTGACCAACGCAGGATTCTGCGGTCCATGGACTCTTCCCTGACGGCAGCAGTTACTCTCCTGCAGCGCTCTGTCCCCCCCCACCCCAGACCCATCCACACTTCCCTCTCCCATGCCTGTCCAACGCACACCCAGACAGTCACGGGCACGCACCCCACCAGACACAGCCAGCACACCCCCAAGTAAGGCAAAGCGCACACCTGCTGGCACGCACACTCAGGGGGATGTAGGCACACCCACAGGGTCTGTGGACAGACGACATGCACGCAGCCACAGTCGCAGTCCGCAGTCCTCACAACCCTGTCCCTCCAAAACCACTCCCCTTGGCTCCCCTGCCAAACGCTCACCCAAGCAGCTCTTTATTGGTGAGCTGGACCTCGCCCCCACTGAGCCACCACCCCACAAGCGGGCGAGGAAGTCCCCGGGCACGGGAGTTGAGTCCCCCACCATGTCAACCCCCTCCCCCAAGATTGCTGCACCCCTTCCCTCACCCACCACACCCTCCGTTGACCCTGGGTAATCCTCAGGTGCAGGGGTTAGGCTGGACGTCCTTGCAGCAGTGTGCAGCGCCACGCTCGCCTCCACCTTCGGCGCTGCCCCACCCCCTGTGGTGGAGACGTCCACCCCTGCACCCACCACACCTACACTTCTCCCTCCTGTCCCTGTGGTGCCTGGTACTGCCACAGATGATGCCCCCCCGGTCGACAAACCTTGAGGTTTCTTTGTGCAGGCAGGCTAGGGGTAGACGCAGTCCCTTACGTCCCCCTTGGACTTGAAATATGGACTGGCCATTGGCCTCTGTACATAGTCTATTTATTTATTTTTTTGGTGCTGAATAAAGCCTTTTGTTTTACTTTCAACACTATTGCATTTCAGGTACTTGATGTTGGTGATGAGGCTCCTGGAGTTGGTGTTCTGGTAATGTGTTTGGGTTCTGAGAAATGTTTTTGTATGATGGTCATGAGGTGGACCATGGTATCTGTGTGCCATCACAATGTGTCAGCAAAGAATCATTGGTAGTGTGTGTTCATTTTGTTTTGAGACATTGTCCCAAGGAGTGTTCCTTCCTCTGTGGCACTTGACATCTTCCCTGCAAACAGTTGCACTATTGTTGTGCTGACCTGTGTCAACATTTCCTTTATTGGTGACGGATCCTTTCAACAATGGCCATGCCTGCTCACCGATGTCTCCTGCTGAATCGTCTGTGCCATCCTTGCTAGTCACTGTACTTGTGTTTTAAGTATATAGGAATGCCTCAGGGACAAATTCCCCCTTTTCAGCACTATGCATGTGTGTAATCACGGCCTACCACACAAATGGTACTTGTTATGCAGGGTATTTGGGCACCTGACTCACAATTGTGGACATTGTATCTAGGGGAATTCCACCCTATTCCTTCCATGAGAGACAACATTTTGGTGGCTGGACCAGCACCTGGACATTCCTATCACTCCTGGGATGTGCGTGATAGTGACAGTCCTCTGCACCCACCCCCATGTCTCTGTCCACTGCTGGGAGTCCTCTGCATCCACCCCCATGTCTCTGTCCACTGCTGGGAGTCCTCTGCACCCACCCCCATGTCTCTGTCCACTGCTGGGAGTCCTCTGCAACCACCCCCATGTCTCTGTCCACTGCTGGGAGTCCTCTGCACCCACCCCCATGTCTCTGTCCACTGCTGGGAGTGCTCTGAACCCACCCCCATGTCACTGTCCACTGCTGGGAGTCCTCTGCACCCACCCCCATGTCTCTGTCCACTGCTGGTATTCATCTGCACCCACCCCTATATGTGTGGCCACTGCTGGTATTGATCTGCAGCCACCCCCATATGGCTGGCCAATGCTGGGAATTCTCTGCACCCACCCACCCACCCCCTTGGAGCAGTACACTGCTGGCCTGGACCTACACACACAAATATGAAGGTAACATGCAGGGCCAGTCTGTAAGCCCACATTCCTGGCGTGTGTATGCCTCGTATCCCAAATGTACTGGTGCCGTAGGAGTTCGTGTGCAACGCACCGTACCCAGGCATTCATTGCATGTGTACGGTCCGTATCACTGTTCTACTGGTGCCGTAGGGGTACGTGTGAAATGCACCGTACCCGCGCATTCATTGCGTGTGTACGGTCCGTATCACTGTTCTATTGGTGCCGTAGGGGTACGTGTGAAACGCACCATACCCACGCATTCATTGCGTGTGTACGGTCCGTATCACTGTTCACTGTTCTACTGGTGCCGTAGGGGTATGTGTGAAACGCACCGTACCCACACATTCATTGCGTGTGTACGGTCCGTATCACTGTTCTACTGGTGCCGTAGGAGTACGTGTGAAACGCACCGTACCCATGCATTCATTGCATGTGTACGGTCCGTATCACTGTTCTACTGGTGCCGTAGGGGTACGTGTGACACGCACAGTACCCACGCATTCATTGCGTGTGTACGGTCCGTATCACTGTTCTGCTGGTGCCGTATGGATACGTGTGAAATGCACCGTACCCACGCATTCATTGCGTGTGTACGGTCCGTATCACTATTCTAATGGTGCCGTAAGGGTACGTGTGCTCACTATTCTAATGGTGCCGTAGGGGTACGTGTGCAACGCACCGTACACGTCCACTTCCGTTGTTGCGGTACGCAGGGGTTGCTGGCCATGCCCCCCCAAGTAACCAGACCCTGGTGGTAATGTATGGGCTCCATATTATAGGTTTGGATTTGGGTATGGGGTAGGTTTCCTGCCCCTCACCCCCACCCTGGCCCCTGGGTGTTGTTCTCACCTTCTGCGGAGTGTGCGTCGGGTCCGCTGCACCAGGTCGTAGGCTAGGAGGACCGGGATGACACGTACGATGGGGTTCATGGCGTGTACGTCACGTACCGGGGCTCCGTTGCGTTGCGGTTCGCGTAGGACTCTGCTTTTCCGGCTGTGTTTGGCTCCCGTAAAAAAAGAGCCGTACGGAGTGACGTAGGGACGAATCGTACTTGCTGGGCCGGAAACCGCTGCTTGAATACGTCCGGACGTGGCATACAAGCTGTTCTGGATCAGAATCGTTGTTTTTTTGTACCCTTACGGTCTTTTGTACGAAACGTACGGTAATAGGCTTTCTGTACGAATCGTACTTCCTAGGTTGTACGGAAAGTTTACCGGGTACGAGTCGTACGGAGAAAACGCTCTGTACAACGATTCGTACAGCCTTTTTCCAGGATTGGAATCGCCCCCCTAATGTATTGTCATGGTTACAAGTTCATATGAGTATTCCTTGCTATGGGTTGTGATTTAAGTGTTTATTACAACAATGGCAAGGTAGAGTGTGTATATTTTAGGCATGTGTTGTTGTACAAAGAGATATTTGTTACTGTTGAATAATCAAAACTTTTTTTCTCTAACATTTTGTGATCAATATGAATGCTTATGCCAAAAATATCTTCGCATCTAAAAAGGCAAGATATGACACGATACAGAAGTCTGCCCATGGATTCAGACACATGGCAAAAATCCATAAGGAGCATAGGGTGACCGGAACCTGGAGTTCGTTTGCTGATACACAGCAGCCTACTACTTCAACTAGAGTGGCTAACCTTCATGGCAGCAATAATAAGGGTGGCAAACAAGGACCAACACCAATCACATCAAAGGGACAAGCATCAATCAGGCTGAAGAAGAAGAAAGATGTCCCTGAGTCTATACCGCATCAAAGCGAAAACATTTAGAAACCTGACTTTTCACGTCTTAGGCTTGCACTTTTGGGTTTATTAGACTAGTTGATCCATTTATTTTTTCTTAGGTAAATTGCCTTGATACCTGCGGGTAAAGAGCAATTTATAAATCCCATTTAATTTCAAAGTGAAACAACAAAAACCCTGGAGATGGTAACCCAAAAATGTATCAAAAACAAAAGACTGCTGATGCAAAACAATTGCCTTCTTCACAGGTGCCAAGAGGCCCTTTACACAATTGCACAACAGATTTAAAGCCAAATAGTGACTCTCCCTCATCCTTTCCCCATTACCTTTTTTGTTTTTGTGTGTGTGTTTGTGTGTGTGTGTTGATTTAGTGAGTTAGTCAGGCAAGTAACAGTTTTAGTTATAGGTTAGAAGAAGTAATACGTTTGTTGGTTTTAGTATTTAATTGTATATTTCTTTATAGGTAGGATAAGCAAGTTGGTGGTCTATGTTTTGAAAATAAATTGAAAAAATTGAAATATACATAAAAAATACAAAAAATATACATATTTGTTCAGTAATTTATGTGTAGTCAGTATGTGTTTATAATAGTATGTGTAGGTCTTGTCTCTCTTCGTGAATAATAAGGGGTGGCGGGTTGATGTTTACTATGTGATGTATTAGTAATAGTTAAGATAGAATAAGATTAAGGTTGGTTATATTAGGATATAGATTAGGATAGATGGAGTGGGTTTCAATAGCACTAGATAGGTATTTTATAGTGGGTTTTTTGTAATTAAAGGTGTTGCTTCTTTACTAGAGTTCTTATGTTATATATTTTTGTATACACTTTCCAATTCTTTATTTAGGGTTAGGTAAATCATTTGTAGCAATGCAACATTGCTAAATGAGCGGTTCACTGACAGAATATGGACCTCGAAAATATAGATGTAAAAGATATCGAGGTAAAAACAATAGAATGCAAAAATATCAACTCGCTATACTTAAACAGGTAAGTACAAAAATATCAGAAAAAAATATTGATGTTCAAAAATATAGTTGTACAAAATATCGATTTTTATATATAAAAAATTAAATAATAAATATAAAATGTATTAAATAATAAAATTAATTTAAAAAAAATAGACTTAATATACATTTGAACAAATATAACAAATAAACGTAATTAAAAAAGTTAAACACACATACATACTAATTTATATATATATATACTTTAAAACAATTAATACACTATTAATTTTAATTTATTTTATAACGTTAAAATTATATATAAAAGTGTGTGTATATATATATATATATATATATAGATATATATATATATATCTATATATATATATATATATATATTACCTACTGGCGGTCGCCAGTAGGTAGTTATAGTTAGGACCACGTTTCCATAGGAAATCCGCAACATTCTATTTTGAATAACTTTGGCGCCGGTCAACGAATCCTCGCGAATTTTTCAAAATAGGTGGGGCGCTACGCTCCGCTCCTTCCCTGAAAGTCTCGGGGGGATTCGTCAAGCGGGGGCTGAGATAAAAGGGGGGTCCCAAAACGCGTTTTTCCCATGCATTTTTCCATAGGACCTTTAGACAGGGCTACAGCCCGAACGGCTGAACAGAATTACTAGAAATTTGGCAGAGAGGTAGTCCTCAGGTCAAGGAAGTGCCTTTTGTAGGTTTGGTGTAAATCTGTTCAGTAGATTCTGAGAAAACAGCCTTTAAATCAATATATATATCTGAGCCAGCTTACGGTGCGCTTACGGTACGCTTACCGTACGCGTACGGTGGCGTGCGCGAGCGCGATTCTGATTGGCTCTTAGATCTTAGTAAACATTCGAATCGGTCGAAACCAGGAAGCGGCGGCCGCCATTTCGTGTGTTTCACTCAGAAAAAAAAGAGTGATAACAAGAAAAGGGGGCAAGGAGGAGAGTTACAGACCCCCTAACATTTGTAAGGGGGTCAAAGAAGGACAGAAAAGTACAAAGAAAACATTTATTGATTTTAAAAAAAATCGCGGGGTACGCGTACGGTAACCGTACGGTAAAAAAAAAAAGAAAAAAAGAAATGAAATGCAGATTTAAGTGTTTAGATATTAGGGGGCTCTAAAAAGAGCCGTTGTGTTTATGAAGTGATTTTTTAGTGGTATCTACAAGTAAGTACCGATGCAGAGTCTAAGGTTCAAGAGGAAGACTCTGTTCCCTTCATCATTGAAGTGCACACCATCTCCTCTATAAATGTCTTGCATGTCGTAACGCAAGTTGTTGTGGTAAATGGAACCCATACCATAGTCACGGAGGAAAGCAGAAACAGATTTGTTGAAGTGCTTTCTTGCTTTGTCAATCTGTGGACAGAAAAGATTGGACCAGTTCCATTTTTGCCTTTGGCATATGTTAGAAAACACAAAGGCAGTTTTAGGGAAAAGTGAAAACAGTTGTGCAAAGGTGTCCTTCATAAGCATTTCCAGACCTACCCCAGTCAAAGTGCCTAGGTCATTGCCACCGCAGTGCACTATTATGAGGTCAGGGTGTTGGTTTTGCATGAAGGATTTCACCAATGGCATCAATTGGTGCCACTTTAACCCTCTCTGACCAATCCATTTAATGTCTACATTTGGCAAAGCAAGGTCTCTCACCATACCTGTTTTCTCTGCAAACTTTTCACTCCAGAAGACATAGCTGTGTCCTACAATCCACACTGTGAACATCTTCAAAGGAGATCTGGATGCACTCAGGAGGTGTATTTCAGTAGAATGGTAAAAAGAAATGAAAGACAGTTTGGAAATGGAGGCATACATATTTTTTTTTTAAAAAAAGAACTGATTGGCTGTTTCATACCATTCTACACTAAAAACTAGGCTGTATGTGTAAATTTATAGAAGCATGTTTTGTATTGGTACAGAAAAATGTGTTACCAAAGAACAGTACTATGGATTTGCTGTTAGGTTTGAAAAGTCAAGCACTCTTGCTCTGTGGAATTGAAACATTGTTTGGCGAACTTCTGACCTAACTCCACACAGCAGTGTTCCATGAGCTGTTGCTATGGTAGCAGGCAGAAGTCAAGTTGGGGGAAGGGTACTAGGCAGAAGTCAAGTTGGGGGAAGGGTACTTTTGGAAAAGGGTTGGTTTTCAACCAATAGAAATGTGTGATTACATTTGAAAAAAAGGGGGAAGCACTGAGATTTGAAACTTACATGTATATGTGTGGAAAAAGAGAGGGAAAGTTTGCCATTATCTGGTTCTGCTGAGAGCAGAGAGGTGTAAAGAACAGAGATCCTGGCTCTGATAATCTGCTGTTTGAGTGCCACATTTCTTTCACAGCTAACTAATTTTAAAGGTGAGTTTAGAGTTTGAGAGGGGATGTATATGGTAAATTAAGAAATGAATAATAGAAATGCATTTCGTTTTGTTGAAGTTGTGTTTATTATTTTCTGTTTTGGGAGAAATTTAAATGTGAGGAACATGTAAAATAATATGGACTATGTTTTCACGATAAATTAAGGTGTACTGGTATAAAAAAAAGAATAGTTTAAGGGTTTGAGGTTGGACTCAGTAATGCAAATACATTCAGCATCACTAAGGCTGGTTGCCCTTGCTGGAGTGTAGGCAGTCACCCAGGTTACAAATGGTGCTGGTCTGAAAAAGCAGTTTGGACATGTGCTTTTTAAAAAATCTGAAAAGTGAATTCATAATGTGTCAGTCTGTAAAAGTGATTATCACTTGCCAAAAAAAAGAGCAGTAAGTGTGCTTTCAAATTGGCAAAGAAATTTCGTTTTGTGACTAATGTGAAAACATGACTCTGTGTGCAAAGAGGAATTATAGACAGAGATTTATTGCATTGCTCTGGTGATTTCACAGTTGCATTAGATGGAAAGGGGGAGCCATTTTTTGGTGCAGAAGCAGACTCTTAGCACACACACAGCTGCTTACAATGTGGAATCATGCACAGTATTCACAAGCGAGTGGGGTTTGAGGTTTCAGTCAGTAATGCAAATACATTCAGCATCACTAAGGCTGGTTGCCCTTGCTGGAGTGTAGGCAGTCACCCAGGTTACAAATGGTGCTGGTCTGAAAAAGCAGTTTGGACATGTGCTTTTTAAAAAATCTGAAAAGTGGATTCATAATGTGTCAGTCTGTAAAAGTGTTTATCACTTGCCAAAAAAAAAGAGTAGTAAGTGTGCTTTCAAATTGGCAAAGAAATTTCGTTAAAGGCTTAATGTGAAAACATGACTCTGTGTGCAAATAGGAATTACAGGCAGAGATTTATTGCGTATTGCTCTGGTGATTTCACAGTTGCATTAGAAGGAAAGGGGGAGCCATTTTTTGGTGCAGAAGCAGACTCTTAGCACACACACAGCTGCTTACAATGTGGAATCATGCACAGTATTCACAAGCGAGTGGGGTTTGAGGTTTCAGTCAGTAATGCAAATACATTCAGCATCACTAAGGCTGGTTGCCCTTGCTGGAGTGTAGGCAGTCACCCAGGTTACAAATGGTACTGGTCTGAAAAAGCAGTTTGGACATGTGCTTTTTAAAAAATCTGAAAAGTGGATTCATAATGTGTCAGTCTGTAAAAGTGATTATCACTTGCCAAAAAAAAGAGTAGTAAGTGTGCTTTCAAATTGGCAAAGAAATTTCGTTTTGTGACTAATGTGAAAACATGACTCTGTGTGCAAAGAGGAATTATAGGCCGAGATTTATTGCGTATTGCTCTGGTGATTTCACAGTTGCATTAGATGGAAAGGGGGAGCCATTTTTTGGTGCAGAAGCAGACTCTTAGCACACACCCAGCTGCTTACAATGTGGAATCATGCACAGTATTCACAAGCGAGTGGGGTTTGAGGTTTCAGTCAGTAATGCAAATACATTCAGCATC